>NW_026555265.1:6875000-7500000 GCF_021234165.1 Pteronotus mesoamericanus | reverse complement strand
ACTATGATCCAACCTTAATTTGCCTGACCGTAAACCTGTGCTTTTTTCACTAAACCATGAAATTTCAGAGTAGCGTCCATGCATGAAAGCATACCTAAGGGAGAGAGTCTCTTGTTTAGAACTTCATCCTTAACTTTGTACAATTTTAACAAGCTTGATTACCTGGTTTCCTTGCTGAAACCAGAAAGTATGTGGGGGTGGAGAGGTGGGGAGGTGAATTGCAAGGGAAATAAGGTTGATAGAGAAATAAATGTCCAAGAGAAGACAATTATTAAATAAACAGTGTTTTGGCAATTCATCTTTGATTTCTTTGAATAGAAGTTTGTGGGTTTTTTTTGCATTAAAAGCTATATACTTTATTTAAAGGAGTCAAACAAAAGAGGCTGGATGAGTTTCTCAGGTAAATTTTGTAAACTTTCAAAAGTTAGAATAAAGATAATAGTTAAATTTAGAACACAATTCAAGTCCAACAAAGAACTCGTTTTTTAAAACACAAAGTTTTGACTCTGAAGAATACTCTGCCACTTACTATAAACAATATAAAATCAATACAGTGATGAGCCCGAGATTATTAAACACACATCAGGAGGCGTTCTGAGCTGAGACGCTGGCGGCGGGTCGCAGGGCGGGTCCTGTGCCCGGGCCTGTCGCCTTCCGCCAGCGGCTGCTCCGCAGGCCCCAGGGCAAGCAGTCCGCCTGTTTCCTCCGCCCCCACCCATCACCCCGCAGTTCTCACACTTTCTCAGGCTTCCGAGTGAGGAGGGCTTGTTAAAACACAGATTGCTGGGCTCTACCTCTGGAATTTCTGATTTAAGACCCTGAGCCCGGCCCCAGAATTTGTATTTCCAGCAAGTTCCCTGCTGACCTGATGCTGCTGGGTCCGCGACTCCACCCTGAGGACCAGAGCTCCGGAGAAAATTGATTTCTTCTCGGCGCTGCCCTGGACCATTCAGTGGTTTTATTTTGACATCCGCCAAGCAGATGATTTCTGTCTTCTCAGGAGTCTGTCAGCTTCTTGAAGGAAGGAGCTGATTTTTCAGGCCTGGGCGAAGGGTAATGGCAGGGAGCCAAAGGGAGGGGATGGCTGCCGAGCAGCGAGGACCCAGGGCTGAAAAGTCTGTCAGCAACACAGGTTTAGTCACAGGTGTGTGAAGACTCCATCCCAGACCCCAGAATGTGTGGACTCACAAGCTGGTGTTAAGTCAGGGGTTGTAATTAAACACGAAGAGCTAGCTAAAAAAAAAAGAGAGGGAGAGAAAGAAAAACAACAACGCACAACAGAAGACAGAAAGAGTCCTCTCTGGGACCCCTGCAACAGCGCCTGACACAGGGAGAGGGGTGTATTTCTCCACCCCCCACAAACCACCCTCTTGGCGCCTGCAGGAATCCAGGCCATCACAGGCAATGCGCGAGTGAGATGATAGTGCCCAGCAGAGCGGACATCGCCCAGGGCTCTGCTGCGCAACACAGGAGCCACTGGCCACATGCAAAGATGTAAATTAATAGAATCAAAGAGAAATGAAAATTCAGTTCATCAGTCATGCTAGCCACATTTCAAGGACTCAATAGTCACTGATGGGTAAATAGCCACCTGATTGGACAGCACAGATATAGAACATGTCTGTTATTGAGGAAAGTTCTATTGGCTAGCACTACTATAGGGACTTGGGTGATGACGTAGTGGGAATAAGATGGCCCTTGGGACAGAGCAAGGTAATGTGTTTGTGTGCCTGGCCCTACATGCTAATACTGTCCAAGAATCTGCAAAGATTTTGCAGTATCCCATACCAGCAGTGCCTGAGAACAGATGCTCCCCCTCACCTCCCTACTTCCCTACACTCCTTGGGCTAGGGCTTCCATGTCTAGTGTGGTGATGGTAAACTTGGGACAGAGGGGCATCGGTGGGGCTGGGAATAGGATTGTCCCTGAACACGAGTCAAGTCTCCCCCTGGGCCTCCTAGGAGGCCCCAGGGTCCTTTCCATGGAGCGAAGCTTGACTGACGTGCTCGGGTTAAACTGGGCACTATTCCCAGTGCCATTAGTTTTAGCAAGGCAAGCGCCTTGCCTGGCTTCTTCGGCAACAAGAACTTCCTTTCCACCTTCTCATAGGCTAGGTGAGCTCCTATTGTCCTCACTACACTATCAGAAACAGCCTACTCTGCATTAGAATCCAGGAATTTAAAAGGACGGCAAATGGAAAAGCGGAGTTGGGTTATCCAGGCCATTGACAGCGTCTCCCAGACTCAGCATGGCCTCTTCTGTATATTTCAGTAACGGGGTTTCCCAGCCTTTCCCTGGAGACACAGCCATGGTCTAATAAATCCATCTCCATCGCTCAATTTCCTGATTAAAGCTAGCTTAAATGTTCCTTTTTCTAATTCTTCCTTAACTCAACATAAAATAAGAAAACAGATCTTAATTGCCTCCAGTCTGGCTAAAGGCTTAGTTAGGAGGGAAGGAAAAGCATATCCCGGCTGTCTTTCAGGTTGCACATGGGACTTGAACTTTAGCAGAAGGGCCCTTGTCTGTCTCTGCCATAAACCATTGCAAGTCCTCAGCCATCAGTATGGCAGAGTCTCAATCAATGGCTGAGCCACAAGACGGGGACCTCGCTGTGTGTTTAACACGTTTAGGCGAGAGGGAAAGAGTCTGGGGATAGAATGCTTAGCTAGATCATTGAAGTGGGCACAGTGTGGGGTTTAGAAATGTCCAGAGTGCATAGCAATGGGCAACCAGAAGCTTTCCTGTGAGGACTAAGGAGCATCCTGGGAGGATGCGAGCCAGGGCATTGCAGGTTTGATCTGGTGGAGGCAAAGTCTAAGCTGAAAGAGGGGAGGGAAGGCCACAAGGTATTTGTGACCCGGATTTGCCTCTAACCCAGTTGGGGGAAGACAACATAAACAGGGCTACTCTAGGTACACTCTGAAACAGCTGTTTGACTTGAAACTATAAAATACTGAGCCCAAGCACCAGAGTTTGGAGACTTTCCTAGCAGAATGTGACAGAGCAGAGTGGTAAGCAGAGGCTCTCTCACACTTTCTACCAGAATCCACATAGCGTTGGCACAGATATGGGACAGGGAGCAGCAGAGCCCTGGGGGTACCCAGTGACCTCACTGAACCAGAGAGCTCAGCAATCCTGGGGGATCTGGGTTCCTTCAGAGAGGAGGAATGTGAACAAAGAAGCATGAGATATAGTAACAGACCAAGAAAACAAACTCTGTTCTTCCTTTCCCTTCCAGGAAATTCTGTCCTGAGGCCACTGAGTGAGATAGAGCAAGATGGGCCTCTGCCCCTGAGAGGGGCGTGGCCACGGTGGCCAAATATGAAGGGTCGAGCCAACCGGGGTGAGGAGAAGGCTCACAGGGGTGGGGGCTGGCGACCCGCAGTGAGGTCAGGGCGCATGTGGAGTGAGGGCAGTGTCCACATGGGAAGGTGGCCCTGTGTGTGTCATAACCCAAGTACGATGAGCAGGGCAACTTAAACGAGGTGAGAAGATTGACCCTTGGGAGGCAGCATGGCACGGGGACTCAAACCCTAAGTGGAGTGACGAGGGGTCTGCCTAGGAGGGTGTCAGAGCCCCAGTGGGTGAGGAGGGCGTCTGTGCAGTAGGGTGGTCCAGGGCAGGATACTGGTGCCCTCACAGAGGGTGACTGGCATGGGTGTCTGCCCTGAGCAGGGCGAGGAAGGAGTCCGTGTGCCCTTGAAGGTGGCTCTGAGTCTCACCGTTTGTGTTCTGGGCCTAGCAGAATGTGAGGTGATTGATTAATAGGTGCCCAAGTAATGGGAATGGTTAGGGGGATAATGAAATAAATGAAGACCACCTGGGTTCAAGTCCCATCTTTACTACTTAGAGCTATATACCCATGTGTCTTCGTCTCTGACAAGAGGAGGCTGTCCATGAAAAAACTGGAGACCTTAAGTGCCTTACGCATGTGAAGGATCCAATCTGTTCTTCCTAGTGAGAAAGGGGACCATGATATTCTCTGATGGGCAGGCCTTCCTCATACTTCCTATGCTTCCCTTAGTGGGCACCTGGGCAGGCTGCTCAGCTATGCCAAGTGTGAAGACCCCAGGCCAGCTCCCCAAAAGCCAGCCAGGGCCAGTCCATGGTGGACCCAGAATGACTCGCCTCTGGGAGGGAGCAAGCTTGCCACTACAGTGAGCAGACCTCTGTCCCCTGTCCCCAAGCCCTATTCAGTATATTCGGCCTTGCTCGCCCCACAGATCTATGGGAGTAAATGTCGCCCTCCCCTTTCACCATAAATACCGCACCCTCACAGTGAACACCAGGGTGCCTTCTGCTTCTACCAGACCTGCGTCTGCCAGGAGGAGGTGTCCAAGGGCACCTCACGGGGTGGGAACTGGGAGACCTGGACCGGTCACATGACCACAACAAATGCCACTCTGGCCTGGGCAGCTGAGGGTAGCCTGCCGGCTGTGTTCTGGGGTCTCAGTCCTCAGTTTCCCTCCTGACACCGCGGGCCTCGTGCAAGCGGAGGGGACAAACTTACTGACAGGTAGCATGAGATCTGAAGGATATCTAGAAGATGTCTTATCAAACACACCTCTCCCCCGATGTACACACACCCCAGTAGAGTTAGTTATGTGGGCAGTTAAAGCGCAAATTAATAAAAGACAGTTTCCCTAAAGACAAGTACGTTTAAGTTATTCTAAACCGAATTGTTTTGAATTTTTATACGAGCTTTTTAAAATTTTGTTTTTACTGAATGCTGTTATGTTTACAGCCCTGGGTCCGATTTCCTCTACATCCTTGGGTGTTCTCTGAAGGTAACATTTCCCACAGTTTTCTCTCCACCAAGATCTCCTCTCCTGGCCTGCAGATTCAGATACCGAACTGCCTCCCACACATGACCACTTAGATGTGTCTCAGGCACCTCCCTCCACAGAATGAACTGTGAGCCCTTCAGCGCCCTCCCGCACCACGCCAGGCTGCTCCTCTCACAGCCCCTCCCCCTACGCTCAGTCTCCAAGAACTGCAGCACCATCCAACTCCTCCCCCCTCGCCCTACTTCTCTGACTCACACAACAATCGGTGCTGCTAAATCCTGCTGATTTTACTTCCTAGGTAAAGCCACAAAGCTGCCGGTCACTTCTATCTCTGTTGCCAATATCCTGGTTCAAGGCACCGTAACTGCTCGCCTGTAACACTGCAAACTGCCTCCCGGCTGGTCTTGCAGGCCTTTGCCCCCTTCACAGTATACACTCTGCAGCACTGACCTCTGAGAAATGTAACTCCAAACCATCACTTCCCTGTCAAAAACCAATTGTTCACTGTTGCCCTTAAGATAAAGTTCAAAATGCTTACTATGGTTTTATAAGCAGCCCTCCCAGGAGACCAGCTTGTCCAGACTAGCCAGGGACTTCCCTGATGGTAGCATTGAAAGACCCGGGTGCTCCTCAGGGCCTGGCACACTGAGCGGGTTCCTCACTCTACTCTGCTCCCCGTTCCCACCCCACCCCCTCCACACCCCCACCTATTTTCCCCTCTTCTGGATTTCTTTCCTTTAATGCTGTCTGTCACTTTGGGGCCTTCACGCTTATAGTCCTGTGGCCTCCTACTGAGAAATCTCTGCCCCATTCCCTTTGCCTTTTTAACTTCTACCCCCTCCAGGTTGGTGGGAAGGTGTGCCAGGCCAGAGGCGGCCCCCCCACCCCCGCCCCGCTCTGTGGCACATTCTAGTCCCCCTCTGCAACACCTAAGCACATTATTTCAGTCAATGGATTATTTGGATCCTCCCTCCAAGTCTGTGGGTGCAGCAGGTGGGGGCTCTATTGCCTGTGCCCCCTGTTGTCGCCTCATATCTGGCACAATGCCCGCCTCAGATTCCAGTGGTGGTTTTTAGATTGTGATTCATTCAGGCACAGCCTAAACACAGAGTATGTGTATATCTGTTATTTTGGCTCTTAAACGGGCAGCCTCAGAAAGAGAAAACAACAAACTTATAAATACGTGATGAAAATGTCTGCTAGCACTCCTAGTTAAATACATGCAAATTGAAATAATAGTAGGATTCATTTTTTAACCTACTGGATTTATAAAGGTTGCAAAGTGGTGAGAAGGCAGGGTCCTCATCAGGGTGTAGCAGGGTAAACCTGCAAGAACCCTTCAAGAGCAACCACGCAACCTCTCCCAAAAGTTCAGCTGGACATATTTTTGACAATCTCACCCCTAGAAATGTGTTCTTCAAATATTCTTATATATGTGCACATAGGAAGGCCTACAAGAATATTCAACAGGTCTTTGTAACCAGTGAAGAAAAAGAGAAAAAACGCTACCTGTTCATCGAAAAGAAACTTGTTAAATACATTATGAAAGTCCTTCTCATGGAGATTATGAAGAAAATTTTTTAAACGAGGTAGATTTACATATGTTCATTTGAAGCAATCCTTGAAGCAAAAAAATTTTCAAAAGATACATAATTTGTATCTTTTGAATTGTGGTTTTAAAGGGAAATGTACATATTCATTCATAGGCGTAAAATATTCATGGAAAAATAGGCAAGAAACTCTTAATAATAATTACCTCTAGGGAGAGAGACTGAAATCTGGGATAGGAACTTATTTATTATATTTTTCAATTTAAGTGATTAAATATTCTATTATAGTAATGAATTAGCTTTGCAATTATTACCAAAAGAAAACTGTGGGTTTTTTTATTTTTAAAAAGAAGCTTATGAATTTGTATCTGCCTTCGATTCAATCAATTTCCTTCCTTCCTTCGTCCTTCTTTTCTTCTGTTCCCTTCTACATTCTAAGAAAATTATCTTTCCACAATGTTCTAAAAATATTGAAGATAAAATTAGACCAGTTCCCATCCCTGCCTGGAGTCCAGGTCTGACTGGGTGAGCCCGTTGCTGCTTGCTGCCAGTGCGGCCTTCTCTGGCCCGATGAATGGGGCGCCTCATATGCCCGCCTCCCATCCTCTTGGCCCACCTCTCCACTCCACCCAGGCCTGAGCTTCCAGCTGCAATTGCTCTCAGCACCTCATTTCTCTCCCTTTCTGCCCCCCTCCCCGGCCCCAGGGCCACTGCCACCACCAGCTTAAGGAACCTATGTTGCCATCCTGACACTTGTGGAAACTTGGAGGTAGGAGGGGACTAATAACAAGTCTCACATGGGGCGACTTGTGAGAGCCAGGGGTGGATAGAGACTCTCCTCACTGCTCATTAAGGATCCCCAGTTGCAGGCACTGGTTTGGCACTGGATTGATTGAGTCAATCATTGACCATGGATTGTCTCTCCCTCATCCTTGTTTATTCTCCCCAGCTTCTCACTCTTTTTCTTGGGATCACTTCCGAAAGTGAACTACTGACTCCTGTTGTGGAACTGCTCCTTGTGGGAACACAGGCTGGGACACCACCCCTCCCAGTCATCATGCACTCTGGGCTCCTCGGACACCTGAGGATCAAGATAAAATGATGGTCCATGGGGAGCTTCTCTCTCTTTGTCCTCCTGAGCTACAACTTCTGTCCTCTAGTCCTTGTGCTGGGCTTTCCTCCCCCCACTCCCTGGTTAATGTGAGGATGGCATTTGTGAGCCCAGCTATTCTTCTGGAAAATTGTCCCCAAGTCAGACAGAAAAGCACATTACAGATTTTCTAGGTAGAAGCATCTGTTCTGTAAATGAACTATACCCTTCACGTTGGGACCATCTTGCCTTCACTTTAGATCCCTGAACTCTGACTTGGTGATCTGAAAAAGCAGAGAACCTCTAAGTCTAACCCTGACTAGTCCCTGATTCACTGCAAGGTGAAGGACAGACATAGTTTCCTCATTTGGAGACGAGGGTTTCATGAACAGAGGGTGCTGGACCAACCCGCCGATCTCTGGCTCAGGGTCACTGTTGTTCCATCACCCTCTGGTCGGAGCTCCCACAAAGGGCTGCTGACTCCTTTCCCACAGGCCTGGAAAAGTTATGTGATGGTCTCCCACTCCCCCGACCTGCCCTTTCCTTCTTTCTCTGTGTTACACTTTCAAAACAAACCATCTCCACTTGTTATGGTAAATTTCAGTGAGGGAAATTTCCAGTTGGGAATGGTGAGAAGACCTACCGGATGGACACTATATATAGCCTGTCTTTAATGGCCATAATAACATAATTGCCTTTTCACCGCTGTCTGCCATTGAGCAATAAATAACATTTTCATTTGAAAATCAAACCAGGATAGGTTGCACAGCCTGCCAAGATTCAATAAGGTATGTGTAAATATGCAACATGGCTGTATTATTTATAGACCTGACTATAATTTTCTTTAGGAGAATAACTTCATTTGGGTGCTCCGTAGACCTGAGTCAACCTAATCTGACAAAATCCAAATTTGCCATAGAAATCTAGAAGTTTAGAGACAGAGGGGCCTTTAAGAATCAGAGTAGAAAGTCCATCTTTTGCCCAAGGTCATGTGATGACAAGATGGAAACACATAAGGAGGAAGAAGAGATCCATTCCAACTCATCACCTAGAGGAAGGCCTTGATTCTTAGATTCAATAAAGGTGTCCTCACATCTTTTTACCTATTACGGTAGAGATTTGGAGGCTGTAACCCCCGTTGTTCAGTTGAGAAAATAGGTTCAGAGAATGAAGTGACTTGTTCCAAGTTACACAGCTAATTTGTGACAGGGATTGAATTTGAACCTAATACAAACTCAAAGCCAGTATTTTTCCTTTTATTATGACATCTGTGTTCTCTCGTTTCCGGACCCTTGGGTAAACTTTGATTGATAT
This sequence comes from Pteronotus mesoamericanus, assembly GCF_021234165.1. Taxonomy (NCBI): domain Eukaryota; kingdom Metazoa; phylum Chordata; class Mammalia; order Chiroptera; family Mormoopidae; genus Pteronotus; species Pteronotus mesoamericanus. The sequence goes on along the minus strand of NW_026555265.1, from coordinate 7,491,256 downwards.
CTCCATAGCAACAGTCCTGTCCCTCCCACCCCCCGTTCTTCAACACCTCACTCTGATCCCTCTCTCTCCCCCCGCCCCAGGGCCTGCTCATACTATGGATGGCATGAGTCTCTCTAAGCCCCTACCATCACAAATGCCTTCTTCTGAACATATTTCTGGCTTCTTACTTCAAACCATTTCTCAGTTGTTTTCCTCACGTTCTCCCAGAATGGCCCCTTTAAAATAGACCTATTTACAATTTCCTACTTTCTAAAGAAGAATTAAAAACAAAAACCACATTTAGATCCCGTCTTCTTCCATTACTTTCACATCAAAATCCAACGCCTTTGGCCGTGACCTCCAAGGCTCTCTGTGACTGGGCTTCTTCTCTGTCTATCACCGCCCCATTGCTGTGCGGCCTGTACTTCCATTGCAGCACTGCACACACAGTCCTGCAATACAGTGATCAGGGAGCACAGGACATTGAATTCGTTTTTGCATCCAACAGAACACCTGCCACAGGCTCTAGACAAAGTAGGTGCTCAATGACGGTCCTGAATTGAATAGATTCCTCCTGCTCTCTGCAGCGTGTGCATATGGCCTGTTAAGATCACAACACTCCATTGGCGGGGGGCGGGGCAGACGACAGGTCTGGGACTGCCATCCTCCATAGTAGACACTAACACACAAAAGGGTGAGGTCAGCCCCTGTGCAGAGTATCCCGGGACTGGCTGACATTAATAAGACTTATGAACATGCTACCGATGCAATTAAGTTTTTCTTAAATCATTACAGTGAGATGCCTGGTGTATTTTCTACAAACTTTATGTGAACTGTGTTGATGTCTGTTACTGACACCTCAAATTCCAAAGACGAGGTGAAGAGGAGTGTTGCTGAAAGCTCCACAGACATGGCCGCACCCTGTTCTAGTGCCTTGTGCTGGGGTCCTGAGATGCTTCACAAGGAGCTTCCAGTCTAATGAGGGTGGAAGGAGCATGTGCAGGGTAACAACCTTACAGGGAAGTACTGATGATACAGCAAAACAAGAGCATGAATATGGATGTTGTGTAGTGAGTAGGGGCGCCAGGGATTAAGTGAGAGAATTTATGGAAAATGTCTACACACGGCCTGGCACATGGTAGATGCTCAGTAAAGGGTGACAAGTCTTATCTTCACTATCACACATCCAGTTGGATACATAGAGGAGCAAAGCCTCTTCACTGTGTCTGGCTGCCATGCTTCCTCCTACCCCCTCCATCTGCTCCAGCCTGATGTTGTGAACAGAGATACACCAAAATTTTTTTTTCCTCCTTGGAAAGAAAAAGCTGTTCCTTATGCCGAGAACCTTCTGTTCCCAGCTCTTGGCAAAGCTGCCTCTGTCTCATCCTTCTGGCCTCAGGGTAAATGCCACCTCCCTAGAAAGGCCTTTCCTGACCTCCCCTCCCCACCCCCCAACCCCTGCCGAGTTATTGTCGATCACATCACACTGGTTATTTCTTTCTTTGCAATTACGGGAAGCTGTAAAAATTTGGTGTATTTGTTGGCTTTGTTTATTGTCCCACTAAACTTCAAGCTTCAGAAACAGATGAGTCACCCTTGCCTTCTCCACGGGTGCACCCCAGCCCCTGCAATGTGCTTGTCGTATGATCGGCCTGTTCTTGCTCTACCTCTCTCTGGGAGAGCTGCGAAGGACTCACACAGAGAGGTGCATTTGACTGAAGCCTCGAAGAGGGAACAAGAATTTCCCCATCAGAGATGAGGTGCATCAGTCCCGCTTTTCCATGGGAAGTACTGAGAAAGGAGACTTTGTTGCGATGAGCAGTCTGTCCAAGAGAAGACAAGCTCCAGGTCAAAACTGGATGTTCAATATCCTGGGCGGGGTGGGGGTGGAAGGATGGTGGGCACCTCATCCCACCATCAGAGGCTTAGGGCTCAGGCCCCATTCTCTTATGTGGATTCTTCTACCAGCCTTCTGAGTTGGAATTTGTTTTTTACGATGTAACCTGCCCATCAGGCAGGGGAAGACCTTATCAGGGGGCCAAGCCCAGTTTTCAAGCAATAATAATGAGAAGTAATATCATTTATTGAGCTTGTGCTGAGTGTCAACCACTGTATGGGACATTTGATATCTGCCTAAGCCATAGTAGCTGTGCAAGGTCGGCATTGTTTCCCCATATTCTGAGGCTACAACTAGGATTCAAAGAGGATAAGTAACAAGTCCGAATTCTTGGAGTTGGGACGTGGTGACTGGAGTTTCAGACCCAGCTACGTCTGCCTGCAGAACCAATACTCTTAACCACAGCCTCCCTCTGGCTGGTGTACGTCACAGGTGAATCAGCTCCTTAGGTTTGGCTCAGGCCCTCGGGGGTGAGTCATCGTAAGTCTGGCTGCCTGAACCTGTTCCTCTCTGGGAAGCTGATATAAACCTAATCCTTAAACTGACAAATCCTCGCTGAGGGCGAGGCTCTGGACTTTGGTAATCCCAGATAGGGCCACTTCTCACTTCTCCCCAGGGCAGGACCCAGGGGTACCATGGGGGCGAGTGATTGCAGAAATTGTGCTGGGCTCTGCCACGGAGTGGGGTGGCTAAGAGCTTGGGTGGAGAGGCAGACAGGCTGGTTTGAAATCCAGCTCCTGCCTCGAGTAGCTGTGTGACCCTGGCCCGGGTGAGTTTCTCTGCCACTTTACACTTCAATTCTCACCTGTTGAACGAAGACAAGAACTGTCTCCAGGTGTTGTGGTGAGGATTACATGGTGAGAACACATATGTAAAGTGCAGTGTTCATATGCTGGGCACGCAGCAAGTCCTTGGTGATCAGTGGGCTTTATCATCGTTGTCGTTAATAGTCTTAAGGGGAGGCATACATACTAGAGTAGATTTGAATCTTGGCGCCATCTCTTCTGAGACGTGTGATTTTGGGAAGTTACTAGACTTCTAAACTCCTAAGTTTAAACTTAAGGACTCCTAAGTCCTTAAGTTTAGACATCTTAAACTGGGTAATTTAGGAAGTTTTTTGGAGGGGGCCACTGTGGGGAGATCAGTCCTCTCATCCTTAAATTAAACTCAGCTTCTGTTAAGGAACTGGGAAATGCCAGAGGTAGGAAATGACTCTTGCCGTGGATGAACAGCAGCTGCCTTAAGCCCTGGTCTGTCAAGAGGAGGCCAAGGGCTTCTGGACTGTCTGAATCTCATCAGGGTGTCCAGGATGTGGCTGTATCAGCTGGTCCGAAGCTTTTAACTAGTCTGCTGTTTTGGTTTAGGCCGAGAGAAGATTGTTGTAAGCAAGGAGTGTGGTGAGTATGGTCTGCTTGGGAGTTAGGAAGGTAAAGGCCATGTCTCTGTGCCCGGCCCTGGACGGGCCAGACTCAGAGTCCAGCCCGGGGCTGGCCGCCTGCTGTGGGAAGGAGCGCCATAGGTGAACAGAGCATCTTCACTTGGGGGCAAAACCTCTGATTCTGCTTCCGTGCTTCCAGGCAGCTTCCCTACCCTGCACTGCTCACTTCTCACAGTGTGAAAAATCTCAAATCATTGGCACCCCAGACTCTTGGTAATATCTCAGACCCAGTGTAAATTGATGTGAGTTAGTTCTGGGACCCTGACCGCCTCTGAAGGCACCAATAATACTGAGTTTTCGGGCCTGCCAGACCAAGACCCTGATCCTGTCACCTGGTGACCGCCCCACCCAAGTTATCCCCAGCAGTCTGAGGCCCTGATGGAGCTGGCTACTGACTGTCCCAGAGGACACTGGTTTCCCAGACCCCTATTTATCTGTAATGACACCTCCCTCAGGGTTAAAGGATTAAATGCTTGTGCTTGGCACACACTGGGTGCTCAATAATGCTGATTCTTTCTCCATCTTATGGAAACCCTGTGACCTGCCTGGGCCAAGAGGTTGTGATCACATTAAGGCCTGGAACCCTGCTTCCTGTTCCTCTGGTTTCTTTCCCTCACTGCCCCGCTAAGTCCCTAGGACTTGACCTTGCCCTCCATGGTTATACTATCCATGCTGTGGGTTCTCACCACCTTGACCTCTGCCGACTAATCGGTCATGGAATTCCCAGAGCCCCACAACAGCAGCTGCACAGTGGAGCACCCCAGTCCCAGCAGCATGGCACCCAAATTCTAAAGCTATCACCTACTCCCTGTGGGAGCTAGCTCCAGCCATTCCCACCTTTGGGCCCTCATTTCCCTACTTGTGAAACGAGGACTCTGGGCTAGCTCCTCACATGCTGTAGTATTTGTATGAATGAGTTATTCCTTCCATCCATCTATCTGTCCATCCATTTATCCTCTCATCCCACAAACTCTCAGCCCCTACTCAGTGCTGTGCTAGGGACGGTCATAGGAAGAGGGAATTTAAAGGACATGCCCCCAGGCCTCATGCTCCTCACACCAGGGTGAAGTATATAGTCCTCTGCAAAATAAGATGTATCCTCACAGGGGACAAGCAGCATGAGCAGATAGCAGCAGAGGGACACTCGGTAAGCTTTTCCTGAGTCCCCACACCAGTGGCTTTGCAGTGGTGGGCGCCCAGAAGTCGGCCCTGCTTCCTGTGGAGAGGCCTTCCGTCTCTGAGCATTACTCAGCACCCTGCAATGTCTGCCTCCCTGCGCCCGTCCTCCTGGAGCGCAGCACAAAGGTCCTGTTGTGGGCCAGCAGCCCAGGCAGCAGGCGAGCCTCTGGGTGACTCACTATCTTGCCATTTCCTTTGTGTGGCCTGCAGGATCCTTGTTGGAAGCCACCGTGTGGCTGCCTGGCTGGGGGCAGGCGTGCTGGCATTGCTCTCTAGTATCACCCCTCCGGGAAAGGGGGAAGCTCTGGGATTCGCTAGCCTTTCATGTAGCAGGGGGCTCCCGCACACAATGCTCCGTAAGGAAGGTGGCTGGCACAGGCAGGAACAGCAGGATGTTTGCAGCCTTGCCTGGGCAGGAATCAAAGCGCCCACGGCGGGGGAGGCATGCGGTCCCCATCAGGCAGGCAGTCCTCTGCTGCTGGTGCCCTAAGCGCATGAAAAGTGAAAATTAGCCACGGAAGGGAAGGGCCTGATGGCTTGGGAAGCAACGTGGGCTCCCGGCCTCCTGGGGGATCTTTGGTCCCAGCTCAGATGCCCTGTTAGTTGCTACAGAACCCATCTGAGCTTGAGACACTTCTCAGGCCTGGGCCAGGCCTGGGACTTCTTGCATGCTGCTCCCTGGCAAGGCTCCAGCTAGTTCGGGACCAGAGACAGCCTGGCCAGGGGCACCCGATGAACAATGAAGGAGCAAATGAGCACTAGCCTGGGAGCCTAGAGGTAGGTTCTCCCACAGGTTAACTGCATTACATCCAGCAAGTTTTAACAGTGGAATTTCCGGCATCTTTCGGAGCAGGTTTTAAGGCATGGCTTCTAAGACTATTCCTGGTCTCCTGCCTCCTCTTCTGGTTTTAGCTCTACTCACCCACCGCTTAAGCTTTGTACTTCGACTACTATGAACAACGTGTTCTTTCCTGTGCATACTGTATTCTCTCTCGCCTCCAGGTTTTGCACAAGTGGTTTGTTCTTGCATCCTCAGGGGCATGTGGTCAGTCCTGTCCTTCAAGAGTCAGCTCAGGTGTCACCTTCCACAAGAAGCTTCCCCCTGGAGTCTGGCATAGGTGCCCCTCTTCAGTTCACCTCTGAGAGCCTTTGCAGAGACCTGTCAGAGCACTTATCATACCCACCCTCTGATTCCTGCTGGTTTACCTGAAGGAGGGCGCTGAAGCGGTGAGTGAGTGAGTGAGTGAGTGACTGAAGGGCCTTGGAAAGAAAACTGCTTCATACTCTAGTGTCCTGTGGGGGGATACTAAGACACACCCTACAGGAAGCCTAAGAAAATGGCTCTAATTCTGTTCTTCCTTTTACAGTTTTTAGGCATCTCTTGTGAAATGACAGGTGCTATTGTGAAGTTATTGCCCTGGACTGAGGAGGCACCCACACAAACAAGGAGGGTGCATTCGTCATCAGTACATGGAGTCAAAGCCAGCTCACAATTTGTAAACAGACCATTGAAACATAAACATGCACGGACATAATGATGGGCCAGTCAGCAGTCTGTCTCTGAGAACAATGCAGCAGGCATTGAGAATAATCCCCACACACTCCTACAGTTCTTTAGGATTTGCAGAGCTTTCACCATCCCTGGTCTTATTGGATTTGAGTAGGCAGGGTGGAGATAACTTCTGCCCTGTTTTTGAGATGAGCATATGACGCTTAAGGGAAATGGAATCTTGCTTAAAAAGTGGAAAAAAAGAACCCAAGTCTTCTGTGAACCAACCCTCAGAAGCTAGTGGGTGTCAGGTGTCCTGAAGATGAAAGAGATGTGGTTCTTGCCACCAGGGAGTATCCAGGGTTGTCAGGGAGATCCAAGTAGAACGTGACAAATGCTACCTTCATGATAGGAACCAGGGGATATTGGAGTTCAGAGGAGGGAGAGGTTGGTTCTGGCTGTAAAGTCAGGGAAGTCTTTGTAGAAGAGGAGACTTTTAAATAAGGCTTTGAGAGGTAGGTAAGACTCTCCGGAAGATGGAGAGAAGAAAGAGGAGAGAATACAGTGAAGAGGGGGTTGTGGCAGGGAAGCACGCCACCCCAGGCTGCCTCTCTTTGACTATAAGACATTAGTCTGTCAATGTTTAAACCAATAAGGACAATAATGGCAGATGCAGTGGTTAGTTAACGTAAAGGTCCTAGGAGTTTCTGCAAAGCACCATTCTCTGGGCCTCTAAGTTTTGGCAGCAATGAGCTGGTCCTCGTGTTCTTTAGGACACTCTCCCAGAGGAAGTGTGAATTTGGGAATTATCACCAATTAAAAAGAAAACTGGGGTAGTAGTTGGAGAGGAGTGAAAGGGGGCCAATGGAGGATTTAGTTAAGATAAGAGAAACATGCTGTAGAATGTCATAGGCTGAAGGGGATGATCAAGAAGGAGGGCAAAAACAGTGGCCAAGCATCAACGGAGACATCAGCCTGAACCTGCCCTAACTGATAGTCAGTTCCCTCTTACAGTGTCTTCTTCATGGCTTCATGGGTAGGCACCTGGCTCCTTGGGTCCACACTTTTCACCTCCACTCTTTTCCTTTTTCTCTGGTTCCTCATCTGGTCAACCCCAGCGTCTCCTCTGCTGGTTACAGGAAGAGCAAACCAGAAATAGCCATCTAGCTGGGCCTGCTTACTCCACCCATGTATCTTTTGGAAAGGAAACACAAATACACATAGAAGGTTCTGAGGGAGGTTGAGTCAACCTGCAAGTAGCCCTTAGCTCCCTTAGACCCAAGAGACCCATGTTGGGCAGCATTCAAGTAGGAAAGAGCTAACACTTTGACTTGCAAATCCACATTGTACATCCATATTGTGGTTTCTGTATCCTTGACTGCTGTTTGTAGACATTTAGATTGTTGGCTGTTTAGATTCATTTAGGAATGACGATCCAACCAATAGCCAGTTACTGGAAAGAAATGCCAGCCTCCCCCCGAACTCTCTTCATGCTGAAAATGTGGGACTCAGGTATCATGTACTTCTGATCCTCACCAGCTGACTCACCCAGGCACGGACACATGACATTGGTCTTCAGTCTGGACTATGCCAGTCAGTTTCTTTCTTGATGGGATTTGCACTAAGAGACATAAAGACTTTAGTTAAGTATGCTCAAACTGAAAGGTCCTGAGACAACAAGACAGGATCTAGGACTATGTATAACAAAGCAGGAGCCACAGGCAAGCCTAAATTATGAACAAGTGAAAAATGGAGTCTTGTGGAAAGGTTCAGTTTGCCAAGAGGAGAATAGAATTGACATGCAGAAAGAGTTAGAGACGAGACGTTCTGTAGCCATTGAAGGGCGGAGAGAAGAGACTTTTCTGTTCCCATGTAAACCAACAATTCCCACTTCTTGTCCTTGGAGGTCAATGACAGTCTCCTGTATCCTTTCAGCAACTCCTCTTTTCAAATGAAACTGTTACGAGAGGTACCTGATCCTTGCTGCTAACATACCTTACATAAGAGAAATATGAAAGCCAAAGTTGTAGTATATATGAATTAATCTTTGGAGCTCCTTGGCCCAATTCAATAATCACTCCATGAATAACTTCTTTATGCCATGTGCTGGGGGCATTGTGAGAAAACTTGAGACCTATTATCTGTCCTCAAAGAGTCCTCAGTCTAGAAAGCTGTGTTCCCACATACCTAGAAGACAAGGTTGTGTAACGTTAGCGTCCTATGAGAAATGCAGGTGGAAGGCAGAAGGCCTGGATGACAGCTGGGAAGGCAAGAGATGCCTGATGGTAGAGAGCCTTCAGGACTTTAGCACCGGAAAGAGGAAAGAAGCATGGAAAAATACAGGAATCAGAAGTGTGGTGGCAAGAAGGGGCATGAAGTTCATGGGACGTGGTAAACTGCATGGTTTGAGAGAATTATGTGTTAGGCGGAAGAGTGTTAGATGAATCTGTAAGAGAGTTTGTGATTATGAAGGGTCTTGAATGCCAAGTCAAATTTGTTATTACAGAATCATAAGAGTGGGAAGAACCTTGGATGCTATCTAGCTTAACTCAGGTAATCTGGTCTCTGTCCTTCTTAAGGTGGTCACCATGACTGAGTGCATCCCAAGTGCTTATTTGCAATATTATTATTTCAATGGTAATGACTTAGAGATGAGGCTTCTCTCTTCAGTAACTTTCAGTTCCTTCCACATGGGCCCTCTCACTACCAGAAAGAGTCTTAGAGCACAAGGAATAGGCCTAGGAATTTTGCAGTACATCGTCTGAAAGGGAAGTTTGTGAAGATAAGGATCAGGAGGGGGAAATTCACTATGTGTCAGCATCAGGCAAGGTGCTTTTGGATTCCATAACACCTAATCTGCCAGTCCCCTTTCAGATGAGAAAACTGAAGTTCTAGGCAGGAGTAGGAAAGTTTTCTAGGTCAGACAAGTAAGACATGAAGCAGAAATGTGGCTCAGGTTTATCACAGCCATGTGCTTCCATATCTGTTCTCTGCTTCTGGAAGGCTAGACAGACCTAGTAAATATCACTCACAAAGGAATTTCAAAACGGCCTACCCTTAAATTAATGGCTGAGGCTGGTAGTGGGTGGCTGGAGGGAACAGATTATAACAACAAAATCTCCATTGCATCAATTTAGCAAAGCTCTGAACCATGCAGACCAGAAGTCTACAGAAACATTTGGCAAAACGGTTAGTTCTTGTTCAATAATCCCAGGCCTCAATTTATAGTAAGCCTTGAGCAAGTCCCCAATGCAAAAGCCCTTATCATTTCACAAACTCCTCTTGAGACCACTCATTGCTTCCGGCTTCCAGAAACGGCAGGTGCTATTGCTCTCATATGTAATGTCATCACTTAAAACACAAGGGCAAGCAGAGGAAGAAACATGTATGATAGGGGCCAGGGGAGGAGGAGGCAACATTAGATCTTCTCTGGGGTCCTATCCAGCTGGAACGCTTCTGGAGACAGTCTGCTGTTTCCGTCTCCTGAAGTTAGCAGCTCAGGATGTCAGGAGCCTTAGATGGGGAAGCTGGGAGGGAGGCAGGGGAGGGCGCTGTAAGAAGGGAGAGGTGATCTGGGGGCCAGAAAGCCCAAGAAGAACCGACGGTAGATGGAAGGGCAAGCAAACAGAGCCAGACCAAAGAGCAGCTGAGAGCTGTGAGAAGGTTGGACCCAGCTTGTGTGTCTAAGCAGAAAGGCCAGAGCACATAACACAGGTTGCCAAACTTAAGGGCCCGTTAGAATCACATGGGAAGCTGGTTAAATTTCCAGTTCCCGTGGGAATCCCCAGAGGCTCCGAGTCTGGGATGAGGCCGCAAGTGGCACTGTGACCAGTTCCCCAGGTGGTCTTACACAGGCAGTCCTTGGAAAATACTGGCGACAAGATTCTCCTCCGTGGACATCCATGACCTAATCTGTAAATTTAGAGGTTTGTCAAAGACAATTCCCAATGTCCCTGTCAGCTCCAACACTGGGCTTCTCAAAGGTTTCCATGTCATCTCTTTGCCCAAGCTTGATGACCTTATCTCTCTTGACAAAGGTTATTTCCTGTCCCTTTTAATTTATAAGGCAGGCAGGTTGTCAGCTACCTGTTCAGCTCTTGAAATGGCCTCGCAGATAATAGATTCTAGAAATTCCATCTGGTCTGCCCGTTTGATTAAGAACAAGGCAGCATCGTGTGTGTTCACGTGGGCATCCAAATGGGACAGAGTCCCTCTCTCTGGAGGCCATGGCTTAGGGCCAGGACAAAACCACTTCCAGGTCTCAGGTCACAGGGCCATGCCGGATGATTTATTTAAGGAAGAAAACTTCAAGAGCTTAAAGGAAATTAAACGTGTATATTTCTCCAGCAATTATGCATGTGCTTTCCCTTGAAAAATAGTCCCCATGCCCCGCCTGGAAGGAAAGCCAAATTTCTCAATGAATCTGTGTTCTGAAGGCATCCAGAGGAGTATGGTGTTTTTCTAGCAGTGAAAGCCACATGAAAGTCTTTACAGCAGGTTTGCACTGTTTCTGCTACAGCTCCTTTCGGGGCAGACTGGAGAGTCAGGGAGCCTTGTCTGGGAAAACGAGACAGGCTGGGCCTGAAACATTGATTTCTGGTTCAAGTTTCTCAGTGAAATGTGAATAAGGAATTTTCCACTTCTTTTTGTCCTGATTCACCTTGGCGGAGTCTTTGGAGTCCCAGACTGGGGCAGGGAAAGTCTGTCTCAGGTGGGCATCCAGCCAAACTTGCACCCCAAATGAATAGTCCTCTGTACTGTTCCAGTATCAGTTGTCTCCTTTTGGCCAGGAAAAGGCTCCACCATCTGACTTCTGCTTTAACCTTTTTGCTTTAGGAGGAACTGGGCCAGAATGTCAGGACAGGAGAATGTCATAGTGCCATGTAAGTCCCCACTGCTGGATGCGAACTTAAGGGGGTGATATGGATCCATTTGTACTAACTGAATAGCTAGCATATGTCAGGCTCTTTGCCAGACTTTGGGAATCAGAAGGTAAGTAGGAGACAGTCCCTGTTCTCCAAGAGTTTATAGTCTCGTGAAGTTGACAGTTGTGCAAATATCAGCTAGGGAAGACTGATAAAGAGGACAAGTCTGCAGCAGAGAAATGGGGGGGACACGTTCTGGCTGGAAGGCATTAGGGAATGCTTCCCAGAGGAGCTGGTGTTTGCGCCGGGTCTTGAAGGATAAATGGGACCAGAGAGATGGTGGAGGGGGCAGGGGAAACGCTGTCAGAGAGAAGTACTGAGGTAGAACATCTCTGGTACATGGGTGTAGAGTAAATAGTCTCGGGTCACTAATGGGTAGATACACAAAAAAGAGGAGTAGGGGGCGAGGCTTGAACAGAAACCAGGGACAGAGCTATGAAGGACACTCTAAGGCACGGTGAGGGTCTGGACTTGACAAGGTGGCAATAGACAACCATCAAAGGACTTAGTGCTGGAGAGAGAGGAGTTGAATTTAGAGAGAACAGGTCAAAGTTTTTTGCAGTGAACTAAGTGAAAAATTAGTTTGGCCAATGTTAGGCGGAGGAAGTGAAAAGTCAAGGATAGAATCAAAAGATATTTCAAAGAAAAGGAATTGATTGTTTGACCAGGGGAAAGAGGGAAGAGTTTAAAGATTCCCAAATACATGCTGATCTCTCTAATTTGGACAATGAGTGGGGGATGGTAGGATGGTTGGGGGTGACTTGCGCAGGTCCGAGAGTCAGAGGACCTCTGTCCAACATCAGGGTTTTCAATTTCCTAGATAGAAATTGACCAACTTATTCATGCCTCGGTTTCCTCTCTTCTGAAAAGGAATGGACAAATTGCACAGTAAATATGTTAGCTATCATTGTATTAAAAGCTCTACTACTTTTTGGTACCAGTTATTTCTCAGGTGCCCAAGGGCCTGTGACTTGGAATTTAAACAAGGTGCACTGCCAAGAGGGTGCACCTGGTGCATCACTTTGTTCACAAGGGTAGGGTTCGCTCTGCCCATTTTCACTCTCCATCTGGTAACTCATTCAACAATTTGGTTAAGTGATAAAATCTTCTTTGCGAAAAAGAAAAAAATGCCTCCTTTGAAAGTGAAGAGGTCTAAGAAAGTGTTGTTTCTTGGGCAGAAAATGGAAGTTTTATGGGGGAAATCACTGCCAGAAAAGCATTTGAGAATTTGAGGTTTCTCAAAAAAATCCTGCAAATCACCCTTTGCATTCTCACTGGAAAAATGTTAAGAGTGCTGTGATATGTGGGATTTTTAAAACCATTAAACAAGATAATACAGAAAAAGTCCATAAAACACACCAGCAAAACAAACTGCTATAAAATGAGTATTTCCCTAACCGCCACTCGGGTCAAGTAACAGAACATTGTCAGCGCCCCAGGTCCCCTTCCTCTCACACCTCTCCCACCAAAAATAAATTTTGCCTTGACTTTTATAGCAGCCACTTCCCTAACTTTCTCTCCTCCCACCACCTAAGTATGCACCCCTGTCCCTGAACACCTAGATTCCGTTTTGATTGGTCTGAGCTCCATATCATGGAATCACATACACGCACTCTTTTGTGTCTGGCTTCCCTTTGCCAACATTAGCAGCAACAGCACCCATGTGGATGTGAGCCTGAAGTTTGCATATTTTCGCTACCACATTAGGAAAATATCCTACAATTTACTTATCCATTTGAATTTTGATGGGCACTCGGGTTGTTCTGTTTGGGAGATATTTTGAATGGTGCTGCTGAGAAACTTCTCATCCATGTGCATACATTTCTGGTGAGGTTTTCCTGAGCGTGGAATTGCAGGGTCATAAAAAGGAGGAATAGCATTATCTTAAGGAAATACTGCTAAACAGTCTTCCACAGTGGTTCCACCACTCCACACTTCCACCAGCAGGGCTCAAGAATTTCCAGCTGTTTCCATACTGACCAAAATCTTGTACCTCTCATCCTTCTTACATGTTTCATGTCTAAAGGAGGTTTGAAGTGCACCCCAGACAACTAACCAGAACTAGTGTGCTATCAGATCAACTTCAGGTCTAAAGAGATGTAATATTTGTAAAGAAGCACAATGAGTCACTTTCTCAGAGGAAGGCCCATAATTACGCTTTAACATGCAAAAGATTATTGTAACTCTCTGAATGGAGTCACAGAGGCAGGCTGAGTGTGGGTGAGCTGGTGCCCAGAGGTAGAGCTGTAAGGAGAGGAAAGGGTATTTCAGAAATGTTTTTGAGATGGAAATAGAGGCGGGGACGGAGAGAATCAAGGATGCAGGGAGGCAGGTAGAAGCCCTGGGGGAGTAGCTCTGGAAAAGAGTTTTTAGAATTTGGATCTATGTCCTGGTATGGGTCTGTTGGTTTTTAAAATGTACATAAATAGTATTAGATTTCTCTTTTCACGTGCAATTTGCCTTTTTCCCCTCAAAATATTAACCTAGTTTATTAATTTTAATTACTATATGGTATTTGTTTAAATTCGAACATTACATTTATTTATTCATTCCTGTAGTGATGGATAGTTTTAAACAACGGTAAAACAAACATATTTTTTTGGTTTTTATATTTTTTAAGATATGAAATAAAATTTAGCTGAAGCAAATATGGCAATTTTGCATGTTGAGTACAAGAATGTCTCATATTTTCTGGATAGTTCTGTATATTTGAAATATTTCATAATATAAGTATGTTTTAATATTTAATATTAACCTAAACAAGTTGCGCAGAGAAGAGCACTTGAATAGACAGATCCTAGAGTCTTTCTGGCTGAGTTGACCAAGGAGCCTGTGGAAACCATAGAGACCAGCCATCTAAAGGGTCAATCTGGATGCAGCTTAGCCAAGACCGTATGTCCCTCTCAAGCCTCAAAGGTGGCCCTGTGGTGCAGTTCTGGAATTAGATATGGTGGGATCTGATTCCAGTGCTCACAGAATGAGACCTTTGGCAAGCTGTTCAGTTCTCAGCCTTTTAATCAGGAAAACTCAAGGGATTAAATCTATCAGGCAGAACTGTTATGAAAGTAAATGCAATCACAGATATAATTGGCAGTTATACCAGTTTGTGTTCGATGAGGAAAGCAGAACCACTATGAGCGATAGAATAAAGGGTCTGCTACAGGAATATGACCACCAGAATTTGGGTGGAAACTGCACAAGAGAAAATCTGGAAGAGGAGAGTTGGAGGATCAAAGTCACTCACCAGGGACCACAAAGTGACACTGGTTATTTAAGGTTTTGCATTTGATGGTGGCCTGAAGTCACCACAGGTAACAGGAAAGGCAGTTGGGGAAAAATGCTGGACATGAAGCAGAAGAGAGTAGGGACAAACCAGAACTCACAAGGGCATAACTCATTTCATAATGGTCAGCCCACGTCTACTGGTAACTTGGTGGCCTATGGTAGATATTTAGTATCTATTAGGCCCAATAGCAAGGTAGAAGTGTTCTTAAAGGGAGATAATTTTCTATAGCATATGGCATAGTTTTGCACTCCAATCCTAAATGGCTGTACTATGCTTTACCAACATGGACCAGCTAAAGGTTCCTTCCATACAGCTACCTTATCTGCCACAGACATTTCTAGCACAAATGGATCTGCTGAATCATATGTTCCATTCAGGTGGCAGAGTAGCTTGCTTGCCAGGCTGGATTTGTTGCAAAGTCTTCTCATTTTCTGGACTGCACTCAAAAGTGGCAGCCGTTCAGGTTACTCAATAAATGAGTTGAAGTACCATGCTTAAATGAAGTACAGTTGCCTCCAAAATCCAGAGGTTTATGGGGATTTCTGCCATTTCCTCAGTGGCAAGAGCAGCCAGATGCTACAACTTCTCCTTCACTTTGGACAGAATATCTCAACATGTCCTGATAGCTGGACTCAGAAATTTCACCAAAATACCTAGCTTTTGATTTTTTTTTTTTTAGATTTATTTTCCTCCATGTTTTTTTGTTTTTTTTTTTCCCTTACCCAAGGTATTCAGAGTAGCTGCTATTTCCTGCTCACCAGAACCAATTAGCATGATATCATCAACATAGTAGGCCTGTGTGGTTTCCTATGGAATGGAGAGGCTATCAAGGTCCCTGGGATTAGATTATGACAGGATATTAGGGAGTTTACCTAGCACTAAAGCAGGGCAATGAAAGTATATTGCCAACCCTGCTGTCCGAAAGCAAACTGCTCCTGGTGGTCTTTACTCATATGTACAGAGAGGGGAAAAAGCATTTTCCAGATCAATAGCTACCAGAGGTTGTGTTGGTTTTCTTCAGCAACAAAACCACATCTGGAAAAGGAACTGCAACTGGAGTCACCATAAGTTTATGATAATCCACTGTTACTCTCCAAGATCCATTAATTAGGCCAAATAAGCAAGTTGAATATAGATGTGGTAGTATTTACCATCTCTGTATCTTTCAAGTTCATGATGGTGGCACTAATTTCTGCTATACCTCCCAAAATATATTTAATTTAATCTTTTGTAGGTAGAGGTGATTCTATTGGCTTCCAATTGACTTTTATTACTATAATAGCTCTTACTCCATGGATAAGGAAAACAATATGGAGAGTCTACTAGTGGCTGAGTATGTCTTTTCCTACAATGATCAATTCTGGAACTGGGGAAAAAATTACAGAGTGTTCAGGGACACACTGAGCCTACTGTGAGATGAATCCAAGCCAAAACTCCATTGATCCCTTGACCTTCACAAGCCCTATGCTAACTGTGGACTGCAATGTTATTTTCAGTCTCTTGAAATTAGTTAATTCAGAACGAATGCCCGTAATTCTTGAAAGATGTGGTCATTTTCCCTTCTCCAATGCAAAGTCACACTAGTAAATGTCATCAGGTACCTTTGGGGAAGGCTAGAAAAAAGATTTACTGTATAGATTTTGCGCTGACCAGTAGTTTCTCCCTCATGGGATCAACTTTCTTTGATTCAAATGGTGATGGAACTGAGTGAGAATGGGTTCAAGTGTGGGAGGTGATTGAGGGAGCCATGTTTTTCTACTGTAATCAGGTCACCTCTGTTTGCCAGACCTAGAGCTATTCAATTTACATAAATCAAATAAGAATTGCGTAGGCCACTCGTCAATTTCAGTTTTCAGGATGCTATGATCAATTAGCCAATGCCAAAGAGCTCTCTCTGCAGGTCAAACCATTCTGATTAATGCTTTGGCTCTGCTATCCATTACGGTAACCACTACACTTAGATGATTAAGTGTCTTACACTTGACTTCTGCCACCTGGATATCCCATCATATCCATGAATTCATGGAGCCCACTTCAATGGCTACTATAGGTTCTTCAAAGATACTGAGGCCCCCCTTGTGGTATTCATACTATATTACAAGTCCTTGGTAAAGGGAGTATCCTTGGGATGCTCCTGGAAACATAATTAGAAGGTGGGTAGATAGGTTTCACATCATAAATCTACTCCAGAGTTCTGATTTCCTTAGCTTTTGTCCACCTTCCTCTTCATTCTATCAAGAAAGCTTTAGTACTTCAATTGCACTAAGGATAGGCCATCGCTGGGTCTAGAATTTATAGTTCAGTGAACAAAATACTCTATTAGAGACACTCAAAACTATTCAAAGGAACACACTGCATTGAGAATCTTTGCTTAGTGTACTTATATTGACATATTTAGCCTGATTTGGAATTGTATTCCTTTCATCCTGATACAACATCAATAAGATACATTTTTAAATGTGTTCCTCAGGTTTCTGTGAATATAAATTGGAAGAAGTTTGGAGTTCTTTCATTGTGCATGGCATTTTCACACAGGTCACACTTTAATCTGTAATCCCTGGGACCTGCTGAGATTTGTGTCTCGTTATAGGTCTAGAAGCAATGAGATGGGTTGGGGATAGGTCTTGAGAAGAAGCAGTAGTTTTCTGCAAGGTACTTCAGGTCCTTGGTCCTGGTCCAGGTCCAATGAAATTTTTTCAGAAAAAGTAGACTGAGCTCTTCAGTTAGGAGAGAAGTGCTCTTATTACTTGTAAACAAGGCTCAGCAAAACTCAGAATTCAAGCTCCCCAGCTTAGCCTGAATCTGCCCATATGTCTCTATCCCAATCTTCAGGGTCCTACTTCTCTGTCAATGTCCGAAATTTAGTATAAGACCTTATGAAGTTGTAACTGTAATTTGCATTGTTCAGTCCAAGATTAGAGTTTGGGATTGATATTGAGAAATCTTGGCCTTTTAGTCATAGGATCTATGGGTTTTCCTTAGCCAGACCTTGAGTTGGGAACTTAGAGCCCTAAGGTCATAATTTTCTCTCCCCAGCACACTTAGAAGCTCCCTATCTCCTCCTTATTTTCACTGAAGAAATCTATGGCAGCAACTACTTAATGAAGCCTTGTCTTCTATAGGCATTTAATTACAGATGTTACAGGTAACATTTTAAGTAGCAGTTCTGACACTGCGCACCATGGAGAACCAGCGTCCCCTTTATCACTGGCATCAGGATCATTATCCCTTTAAATATAATCAGAACAGAAAACTATTCCAGAAAACAAATCCAGGACCAATTCAGAGGATTTATCCTTTGGATTCTTTTCCTCATAGTTTGAGCAGAGAAGCAGAGCCACTCTTGATGATACAAAACAACGAATTTTTTTTACAGGCATTAGACTTTTCACAACTGTGAAAGAAGCTGTGGATGTAAGGGCCTGGAACAGAAAAGGTATTAACCATGGGCCGCAAAGAACAACTGGAGAAGAATTCTGGGGGAGACTTGCCTCTGTGTCTCCTGGTGGTTCTGAAGTTACTGCAGTCAGGAAGACAAGTTGGATCTGGAGCAGAAGAGAGTGAGAACAACTTGGGAGGCAAGCTTGTCTCTCGCCACATCCAACCCTGGCAAGGTGGGTGGCCTATGGAAGAAGCTCTTGCCCTCAGCCATGGAGCTGATCTCATGCCTGACCCAGGACTCAGTGGGAGCTGGAAAGGCTACAGAATGGGCTCCTGCCCCGTGCCACGGAGAAGAGCAAGCAGATCGGTGACAAAGTTTGTGCTGATCTGTGGTGACACCTAGGGACATGCACCGATCTTCAATTAGAATAGTTATTCTCTCACTCTGCCTTCCAAATCTCACATCCATTTCTCTGTGACCAACTGGAAGAAAGGCCATAAAAAGAAAGGAAACCTTGGAAATGGGTCTGAGCTTTGCTAGGCTGGTTCAGAGACAAAACCACTATAGCAGTCAATATTTGGTAGCTCCTATTTAAGGAGCTCAGGATCTAATCTAAGAATCAGTATCTAGAGGGACACATGGAGAGAGAAGAATGAAGGGGAGCCATGTAAAAATTGGAATGTGAATCAGCCTAAATAAATTAAGGCTGTCTGCAAGATATAACTCATAAAAATCAAGATCCGGGAAGCCAGAATGGGGGGCAGATTTTGTTCCAGAGTATTTCTCTATTCGACAATAATGATGAGAACCCACCATGCTCTTTCAGAGCACATTATGGCTTGGGAAGTACTGTCACATTCATCAGTTCTTTCTGGGTGGATTCACTTTCTACTGCATTCACTTATTCACTGCATAGGGATTGAGCATCTCCCCTCTGCCAGGCACTGTGCTAGGTATTTTGCATATGCTGCCTCCCAATATCATATCTCCTTATATTTCACTCGTTGCTATTTTCCACATAAGGAAATTATGGCTATAACTTTGGGAATGCAGAGATGAACAATATTCTGTCCTTGCTTTCTAGAACAGGGGTTGGCAAACTTCTCTGTAAAGGGACAGATAGTGCATATTTTAGGCCTTACGGTCCATACGGTCTTTATTACAATTGCTCAACTCTGCAATTGTAGAGAAAGCAGCCATGGACAACACAAAAATGAATGGATGTGACTGTGTTCCAACAAAACTTTACTTACTAAAACAGCTGGTCAGACAGATTTGTCTGTGAACCATCATTTGCTCACCCTGCACTACAAGGTCACAATCTAGAGGAGGGACTACTGCAGACAATTCACAATGAGACAATGCGGCGAAGAGCTGTATGTGCAGGCAGAGGGCACATGTGGTTGGGGAACTGGACAAGGTCCTCCCACAGGCTGTCAACACTCCTGACTGCTGTGGCCTGTGTTTCCAGGTCACTACCATCCAACGCCCAGGGAAGGCTTGCAGACCAATGCAGGGTGAGACCTGGTGCTTATATCCGATCAGAGCGCGTGTCTCCCTCCTGTATCGACTGTCTTTCTATGAACTAGTCTGTGGGGTGGGGGTTGTGGTCCACTGTCTGCTTCCCTCGCCTGCAGTTAACTGCCCCAATACTTCTCGTAATCCAGAGTTCCGTATCCTTGGCTGTGCAGAAGCTGTGGGCTTGGATGACACGTTACCCTAGGATGATATTTCCTTGTATGTCATTCGCAACTTTTTCCGATCCAGAGCGTGGGAACAATGCTTCCTAGTAAGTGGGTTACCAGTTTATACTTCCTAGAATGCCCTCTGGGTAACATCCAAAATGATAGGTCTGGCTCCTGCTGGAGATATGGAAACACACGTATGGTTTGTTGGATGTTACAAAGAGGCTGGCTTCAGCTCAGCACAAGGAAGAACTCCCTAAAACAACAGGAACAGTCTCCAACCACAATGAGCTGTCTAGGGGGATGAGTTTCTGACCAAGGTGGTTGGAGCAGTGGCTGGAGGACCATCTGAAGAAGGACTCAGGAGCCTCTCTGTCCTGCCTTCCTGTTAACTAGCTCTGTGACCTTGGGCAAATGTCTTGACCTCTCTTAACTTGGTTTCATCATTTGAAAATGGAGAGTATGCATCTCTCATGTGGCTGTTGGGATAACTAATGAGGACAGCATTCAAATTCTTAGCATGCACCAGCCTGGTGAGGGGTTAAGACCGCCTTTGAGGGACTGTGACATCCGGTGGGGCAGGCTAAGTAACTACTGAGGTCTCAGGTTCACAGGTCTTTGCTACACATATCTAATGAGAATTCCTTTCCTTACATGAAATAATTTCAGGGAATCCTAGAAACAAAGGAATATGACCTCAGAGAGCCCTAAAACTGGACCTAATGAAGGAACATTTATCAGCACGAAAGGCTTTTATTTGGAGGGGAAAACAGTTGTGGGATTTTTATGCTTTATGGTTTTTCATAAAAAGTCGTGGGTAAAAGGCATTCATTCCAACATAAAGCATTTCCAGTCAACCTGAAGAAAGTTTTCCTTCTTTTTTTTCTTGTTGCTCTACTACAGTCGTCCCAACTTCCCCCCGTTGCTCTCCCCTGCCCGGCCCCGCCCCCGCTCCCAGGGTCAATCCCCACCCTGCTGTCCGTGTCCATGGGTCGTTTATACTTGGTCTTTAACTAGGCCCCTCCCCTTCTTTCCTCAAGTGTCTGTAGTAACAAAGCTTTCATGAAAGTTTGGGCTGGGGGAGGGGGGACTTTTTACAATTTTTGCTTGCCGTTTGTTTAAAATACATTACTCAGTGGGCTGATATTAGAAATAGGCGTCTGCTTTTCCATAAGTCCTCCACGAAATGGAAGCCTCTGAATATGTGAACCAAAGAAAATGCAACTCCTTTTTCTTAATGCAGATGGAAAGAATCTCAAGAGACCAGTGAAGCAAGAAATTATCAAAGCTGCGTGCGGTATTTACTAAGTAACTTTGTGCCAGTGCCCAGGGAACTGCACAGCAGCTGCCAAGCCGGATCGCCCTTGCTGACCGGTGCAGAAGGGGCTCGCTCGCTGCCCTGGGATAGAGGAAGCAGGAAGTCTGCTGAACCCAGGCAGAAGAAAAAGGACACATTCTAGAGAGTCCCAGCAGGTGGGGGAGCCCCTTTGCCCAGGGAGGCTCTTTTGACCCAGAGCACACACAATAGAGCTCTCTCAGAAGAGAGATTTTTTTCTTTCCACGGGTTTCTTCTTGGCCCTGGGGATTTGTTCTAAGTGGCTTTCTCTGTGTGTGAGTTGTCTTGGCCTTTCTGAGTTTCTTTCCCTTTGGAACTCTCAGATCTTTCCATTGTGCGCCATGTCCTTATTAAAAGGCTGAGTCACCCTGCCTTGCACTTTGCAGCCCCCACATCCCCCCTTTGAATTAAGGTAACCTGGCCGATGTCTGGTGGCTCGGCAGGGGAAAGGGCACCTTTATCACCCCCTCTCGGCACTAGGCACCCCCGCAGGAACATTGTTGAGGGGCACAGGTTTCAGATGAAAAGGTGTCTGTAAAAGGCTGACAGGAGCTGCTTAGGCCTGATGACCTTTAAAGTTTTTTTTTTCCAGTTCTGAAATTCTATGATTCTAAAATGGTATGCAGCCCCCCAACGATGCTGTGTGAGGAAGAGCAGGCAGAACTAGAGATGTGTATGACTCAGAGGAGGCGTTAGCGCTGTCTTTAAGATCCTCGGAATACAGAAATAAAGAAGATAGATTAGTTTTAGTATATGTGGCCTCGGTAGGCAGAAATTTTGGCTGGAATTTTATAACAGGATGGGAGTTTATAGTTCAGCTACGAAAGGAACTCTGATTTAGCAGCTAAAGGCTGAACACCTGGTTTCAAATCCTGACCACTACTGACCATCCTGTGACCCTGGGCTGGTGACCTGATCTTGCAGAGTCTCTGTTTTTTCCTGGGTCACATGGTGACAATAAGATTGGGCTTGCTTCTACCATCAGACCATTGTGAGGATGGAATAGGATTAAGGGAAAGTGCTTATAAATTCTGAAGTTCAACGGATTTAATCTTATTGTCCAATCCCCTGATTTTATACAGCACTTAACAAAGTCCAGAAAAGGTAACAAACTCCTGTGAGACCATAAGATATTGGTCTAAGGCAGTGGCTGATAAGGCCTCACTAATAATTATATTGATCCCTAGAAACACTGGGGTCAAATGTTTTGGGGGGGAACTTAGGGCCATGATGCAGCCCCAAATTTCTGGCAGGGGGGTATACTCACTGTTAATTTTCTTTTCTGATTATAAAAATAGTACATGCTCACAATATGAAACTTGCGGAATACAAAAAGTAGAAAGAAGAAAAGTTTAAAGCATTTCCCATGATTCTGATATGTGGCTGTATTTACTGTTGAAATTTTGATATATACTTTTCTAGTCTTTTTTCTACACATGTATGTATTTGAACATAATTGGAAGAACATTTTATGTGAAGTTTTCCATATTGACATTTTTTTCACCTAACAGCTTGTTAATGTACTTTGCCATTCAAATTCATTAAGCAGTATTTAATACTTGCCTAATGGTTCACTGTATGGTTACATTAGATATCAAGGTTCTTTTCTAATTTTTTGTTATTATTAATAACATGTGGAACATTCATACATCTGAACCAAATGCTGTGAGTTGTGCCCCACCAGTAAGCAAATTTTTCCTATGGGTTTCTCCACATGATTTTGGCCTCTCTCTAAAACTCTTAAGTGCCTTGTCTTTCACAGAGTCTCACAAATGGTAGTTTGCCCCCAAATGTTATAGGTTTACCTTGATGACTTGCATGGTGTAGAATATAAACATAGTTGAAGCTCAAAGCCCTCTTGAAAGTACATTATTTAAACACATGTTTTCACTATTGATTTTTGCCCCGTGTCATTCTCAGACGCGCTGAGTTTCAGTTGTCTTTATGGGTTTAAGTTTCAGATTAGATGGCTTCCAACTGAAGCTCCCCCATCCATGTTGCTGGGAAGTCCTCTCCTCTTGAATTGCCACCGCCTCATGACTCACTTTGGGGCCACGGCATGTTGCAGAAATGATGCTGCTTGACTTCTGCAGCAGGCCCTGTGAATCCTTGCAGTTGAGGTCTCTGGCTCTTGGAGAATACTCTCTCTGAGAAAAGGCACTGCAGATAAGAAGTCCAGCGATCCTGAGATTGCCATGCTGTGAGGACTCCTAAACTAGCCGCATGGAGAGGGCCACCACGCCAGGCCCCAGTTCTTCCAGACGCCCCACCTGAGGCTCCAAGCAAGCAAGTGAAGAAGCCATCCTGGAAACCCAGCCCAGTCAAGTCTTCAGGTGATCCCGGTCCCAACCTCCATCCGACTGTAACCCATCCCCAAGTGGGACCACATAGCAGCTGAACCCAGCCAACCCGCAAACGATGCTAGGTTTGAGGAATAAAAGATGAATAAGACATGTCCTGCTCACGCTCAGGGAGCCCTGATCTACCGTGAGAATGCACATGAGGCGGTGACTGATAGGATCCAACACACAGAAATAATGAGCCTCACTTCACTGGCTGCTCTGCCGGGGGATAAGGTGGTTCTGCCAATAGAATAAGGAGGGATTCTGAAAAGGTGACATTGAATTGCACCTTGAAAAATGCCTGGGAATTCACCAGCGGACATGGTGGAGGGCAGAAAGCCCAACAGAGAGCCCAACAGAAAGACTCATGTGCAAAGAGCCAGGATAGCCTTGTGGGAGGAGAGCAAGTAATAAAACCAGTGGGAGGGGCAGGATCTGACTGCATCAAGTAGGAATCTGGACTGGCTGAAAATGGGGAACCAATGAAGAGTTTTTAGTAAGTGAGTGACATGACGAGATGTGCTCTTAGAAAGATCACTGTGGCTACCTTTTATTATGCAATAAATGTTCACTGAAATTCTTCCTGTCCCTTGAGCTAATAATGGTCTAGAGCAATGATGTCCAATAGAAATGTTACGTGAGCTGCATAGATAATTTTAAATTTTCTAGTAGCCATGTTTTAAACAGGAAAAAGTAGCAAGTAGCATTAATTTTGTAATAATGTATTTTATTTAATCCAATAGTTCCAAAGTATTATTTCAACAGGTAATTAATATAAAAATTATTGGGATATTTTACATTATTTTTTTTTCTAAGTCTCTGAAATCAGTGTATATTTTACACTTTCAGCACCTCTCAACATGGACGAGCTACATTTCAAAAACTCAGCGCACACACGTGGTTTGTGGGCACTGTACCCAGCAGGGCAGCTCTAGATTCATGGCACACAGTGGAGAACAAGGCAGGGAAGGTCTCTGCCCTCACAGAGTCTACAGCCTACAGTTGAAGGGTGAATATTGAGAATAAACCAGCAAACAAGTAAATCAGCAAGATTGTTTCAGAGGGTGATAAGCAGTGTGGAAAATATCAAACAAGTAGAATAAAAACATTACACAGCGGCGGTAGGTGCCTGGGCAGGCAGGTGGTGCTGGCCCGGCAAGGCCTTGCAATGGAAGGGATGCGTTACGCTGACACCTGAGTGACAGGGTGGTGCCAGGTGTGTAGGGCTCTTGGGGCAGAACCTGTGGGGTCTGATGACATCGAGGTGCCTGTGGAATATACGAATGGAGATGTTAATTAAAGTTTGTAGAATTACCATAAAATTGTTCTTCCTTTTCTGCTTTTTCTCCTCCCCCTTTATGGCATCACGGACAGACTTCATCATTTCCAGTGAATTAAATCTCAGTCAAGTGAATGTACTAAAAGCCACTTTAGAATGCTTGAAATGATGAATTTTATGTTACATGAATATTATCTTTAAAAATAATCAGTTGAACGTCCTTTAACTCATCGATCTCATGCCTGAGATCCCCCCCGCCCCTAGGGCTGGCTACCCTTATGCCTTGAAGGATTTGTGTGGGAAAGGTGCAAGGCCAGTTCTTTCCATCTTCCTCTTCCTGATCTGGACTTCTTTCTTTATGAACTGGAGTGGGAAGAAGGGCTAAGGGAAGTGAAGGTCATTTTGTGTGTCTGGCCTCATGTGTGGTAGGGAGGTGTTCCTGGCCTCACTCTGGTTCTTTGAGCTGCGTGGCCTCCACCAATATGGCTGTCTCTCTGGGAAGAGTGAATATGTTTTTTTCAGCTCCATGTTGGTCCTTCTTGTAACAGAACACCCCTCAGACCAGGGCCCTGCTGGCGTTTATACCCCCAACTTCCACTCTGTGGGCAGGCTCCCTCACGTGGCAGCCACGGGGCAGTCCTGGAGCTGCTGTCCTTCCGATGCTCCGTGCTGCTCACTCGGGGCAGCAGGAATTGCCAGAGACACACTCAGAAGGCTGCAGGAAACGGGAAGGGGTGCCTGTTTCTCCCTTTGTCAGCACAGGCTCCACCCTCCTTCTCAATTCCCATTGGTACCAGCCAGGCTGTCAAAGCCAGAAAGGGGTGGGCACTGTCTCTATATGTACATGTAGCACTTTCCTTCAGGGGATGTTTGGTAAGCTGTTCCAAGAATTCTCATCCCTTCTTCTGTCCATTTGGATGGGGGTGTCAGGGTGGGCCTGCAGGTCAAACCCTCAGCAAGCAGGGGGCCAGTGACTGAAGCGTTAGTCCCCTTCACCTGAAGATGCCTCCATCTCTCAAAGAGATTCATGTTGAGACCCCACCTTACTTGGCCTCAGAGTTGGGTGTAGTCCCTTCCTTCCCCACAGGGCAGAGAAGGACAAACCTCTTCCCTAGAACAAGGCCAGAAGGATACGCTTTCAATTGTTTCGCACACTGGATTCTGCAGCTAACAAACGCTTAATATCATTAAGGTTCTTTCTAGAGTTGAGAATCTCCCTCTATCTCCTCAGCTGGGCAGCTAGTGAGGTGCAGCTCAAGGCCACCAGGAACAGAGCTGGCCCCAGGGTTTTTCCCCTTCAGAAGCCACCCCTCCTGCCTCTTCTCCCCTCACCAGCTCAGTTTCAGAAGGAAGCATGTGTGCCGGTGCCTAAAGACAAGTGCTCACAGAACACAGGGACGCCGGCCCTGGCATGCTGCCCTGCGTCCAGGTCCCCTGCAGGGTTCTGCTTACTCTTAGTTTTGCCCAGAACAAATGGAAAAGAAGACAGGACCATTGTACATACCTGCAACCGGAGAAGCAAGGCTGGTGCTGGGAGCCCAGCTGGGCTCCTCTTGACTTTAGAAAAGAAAGCAGAGCCAGGACTCAGCAGGGTGGCTCATAGTATCCGCAATCTCAGTGGGTAGGAAACACTTTAGCTCCCCTCAGTGAAGGGTGTTGTTATTTCAACTTCCAAAAGCAAAACGATATTGTGGCCCACTAAGGAATGAAGTCACTTGTTCACCAACCCACATGTAAAAAACTTTTCTATACAACATCGCTCAGCGACCTGGGTTTAAGAATGTGGAAAGCGAGGCCTGGAAAGAAGTGGATTGTCCAAGGTCACGGAGATATTTCGAGGGAGAATGTGTAGGTGGTGGGAATATCACTGTCTCTGGGGTCAGACAAGCCTAGACGGGATCCAAACTCTGCTGTGTGACCTTAAGTAAATTTGTTAACCTCTCATCTTCTCATTTAAAAATGAGGGTAATGATACCTACTTAGCAAGCTTATTGTAAGGAAGAAATGAGAAGGTATACATAAAATGTCTGATCCAAAGCTGGTGCTCACTAACTAGTGGTTTTTAGAAAAAAGTGTAACTGCCTGTAGGTATAGTGTCCCCTTATATGAGAAATAGACGCTCGCAAAAGGAGAGCTGTGTTGTTCGCTGCCTGGGTGTCAACGGGTGCTTGGTAGTAATACTATCCTTGGGAGTGGTGTTTCTCTGGAGCTTGTCATAATGGATCAGGAGAGAGCCCCTCTTCGCGTCCCCTATGAAGTTTGCCATGATGGCTCCTTTCCCCGTTGGGAAGCAGCTTCTGAACAAACCACTGCAGAGCCTCCATCACCTGCTGAAAGACTGTGACCAGTGATCAGATCACAAATCTTCCTTTCTTTCTTTCTTCCTTTCTTCCTTTCTTCCTTCCTTCCTTCCTTTCTTTCTTTCCTTTCTTTCTTTCTCTCTCTCTCCTTCCTCCCTCCCTCCCTCTCTCCCTTCCTTCCTTCCTTCCTTCCTTCCTTCCTTCCTTCCTTCCTTCCTTCCTTCCTTCCTTCCTTCCCATATTTCAGCATTTTATTCACTTTAGACACTATTCTAGGTGTTAGAAACACAGCAGTATGCCTTCATGGAGCTTACATTACAGAGGATTCTAACAATTCAAGGAAAGTGGTAATGCAGCTGATGGCAGGTTATGAGACCTTTCTGTCCTGAAGGCTCTTCCCCCAAATCGCCACAGACCCTCTGTCTTCTCCCTTCCACCAGCAACTGTATCCATATCCTGCTCCTTTTTAATGACTCTCCTCCCTTGAACCACTCCCCTGTTACTGGGGGAAATAAAGCAAAATAGCAAGTGTTTAGAAGCAGGAACTATGATAGTTTCTTCAATGATTGAGAAATCAAATAAATTAACAATTTTGCAAATTTTTTTTCAAAAATGTGCCCCCGCCCGATTAAATTAGGTTGCTTTTGTCTTGTTGCTGATGATTTCCTGAGCATGGCTAGCCTGCCTCAGAAGGGCCTCCCCCCGCCCTGGGGCCCAGGTTTTGGGGTGTGTCTTTTATATCAAACATGGCACCCCTGACCCCACCTCCTTTATCACTTGACGCTGGCTGTGAAAAGAAAGAGAAGAAAAGTAGGTTTGTTTAGTGGGAGCTCTTTTCAGAAGCCAACAGGGAGAACAGGATTTGAAACAAGAGGAGGCTGCCTTTTTGGGGTCAATGGTTAACCAGTCAGATTAATAAATGCTAGAAGGAGGAAGTAGCCAGTGAGTCAAAGGCAAGGAAAAAATGTCTCCCTGTGGTTCAAAAGCCAACTAAAGTTTACCGAGATCTGTGACCTGTGGTTAAAATGTCCTCAGAGGCCAGCGCTCATCTCATTCCCACCTGAAGTACTGCCGCCTTTCTATAGAGCCACCTGGCTCTGCTCTTCGGCACAGCAGCCGCGGGGCCACGTCTCCAACACCGACCTGCGTGGCGCCCGCCGCCAGCCTCCCCACGATCGCCGCCACAGAAGCCTCTGGGCCCTGCCCCAGCTCCACGCGCTTCTGTCCTGGGAGCCGCCTCCTCCATTTCCACAGGCTTTGTCCCCCCACACAGCTTCCACCCACTGTTTACATCGATCAGATGGAGAGCGGTCGGCCTGGGGGGAACTTTCGGCTGCTGCGGGTCAGGAAAGCAGGGCTGCTCTGGCGTCTGTTCTGACTCGCTCTGTGAGTTTTGGCAGATCGCTTGCCTCGGTTTCCTTGCTGGTAAGATGACTGGTTGGTCTAGAGCAGTGGTTGGCAAACTTTTTCTATAAAAGGCCAAATAGTGAATATTTTCGGCTTGTGAGCCAGCCCATGGGTGTTTCTCTCATCTACCCACTCTGCCATGGAGTTTGAAAGCAGCCATAAACAATGTGCAAATAAATGGGTGTGGCTGTGTCCCAATAAAGCTTTATTTACAGAAACGGGCTGTGAACAGGACTGGCCAGTAGGTTGCAGATTGAGAATCCCTGAACTAGAGTCCTAAGGAACTCTGCAACACACGAATACCACTGAATCCTGAATTATTTCACAAAGAAAAAATTCAGTCCCAGAGATGCTAAATGGCATCCCCCAAGCCACCAAGTGTGCGAGTGGCAGAGCTGGCGCTGGACGTCAAGTCTCCTGGTTCTAGTCCACTATGGCTCTCAGTTCTTCCAGAGGCAATGCACAGGCTGTTTCTGGCAGATGGGGCTGACTCCGGATGACAGTGGGCCTATCTCAGGAGGCCTTTCTGGCTCGGGAAGGGCCCCAGACTGACTTAGAAAAGGGGCACTACAAGAACGGGGGCAAACAGGAGGCAAAAGACAGGCTATTCATCCTGAATCTGAGACAAGTGTGGCTCCAGAGAGGGAAGTCCCTGCACATGCCATGTCATAACCTCTGCTTCTCAATCTGCACACGTTGACCTTCTTTTCACCCAGATGGTGCAGCAGGGAGGAAGGCCCCACCAGCATGTGCTCTTCCTGTGTGACTAAATGTTCCACCGACGGAGGCTCCACCCAGGAGCTCAGCTCCGGAGCCCGTTCTTCCGTGGCAGAAGTGGCGGGGCCCAACGTGGCTATTTATTGTTACACTTCCAGGACATGCTTCCCTTCAAACAACTTTGTGTAAATTTGCTGGGGACTAGTTGTTCCAGAAGCTTTTATGATGTTATTCTGCTTTCTTCTTTGTCCCCAGCCTTTGCCCTTTAGAGGGAAGAGGCCGTGGATAGGGTCCAATGGGGTGGGGCAAAACCTCTCACTCAGAATCTCAAGGGCTCTACAGTCTAGTGAGTGTGATCCTCTTCTCCACGCTCCACCCTTCAACTCCTGCAGAGGCCCCTCGACAGGACCTTGACCGCAGGATTCTGAAGCAACAATACTCCACGTCACCACTGCCACTCTTGTGACCTCTAGAAGGGAGACAATGTACCCAATGTACCCTATCTGCATTCACTGATCTCCAAGGAACAGCCCCGGTTCTTTTTGGTGTGATCTGATTTCGCAGCAAAATTTGCATAAAAGAAATGAAGTGAGGGATTAGTTTGCTACAGGGATTTTTCAGCCAGATGAGGAAGGAAAATGGTCAGAATTGGCTTCAGTATGAGCCTGGGTTGGGGAGCTGGACGGGTTCTGGGGAGTCATCCAAGGAGGCCTTCCCCAGAAGGTGCAGGATGTTCCTGGTCAGCCGGCATCTTCTAGCTGCAAGATCAGCTCAAGATCACTCCTACCTGGAGCCATAGACCTCCAGGCTTGTTTTGGAGGTTGCTCATGTTATAAAACGGGGTCCAGCAGTTAGAACACCCCAGTCCACCACCACAAACCCTAAAGTGGACTATGATGATTAGAGTTTGAGTTCTCTGGTGACTGCTTCTCTGGCCTTGTCACCCACTCTTCCTACCAATACCCCCTCATATTCCTGCCAAATTCCACTGTAGCAATCTCTGATCTGCATTTGCTTTCTAGGGCCTTCCTTTGCTGACAATGTTACCTTCTGCTTTGAAAGCCAATCCCTCTTCTGGGCTGTTCCCATTAGTCCTTTAGCTTCCATTTTTTTAATGGCTCTTACCATACCCTTCTTTATATTTTAGTTATTTGTGCCCCAAGGCCCTACTGGACAGTGATATACTTCAGGGCAGGGACTCTGTCCACTTCATTACTATATCCCAATTTCTTCCTATGACCTTCAGAGTAACTGTTGAAGGAGTGAGCAGATGAGTAAGTAACCTTTCAAGGATTGACAGTTCATTAGGCAGGTGAATAGCACCCCGACAAAGTATGTCCAAGTCACAATTCCCAGGACTCATGGGTGTGACTTTATTTGGAAACAGGGTCTTTGCAGATACAATTAAGTTAAAGATTTTGAGATGAGATCATCCTGGATTTAGTGTGGTCCCTAAATCCCTGTGAGAGAAAGAAAAAGAGAAAACACAGAGACACTCAGACGGGAAGGCCATGTGAAGAGAGAGGAGCAGATTGGAATGATGCATCTACAAGCCAAGGAACACCAAGAATTGCTAGAAGCCAGGAGAGAGGAAGAATGGATTTTCCCTCAAAGTCTCTGGAAGGAACCAACCTTGTCAACTGCTTGATTTCAGAATGACAGCTTCCAGAATAGGAGAGAAAAACCTTATTCTGTTTTAAGCCTCCAGCTTGCAGTAATTTGTTATGGCAGCCCTAGAAAACTAACATAAGGGGGGGACATTTCCCAACTATTTCTGTAAGGCCAGTATTACTCTGATACCAAAATCAGACAAAGACATGAGAAGTAAAGAAAATAACAGATCATTATCTCTTAAAAATGTAGACACAGAAACTCTCACAGAATACCAACAGATAAATCCAACTACATATTCAAAGGTTTATAGGCTCTAAGTGGGACTTATCTTAGGAATGCACAATTGATTTAAAGTCCAAAAAACAGTTAATGTAATATACCACATCAATGGAATAAAAACAGAAAATATATAATCATCCCAGTGATACAGAAAAAGCATTCAACAAAATCTAACACCCCATCATTCATTGTCAAATATTCAACAAACTAGGAATAGAAGGGAGCTTCCTAAATCTCATAAAAGGCACCTACGAAAAACTCACAGCTAATATCATACTCAATGGTAGGAGAATGATTGTTTCTTCCCTAAGATCACGAAAAAGACAAGGACATCCATTCTTTCCACTTCCATTTAGCATTATACTAGAGGTTCTAGCCAGAGCAATTAGGCAAGAAAACAAAATAAAAGACATTGAGATTGGAGATGAAATCAAACTATCTCTATTTGCTGATGACATGGCTTTGTATATAGAAAATTTAATGAAGTCCACTAAAAAAACTATTAGAACCAATTAATGAGTTCAGCGAAATTAAATTTAAAAATAATTTAATTTATAATATCAAAATAATGAGATACTTCAGAATAAATTTAACAAAAGAAATACCAAATGTATACTCTAAAAATTATTTTAAAACATTGTTGAAAGAAATTAAGATCTAAATAAATTAAAATATATTCCATGTTCATGGATCATAAGACTTAATGTTGTTAAGATGACAGTGCTTTCCAAACTGATCTACAGAGTCAATGCACTCCATCAAAATTCCTCTGGATTCTTTGCAGAAATTGGTAAGCCGATCCTAAATTCATATGGAAATTTGAGGACTCAGAATAGTTAAGACAATTTTGGAAAAGAAAAACAACATGAAAGACTCACATTTCCTGACTACAAAGCTTACTATGAAACTATGTAATGAAGACATTGTGGAGATGGTATAAGAATAGAAATATAGACCAATGAAATAGAATTGAGATTCAGGCAGAATACCTTCACATTTATGGTCAAATGATTTTTGACACAGGTGACAAAATGATCCAATGGAGAAAGAATAATATTTTCAACAGAAGGTGCTGGGCCAACTGGATATCCACATACAAATGGATAAAATTGTACCCATTCCTCATACCATACATAAAAATTAACTCTAAGTGGATCAAAGACTTTAAAGTAAAGCTAAAACTGTAAAACACTGAGAAGAAAACATAAGGGTAAATCTTCATGAGCTTGGATTAGGCAATGGCTTCTTCAATATGACATCAAAAACATATGCAACAAAAAAAAAATAGGTAAGTTGGACTTCATCAACATTAAAAACATTTTGTGCTTCAAAGGACACCATCAAGAAAGTGAAAAGACAACCAAAAAATGGGAGAAATTTTTTGAAAATCATATATCTAATAAAAGATTTGTACCTAAAATATATAAATAATTCTTAAAACAATATTGAGAAAGACAAATAACATAATTTGAAAATTGGCAAAGAATTTGCATATTTCTCCAAAGGCTATATACAATGGCCAATAAATACATGACAAGATGAGTAATTAGCCATCAGGAATGTGAATAAAAACCACAATGAATGCCACTTCACACCCAGTAGTATGGCTATACTCAGAAAGATAATAACGGGTGTTGCTGAGGATGTGGAGAAATCAGAATTCTCATACACTGCTGGTGAAAATGTAAAGTGGTATAATTACATTGGAAAACAGTCTGGCAATTCCTCAAATGATTTAAACATAGAGTTACCATATGACTTAAAAATTCTACTAGGTATATACTCAAGAGATATAAAAACATATGTCCATACAAAAATTTGAAAATGAATAGTCATAGCAGTATTATACATAATAGGCAAAAAGTGGAAACAACCAAAATATCAACCAACTAAGTATGAATTTTGAGAAAATGGTATATCCATACATTGGAATATTTTTCAGCAATTGAAATGAAGCACTGCTACATGTTACAATGCGGATGAAACATGAAAATATTATAAGTGAAAAGACCACATATTATATTTATGTAAAGTTCTAGAGCAGGCAAATCTATAAAGGTGAAAAATAGATTCATGGTTTCTTGGAACTGGTGAGGGGAGGAGAAGAGAAAAAATAAGGGGTGGCTGCTAAAGGGTAGGGGGGTTGGTGGAACGATTGGACAAACATTTTAAATCTGATTGTGGTGATGATTGTACAACTCTGTGAATACACTAAAACCATTAAATTGTACATTTTAAGTGGGTGAATTGCACAGTAAGTGATTTATATTTCAATAGAATCATTACTGAAATTTTTAGTATGTATATTGATATTCATACTCCAAAATGTGTCGTGGATTATAGGTGATACATATGTTTTCCTTTATACTTTTCTCTAGTAACAGAATTTTCTTTACTGTGCATGGTTTACTTTTTCTTATTATTATCATGAAAATTAAGATTATAAAAAATTAATAAGCAAGAGACTAGATGGTTCTCTTCCTTTCTTTTTCCTCCTGTGGCAGATTGATTACTAAAATAGCACCAAAATTGTCCTGAAATGCAATTATTGGGTTGACCAAAAAGTCCATTTAGTTTTTTCATAAAATAAAAGACGATTTTTCATTTTCACCAAGAACTTTATTGATTTGGACATTTTGAGTATGTTGGCTATCTCCCGCATGGTATGACATTGATTGTTCTCAATTACTGTCTCGATTTGATTGCTTTCAACTTCAACTGGTCTACCTGACCATGGAGCATCACCCAGCAAGAAATCTCCAACACTAAACTTTACAAACCACTTTCGACATGTTCAATCAGTCACAGCACCTTCTCCATATACTGCACAAATTTTTTTTCTTTTTGCATTTCAGTTGTGTTTTCACCTTTCTTGAAATAATAAAGCATAATATGCCAGAAATGCTGCATATTTTCCATCTTCCAATATTAAAATGACTACAGAAAAATTCACCAATTTTGATAGTTTTTAAAAAAATGTACACTGATATGACAGTTGTCACAATATAATCTACAAAATTGTTTCAAATGAAGTTAAAGACAACTGAACACTACTAGAACCATCTTGTGGTAAAAAGCAAATGAAATTTTGGACAGTATAGTAAAAATGGAGCAACATCTTAAAAGCAGGGACACCTTAAGGAAGTAGATCCTCTCTGTACAGCACCCTTGACAAAGGGTCCAGCCTCCATTAACCCCAGTGGTGACCCAGGGTGAGCTCACTTCATCCCCAGGCATCATGTTCCTGAGGGCTATCTTAGAAGGTTTTGTGTTGAGTTGAAATATTTCTCCTCAAAGCTTTTCTCGTTGGTCTCGTTTTACCTTCTGAAGCCACACAGAAGCAGTCTGTGTCTCTTCCACATGGCAGCCCTTCAGATATCTACAGATAAATAGCAACTCTCTGAGACTTCCTCGCTTCAAACCAAACACTCCGAACTCCTTGACTCATTTCTTACATGATATATGTACCAGAGTCCTGAGTTCCAGGCAGTAGAAACTGGCATTAACTGATTTAGGTAGAAAGACATAGATATTAATAAGAAATGGAGTTGATCACAGAACTGGCAAAAAAAGTTGGAAATCATGCTGTTTGAGAAATGGGTGGGACAAGCGGTGTTTGGACAGTAAGAATCACCCTGAATCTTGTCCAGAAGTATATCAAGAGGGCACTGTAGATATCAAATGGAACCCACACCACCACAAGGGGGAAGTAACCATGCTGTTTCTAAATTGTTCATGTTGAATTACTTGTGCAACCAAGGGAACAGTAGCTGTTTCTCAAGAACTGAAAGATAGGTAATGAAATTTATCTAGCCCTCAATATGCCCTGTTACGTCAACTTGGCTTTCTGTAAAGCATCAGCCATAGATGGGATTATGGACAAAATGTTTGTTCCCCTCACCCCAATTCACATGTTAAAGCCCTAAGCCCCATTGTGACTTGTATTTGGAGATAAGAACTATGCAGAAGTGATAGTAGTTAAATGAAGGAATAAGGGTGGGACCCCATTCTGATAAAATTCATGCATATATAAGAAAAAGAAGAGACCCAAGAGCTCCCTCTCCATCCTCCATGTGAGAACAGAACAAGAAGTTGGCCATCTGCAAGCCAGGAAGAAGGCCCTCACCAGGAATTGAATCTGCTGGCTCCTTGCTCTTAGACTTCCCAACCTCCAGAACAGTGAGAAAGAAATGTCTGTTGTTTCAGCCAGCTCATCTTGGTATTTTGTTTTGGCAGCCAGAGTTGACTAAGACAAATGGGTTGGTGATAGCTATGTGCTTTCAGCTACCTGAAATTTCTGCAAAAACTGGTAGCCTCTTGAAGGGTGTGAGAACAGAGTCATGACCCAGGGCTTTCCCATTCATGCCCCAGACTTGTTCTCATCATGGTGGTTTTGATGTGGCTTATTACAAGGAGCATCAATTAAGAGAAACAAAATTCATTGTTTAAGAAAACACAGGGTTGTAGCATTTTAGGAATTTTCTAGAGCACTAATTTCAACCCCAGTCCTGAGACAGGGACCAGATGGGCTATGTACCAGTTGTCTGGGAAGCTTGTTAAAAATATAGACTCTAGGCTGCACCTTTTGTCTAATTTCATCAGTCTGGGAAGGGAACCCAACAATCTGTATTTGGGACACAGGTCCCAAGTGATGGGGCTTGGCAGAGCCAAGTCTAGGAACCCTGCTCTGGGCAAGTTCCTCATTTCACACATGAGAAACTAAAGAGGAGACCCCAAGTTCAGCTTGGACCAAGACACAGGTCTCTTGGCCTCTGGGTATTTGTCTCTCTCTTCACAGCACTAATCCATCCTCTGTGTGTGAGAGAGCATTTGCTAGAGACACCCAGTGGTGCTTGAAGAGAGTCATGGGCGTCTGCGATGAAAGCGAGGTGAGGGGGCAGGAATTCTGCCTGGGGGAAATACTTCCAGTTTTCTGGTGCCAGTTACCTACAGCTAGGCTTGAAAAGGGTAAGCAGAAATGAATAAGAAAATGGAGGTGCAAGGGGATTCCAGGTGGAGGAAGTGGAGCAAAAATCCATTGGCAGTGGGAATATATAGGCCAAACAAAGGAAGAGATGGCAACCCCACATGACGGCTATCGCGCCCCCTCCAAAGCATTGGGCATTTTGGGTGCTGTTGGAGTTGGGGCTTGCATGGCAGGTTGGGACTGTATTTTTGTAAACCCTAAAGCACCACTGGACATGTAGAGATGGGCAATAAATGCCTCGTAAAGTCATTTGATAACTTGCCCTGATTTCAAGAAGTGGTGTTAAAGTGTTTGTAAATCAGCAGAGTCTTGTGTAACTCATATGATTCATGTCACCCCTTTGGGAGTGAGGAGATTCTTCTCCAAAGGGAAAAAGGTATACCCCCAACTACTACAGAGAAAGAAAGAGCTTGCCTCTTTCCCACAGCCCCACTGAGTTCTCCCAGCTCCCTGGCGGGTATGTATTTTGGCTCCTGCTGCTTTTAATGCACGTGAGGGAGAGGTCACAAAAAACACAAAGTGGAAGAGCTGCCTCTCCAAGTGACTCAGAGCAGAGATTGCAGGCCTGATTGTGCTGAGAGTCAGGTGAACAGGCACCTCTCGGCCTACTTTATCAGCGCTCAGCCATCGAGTCACACACATTTCTTGAGGGAAGAGGGGGCAGCAGCCAAGTAGGCTCAGGGTCAGATAAGTGCGGCTCCAGGTAAGGCCAGAGGTGTCCCAGACCCTACCCAGGACCAAACACTACCCTCAGCATGCAGCTCTCAGGGCCTAGGGGTGCGAGCGTCCTTTTAAAACCACCATCTCAGGCCATGTGCACTCCTTGCACCAACTAATGTATGATGGTTGTGGTATTAGGGTCTTGGAGGATGTTAGGAAGGGAAGAGAACGACTCCAAACACCTTTCACTGTGAAAGACAGAATGGCCAATACATGGACAAATAATTTGTGGGGTGGGGGTATTTAGGGGTGCAGGAGAGGCAAGGGACAGCTCCCAGTTTCCAAAAAGGAACTAGTGCCTTCTGGGGATCCTGGGAAGGCATAGGGCAGGGGAGCATTTGAGTTGAGACTTGAGAGCACCGATTTGGAAGTGATGGGCGCTAAGAACCATCACTGGTCGAAATGGCCTGAGGAATGGCAGAGAGGGTGGCCATCCCAAGGCCCAGCCACCCCTTCTTGGCCTATCCTTTCTCTTCCTGCAGGGCCCAGAAGGCAGAGCCCATGGGAGTCTCTCGGAATCTCTGAGCATCATGCTGTTCAGATCACAGTTTCCGGTGCTGACACTGTTTATACAGAAGAGAAGTGGCTAGATCCTGCCTTGTGGTAGCTCAAAGGCTTAAATGTAAGAGGAAAACTGTGCACAAACAAGAGGTCTCCTGCAGGTCTCTGCCCCAACTCCCCCAGGCTGGTCTCCCAGGAGGCCAGGCTAGTGCATGCTCGCCCCTCACACACAGCTCCCTGGGCCTGAACAGTGCTTGTCCTGCCTCTCAGCCTTGCCTCCGCTCTGCCGTGCAGGTGGAGTGTCCCTCCTCCCAGGTGTGAGTGCCCAGATCTGTCACTGAGGCCCCCTAGTCAAATGCTGCCTCCAGTTTGACCGCTTGCACTGATCTTCACCCGTCTCCCCAAGGTGGAAGCGATCGCTTCCCTCCTTGAATTCCTACCACACTGTATCTTTATCTCTGTATTGTAACAGTTATCTGCTGACATGATTTTTCCTACCCCCTAAGACTAGATGTGGGCCCCTTGAAAGGAGGGCTACGTGTCCTTCCCAGGGTCTAGCACAGCCCCCTGGCACTTCGGTGTTTAGGAAGCATCCTTGTTAGCCCTAGGTGGTTGGAGATGCATACAGATCTCTGAAAATATGGAAGCCAGAGTTCATCAGAAAGGGTTAAAAGTACTCCAAAAGGTTATTTGGAAAGAAAGTTGGGAGATTTGTGGAAGGAGGTGAAGGACCACCTGTGAGAACTGGTGAGGGACTGTGTGCGTCAGGAGTGAAAGGAGGTGGAGTTGGGGACTCGGGCTTGTGCACTCTCCTAGATGAGTGGGTCTTGGGGACTAGACTGCCTGCGCATCCGGGAAGGCCCTTAACTTACCCCCAACCCAGACACATGCCCTAATTGGATGCTGGACAGGTTTTAAAAGGAGGCCCTGAATGTGACGCAGAGGAATTTCAGCTAAGAGACATACAAAGGCATTGCTGGCTCTTGAAAAGATTTCTATTGGGATGGAGATTGCTTTTCAAAAAGATAGCCTAGGTCATGTCACTCCCCTTAAGAGCCTTGAGAAGTTTCTCGTTTCTCTTAGCAGACAGGAAAATTCCTTCATGTGGTCCTCAGAGCCCAGAGTGTCTGCGCTCTG
Source organism: Pteronotus mesoamericanus (assembly GCF_021234165.1). Lineage (NCBI taxonomy): Eukaryota > Metazoa > Chordata > Mammalia > Chiroptera > Mormoopidae > Pteronotus > Pteronotus mesoamericanus. The sequence continues at coordinate 7,453,377 of NW_026555265.1, read as the reverse complement.
TCAGCTTACTGAGCTCAGCCTGCCTTGTTCCCTCTTGCCACAGGACATTTGCCCAAGCTGTCTTCCTTAATGGGAACACTCTGGAAGTAAATGTGGAAATAAAAGGGCTTGGGAAGAACGGCAGAAGAAACAAGTGACTATGAAGGAAAAGAAGGAGATTGGTGAAACACGAAGATTAGATAGATGTTTCTTTTGGACACCAAATTAAAGAATGTACAGAGCTGGAAGAAAGTAGGGGGAAAAAAAGGAAAGAAAGCTGACATTTAGGAGGTTCCTCTTGGAGAGAGAGTGATAGTTAAGGTCTGACTACAAGATTCAAACTCAGACATGGTACCTGGTGGCTGAGTGGCCTTGGGACAGACGCAGCCTCTCTCAGCCTTGATTCTCTGTAGAGGCTCTCTTACAAATTAGCTGACTTGGTATGAACAAGGCACTTAGAGCAGAGTCTGGCTCCTGGGAAGCAGACAATAAATGTGAGCTGTTATTAACACTGCTGTAGACCAGGAATAATTACATCTATAGTATTATTATACAATAGGTATTATTACACAATGAAGAAACTAAGGGTAGAAAAGCTTAGAAGCCTGCCTGTGGCCACAAAGAGCTAGAATACAGACATGGACATTTCTGATTTCATAGCCCACACATCCTGTTTTCCCAATGATCTGTGCTGGAAGGGATCTGAGAGACTTCTCCAGTCTACTCTTCTCGTGATAGAGGTGAGGAAACAAGAGACCTCGGTAGATAAAGGGACGTGCTTGACCCAGTCTCATGTTCTTACATTTTAAGCATTAAAGGATCATCCAAGTCGAGTGTCTCATAAACACTTGGGAATGCTAGACCCGAGACTGGGCAAAGGGTGGGACCAGCTCCCCTATATTGGTTGGAGCCCCATGGCTGGTTTTCAACACCCGGAACTGTTGGCCGCGACAGAAGTTCACTGACCTCTGTGTTCTCCCTGGGTGACTGGGCAGATGGTGAGCTTTGGTTGCCAAGGAGCCTGGGTTGGCAGTTCTGAAAAGGGCTGTGTCAGCAGCCTTGCTCCAGCGGCTTCCCACATCCTTGGGTAACCACCACGCAGAGATGCCGGGCATGGGACCAAGGGTGCGGTGGAGGCGGAATTAGCAACCCACACTTGGTGACTCTCACCAGCCAGGTTTTACTGCACGCTTATGACTAACACGATCCTTTACTTAGCATTTGGGGTGTCATTAAGGTCCCAAGTAAAAGGATAAAACTCTGCAAGAGTTAGAAGGGGGTCTTCAAAAATGGAAATATATGTGACCAGCTACTTACATGTCTGATGTACTAAGTGAACCTGTCAAAATTTGAAAGTGGATTGCAGTGGGACAGGCAATGAACAGAGGGAGCAAAAGGTGTAAATAATCTGAGGTGAATGTGGAGCTTGTTGGCAGGGTAGATTTATGTCCTGTCTTCATAATGTACCTTTTCATCTTGGGAACCTGGATTCCAAACATCTAGTCTAGACAGGAATTGATGGTGCTACCTCTCAGCTTACACCATTGAAGGTTTCCCAACACCCAGGACTCCTGAATATGGATATGAACAGCCCACTCTGCCCGGGGATATTGCTCAGAGCTCGAGAAGCCAAAGGCATCGCCCTCAGACCATTTCAAGCCTGGCAGCCCGCTCACAGGCAGCTCCGCAGAGGCACAGTCATTCGTTCCGGGGGATGACGCCGTCTTTGTCTCCTTCTGCCCAAGTGGGAGACAAGCCCAGTCACGCCTGCGACCCGGCACTCGGCCGGTGCCTCTTCGTTTCTCCTTTTCATGTGTGCTTGGTTCTGGTTTCAGTGGCTTTCATCAGTGACTGAAACTACCCCCTCCCCATCACTTTCCAGGGCGCAGGCAGGCCCGGGCTGACAGGGCCAGGCTTGGCGTCTGGGCGACGGTAAACAAGGCAGTCAGAGGACCTCTCTCAGCCCCTGCTCTGCCCAGGCAGGCCCTGCCTCCTGGGTGGCCAACGCCAGGGCCCAGGAGCCCCCTGCTGCAGGAGCCCAGAGTCTGCCAGGCTTCCCTCCTGAGCAAAGGCCCCTCTTCCTGTTCTCCTTACTGTGAGTCCTGCACCCTCCGCCTGGGAAGCTGGGTGGCTGGGCAGGACCCTAGGGTAGAGCAGGCCAGGAGCTCGGGCATTTGTAGTGGCATGTGAGGCCGAGGAGTGTCACAACTATGGGCCTGAGAACTGGAAAACTGACGGCAAAAAGTTAAAGACTAAGTAACCTAGGGAAAACAGACAAAAACCTCACATGCTCAAAATAAACAAAAACAATACAAGGGCTCAGAAACCAGTTTGTTATTCTTTGTGAACAGCTAGGGATCCCTGACTCGCACACTGTCCCTCGGTCTCTATGTTGCAGGGGCCAGGAAGGGGCCAGATCCTGCAGGAGGCAGAGCAGAGAGCTAAAACAACCCTGCCGCTTACTTGCTGTGTGACCTTGGGCGAGTTAGAGGGCATCTCTGAGCCTCAGATTCCTTGTTTGCAAAAAGGAGACATATCTACTTTCCAGGGTTGTGTAAAGGTTACATGATGACATGGTTTGTCATATGCCTGGTACATAGGAAGCATTAAACACATAGTCACAATAATTATCCCTGATCGCACATAGCTCATTCACTCCCTTTTAAAGCTTATCCTCAGAAATCAACTTTCCATATGCACACTCCATCCTCTTTCTGAGTGACTTTCCTTATCCATAGCCTTAGATGGTATGTGTGTGCGGGGCTGTGTGTGTGTGTGTGTGTGTGTGTGTGTGTAGAAGAGGCCAGAAGAAACCAAAAAAATGCCCTTTCATCGTAGTGACCACATTTGCCCTGTCTTATAATGTGTTTATATGTGCGCGCGCGCGCGCGCACACACACACGCACGCTCGCACACATACACACAGCCCTGAGGAGTAGAGAGGGCAGGGTGAAATTTCCATACCTTTAAGGGTGACAATGCTTACCTCAGAAAGACGAAGTGACCTGAACAAAGTCACACAGCCAATATGTTTCTCCAAAGGAATGATCAGGAGTCAACGTTTCTTTAAGGCATTTCTACACACGCACACACACACGCATCCACACAACCTGATGAAGAGACAGTGAAATCATACCTTCATGCCTCTTCAAGTTCCTCTTTAAAGGTATCATCTAGCTGTCTTGAAGAGGTAGGTCTCAATCCTTTCCCATTAAGGAAATGTGCTTCCACCCACCCCATGATTACTCTGAGAATTCCCATACCCAAATCCTAGGGGCAAATGAACAGATTCCTGAGAACATCAAGTCACGGAAACGAGCAGCTGTCACCTTGAAAAAAGATGACTGCCTCCTGGAGATACTGCTGGGACTCACCAAATCCTCCTGTGCTGCTTTGTCCTGCTCCATGTACCACTTTAAGTCACATTCGCAGGAACGATGCAGTGACCAGTACAGTTCTCACGCACATGGATGGCATTTGCCATTCACAGAGCAATTTCCATTCATCAGCTAAGCGGTTCTTTTCAAAGCCCTGAGAGGGACTGTGGGCAGGCCAACGGTCCACATTTCAAAACACAGAAAGTCAAGGAACAGGGTGCTTCGGCATTGTGCCTCAGGCCAGGCTTCTCGCAAGTGTCCAGTCTTTGCCCGGAGCAGGGCTAATTTCTCTGGACCACTACACCTTTAAAAGCACTCTGCTGAGAAATGTGCCCTTATCTCACCTGTTGCTTTTTGGTATCATTGAAATTATCTTTCCCAAACAGACTTAATAACTTAAAGTTTTGCTCTTGGTTCCCCTGAGAGACGTGATACGCTTTGAAGGAATTCAAACATGAACAGTCATGTTTTGTAGACATCAGTGTTTATTTCCCTGTGATATTGTAGCTTCCTCTGAAAAAATCCAGCCAACACATCCGTTTCAAGTCCTGAGAAACTCTCAAATGTTGACCATGTGTCTGATTCCTGTGTGGTCAAAAGAGTGATGTTTCTGAATGTCCACAACTTATTTCCATGTTAAAATAATTCCACGCTCGGCTAAGTTCCACTTACACACAAGTGTGCACCTGTTAAAATAGGTCATTTTTCACTGTTAATCTTCCAGATTCCATGGCTATGTGTGGGAACCCCAGACGAATGCAACCTGAATGCCACAAAGGGCATTTTTTTTCTGTGCTGAGTGATTCTGGTTGGCCCAGACCCCTCAGGTCCCTCACTCACACAGATCTGTGAAAATCAGGAAGATCACTTTTGACTGAGGGAATGGATTAGAATCGAATCCTAGCATTGAAGGTCTTATGTGAAATTGCATAGGCTTTTTGTCTTATAACTGTTATATTTTAATTTTCTCTAGATATTTTTCACACCCTGTTGCACTGCAGTGTGCAAACTCAGTGACTTTCCCCAATGCCTCCCATAAAGCCTCTTAAAAGAAAAAGAAATGAAAGAGAAGAAAAGTAAAAGGAAACAAAAAGATTTTCAGAGGCAAGAAGCTCTGAGGTTTTGTTAGAAAGTCTTGCAGAAGTAGAAGATCAGCTTTGCTGCAACTTTGAAGATTAAAAAGTAAATACGAAAAAAAGTACTCCTGATTCTAAAATTTTCATCTTGGCAATGAGATTTTTTTTTTTCCTTCTTCAGATCTGAAGTGTTCCCAGAAACCCAAGTGTCCTAACACTGTGTCAGGGACTGCTTCCAACTCCTAAGAGTCTCTAGGGTTCATCGCAAATAGGGGGCCTGGGTTCCAGAGAGACAGGCCTAAGGTGATAGGGAAATTGACTGCAAATGCAGGCAGCCCATGCCCCATGTTGGACCTCAGACTCAGGATCGGTGCTGGGACAGCCTCTCCTCCCCTTCATGAGCTGTGAGGCCTGCCTCAGACTTCTAATCTTCCTGGCAATTTATTTGAAGAGAAAGTCAAGGTCTGGAGCCCAGAGCAGGGGCGGCCCTGGACCAGTGGCCCTGTAGGCGACGTCAGATAAGCCATAGCTCTCCTGGAAAAGCGTTCATGTGCTTGGGGAGGTACATGCCAACCTTTTGCCTTTCCACAGAGTTGTTAGCATACATGTGAATCCCAAATCCAAGAGTGGGCTCTCCAAATTAATCTATTTAAACACTTTCTCTAAGACATATGTTTTAAGGAGGAGATAAAGAAGGCAAGGTGTAGATCCCTTGCTGTCTTTGACAGAGTGAAGGTGAAAGAGCTATATTTTTAGGGCAGAATCTGGTAGAAATGCAGGCACCCCACCACCTGCCTTAGCAGCAGGCAGCTTCTCCGCCTTCTTTTTCCTGCCTAGGGAGTGATCCTGTTGGTGATGAGAGTCAGGACCTTAACGAAATCCATCCGATCAGTTACAGAAAAATATAATCCATGTAATTATAATCTTTTCCAAGGTTCCAACCAGCTCTTGTAATTCCATTCACTTTCACAAACATTTCCTTAGCGCCCACCCATTCCCGAGGACCGTAGTGAGTACCATGCGGAGACAGAGGTGAACAAGACCCGGTCCTTTTTGCTGCTCCTGCAGCTGAGTAAGCTCATAGCCTGTGTCTATTTGCCAAGAGCATGACCAACTAAACAAACACAAACAAGAAAAAGGCTGATTCGGTGAGATGACTGGACTTGGGAGGGTAAGGAGAATGGCCAAGCTCTGAAACCCTTGGAGGCCCAGGAACGTTTGCAGATGGCATGGTAACAGCAGGACGGTTGCTGAGGAAACCTGAAGCCACGTTACATGGAGAAGATTTGTAGGATGGAAGACCTTTGGCCTGAAGAAGAAAAGACTTGGGGATGAGGAGTGCTGTTTCCACATACCTGAGAGAGTGTCATGGGAAGGCCCAGAGGGTGGAACAGAGGGTGGGGGTGAGTCCAGGGGCACAAATTATAGCTCAAAAATGAGAGTTCTGCTGAGGCTGTCCTTAGGTAGAGCAGGGTGTACCAGAGGGTGAGGAGTTCCCATGTTTGGAGAATCTAATTTGGGATTGAAAGCCCACCACATGGAGATGCTGTAGGGAAGGACGAAGCTCAGGAGGAGGGGTTGATCCATAGCTCAAGAGCCTTGGATTCTTCTCTTCCTCTCACTATAATTTAACAGACTGTTAAGGCCAACACCTGGGTTCTTATTCAGACACACCTGAGTGTGAATAGGGAGGCCTGGCACTGCTGGTGGGGAAATTAACAAACTCCCACAGCGGTCTCTGGAGCAAGAGAAAAGGGAGCAAAACAGAATCATTCTGCAGGCCCGAAGACTGGATTTTGAGTCTCCATCTTGCCGGATGCCTCTGGGAACTGACAAACCACTCTGTAGCAGGAAGGAGGGTCTCTTTGCTGAGTCGTTCAAAAAGTGACAGGCAGTGAGAGCAAGAGGACAGAGAATGGACAGCCGATCAATCACCTTCAGCTCCTGTAGCCCCTCAGGGTGGGCGATGTTGGGGCAGGCCTTCATTTGCAGGACAGTGCGAGTGCAGAGGGTGCTGTTTGAGATGGGCACAGAAAACCAGCCCTGCTCCACATCCCAGCTTTCCCGGCAGGAGGGATCCCGCTGTTCAAATTGAAGGGATTATACCTGTCCATCGCATCCTTCCTATCACTCCACACACAGGATTTTTTGCTGTTGTTGTTGAAAGTGTGAGTAGCTTTTTCTTAACATCAGTGTCTAAGACATAAATGAATTGCCATTGATTCACTCAGTCAGCAGGCATTTGCTGAACTCCTGTCATGGGCTGGGGTTGTAAATTCAAAGATAAAGAAGACAGCCTCCCGACCAAAGCAAAAAGGAGCAAAGAGGGGCAGCAGAAGCCAAGAATGTCAACACTAACAGGGGCCACTCAGATGGATGTACACCCTGTTGCTATGGGAGCACCAAGGAGGAACCAAACTCAGTCCGCAGGTTTGCATAAGGATTCCTAGGAGAGATGCCATTTGACCTGACTCTTAAAAGAAGAAAAAGAGAAGGTCAAAGAAAGAGAAGTGAGGAGGGTAATCTAGGTAAGGGGACAGCACCAGCAAAGGCCTGACAGTGTGAAACTGCATGACAATGATTGAAAATCATTAGTGCTACTAGTCTACAAATCAGGAGAACAGGAGGGAAGGTGATGAGGCTGAGAGGTCTGTGGGATGCACATGAAGGGCCTAACCGTCATTCTAAGATGCCTGAAGTTTTCCTGTGGATTACAGGGAACAGAAGCATGACATGCTTAATTTACAGTGATTTTTCTGCCTTCATCAAAAAGATGTAGTCTATAAAGGGGGAGAACTAGGGCCAAAGATATTCCTTAATGGTTTAGTTGGGGCATGGGAAGGGCCTGAACTGATGTAGTTATAGAAGAACGGAAAAGGAAGAGATCAAAAGGAGAAATATTTAGAATTTAAAAATCAAGAAGCCTGTTCAACAAATAAAACATACAAAGGCAAATGATTTAATAAAACAATAGGCAAAGGATTTGAACAGACACTTCACAAAAGAAAATGCAGGAGTATCCCATAAGCACACGAAAGAGTGTTCAACACCATCGGCTCTCAGAGAAATTCAAATTAAAACTACAATGACATGTTATACCGCACCCTCCAGAATAGTTATCGTTAAAATTACTGACCTTCTCTAGTGCTGTCAGTGGGAGAGTTAAATGGTACAAACATTTTGGAGAAATCTTTGCCAGTTTCCTATAGAGTTAAATATGCATCTACCTTTTGACCAAGCAATTTGACTTCTAGATATTTGATCCCAAAAGTATGCTCCAAAAAATTATTAAGAAAGTTTATAGCAGCCTTATTTAAATATTGCAGGATTGGAAGGAAGCCAAATACCCATCAACAGGTAATGAATAAACAAACTATGGTACATCTATATGATGGGATACCACTAAGCAATAAAAAAGAACAAGCTATTGATACATTCAGTGACATGGATGAATAGCAAAAACATTATTTTAAATAAAAGAAACCAGACACAAAACAGTACCAACTACAGGATCCCATTTATATGAAATCCAAATACAGTCAAACTCAACAGATCGTGCTGGAAACCAGAGAGTGGGTTTAAGTATGTTGGGGAGGAGAAGACTGTCTAGTTAGATGCCTAAGGGAAATTTCTCAAAGAATAGAAATGTTCTATATCTTATTTTGCTGATGATTACATAGGTCTATATAACTGCCAAAATTCATCATACTGACCATTTGAAATCTGAACATTTTTGGTACATAGACTTTATCTGAAAAAAAAGAAAAAATACCAGGTCCAGTGTTTGGTTTCTGTTCAACTCTCACATCTCTGGCTTGGACATTTGTGTAGATGGTGGTAATTAGGCAAATGAAGACTATGAGTGGAAGGGCAGGTGAAGGTGGCAGAAGATGAGTTAAATTTTGTGTATGTAGAAGAATGTGTGCGGTATCCATTCCTACAGATGTCAGCAGTTGATATCCTACAAAAACAAACAAACAAAAGGAAACAGAATCAATGGGTCTGACTCTCAGGAAAGAGGTCAGGATGGGGATTACCCTTGTGAATCATTTGCTCATGGGTTGTTAAAGCAAGAGCTTAAGTGAGAAGGCCCAGAGAGGGACTCTGGAGATGGAGATCAGGAGGCCAAGGGACAGCCCTGGGGGCTGTGGCCGTTGCTGGGTCAGCAGAGGAGAATGGTCTATGCAGCCGCGTGGAAACCATCGGGGAGGGATGAGAAAAGCCGAAAAAGAAGCACAGAACCACAACTGTCCATAGAGAGTGGTCTGTACTCTTTTTCTTTGTTTTGTGAGTAGGAAAATTTTTACATATTAAAAAAAAATTTACAGCTTTTTCGAGGTATAAATTACATACTATAAAATTCACTCACTTTAATCGTATGGTTCAACCAATGAGTTTGGGTCAATGGACAGTTGTGCAACCACTACCACATTCCAATTTTAAAACATTTTTATCACTGCAAAAATTTCCCTCATACCCATTTACAGTCATTCTCAGATCCTATGGCCAGCCCGTGACAATCACAGATGTGTTTGTGTCATTATAGTTTTGTCATTTATAGAAATTTCATACATGCAGAATTGAATAGTCTTTTCTGTCTGCCTTCTTTCTCTTAGTCTGTTTTTGAGATTCCTCCATGTTGCTGCATGTAGTTGTAATTTGTTCCTTGCTTATAGTTAGCACTATTCCACTGTATTTTGTTTATCCTTTCACCAGCTGATGGACATTTGTATTGTTTCCAGTTTGGAGTTATCATGAATAATGCTGCAATGATATTTACTTCAAACTTGTTAAGAAGACATATATTTTCATTTCTCTGGGGCAAACACCTAGGAGTGGAATTGCTGGGTTGTATGGTAAGCATGTGTTTAGTTTGAAAAGAAACTGTCAAATTGTTTTACAAAAAGGATATACCACTTTACATTTCCACTAGCAACTTATAAACATTCCAATTTCTCTACATGCTTATCAACACTCTGTGTTGTTGGGTTTTTTAAACCATTCCACTGGTCACAGAGTGGTATCTCATTGCGACTTTGGTTAGTATTCCCTTAATGGCCAGTGAAGCTGGACATGTTTTCATGTGCTCATAGAATATTCATATGTTTTCTTTGGTGAAATATCTATTCAAATTATTTATCAATTTTTAAGTGGGTAGTTTGTCTTCTTATAATTGAATACTAAGCATTTTTTTTTATTCTAAATAGTAGTCAGATAGTTTACAAATATTTTCTCCCAATCTGTGGTGTACTTTTTCACTTTCACTGAAAAAAAATTTTAAATGTTGATAAAGCCCAATGAATCAGTGCTTTCTTTTATGATTTGTATTTTTATGTCTCATCTGAGAAACTTTTGCTTAACTCAAGATCACAAAAATTTTAATCTATGTTTTCTGATGGAAGTTTTATAGTTTTAGCTTTTACATTCAGGTCTGTGATCCACGTTGAATTAATTTTTGTTTATGGTGTGACAAAAGTGTCAAGGTTAATACCTTTTTTAAACATGACAATCCAGTGACTTTAAAACTATTTATAAAGACTAATATTTTCCCTATTGAACTATGCTAGCACCTTTTATCAAAATCAAGTGATATATGAATGACAGTCTATTTCAGGACTGTCAATTTTGTTCCAGGCCTCTGTACACCTATTGTTCTCAAAGGCCACTTTGTGTTAATTACTATGGTTTCATAGTAAGTCTTAAAATTATGTAGTATAAGCCTTCCAACTTGTTCTTTAAAAAAGTTATTTTGGGGCAAAAGACTGGAATAGACATTTCTTCAAAGAGGACACACAAATGACCAATAAACACATAAAAAGATGCTCAGCCTTAGAGAAACGCAACTCAAAACCACAATGAGGAATCACCTCACACTCATTAGGACGAACAAAACAATGAACAAAAAGACATGTTGGTAAGGATATGGAGAAATTGGAACCCCTTTACATTGCTGGTGGGGAGGTAAAATGGCACAGCTACTGTGGAAAATATTATGGCATTTCCTCAAAAAGTTAAGAGTTAAAAGTAGGATCTCGAAGAAATATTTGTTCACTGATGTTCATAGCAGCATTATTCACCATAGCCAAAATGTGAGCAACCCAAGTGTCCATAGATAAATAAACAAATAAACAAAATGTGGTATATAAACATAAAGGAATATTATTCAGCCTTAAAAAGGAAGGAAATTATGACCCATGTTATGACATAGATGAATCTTGAGAACATTATACTTCGTAAAATCTATCAGTCATAAAAAAGACAAATATCGAGTGATTCCACTTATATAAAATACCTAGAGTAGTCACATTCCTAGAGACAAAAAGTAGAATGCTGGTTTCCAGGTTCTGGGGGAGGAGGAATGGGAGTTGTTGTTCAAGGGGCACAGAGTTTTAGTCTTAACAGGATGAAAAGGGATATGAAGATTTGCTATACAACAATGTGAATGTACTTACCTCTACTAACTGTACATTTAAAAAATGGTTAAGACAGTAAATTTTATGTTATATGCTTTTTACCACACTTAAAAGTAAAAAGTAAGTTATGTTTAATCTAGATCATTTGTATGCCAAGTAAATTTTAGGATCAGTTTGTCAATCTCTATGGAATAGTCCACTGGGATTTTTACTGGGTTTTCACTGAATCGATAGATTAATTTAGAAAGAATCGCCTTCTCTAATAAACAATGAACCTTCCAAACCATGAACATGGTATATCTTTCTGTTTATTCAGGTCTCCTTTACTTTCTCAGGACTGTTATATAGTTTTCATTGTACAAGTCTTAAATATCTATAATACAATTATTCTTAAGTATTTTTATGCTACTCTGAATAGTAGTTTTGAAGTTTAATTTTTTTATTGCTTTTGGCTAGCATATAGAAATACAATTGGTTTCTGTATATTGATCTCATATCCTGTGACCTTGCTAAATTCATTTTTTGGCTCTAATAACTTTTTTTGGAGATTCTTTCGTATTTTTTACATATACAATCACATAGTTCACAAAATGACAGTTTTACTTCTTTCTTTCAATATGTAAACTTTTTAAAAACACCTTACTGAAGTGGCTCTTGCCTCCAGTACAATGTTGAATAGAAGTAGTGAGAGGGAGAGTTTGAAAATGCAATTACTTTACTATTGGAAGGTCGTTGTGGCCTTTGGAGAGCAGTTTCCATAGAACAGTAGGGGTGTTGCCTTTCATGAAGTTTAAATGAAAAGGGAAGGAAAAGGATGACTAAAACAGCCCCTATTCTTAAGGGGTTCCCAGAGAGTAAACAGGGGAGTTCTATTGACACAGTTCTCTACCTCTGACACTGCCATCCTAGGTCCAGCCACCTTTGCTCACCTGGATACTTCAAAAGTCACCTACCTCTCCTCCCTGATTGTCCTCTCCCTCCCCCTTTTCCCCATCTGTTTTCCTAACACAAGTCAAAGTGAACTTTTTAAAGTGAAAATCTGATTATATTACTCCTCTGTTCAAAACTCTCAACCACTTTTCCTAATGAGTAGAAGGAACTCCACTCTATACCATCAAAGCTCTGCCCCAATCCACCTCTCTAGCCTTATCTCCTGCCGGCCTCCCCTTCCTCACTCTCTCCCTGGCCTACCCTTCTGCCCTCTGTTCCTGGGACTTTGCTTTCTTACTGCTCAAAGCATGGTCATGACATCGGGGAGCTTGTTAGAGATGCAGAATCTGAGGCTTCACTCCGACCCACTGAATCAGAATCTGCATTTTTACAAGCTCCCTCTCGGATCCCTGCACACTAAAGTTTGAGAAGCACTGCCCTGTAACCTATGAACTCTCTTCTATTTTAAAGGTTCCAACTCCTACCTCATTTCCTTAAACAGGCTTATCTGGGAAACCATATCTAAAATAATTTCCCCTTCATTCTCTCTCATCCTGCCCTGCTCTGTGTGTCTTTACAGCACTTTGCCTGTCTTGCTCTCCAGTGTAAACGTGACACCTAAAACATAGCCTGCACGTAGCAGGATGATAAGTATCTTTTCAGTGAGTCAATGAATTAATGAAAAATTGAACTTAAAGGCATATATAATAAGATAGAGTGAGATGGGTCACAAGAGAGCTTCAAAGTCCTGTGGAAGCAGAGGAAGGAGAAAATCACCTTGGATCCGGAGGGAAGAAGTCAGAGAAGGTTCCATGCAGGAGGTGGCCTTTAAGCTGAACCCTGAAGGTGGACAGGATTTCATCGAGAGGAGACGGCAGGGGACTCTCTGGTAAATGAGAAACTATGAGCGAGGATGGAGGAGAGAAGTACCGGCTTGCACAGGGGAGGAGCCATTCACAGTGGCTGCAGCCAGAGTATAGGGAGAGGGAGAAAATTGGAAAGACCATGCCGCTGGGCAGGGGAGGGCTTCAGTGCCAGGCAAGGAGTTTGTACTTCATTCTGCAGACCGCAGGCACCTTTGGGAGCTACTACCTTAATCAAAGACCCTTCAGTCCAGTTGTACCTGTGTCTAAATCAGGAGTTCACACCCGCCTCAAAGCAAATCGCCAGTTGTTTTACAAGTGCTCACATGCTAACAAATGTTTATATAATCGTAACAGAGGGGGGCTGCCCTCTGCTTGACTTCTGGATGGCTTCAGGTTTGTGTATTCTTTTATTTTGGTCTTGTGCACAATGACACTCTGCCCCAATATACTTTGAGATAGGCCTCAGTTGAAGCTGTACTATTAGGACTTGCCATATGAAATTGTACCATATGGAATTGCCTATATTCTAATGAGTTTGGCCTTCAAAAGGGAAATTTCAGAGTCTGTCCTGATTAACAGGACAATCGGACTCACTGTGGGGAGGTTAATCGAAGACCTTAACTGTCACTAAGGGAACCCCTTCCTAACTGAACATTTCCTTGCCCTGGAGCAAAGGTCACCAGTTCGATTCCCAGTCAGGGCACATGCCTGGGTTTTGGGTTTGGTCCCCGAGAGGCAACCGGTCAATATTTCTCTCCTTCTCTTTCTCCCTTCCTTCCTCTCTCTGTAAAATTAAATAAATAAATAAAGTCTTTTTAGAAAACAGAGAATCTCAAAACTCATCTCAGACCTATGAAACCAAAAGCTGCACTTTTAACAAGATATCGAGGGGATTCTTACCTAACCTTTATGGAGCATTGTCTTACACCTAAAAAGCACTTTCCTAAAGCAAGATTCAAGTCTTTCTGATAAAAAGCTTTAATTTTGTGTGTGTATGTTGGGGGGGGGGGGAAGCAATGAATGAAAATTTAAAACCTGGTAAGGGAAGATAGAAGGATTTTTCCATACAAGAAGGAATTAACCAAATATGGGTAAAAACCTGGTTAAAGAGAGAGGAGAGTGGATATTCAGTTCATAAAAAGCAGTTTGGAAGCTAAAGTGAGACGGTTGGGGAAGCATCCATTGAACATCGCCGTGGATGGTCTGCCCGTTTCATTTCACGGATCACTTCCGGCTGGGACCCTGGGCCCGCGAGGTAAAGATCTTGGCTGCTCTGGCTGTCACTCCCCTCTGGGCAGATCCCCACAGTCATGCACATACTAGGTCAATACTCAGCAGAAACAATACACCCAAACCAAAAAGTTTTGTGGGCACCAGGTCACAAGCTGGATGCAGGCCCTGGCCTGCCGTCTTGGAAGTGCATCCCATGAGTCATCACTGAGAACAGTGGCATGTGGATTTCAACACAATCTAACTCATCTGTTGGGAAAATGACCCAGCACACACAGGCCTCCAATGAGCCAAAGTCTCTGCGAGTGGGAGAGTGCGGGTCTATACCTTTTGCGCCATGGCGATGGGTTTTCTTTTCCAGTGGTTTTCAATGGTGTTTTGGTCCCTGGAGCCCAGTGCAGGCAGTGCTACCCTCCCTGGACCGTTCTCGGAAGGTGCCTCTCCTACAGTCCTGCCAGAAAGCACAGCCCTGTGGGGATGATGATAGATGCTTCTGACTCTGTGGCTTAAGAGTTTGGTCAATACTGTCTAAGAAGAACCCCCAATCTAACAAGAAATCAAAGTATAAAATATATGTCACTGAGCAATCCCGTTGTTAGAGTGTCAGAGATGAAAGAGATGTCAGCTATTCAAACAGTTTCATCCATAATTGATTACTGATAGGAGGCAGAATAGCCACGTGATATAAAGCTCAAGTTTTGGCATCGGACTTCCTGGCTTTGAATGTTGGCAGCTGTGCGATCTTAGAGTAAATATTAACTTCTCTGTTCCTTGATTTGCTCATCAGTAAAATAGGAATAGTATTTGCTTTCTAGGGTTGTTCTGATGGTTAAATAGAGTCATTGACATAAAATACTTCAGGAAATGCCTGGCACATAGTATGCACTCAACATGACAGCTATTGTATTACTGAAACTGCTGCGGGCGTGGAATCTCGATAAGGGGAGACACCAGGTTCTCGTGGGAGCAATGAAGAGAGGGCATCCCAGACTAGAGGAGAGTGGGGTTCAGGAAAGGCTTAAGGGGTGTCATACAGTCTAGTAAGAATAGCAACGTCATGGGCTCTTTATCTTGTTTTTTTCTGCTGGAGAGCACATGCTTACATGTGGACACACACGCAACACGTCAGGACGTTTGCAGCTGTCAGGGAGACAACACGGGAACAACTGCCAGCGCTCACTCTGGCTGTGCCAGCTCCAGCTGGGAGGGGGGAGGAAGACTGGAGCCAAAAGTCAGCCTCTCCCCACCCATGAGAAAATCTCCCCAGATTAGGCAGCTGCCTGCTCTATCTCCTCCTCCCCCTCAATTCTCAGCTGGAGGAAGGGAAGATGGATGGGAGGTGAGGAACGGAAGGCCAGGAAATTGGCTCTATTTATCCACATCTTCCTTGAAAGTAAGCAGGAGAGCCCCAGCCCAGGGTCCCAGCATCTAGCCTTGCCTCCAGCTGCTCTGCTTGTGCACCAGGCGTCTGTCCTGTTGCATTTTTCCTGTTGTGCATGTGGGTAGTGGGCAGGGAGACTCTCATCCAATTCTAACAGTGGTTCTCAACCTTGGCTGCACATTTGAATCATCTGGGGAGCTATTGCCCTGGGCCCTGCCCCAGAACAACGGAATCAGAACCTCTGATGGGTAGGGCCTATGCTCTGGTATTTTTTAAAAGCTTCCTAGGTGATTTTAATGAGTACCCGTGGTTGAGAATGATTGATAGATAAGAAAAAATGTAGCTAGCAGGAGTCATAAACCACACACCTTCAGATCTGAATGGGTCTATGAAATTGTTTAGCTCAACACCCTTATTTTATATATGGTAAGACCTTGGGAAGGCACCTATCAGCCTAGTCTACAGAGCTGTGGCAGAGCTGGGAGAGAACCCAGGTGTCCTGATTCCAAGTCCAGCATTGTTTTCACTGCACATACAAAGCAAATCTTAAAGGCATGCCCTCCCTTCAACACTCAGGCCTTGAAGGACAGTGCTGGTTGCTACCAGACCTACATGAATGAGGAGACAAGATGCCTGTCATCAAAGAGCTGGGTAAAAGGGCAGGCATGTACCACCTGGATGTCACTACCTGGCCTTGGGCAGATGAGATGGCCTTAGAGGAAGGCCCACATTTGCTGGCTCAATAGTCCCACCTGCTCTGCCGTGGAACTTAAGCCTTAGAGCTGCAAGAGTCCAGCAATCCCCCCTTAAGCCTGCGTTGGAGGGGTCCTATACTTTTCAGGGCCACACTCATCTCCAAGGGGCAAGGAGTCCAAGAGGTTAAGAGCACATGGTCACCAGGAGTCTGCACTCCCTATTCTAGACCTTACCCTGGGTACCAGGGACTCCTCAATTCCCTGCTGAAACACAACTAGCCATTTTCAGGGCCTTCACAGGACTTCCCCCAGGTCTGTCGTCCTGAGTGTGGGTCATGTCACAAGTATGTGCATCCCTTGGCTCAGGAGTCACCAATGAACACATTGCTAGTATGTGCCTCCTCAGGCCCAGGTTATATAGGTGCAGTCAAGAGATTTGGTGAGAACTCAGACACATGGGCTGCGGTGCCCACATTCGTGTACAGATCCTGTGGACAAGGATCTTGCTGGGGGAAGGAAGATAAAGGGGCAGAGCAAGGTTAATTGCCCTTTTGCTCCTGAGTTCTGATGCAAAACTCCAAGATTTGGGGGATTCTAAATTAAAATTCAGCATTTAGGTTATTGTTAAGATATATCTGTCAAAGTGAGAAGATAGAATGTATTTTAATTAATGGTTTTAAGCTTATTTTATAACTTTTACCAAATAGCTGTAAAATATATAACCCTATATTTGTACTGTTACCCTGGGCCTCACAAATGTTGGGGGCAGACTTGTAGCCCATACTTTACCAGATTAGAAAAAGTGTTCCTTCCTGTAGAAGAGTGTTCCTCCCCAAGCAGAAGGTTCAGCTGAGAAAGTGGACGGTGGCCTGAATTTCATCCCATACTCAGTCCTTGTTCTGTGTAAACCCTGTACAGCCACCTGCCTGTGGTGGAAGAAAAGCAACCCAAGCGTGGTTAGTGTTAAGGAACAAGCGTGGCGACAAGCACATGGAACGAATGCAATGGAATGCAATGGAACACTCTTAGTCCTTCATAGTCTCTCACACTGTCTGGGCTTCCCTCCATGCAGGGCAGGCTCCTGAGTTAACGCCACTTTGTTTTCATCGGAATAACTTGTCCAGGAACCAGAGTACCCAAGGCCCCTTTCATCCCAGGAAAGCAGCTGGTCCACGTAGACGCCTGGAGCCCCATGGCTCATAGACCCTTCTGACACAGCCAGTCAGTATCTCAGTGTCAGCTCCGCTGGCCACACTCCACATCAAGGGCTCCCATTGGCAGAGGTACACGCACCAGATTCTGTTAACACAGTGGACAGAGATTAATCTTGAGTGGAGGGATTGGGGAGAATGTCAATGGGGAGGACTTTTGTAGGTGGCTAGAGGTTGAACAGGCAGAGATAATGGGAATTCATCTGTGAGCCACATCAAGGAGGTGGGAAAATGCAGGAGTGGTTGAGAAGAGTGTGTGATAAGATCAGGTAGCAGCCAGGGTTAGAGAAGTGTGTTCTGAGGAAGGAGCAGGAAAGACCAGGCAGGAGGCAGATTGTGAGAGGTCTTAAACACCGTGATAACTCTTCACACTTTAATTCTCAGGTGGACTCTCCGATGAGACCAACAAGGCAGATATGTTTGGGCTATTGGTAATTTTTGCACCAGATAAGTGCAAGCTCAAGAATCTGAGTTCCATTTTGGCCCAGACAGGAGGCTGGGCTTCCTTCCCACCGTGGGATTTGTGGAGTAAAGCAAATACAGTCCTCGAAGAATGGGGATCAATCTGACTCTGCTGAAGTGTGTGGTTAACTTTGTGACTGAGGACTATGGATTTGTATCTTAAAGTCCCTCTGCAGCAGGGCCAGAATATATTTTTTTGTGTGTCACCTATACACTCATTTATTTAGTTATTCATTCATTTGTTCATTTATCAACTTCCAGCTGAAGTTTCCTCTATGCCAGGTCACCAAGAAAGTCAAGGACAAATCAAAGCAGCAGCAGTCAAGGTTCAGTTCTGCAGAAACTCTAAAAATTGCCACTGAGAGAATGAACAGAGATATGAATATGTGCAGCTTATCTCTCACGCAGCTTTCATTTTTCCTTCCGAGCTAAGGTTCCTTGTACATGGATTCTTTCAGGACAGTAGCTAGACTATCTTTAAACACCTGAGGCTAGAATTGGGGGGGCCAGTGGCCTGAAATGCAATCTGATATTTCCAAGACAAAAACACTTTTCTGAACTTGGATGGCTTGCATTTTGCTTTGTAGTGCAGAGGAGCTCTCCTCCTTTGTAGTCTCTGTCTGGAAGCAAAAACCCACTGCTCCCCATTGCCTCTCCCTCAGCTCCGCCTGTGTCTAGCACCCAAAGTACAGGATGAGTCAATGAATGTTGACTTGAAAAACCCGGATGGAGCGCACCCTTTCATGCTCTTGGGTAATACAAAGCCCCTCTGCCCTCACAGCTCCGCCCCCTCCCCAACACGCATTCTGACACCTCCACCTCAGCCTTTGGGTGGGAGAGGTCTGAGGTAGTGGGGTGGGGGGTGCTTTATTTAAACACAGACGCCTTCCTGCTATGTTCCACATAAGAAAACAAAATCCTGGATTTTGCTCAAACCCCAGCTCATCCGAAGTGGTGCCCCACCCCTGGGAGGTTAAGAAGGAGCAGGCAAACAGGATTAATCCTTGTCCACAAGCTGATCCATGATTGAGAAGTGTTCGCGTCAGAGCACTGCAGTCTCACCAGCTAACAGGGGCTCCCACAGAAGTTTCACTGAACAAGCCTGGACAGACATGCTGTTTGGCAAAATGTGGCCTATGTTTGCCTAATCCAGTAGCCATGGCAGACGCATAAGAAAGGGCTCCCCCAGGCTGCAGGAGGCAAACCTTCTCTTTTGTGCAGACAAAAGAAATTCCTGTGTTCCCTACCACAGCTGGAGTGCTTCAGGCCAGCCATGTCCCCCCACTACCCACCCACTGGCAGCCTGGACTAAGTTTGGAAAAGTAGAAGGTGATCGAAGAGTAACGTTTCTAAAACTAAAGAGACTGCTCAGCTTCACTGGCCTCATCCTCCATGCCAGGTCCAACAATCACTCTCCAGGTTTGGTGTTATCACTGTCATTCTGCAGATGAGAAGACAGAGGCTAAGAGAGGTTAAGCAGCTATCCAAGGTTCTATTACAAGTAGGTCACAGAGGCAGGATTCCATCCAGTTCAAGCCAGGCATTCAACCCATGTTCTCTCCACTACAGCACATGCAATCGTCACAGAATCCACAAATCAGCTCTGATTCTTCACAAAGGCCTCACTCTTAGCCAAAGTCCTGGTCCTTCCACAAACCCATCCTCTTCCTCTGGCATCAACAGTTACACAATCTCTGCATTTTCTGCACAGAGTAAATTATTTACAGGAAAGGTGGATATGTTTCACTTGTCATCATTGCAGGCATAGTCATCCTCTATGCCGAGGTCCTTTAACCTCCTCTTTGTAGAGGAAAGACAATGAGAACCACTGTTCTAGGGAGAAGTAGATGTCAGTGAGTAATTCTCCCAGGTTTGGGGTATTAAGTAAGGAACATTTGCTACATTTAACCATCCTTTTTCTTATTTAGTGAACTTTGATGTATGATGTGTGATTACACTTCTCTCAATTAGTGTTTTCTCATGGTATCTCTAGGATGTAGAATCTTAAACTTGTTGATGGCCTTCCAGATTCTGCAGTCAACCCCCTTTACACAAGAGAAAACTAAGATTTAGGAAAGGCGTGTAACCTAAAAGCATGGCCAGAAGTACAACTGAAAACTCCCAAGTCTAATGGCATTGCTTCTTCCACACACTCATGGGGCTGGATGATGAGAACACGTGACATCATGTCATCATGACCTTATAGTGGTCCTTTGTCCAAGGAATCAGCATCTTCAGGGGAGATGAAGAAACCAGGGCCAGAGAGCTTTTGTGAGTGGCAAATCAGAACAATTTTACTCTCACTGTTTGCTCTGCTCCATAAATTGCTGCCATTTCTTCACTATATCATCTATTTTGAAGTTTCAATCCTTCACTGATTAACAGAACAAATGAGAATCCGCTTTACTCAAGAGTGAAAGGGAAAAAGAAAAACAGGGGGTAATTCTCAGTCTCTGCTCCTGACCTCAAGTCTTGATAGGAAAAATATGACCAGTAAGTACGTACAGCCTGCTGGAGACCCCAGCCCCACATCCATAGATGCCATTGCCTTCATCTCTATTTTATTGCCACCAGTCTTCCTAACCACAACATGTGCATGAGTGGGTGCCTCAGCTCTTCCCACAGTTCCTGTTCCACTCAAGAGCCCCAGTCAGAAAACTTGGGGTCTTGGATGTGCAGGGCCCCTGCCTACAACCACCACTCCCTGTCAGTTCTAGCCCACATTCCTCCTCCTCTGTATTCCTTCTGTTAGCTCACTTGGGGCACGCTTTAATATTTTGATGAATGTTTCCAATAACCTCCTAATTAGCCTTTTAACTTTCACTTTGACACAATCATTATCCTTATACCCACGCTCCCACCCTCACCAAATCTGCCCTCCACACTTCCTCCAAGAATAGTCCTTGTAATGCAGATTGGTTCCTAACACCATTTGGCTTCTCTAAAAATCGCTTGGTGACTTCCTATTGTCTTCAGAATAAGTTTTAAATCTTGCGGGAGTAGCCAGTCTGTTATAATTGCCCTCTGTCTTTCACATTGGGATGCCAGTTCCCCTGAGGCTGGCACATGGAATGTTTCCAGTAAGGGATGAATAAAGGATAGATGGACACGTGAATGGACGGAGAGTCCATCATGAGAAAGGAAGCCGAGTATTTCATTAAAAAGACAAAAAAAGTTTCTCGGACATTCCATGAAGGAAATATTATAGTGGAGAGATGCAAGACTGTTTTATGGCCTTGAGAGTGGATTTAGCATTTAGGCAGGTAGAGACAGAAGCAAGAGGGGTGGGGTGAGGAGAAAGGGAGGAGAGGGAACTCCAAGCAAAAAAAAATTAAAATAAAATGAAATAAAGAAAAGAAAGAAAAAGAAAAAAAAAAGGCAGTAAAGTGTAATGAAGAATGCAGGTCAGTAACAGAAGCTGTGAGAACCAAAGGGGAAGAAGGGCAGAGGGGTGGCAGACCGGGATGGGGTCGTGAAACTAGACGGAGGAATGTGAACTGTTTACCGCAGCAGCAGGAGGACTCGCCCTGGGGCATGGTGGGGCGGGGAGTGGCTGAAGAAGACTCGTGACAGAATCAGTGCCCACAAATGGAGAGAGCTGGAGTTTAATTTGGCTCTTGTTGATCTGAGTTTCAAAGGAATCCAAGTATCCTCCCTCCTCCTTATTTTTAAAATAGTAATTGAAGTGAACACTTGAGCCCTAGAGATAAATGGTGAAGAATGAACCAGTTTTCGTTTTAATGAGAGGTTTAAATGAGCTCACTTTAAAATTGTAGTCAATACCCAAATCCATTTTTATCTGTATAGGGCTCCTTGAGATGTGGTCTCCATAACTATGACGTTTGATGCCACCACCTGGACAGCAAACACTGTCTCTGTGCTGCCTTGGGCAGAAGTTCCTTAAGAATGGGGACAGTGCCTCTTTGATTAGTTGGTGCCCTTATAAGTGGATAGAGGATGGGTTCAAGTGAACTTTTTTCTGCTACTAAATGACAATTAAAACATGCCTCTCTTTGTTCTTGGAGGAGACTGGCAGAGATGGTGTGGTGGGGGAAAGAGGTTTAGTCTGGGGCCCGAGAATCGGTCTCTATCCTTCTCTCTTGACAGTTTTCTGCAGGATCATAGGCAAGTCCCTCTCCTATCCCAGACCTCAGTTTCTCCATCTACTGGAAGAAGGATTGGACCAAACGGTCTTTTTCTAGAGCAATTTTGAGCTCTGAAAGGCCATTACGCTCTGCAGTTTCTCTTCTGACCTCTGCTTTGCTGTGCTTGGAGCCCCAGATGGAGAAGAGGAAGAACCTATTTTAAGGAGACAGATGACTAAGAAGAAAACCACTAGCAAGGAAGGAAAAAAAAAGCCCAAAGAGTGCTGGCCTTTGCACAGGACTGACATGTTTATGGGACTTTGCTGGCCTTGGATCATGAGCTGCCCACACACACATAGGGCACACCACCACAGCCACTGAATGCTGCCTTGTGGCACTGGGAACCAGGGACCAACAGCCTCTATTTACAGCCCCCGTTAAAGCAGAGTGGAGGAGCAACCGGCCCAATGTGCCAGCTCTCACCAGGGTTGGCCTGACTGGGTCTGGCATGAAGACCTCCCAGGGAGAAAGAGAGCAGAGGAAATCAGGTTGGAAATTTACTGGCAGCCCATATTTGACCCCGTGGAAAGTGCTGATTTGGGCTAGAAGAAATGGCACAATTTAGTTTAGCCAGGCTGTCTCATTCAATCAGACCCATGGGAAGCCACTGAGCCTCGAGTCAAGTTTCCTATCAAGTGCTGCCCATTATGTAGTTGAATATCCACTGTTTAGCAGGCACAGGGCATACAAAGATAAGTAAACACATATATAAATGTGTGTATATATATATTTTCTCTGTCTTCACAGGGCTTGCAATCTAGTGGGAAGAGTAGGTATGCCAAAATTTTTTCACAATCTGCCTTGCTAAAAACCACACTCGAGATGTACAGGGGCGTTTAAAGGGGCACTGAAAATCTTGTAACCAATTTTGAGAGATGGCAGGAGAGAGGAAAAACTTCACAGAAAAGAGGAAATGTCCCTTAAGTTTTTTAAAATATATTTTATTGATTTTGCTGTTATAATTGTCCCAATTTTTCCCCCTCTGCTCCTTTCTGCCTTGTACACCTATTCCCTCCAGCAATTCCTCCCTCAGTTCATGTCCATGGGTCATACATGTAAGCTCTTTGGCAATTCCATTTCCTATGTTTTTCTTAACATGCCTTGTCTATTTTGTACCTACCAACCTATACTTCTTAATCCCTGCACCTTTTCCCCCAACTATCCCATTCCTCCTACCAGCTGATAATCTTCCAAGTGATCTCCAGATCTGTGATTTTGTTTTTGTTCTGCTTGTTTGCTTAGTTTGTTTTTTTCAGATTCAGTTGTTGATAGTTGTACATTTATTGCCATTTTAGTGTTCATAGTTTTGATCTTCTTCTTTTTCTTATGTGATTCCCTTTAGTATTTCATATAATAATGGCTTGGTGATGATGAAATCATTTAATTTTACCTTGTCTGGGAAGCACTTTATCTACCCTTCAATCCTAAGTGATAGTTTTGCTGGACAGAGTAACTTAGGCTCTAGGCCCTTGCTTTTCATCACTTTGAACACTTCTTGCCAGTCCCTTTTAGCCTGCAAAGTTTCTTTTGAGAAATCAGCTGACAGTCTAATGGGATGTAGGTAACACTTCCTTTGTAGGTAACACTCTGTTTTCCTTTTGATGTTTTTAAGATTCTCTCTTTATCTTTAACCTTTGGCATTTTAATTATGATGTGCCTTGGTGTGGTCCTCTTTGGGTCCCACTGGTTGGGACTCTCTGTGTTTCCTGGACTTGTATGTCTATTTCCTTCACCAAATTAGGGAAGTTTTCTTTCATTATTTTTTCAAATAAGTTTTCAGTTTCTTGCTCTTCCTCTTCTCCTGGCATTCCTGTAACTTGGTTTTGGTACATTTGGTGATACCCCACAGGCCCCTTATTCTATTCTCTTTTTTTTATGATTTTTTTCTTCTTGCTGTTCTGTTGGATGCTTTTTCTTCCTTATGTTCCAAATCATTGATTTGAATCTTAGCTTCATCCCCTCCACTGTTGGTTTCCTATGGATTTTTCTTTATTTCACTTAATGCTATCTTCATTTCTGCCTGGGTCTTTTTCATACTGTTGTAGTACCCAATGATTTCTTTGAGCATCCTGATAACCAGTGTTTTGAGCTCTGCTTCTGATAGGTTGTTTATCTCCATTTCGTTTACTTCTTTTCCTGGAGTCTTGTTCTGTTCTTTCATTTGGGCTATACTTACTTGTCTCCTCAATTTGGCAGCCTCCCTATGTTTGTTTATGTGTATTAGGTAGAGCTGACTTGACTCCCTGTCTTAGTGGCATGGCCTTTTGTAGAAAAGGCACATGTCTGGATAAATGTGGCTTCTTTAAATCCTTGATTGTCAGACTTCCATACAGCTCAGTTTTCTGGCAAATCTGGGTGATGTTTGTTTTGTAGTTTAGTTGTAATTTTTACTGTAGTTGTTTGCAGAGGCGAAGCATTTTTACCTACACCTCCATCTTAGCTGGAAGCCTCTTAAACTGGCATCAGTGGATGGATTCAAGGAAACACAGATGGTTGTCCCAGAAAGTAGGAAGAGCATAATAATGGACAATCCAAGCAGATGTTTGTCAGAAACCCAAAGGCTGCTTCTAAGAAGACTGTATAGAACCTAAATGAGATATTCTTTCCCTGAGGTCCATGGGTTCTCAAGCTCTCTTCTAATTGAATATTTCTCACTAATTTTCTAACAGAAATTTAGCATTTTCCTCTATTTCCTTACGTCTAACACTGGTCCATGTGCGAAAATCCTAAATTCTATTCTCTTTTTTTTTAACCCAAGCAGAGCCAATCTTTTAGGAAATGACATTAGCATTTGAAGAGGGGGTCCATCTCTTTTTTCACTAAGACCTGTGTGTGGCCAGCCAGGTGGTCCAGGTGGTGGCCCCTGTGTCACAGCATAGCTTTGTCCCTTAAGTTTTAAAAGATAGTTGGGAATTGCTCAGGTGGAAGAGAGGAGGTGGAGAGGAGCACCTTGGCTGAAGTCCCAGCCCAGGCACTAGCAAGGATGTGGGAGAATATGGAGAGTTGGAAGACCTGCAAGTAGCTCTCAGAGGCTAGAAACAGTGCACAAGGGTAGAAGAAGAGCAGGAGGACCTGGAAGTTTTGCAGGGTGAATTGTGTCCTCCCCGCAAAAGCAAGACATGTTGAAGTCTTAATCCCTCATACCTGTGAATGTGATCTTCCCTGGAAATGGGGTCTTTGTAGATATAATCATGTTAAGATGAGATCATGGTTTGGGGGTGCTAATCCAATGACTGGTGTCCTTATAAGAAGAGAAAAATTTAGACACAGGGATACATAGGAAAAATGCCATTTAAGACAGAGATAGTAGAGACTGGAGTGATACATCTACAAGCCAAGGAATGCCAAGAATTGCCAGTAGCTACCAGAAGCTAGAAACAGGTTCTCTCTCCAAATCTCCAAGAAGGAATCAACCTTGGAGATACCTTGATATTAGACTTCTGGCCTCCAGAACTGTGAGAAAATAAATTTCTGTTGTTATAAGCCACCAAGTTTGTGATAATTTGTCATGGCAGCCCTAGCAAACTAATTCACTGGTTACATGAACCATGCTGAGCTTTCATTTGTTGATTGTCTAGGACGTCCCTGACTTCAGAGGTGCTTCTCATGGAACTATCTAAATGACTTGAAAATTCCCTCGCCCAGACGTCCATCTTTTACTTTGTCATATTTCTTCTTATACCTGGTACCTGCCCACAATCTTTAATCTGACTATGTATCCTGATTTTCATGTGTTTTTCTTTGATTCAGAATAACATATTCTCCATTATATTACTCAATTATAGAGTAATATTGTGTGAGTTTGGATGAATTGGCCAAATTGTTAGTGCCAAGTGTCCTTATCAATTTTCCTGATTCACCATCATTTCCTTGAGATTTCCAGAATTAGATTGCTTGTAAAGTTTGAAAAATGATCTTCGGTGACTTACAGACCAGTATGAGCATATGACTATCTTGTTTTCAGACCAGTACTTTCAATGTCATCTCAGTAGAGCAAATCTTCCCATGACATCTCTGAGGGCAAGACCTTCTTTCCATGCTTCCTTCTGATCCTGTAGAATAAAAGTGCTACCCAGGATGCCTGCCCTGCATTGGCTGTTGGGGAAACTAAGTTGAGTAAGAAGGCTTTAAGAAGTTGGCAGTCTCGTAGAGGCCGGGCATGGGAGAAACTCATGAAGACCAAGTTGTTTCAGTACACTTGGTTAGTGACATAGTAGATGTTGAACAGGGTACTTCAGAGCCCAAAGAAGATCATTGGCCCATAATAATGGCTGCCATTTGTTTAACACCTACAATGTGCCAGACACCATTGTAGGGGCTTTACATGCGTTATCTTTTATCCTGAAAGAGCAAGAGGCGTATTTCCATTTTCACTTTACAGATGAAGAAACTGAGGTTCAAGAGATTAATTTAGTAACTCACTCAAGGTCACTCAGTTAGCAAGTGGCAGAGCCACAACTAGAACTTAAGTCTGCCTGACACCCACGATCATACATGGTTTCACCTCAGTACCAGGCTAGCTAATGCTCAGGGCTTGTTTCATCAATGTAGGCACTTAAAAATATTCACTGATTTTTTTTTCCATGTTTTTTTGTTCTGTGCTATTGAAAACACTTAATGGAAAGATAAAGATTAAGCTCATCAAGATTGCCAACAACCCGGTCAGTACTGTTCTTACCTTGCTTGAGCTTTCTGAAGGTGGATCTTGCCTCCTTCCTGAAAATTCTTCTTCCCTTGCCTTCCACAACATCATACTTGTCTGGTGTTCTTTCTTCCTCTTTAAATGCTCTTTTCAATTTCCTTTTTCTCCAACTCTTTTTGAAGGTTCTGCCTGCCATCCTTTTAAAAAAAATTATCACTCTACATATCATCTTCAGCAAAATTCCATCTACCTCAATTATTTCAGTTAGTTCCTTGGTCAGGTTTTTCTCACTGGTTTCTTGTTGATTCACAAACTTCTATATCTAGTGATGACTCCCTCTGAGCCCTAGACCTAAATCCCCAGTGCCCTTGAAACAATCTGTACCTGGAGTTCTCACCACAAACAGCTCAAAGGCACTACTTTTGGTCAACCCATAAATTCTCTTTATTCTATCTCATAAATATCTCTCAGCTTTGCCTGCATCAGCCATTCCCAATCAACACCTTAGGCCTGCCCCCTGTTTTCTCTATCCTGAATGGTTGTTTTAAAAAACTTTTAGTTGAAATGATTTTCAATTTACAGAAGAGTTGCAGGGATAGTACAGAGAGTTCCTGTATATCTTTCTCCCGACTCCTCTCATGTCAGCATCTTGCATAACCATGCTATAGTGATCAAAACTAAGAAATTAAAATTGTGTACCAAATGATTTTGATGGGTCCTGATCACCTCATTACCTTCTCAGAATCATTTTTCTTACTTTTTTTTTCTGCTTGAAAGGGAAATATGTTCATCCCCAGAGGATGGACCAAGACTGGTCTTTCCCTCTCATTTTGACAAATTTCCACTCATCCATCAGCATAAACTGACTTCCCCATATCTGATGAGGTGCATCTCTCAGATGCTCCCATACAGCCTGCGCTCTCTCTCTGGAATCACTGGGCTGTCCTCTCTGTACTTACCTGTCATCCTTGTGGACTTAGAAGAAGCCTATACTTAGTGACTGCTGCATCCCAGCAGGTCCTCAGTAATTATCTGTGATATGAACGAATTAATGAAACTGGTACAGCTAGAGCTATTGGTTTGCAGTTGGCAGCCAGAAGGGTGTCACCTACGAAGTGAGGAGTTTGAATGCTTATTGGGGACTAATCATTTATAACAGAGGCCCAGTTCTAATACAGAGGGATCCTAGTGCCCTTTCTGTCCTCTGACTAGCCTGGTGATGAAGGGCAAGGCTAACCCTGATGTTTCAGGCCCTTGAATGTCACGCCTGAGAGAGCGCCTCAGATCCAGTGGTTCCTGGACCTGGCTGGCTGACTCAGAGCCTCCAGGGATGGGCCTGATGATCTGCCTGTTTACGAAGCCTGCAGGGCCGTGCAATGCACTGCAGGAGCCCGGCTGCTGTGGAGAAGCGGCCTTCGGAAGCCCTGCTATAAACTAGCCTGTCTGTTTGACAGGCAGTGTTGGACATGTGATAAGAAAAGTCCTTTCCAGCTTTGATTTTTCTAATAGATTATTCTTTTTTATTTAAAAATAAGCTGGCGAACCCAAATGTTATTCATATACATCATGGATATACATAATATACTCCTAAAAACATACTTTTTAGAAAGTCATATATGGCAGGAAATATCTCCCGTTTCTAATTCTTAAAAAATTTTATTCTAAACCTCCTTTTTTATCATGTAACATCAGAAGGAGAGAGAAAGGAAGCAGGGAGGAGAGAGAAAGATCTATCAGTTGCCTCCTGTATGCACCCCAACCAGGAATCAAACCCACAACCTGCGTTTGTGCCCTGACTGGGAATCAAAGTTGTGAACTTTCAGTGTATGGGACGACACTCCAACCAACAGAGTCACACCGGCCAAGGCCCGCATCACAGATTCTTATTTTACAAATCCTGCAGTGTGTTGCATTAGGATCTGGTGGGTAAATTATACACATTTGAATTCTGATTTAGCTGTGCAATCATAGTCAATTTTCACCTTGGCTTTTGGGCATTTGCAACCCTTTATTTCTACATAAAGCATTTAATGATTTTTATTACTGGAATTTAATATAGGTTTTTATGTCCAAAATAGGTTAGTGCTAATGTCATGCCTCTCCAGAATTATATATCTCTGTCTAAGGAAGCCAAATGGTGGTAGATTTTCCACTCTTTAAAATACCTAATATTCTGTAATGGTTTGGCTGGTTACTGCATGGAAACAGAAACACCATATGTCAAAACCCCACCTAAGCCCTGCTGTCTTTCATGTTATAGACAAAGCAAATGAAATGAAGTTCAGGACCAACATGGGCAACCCCTACCATGGTATCTGCAGAGCCATAGTGGGTGCATGAAGTTGGAGGAACAGCTGGGCCACAAAAGCTAACTTATCATCTCAATATTTATGCCCTTCAGGTAGAAACAGTTCAGGTTCCAAGTCTGCACCTTGTCACCTCGAGGCCCCCTTGCTGAGTACAATCTGGGGTCAAGCAGGTGGCTAGGCAAGAAAACATGCAGGGAATATGTTGTTATGGACAAGGAGTTTGCAGTCCAGTGGGAAGGAAGTTCTGGGAGTTCTACTGAACTCAGTATTACACAGAACAGTGATAAAATTTTTAAACTCCCAGGTTAATTTGAACCCTTCAAAGGAAAGGAACACTGGATGTTCAACAGTTGGGGGAAAGTGATTCCACGGCCCATGCCACACATTTCTCGTTCCTTCTTCTTCACTAGTAAGTATTCATTTCCAACAAACATTTAAGAAACAACTAACTCTTCACAGCTAATCAGACGTCCATGAAGATGCTCTGGTCGCCATTTCTCTCGGCTACTACTGTGACATCTGTTCTATGCTTTCAGAGCTAATGGGAAAGAACCATGACTTTCCAAATTTATTTCCACATCCCCTGCTTCCTGAGCCTGTGATCAGAGATGAAGTGGACCACCCACTAAAGAACTGAAGTGTTTCTCACTTCCCTAGACA
The DNA here is from genome assembly GCF_021234165.1 of Pteronotus mesoamericanus. Classification (NCBI taxonomy): domain Eukaryota; kingdom Metazoa; phylum Chordata; class Mammalia; order Chiroptera; family Mormoopidae; genus Pteronotus; species Pteronotus mesoamericanus. Next base: position 7,424,001 of record NW_026555265.1, on the reverse strand, counting down.
ACAAAGGGGCAAGGAGACCCTTCCTGACGTTTTGGCTTTGGGACGCCAGATTTGAAACTTGCAGCCAAGGTATCCATCAGAACTGCAACAAGTCCCTTCCTTCCTTTCTCTTTCCTTTCTTTCCACTAACACATATGGAGCATATCTAATCTACAAGGCCTTGTGTGAAACTCTGGTTGAGAGGATTCAGGAGAAAGATGCAGTAAAGTGACTGGTGATGGAGCTGTACACAGGGTGTTTTGAAAGGGCCATCCATGCTTTTGTCCATCAGCTACTTACTGAGCAATTGCTATGCTGTTAGACACAGAGGTAAAGTAGAATGAATTCCTATTTCTAAAGACCTCACAGTCTGGTTACAGCACCCAGATAGAAATGACTATGAAATAAGCCAGATAGTGTTATATGCCATAAAATGCTGATGGTCCAACTAACCATCCTTCCATCCACCATCCATTTATCCAAGAAGTATTTATTATATATCCACTCTAAACCAACTCTAGTCTCAGCATTGGGGATGCAGCACTCAACAGATCACCCCACAACAATAAACAACAAAATTAATAAAGGTAGATCATTCTAATAGTGAAATTTTCTAGACCGGGGCTATATCAGGGTGCTGTGATAAAGAGTGCTTTAGATAGAGAGGTTATGGAAGGCCTGTTACAAGACGGTGGCATTAGATCTGAGACAGAAGGGGTATGAAGGAGCCAGCCAGCCTGTGACTACCTGGGTAAAGATAGAATCCCAAGCAAAGGGAATAGCAAAGGCAAAAGTCCTGAGGAAGAAATAAGTTTAGTGGATTCAGTGGACAGAAAAATGGCCAGAGAGACTGGAGTGTAATTAATGAAGTGCAGGGAGGGGGGCGGCGTGTGCTGCGGAACACTAGAGGAGGGGATTTGAGAAAAAGGAATAGACTGGATCATGCAGTCTCCAACAGATCCAAAGAAGTTTGGATTTTATTCTAAGCACCCTAAGAAGCCTTTGAGACTTTACACTGGGAAGAACATATTCTGATTTATGTTTTAAAAAGTGTTCTGAATTCCTCTCTCAGTGTTAAATATAACAAGTATATAAAAAAGCAAAAAGTAAGATATAGATCCAAACAATACTTGACTCATATTTAAAGAGCATTCTACACCAAATAAGTTTAAAATAGACACCCTTCTCACCTGCAACTGGAATATTGACCACGTTCAAATATTTGCTCAGCCATAATATATACCTCAATATGTTCAAATCAATGAAATGTTATAGAATGTGTTCCCTAAACCAATGGAACTAAACTAGAAATCAATTACAATAAGATATTTAGAAAACTCCCACATATTTATAAATTAAATTATGCTCTTTTAAATAACACCTGGGTCAAAGGAGAAACTAGAAAAATTTTGAATTGATTGATAATGAAAATACAATGCATCACAATTTATGATACACAACTAAAGCAAGGAAAATTTGTAGTTTAAGTGCTTATATTAAAAAGGAAGAAATGTTTAAAATCAACTATCTAAGCTTTTATCTTAAATTAGACAAGGAAGAACACATTAAATCTGATACCAAAAAAAAAAAAAGAAATAATAAACATAAGACTAGGAAGCAGTGAAATAAAATGCACCCCCCAAACAGAGAAAACTGACACAGCCAGAAGTTGGTTTTTTGAAAAGATTAATAAAATTTATAAATCCATTTATTAAGGTTAATCAAGAAAAAGAGAGAATGATACAAACAGCCAATTTCAAATATGAAAGAAAGGTTGTCCTATAGATTCCATAGGCCGTAAAAGGATCACAGGGGAATATTATGAACTCTATGTTAATGAAGTCAATAATTGAAATGAGTGGACAAAGCCTGGAAAACATAACTTACCAAAGCTGACTCACAACAAAATAGAAAATCTAAATAGTCCAATTTCTATTAATAAAATTCAATTCATAATCTTAGTCAAAAACATTTCTACAAAGAAACCTCCAGGCCTGGATGGTTTCACTGGTGAAATCTGGTAAACATTTATGGGATGAATAGTACCCATTTTACATAAACTCTTTGAGAAAAATGGACACGAGAGCTCCATTTCTCAATTCATTTTACAGGACTAACATCATCTAGATAGAAAAACACTTAGAAAAAAAAAAGGACTGTATTACCCCAGCTCCACGGAGGAGGGCACTGAGGCTCAGAGTGGTAACATGACTTGCCCCAAATCTTCGGATTTGGCGATGGCAGAGCAGCACTAAGCCCCGGGTGCCCAACCCCAGACTGGTCCTGCACCATGCCGTCTCCCAGAGCGGATCCCGACAAATGGCCACATGGTGTAGGAAGCCCTGTAAGGCTCCCAGGGCCAGAAGCTGAGACCCAAGGAATATCCCCTCCCCACTTCCTACTCCCACAAGAACGCAGCCAGGTGAACTTGCTCCCCTCATTGCCCATTTTGGAATCCCTGGTGTGAATCCTCCTGCTTACAATGAACAGCTGTATGAGGCCAAATATATTTGTGTGGATATAGGAAATGCCCTACCATGTGACATCTGGTTTTGTCATTTGGGCCAATAATCCTGTCTAGTCCGTTATGTATTGCTTTGGGGAACAGATACAGCACAGAAGGAATGCTTAAAAGTTTTAACAGGAAAGCAAGTCACTGCCAGGAGAAGATAGTGACAGAATAGCAGTATAGTGATAGCAAAACTCTGCTCAGTTTTTACTTATACAAATGGTTGAGTATTTAAATTGAAGTTTAAGTGCTATTAGTTAATACTCAAATGAATAACATCATGTATTTTACCTATTATCAGAACTTGAAATAACCACTGCAGCTCCTGTGCGCCCCTGCAGTTTTGGTGTTCTGAGTATGACCATTGGCTGGAATGTGAAAAGTCATTTCACGGTGGGTGTTATAGTGGGTTGTGAATCTTCATGACTTCATCTTGCTGGGAGCATGGCTGGGACTGGCTGTCATCTCTTGGTCTTGATATCTCATCTTCCCACCTTGTCTAGTTGAGTCTACCTCCTAAATATCTCCAACTCTGTTTCCTCTTCTCACTTACTTCTGTCCCTGTTTGGGGCCTCCCAGTCAACTCTAAGGTGCTGGCCTTCTGTTTCCTGCCTTTAGCCTCCTTGCCTCCAGTCTATCTTTCCTGGCATCACACGCAGCTGTGTTTCTATGTTGTCTTCAAGTTATATCAAAAATTTATTACTATGTCTTTTAATTCTAGCCCCAGTATGTGTAACTAATTTCTCAAATTTAACCTCTTCTACCTGAACTCCCAATGGTGCTTCCCTAACCTCTCTTCTAGTTTTACCCATCTCAGTTAAAGACAAGTCCATTCATCTAGTTGCCCAGATCAAAAACTGGGAGTCATAGTTGACTTGACACCTCTCTGCCCCTACATTCAATCCAATCAGCAAGCCCTGTTTTCTCTGTCTTCCAAAGAGATCTAGAATCCTCACCGCTCACCATCTCTGCTTCCACCACTCTGAATCAAATTTTTCTTATCTCTCACTGGTATTATTACAAGATCCTCCTTACTGGTCTCTCTCGCTCCACTGCTATTATTTTCTTTTTAAAAAAAAATATTTATTTACTTATTTATTTATTCATTTTTAGAGGAGGGGAGGGAGAACAAGAGGGAGAGAAACATCAATGCCTGAGAGACACATCAATGTGTTGCCCCTCACATGCCCCCAGCCAGGGACCGGCCGCAACCCGGGCACCTGCCTCGACGGGGAATTGAATCGGCAAACCCTAGGTGTGTAGGCTGGCACCCAATCCACTGAGCCACACTGGCCAAGGCTCTATTTTTTTTCAAAAATCGGCCACAGAACTCCTGTTAAAACCCAGAAGCCAGATCATATAGCATCTGAGTTCAAAATCCGTAATTGCCACCTTGCCCAAAGTAAAGCCAAAATTTATTACAGTGACCGAAAAAGCCCTGCTCTATCTGGCCCTTCACAAGCTCTCAAAACCCATCTCTACTATTCTCTCCAGTGTTTCCTCCACTCCAGCCTCACTGGCCCCTTCCTCGTTCTAAGCAGGATCTTATCTCAGAACCTGTGTACCTGCCCATTCCCTCTGCCTGGTAAGCCCCACACACCTCCAAGGCCCACTCCCTTGTTTCATTTCGGTTCCTGATCACTGAGGCCTTCCCTGACTTCCCTTCCCTAAGGTCTTCCCTGACTACCCAACAGTTACATCCGCTTCTCTGATTCTTCCTATCCTCTTCTCCTACTTAATTTTTTAAAAAACACAGCATATATAACCTTCTGATGAACTATATGTCTATCTAATAATTTATTATTTATAGTTTATATTAAAAAATGAAATATAAGCTCTGTGAAGACCGGACTTTGTTTATCTCAATAAACTGGGGTACTACTGTATCCCCAGTGGCTAGCACAAACCAGGTAATTAATAAATATTTATGAAATGAGTGAACAAATGAATATGCTTCTCCAACCTCATCTTCCAAAGATCCCTCCCATTGAACACTAGCTGTTAAATAATAATGACAATGATTATGATGATGATGATGATGATAAGCATTTCTTGAAAAAACTCCAGCATATAAAAAAGAGTATTAAAAAAACAGATAACTGTTGTCAACATGTGCAAGCACAACATACTGATGAAAACGAGCAAATACAAAAGGAATATAGCCAACGCATGTGCAAAATGCATCAGTAGAGAGTGAAGAGAGAGTTCATCAGATTCCAAGGTTCTGTGGATTTACAACAATGGCTCCCCGGTCTCAGCAGCATCCCAATGGTCATGTCACAGACAAGAAACCAGATGTGAGTTTATTGTTCAAACTTCTGTGGTGCTATGGGTGGGGCTGTGCTGAGACATCCCCCTAAGGTCCTACCTATTAAATATTTTGATTATTTGGCAAGAATAAAGAGCATTCCTGGGAACTGCACGGTGCCTATTTGAACTAACTCCTCATTAAGAGAGAGATGGCCCAGGCACAAATAGATCTCTCAAGCCCAAGATGTTTCCGGGGAAAGGAAATAGCTAAGTCTCTTCAGTGTTGTTTGACTCTCTGCGTCTGAGATTGCCAGATGCTCCAGGACACAGGTGCATGGGATAATCCCATTTCCCAGGGCCTTGTCCTATTTCAAGCTGTGTTGGGACATCTTGTGAAATCAGCATGTGAGTTTCTCCCTAATTATTACTTCCTTAATGTCCCTCATAAAAGTGGGTTTCCTATCTGTAGATGACTGACATTAATTCCCTCCACTCTACTCCCTGTGGCCCACAGAGAGAGAGAGCTCCAAAATGTCAGGGAGGCGATCCTATTAGAGACAGGCAAGCCAAGCTCTCCAACAGTTCCATTTGGCTACATTTGCCTTTTAGCACTTACTCTGCCCTTAACTTTTCCCTCTTTCCACCCTCAGCCTTTAACCTAATGGTTGTCAAACTTAAATGCATCAGTATCTCTAAGAGAGGGTCTTAAAGCGCAGCTTCCTGGGACCCACCTCCATAGTCTAACCCAGTAGATCTGGGATGGGACTTTACATTTTTATCAAGTTCCCGGGTGATGCTGATGCTGCTGGTCCTGGGACCACGCTTTGGAAACCCACTCACTCACTTCATCACTTAGTCTGAACTACCTCTTCTATCCACCTCCTTTCCATTCTTTCTCACTGCTGCTGGCTTAGTTTGGGCCCTAACAGATTTTAGAACCTGGACAGACTTTAAACGTATAAATAATGTCATGGAAATGATGTAACGAGCTCAAAGTCAGAATAGCTAGAAGGCAGGAGAGGCAGGACCCAATGACAGGTCCTTCAGAGCCCATGCAGCACAGTGCAGTGATTCAACCCCCACCTCCGGTAGGCGGCTCTGATGCCCAGAGAAGCACAGGCCCTGCCCAGTAAAGAGTCACTGAGCAGGTTAGTGGAGGGACAGGGACCAGGACCCACTTCTCTTGACTTTTAACACTTCTCTTTCTCCCACTTTCATTCAGCTACTCTAATAATGAGTGTCTGCTCTGGGCCAAATAGGAGGTTATCCCTTCATTCCATCAAACACATTGGACTGTTACTATGCAGCAGGTAACAACAGTAGAGAATAATAACAGTCACTTGTCCTGTCCTCATGAGGAGTTCACAATCTAATGGAGGATTTAGACTCATAAAATAACTGTACACAAAATATAAGGTTAAACTGCCTTCTGGGCTCTTGAGGAGGAGGGGTTCATGGTGCTCTGAGCACATGTCAGTGGGGAATTTAATGTATATGGTGGCCTGGAGAAAGTTTTTCCTGGGGAAATGACAAGTAGGCTGCTGTCTAACAGAGGAGCAGGTGTTAACCAGGTGAAGAGGGGCAGGAACGGTTGTTGGCGGAGGGAGCAGCCTATATAAAGGCCCTGTGGTACGACGGACCCTGGTAATTACATGGGACTAAAGGAAAATCACTATGGCTAGAGCAAGAAGAGGAAGGGGCCAAGGAGGCAGGGAGGCGCCAGTCCTTGAAAGGCCCAAAAGGACACGTGAAGACATTTTAACTTTTAAGAACAACAGCAATCCACCGTGGGGTTTTAGGCAGGAAGAGCTGGCACAGTCAGGTTTGCTTAACTGGTTGTCACGTGGAGAAGGCGAATGTGACACATGTCCTGTGTGGCTATTAGGCATATTGAGTTGGAATCAGCGTATGTCAAAGTCATTGGGAGAAAACAGGACCGGAATGAAACCTCAGTTCTGTGGAAACTAGAGAGGCCAACAGCTTGAAGAGATCCAAACAGAATATTTTACTAAATTATGAAAGCCCCCCAAAGAGAAAAGCAAATTGCATGTTGCAAACATAACCACTAGATGTTACCAGATGATGCATTTAAATGTGTTCTTAAATGGAACTATGCGGCCACCTGGCCTCTGGCAATCTAAATTCATCTTACCTACTTTTCCCAGAATTCTGTGACCTGAGGGAAAGATGAAATGGGTTTTGTTGTTTACTAATAACCTTGGGAACACATTTCAACCAAACAATTTTTTTTCAGTAGCTCACAACCTGAAGTCCCTGAGCACGATTCCCTCTGTTTGGAAAACAGGTTTATCCAGGTGATCCTTTTTCAGATAGCGATGTTTCTCATATATCCCACTGTCTTGTTTATGGACAAGACATTTTCTCAGTGACCCCCTGGCCGTGGAGCCTCTCCATCTTGTGGATGAGATGCCAGCCCGATATGTCATCTATGTTTTGCTTCAGCCTGAATTCTGGGAAGTGTTGTTTCCCTTCCTGAACATTTGCTTTGAAGATAAAGAGAGAACATTCATCTCCCCCAAGAACCTCCCAGGGCGTTCCTGCCTGTCAGTCTTCCCCCTGCCTGGGAAAATTCCATCAGACAAACATCAGCTGGACTGACCACTCGCCAGGTGACTCGATGCTCTAATGAAGAGAAGCCCAAGGAAAAGCCCTCTGTAGAATCCTTTTCCCCTTTGAAACCCAGGTATTGATTTTAGGAGGGTAACTTGTTTTCACTAATACCCGCATTGATTTAAGATTTCAAAACGATGCTTAAGAACACTGAGATGCAGTTAAAAAGTGCAATGGCCTTGCATCTGGGTTCTGCACCTGGCTTTGTCACCAAGCAGCTCTGTGACCTTGGACAAATTTCTTTGCTTCACTGGCCTCTGGGCCTTCCACTGGAAAATGGGAAAGTTGAATCAAAGTCTAAGTTAACAAAATTTTCAATTATATTTTCAATCTCTTAAATTATATCTTTAATGCTCTAGGTTCCCATGTTTGAAAGATTTTTGACTTTTAAACACACTGAACTTATTAAGCATTCTTTATTTTATTTCCCCCTTTTATGCATCAAAGCACATGCCAGAGGCTCTGATCAACATGGCTCATTGATATTATTCTAGCCAAAAAAAAAAAACCAAAAAAAAAAACCAAAAAAAACAACAAAACACCTCATTGTAAAGACATGTGGTTTCTTACAGAACATTTGAAATTTTGAAAGTAGGTCGCAAATCTCTATTGTAATACTCATAGACCCCTAAAAACCCTAAGAATCCCAAATGGAGGAACAATGGGGGGTAAAATGTCTTTAGAGAAGCCACCTGTGACCACTGTTCTGAAGCTTAGGTCTGAGAGGACAGGACCCAAAAGTCCCTATTCTAGCAAAAAGGTGTTAGAGACCTGGTTTAAATAGCCCATGCTCACGCTGTGATATTGTAGACCTCTGTCTCTCTTCTCTGTCCAAAGAGAACCATTCTGTGTCTCTGGACGACATCTACTCATGCTTTGCCTCCATTTAATCTGGCCAGTCCCATAGTCGCTGAATGGCTCAGATCTCCACCAACTGCATTCAGACTTGATGAATACCAAGCAACTCATTTCTTTCTGATGTCTCCATATACCAACTCCCCTAATGGTTACAATTATTCTAGAATTGAAAGTCAGACCATTTGAATTCATTGTCTATCCCTACTTTCTTTTTTTAATACATTGATGAGTACCTACTAGATTCCAGGCACATAGCAGGTATATAACACATGCTTGCTGGATGTATGAATAAATTAACCAACACATGTGTGAGTAAACTCTGTTTAACATTTCCACATATTCCATGTCATTTGACTTTCTCAACAACTTGGTAAAGTAGGGAGAATTCTTCCCATTTTACAGCCAAGGAAACAAAGCCTCATGTCCTGTGACTCATTCAGGGTAATAAACTAGTAAGTGGTGTAGCAAAACTTGAACCCAGGTCTTTGGTTTACATACCCCCGGGTCGGTGCCCTACAGGGCAACCCCGTATAGATCCCTACTGTTTCCAGCATTTCTGAACGAGCTGACCCTCTCCTCCCTCTCCATCATCAGCCCTACCAGTTCACTACTTCATTCCTTAGCTGTCTTCTTTCTTGTTTATAGCACGTTTCTTTGCTCTACCTTTTCACCCTTGCGTGTCATCTTGACATTTCCTATGTGAGACTCTGAATACCTGTCCTCTCAGCAGCTTTGACCCTGAGCAATTCTCCCCTCAAAATCCACAGCAAGTCCTTTGCAATGTTTTGGTGGGACCACAGAACATTCTAGCATGGAGGGACATTGGTGATCTCCAGCCCATCCGCTCACTGAGCAGACAAGCCCTCGGGCTTGGAGAGAGGATGCCTCCTGCGCGGCATCGCCCAGGTGTACGCCAGTCCTTACTGTGCGGGGCTCCACCAGCTCCCCTGTGGGACCTTACCCACCTCCCTCTGGTCTCCTCCTCATCTCCATCCTCTTTTGTCCTGCCACCCCAGATGAAAAGAGCCCTCACCCAAAAGCCACTTTTATCACCAATTAGCTGGTGATGTTGGGCAAGTCACATCCCCAGTCGGGGTTCCCATCAGTGAAGTGGAAGGACTCACCGTGGTGGTCCTAGCCGCTGTGACATGCAGCGCTCTGGGGAACACTCTTTCTTCGCTCCTCCCCCATTCCAGTTACCCCTGTCCCTTGCTGAGCCCCCCCTCTGCCTCGGGGCCAGAGCACTAGCTCTCTTTCCCACATGACCTCTGGGATCCCAGCTCTGCAGAATCCTCCTGAACCGAGTGATCCAGCGGCCCATTCTTAGCCTCTTGACTCTAGCCCAGAGCTTAGAAGTCTCTCAACATCAGGACCACAAACTCCCAGAGAAACACATAGTGTCGGGGTTAATGGGCGCCTGCTGCCCGTGCCCATCTGCGGTTCTCTGTGCTTAGAAACTGGATACAGAGAATACACCCTTTTATCGCTTCACCCGAGTCACTCCTGTCAATTTTAGAACCACAAATGACATTACATTTTCCCCCTTTTAAACTGGGAAGGTGCTTTTAGGACTGGTTCAATAGTATTCCCAAACTTGTGCCCACTTTAGAAACGAAGGAACCCAGGCACCTAAACCCGTGAAGAACACTAAAAGACAGTTGCTTTTTCTTGGTGATCACAGGTCAAGGACCTACTGGGACAATGACCTTTCAATATTCATTCTATTATCAAAGACACGCCTGTAGCCTCCTGCCTCTACTGGCACAACAGTTCAATTACTCAAAGATGTGGTGTTGCTGAAAGCACTATGGCTACAGCCCCTTTGCACTAACCTACTACATAATACATGGTTGGCAACTAATTGCAATCAACCATAACGCCCAGGACATACTTTTAACAGATTTATTGGGTATGTCTAATAAAATCATAATAACCATGAACTAACTTAACATTTTAACAATGCTTTATACCTGTTCTTCTTGTATATACAAGAAGATATTTGAAGCAAATATCTAACCTCAAAGGGAGGAGGAGCTGTGAGTGGTGGTTCGTTGGTGGTACAAACTTCTAAGCTGGGAAACAGAAATTCTAGTCCTAGCTCCGCAACCACTGGGGCACATAGACTTGTCATAAGAATGTCCCTCTGTCCCCTTCTATCCTCCCATAAACCACAGACCAGGTGCTCCTATGTGGTTCTCAGATTAAAGAAGTGCCCAGTTTTCCCACTTGTCTTCCCAATGTCTTCAGCCATTTCCCAGTAACTTCCAGCAAACGCCCTCTGGGTCTACCGAAACATCACCCCACTTAACAGTGGCACACTGTTGGTCAAAGCGAGGTTTCCTGGGGACAGCTGTGGAATGGGAGGCCTGAGAAACAGAGGGGGCTGTCATCAACTCACAACCCAGGGTCTGCCCTTCAGTCTGGGACCCTGCAGTCCCTGGATACCACAGGCAGATGAGTCAAAGTCAGTGGTCTTGGGCTGGTGTTCCTTGATCTGCTTTTTTGTTTTTTAGGGGATCAGCTTTCCTACAGATAAACCAAGGTAACGCTCTTAGGCCAGGGACCTGCAATTGTGTATTAGCTCTGCTGGCCACCAGCACCCGGTGCCTGTCCCAGTGGTGGGCAGCCATCTGCAGGGGGTGGAAGAAAAACAGGAATGTCCCCCCACCCTTCCGCCACCCACTGCCCAGTGCAAACACAGTGCTCATCCCTCAGAAGCAAGTAATTAGATGTTCCCAGAGTAACCTCTAAATTCCCAACTTCTCTCTTTGGGAGGCAGGAAGTAAAGAGATTGCTACTGAGTATTTCTCTATTTTTCTGCCTATTGGTGAGTGTGTATTGAGAGAGAGATAGTAGGTGGGTAAGTACCCCTTCCCACCCTGTGATTTACACAACTGGGTATTTACACACCAGATGATCTCTGCAGGAAAAGGCAAGTCCCCAGCTGCTGTGGAATTTTAAAGAGATCTCCCTGGAATGCCCTTATGGGATGTCTGGTTCTAATTGCCTCCATCAGCCAGAGCTGGCGAGCTGGCAGGAGCAATGAGAGGTGAAATTGAACAGATTCCAGTTCACATCAGACCCCCAGCCCTGCCAGAGTCCCCCAAGGGCCGGAAAAGAAAACAAATGTGGCGATGGTGGTGGGTGTGGTGGAGAAAACGCTGGGCTGGAAATTGGATGGCCCAGATTCTCATCCTGGTGCCGCCTGCCGCTAACACCCTGCGCGGCTTTGGACCCAGCACTTCCCTGCTGAGGCCTCCAGTTTCCTCATGTGCTAAATGAATGGTGAGGACTGGCTGGTCTCCAAGGCCCCTTCGTAGTCTCAGATTCAGGGACAGAAATGTCAAGCTCTCAATGCAGGGCTTCAGGGGACATTTTCTTCTGAACTTTAAAAACCAGACGCTCTGCCTTGTTAGGTCTTTACAAAGAATCGGGTAAGGGAGAGGACTTCTTCCCACCCAGCTTCAGCCCCACTCCTTCCCCTCTTCTTGGCCAGGGGTGGCTGCAGAGCTGAGCGCGGACCTGCCACACAGGAGGCCGAGATCCCGTAGTTCCTTAGTGCCCCCTATAGGCCCAAAGGGTAGTCACGCTGAAACGGGAGGTGCCAGGGGAGCCACCGGCCTGCCTCCCAGGACCCACGGCTGCTTCTACCGCAGAGCCTCAGGTTTTAAAAGCAGACAGTTCAAATTGACCCCTGATTGGTGGGCAATTTCTCTTTCATTTTAGCTTGTTTTGAGGCTCAGACTAAAACCCTTGAACTGGTAGCCACAACAGGCTGGGGTTGAACACTTCTCAGAGTGCTGATAGTATATGCACAGTAAAGCATGAGTCACCAAGTATCAAAAACTGAAGGCTTCTAGTCCAACACCCTGCTCTTACCCCCAGTCTGCCCACCAGCCGCTTCGCCCCGCTAACCCATGGCTGATGCTTGCACGTCTCCAGTGAGGGAGAGCTCGCTACTCCATGAGTCAGCCTGCATCAGTTAGCAGTTTTGTTTGGCTAGTAGTGACAGAGCCCAAATGACAGCGAGCTTATCAAAGTGGTGTTTCTTTTTGTGCTCATCTAAAAGACATCTGCAGATAAGGTGCAGCCCCTAATCATCGGGAAGTAAAGCTCCTTCCAGATTTTTCCTCAGCCATTTCTAGAGCATGACTTCCTTCTAGGCCTCATGGGCCAAGATCATCACTTAGGTTCTAGGTGTTGCCTCTGCAATCCAGGGAAGAAGAAGGGAAAGGGCAAGGGTTAACACGGTCCCTTCCCTGTAAGTCACCCCCTTGAAGACCCACATAATACCTTTGGCTTCTATCTTCTTGGCCACTCCAGTTGATGGGACGGCTTGGGAATATAGTCTCATTGTCAGTTCAGACAAAATTGGGGTCTGCTACGAAGAAAGAAGGGGAGAAGGAATGAGGGATATATTGGGCCAACATCAACTAGACTGCCACACAGCCAGTGTGTGTTGAGAGAAGCCATGAATGGGTGTGTAGCTCTACAGTTGTCTCTTGTGGACACTAGTTTCCCTCTGTCTGCAGAGAAAACAAGGAGCTCTGTGTGCAGGCTCACCTGGGAGTACTCACCTGATCCAAGAGAATCTTTACCTCCCCGCACAGGACCAGATTCCTGCCAAGTTGGTGGGGAGAGATGGTATCTGCCAGATCACTCTCTCCCAAGGACGATGCCAGGCAAGTGAAACCTCCCGCTTCCTGTGAGCCAGGCCTATCGGGCACTTTCCCTGGAGATAATCATGCCAGCTCACCTGCAAGGACCAAGCCCAGCTCCAGACATGCCTCCAGCAGAGCCCACTGCCAGTTCTGGGAGCAGCAAACACCCCCTCTCCATCAGCCTCCTGTGGTTTTCTAGTCCCCTCCTCCAGCCCCTTGGGAGAGACCACAGCCTGCGCTTGGATGTGCCCTCAAGCCCAGGGAGAGCATTCTTTGCTTTCTCTACATATTTATTCTGCTGGGAGCCAAAACCACCTATCAGATCAAAGGGCAAACCCTCATATGTTTAAATTTGATATTTAAAATCGTAGACAAAGCATGTGGAGCAAATGTAGACTGACTTGACTCCGAGGCTTGCTTCTTAATTAGCTGGTTTCTGGTTTTCTGGTCTCAGATGCCCCTGATCCATCTGGCTGGGACAGGAGGCTCATCTCTTGGCTGATCTCCGAGCTCTACCATTTGGCAGATGGGCCTTCCCTTACATGTTAGCCCTCCTCCTTGGACCACTGCAAAGCCACTTTCCTATAAGGAAACGGAGGCAGGGAAAGGTTGTTGCTTACACTGGACCAAGGTGTGTAGGTAAAACAAGGGCCCAGATGAAGGGAGGAGAAAGCAGGAGAGCAGAGCAGGCTCCGCTTTCTAATCTCCCAGGGTGCTTCAGCTCTTCACTGTGTGTCTCAGTCAGTGTTTCTTTTTTCAGTGGCTATCTGTGTAATTCAATAACCGCACCAATTATGTCTTCCAATCAACTGCATCCTCTCTGTAGAACGTTCGCTGAAGCAGGCTTCCGTGTGTGCCACCCTTGTTAGACGTGGCCTAAAAATACCTCTCCCTCCTTCCCGGCACTTTCATCCATTCAGGCCTCTCATGAGACCGAACGTGTTTGAAGAGAGAAGCCCTTAACCATGTGATTAAAGTAGGATTTCCCTTTAAGATGGAGTTTCCAGGAATCAACCGTGTTTAAAAGCAAGGACCACCTCTTTGGGAATGCGAGGGAGAGAAATAATCAGCTTCAATTTGTTAAGAACCATTTATCATGAATGCCCTAAAACTATGTCTGTTTTAGATCTTTTCCCCAGTATAACTAAGTTATTGCACATATATCACAGAAGGTTCCCGGACTCCCAGGCTCTGCAGACAGCCCCCCAGAGGCCAGCTTTCCCATTTCTTATAATACACTTAGGCAAAGGCAGAATGTCATTCTCAGCACTTTGCTAGTTGGTATTTTTTTTAAATATATATATTTTTTCTGTTTAATGCTAGATACTTAATACCTTGGAGCACTTAAAATCCTAATAGCAGGTTGAATTATCACTGCTTTGCAGCCAGGGAAGCTAAAAGAAAGGTTTTAAAAAATGGTTAGGTGCATGCTCTCTGTATTCAGGTCAAGGTGGAAGCAGGAAATCGAGTCTCAAAATTGCATGATGCTGACTTCATGGCTCCATCCTAGCATGTCTGCGTATACTGAAATTAGTATCGAGAAAGCTCAACCGAGTCTCTTCTTCCTCAGAAGCTCAACTCTAATGCCCCTAAAGAACAAAATCAGAGTAGCTGAAACAGAACAGCAACTTTGTTTGAATAAATCAATTCCTGGCTGATTATTTTCCAAAGGCCAATGCAAAGTTTCTTGATTTTCCAGCCCCGGCCGGTGTGGCTCAGGCGGTTAGAGTGTCGTCCCCCGGACTAAACAGTTGTGGGTTCATTCCCAGTTGGGCTGTACGAGAGGCACCCAATCGATGCTTCTCTCCCTCTCCCTCCCGCTTTCTTCCTCTCTCTCTCTCAAATCATCATGTCCTCAGGTGACGATAAAAAAAAGTCTTGATTTCTGGAAAATATAAACAAGAAAGTATCTGCAATCATCTCTTTATATCTATGTAGGGATTGTTGTTTAATAATCATTGACTAAGGGTTTCATCTGCATCGCATTTTGGGTGCACAGAACAGGGTTTGGGTTTGGACCACTGGTGTTACAGAGTAGAAGGGGGTGAATCTAAACCACACTTCATATACTTGAGGATATGTGGGCTCAGTAAAAGGAAAAAAGAAAAGGTATGAAACGGTAGATATGGTATGCAAATATTTGTATTAGAAAAGGAGAAAAAGAAAACGTATGCACACATACATATTTACTTATCTTCCATGCATAATAAAGATATCTGGTAACATTGGTTACTAGGAGAGGCATCGTGGGTGGTGGGAGGAAGGAGTAAGGGGTAGGATACAGAATTTCCACTTTAGAGCTTTTTTTCCTTTTGAGTGTTGAACTGTGAAGATCATGGTTTATTATCATCTATTTACAAAAGAATAACAAAAATTTAATTTAAAACATAATGTGACCCATTCCAAGTGGCCAGGTAGTGGTTCAGAGGCCTGTGATAGGGAAGCAGGAAGTAAAGGGCGCTGTCTCAGCCAGCCTGGCCGATGGGCCGGACGCCCGCTGAGCACAGACTGGGCTCCCCTTGCCAGCCCGTGCGCCCTCCCAGAGTGTCAAGGCCAATGTGTGTCCACGAGTCAGGGCTCATGTTGTTTCTCTGAGCAAAAGATGGAGTACATTGGATGCACGCGGGCATGTAATGCTTTACAGGGAAAGCAACCAGCACTCTTATGTCCCTCTCTGGGAACCTCATTGAACAGAAATGCAGACCAAGCAGAGGGTATCCCAGAAGTTGGCCAAGACGTGCTGGGAGGGAGAGTTGAAGACATCAGTGTGTCTCCAGCTGTTTGAAGACAGACAAGATGAGAGCCCGTGCGTGTCTTGGACAAGCTACAGACCTCTCCCAGCTAGCAACCTTTCCTCATCTGCAACACGGGGACAATAACACCCATAACAAAAACAGCCCGGGGTTTTCTTGTTCACACATAATGTATGCAAGATGTCTAGCACTTAGTAGCACAGTGCACAGGCTCCTGAGCCCCAACTCTCCCACATGTATTTCCTCCAAGCAAGCAAATTTGATCAATGGGTGAAAGCTGCAGGAAAACAAACTCGGAACCCTATTAGGGAAGACTTTCCTATAGACAGACCTGTTCAAGGATAGAGCAAATCTCTCCACAGGCATCACTGAAACAAATGGTTCTTTATGGGAAGAAACTGAAGGCTCTGCCGTTGCTGTCTCTAAGTTAACCACTACAGAGATGAGTTCGGAGCTCCCTGCGCCCTTCCACTCCGAGCTCCTCTCTGTTCCTGTCCCTTCCCCAGATGGCCTGCTCCCAGGAAGGTTCAATTAAGAAGGCACCTCCAGACCAACTTCTCTGCGGCTGGCACTACCGCATTTTTTGCATTCCCTGACTCCACTGTTCCTAGAGCTGTGAAGCGTGTGCGCGCGTGCGTGCGTGTGTGTGTGTGTGTGTGTGTGTGTGACCTACCTGAGGAGAAAATCCTGTGACCCAGCCTAAAAGGGATTTTCTCCTTTGGCTTCCCAGCTCCAGCTGGAGGAACTTTTCTCCAGCTTCTAGAAATGACCATGAGAGACGCAACTGTCTTCCCAGAGAGAATGTCCTAAATTGCATTTGGACTCTCCAGAACTTCTGAGCAGGCGCTGTTCTGGGCCCATGGGGATTCTGGGATAAATGGGGTGGCCTGGGGGCAACCACAGTCAAATGGGGGTGACACACCTCTGCCAGTAATTCCAACACTGGGCGAGCGTGGCTACGGCCGGGAGCCGAGTGCCCGGCAGCCCCAGGGAGGCAGCTGGCTGACCACAGTAATTCTGGCACGAGGCTTGAACGGCAAGCGGTGGCTTCACAGAGTAGGTGAGGTTGAAACTGGGGTTCAGAGATGAGTCAAAGATTGGGAGTGGGAGGAATGGACATGATTTCGAAGTTCATGTTGGCTTCATTTTTCATCTGTGAATCCTTTTGTTCTGGGGTTTCACACCAGTGAAAGAAAGCCTTTCCATTTGCCGGGTGTGATCTGCCCTTGCTTCAGACACCTCTTTGGGTGGGGCCCTTGCAGGAAGGACCGCTTCGGCCCCAGTGGTGGGAGCTGTCCTGGCCCTGACGAGACGGGCCCCCCACCCCTGGGGGGGCTGCTCCCCTTCCCTCTTCCTCTCTCCCCTCCTGTGCCCCGTCTGGGGAAACTTATCCAAGTTCCAAGTAGTAAATTTAAGTCTTTGGCAGCCCTCCCACAGATGACTCCCAAATCATCCCGTTCCGAGGGTGGGGGTGGGGGAGGCCAGGAGTTCAGGCGCGAGGCTGTGGCCTGGTCGTCTGAGAGCTCCGGTCGCCATCTGCTGGCGGACACGAGTAGCCAGCTTGGAAGGGGAGGCTGGGGAAGTGCAGGATTTTTACCAGTGGTAGGGACAAGCCTGGTCTGGGGTCTCTGACAGTGAAGGGAATTCAGTGTTCGACCGACCTCAGACAGAAAAAGGGAGAAAGGGTGCGTGTGTGGGGGTGCCCGTGTGCGCGCCCGAGTTCGTGTTGTGTGTGGACTCATACGTGGTGACTGACCGCCTGCTGGGCCCTGGGTTGCCTGGAGGGTGTTGCGATGATGTGCATGCTTTTGTTCTTCTTGTTCCTTAGGGTGAGTATATGGAACTGTCTCCAGAGTAAAAAGACAATAAATAAGAAGGTAATCAGGCCCAGATGTATCCCTCCCAGGGAAGTTTCCAGATGTCCTCTTATTAACCCTCAGCCCCAACATGGGTGATGTGTGAGACTCATTGGATCACGTGTTCAGCTGGGGAGAGTGAGTCCCCCAGTATGCTCGGGGCCCAGAGCAAGGACGCTGGTTTTACATCAAGCATCAGGTGACCCAGCAATGAAGACCTGAGAGGTCATCTAGTTTGTCCTCATTCTTCTGCAGAGAAGGAAGCGTCAGTTCAGTGACAGATGAGCAAAAGAAACACTCTAGCTTCTGTTTCAAGTCCTTCTTACCCGTGAGTTCTGATGGTCAAACCCCCACCCCAGGCAGCCCAGCACTAGCGCCAGGAGGGTCCTAGCAGCCGCTCCCCTGCCCTGCCCCACCTCGGCCTCACCTCTCCTGTTTACTCTCCAGAGGAATTTCCTGACCTGTAAATCTTGAGAGATTTATTATTTCCTGAGGCATCCCTTCATTGGAAAACGTGGCTTTCCAGGTCCAGACTCAGAACCACACGGGGGTCATGGCTCTCAAGTGGGAGCAGACTTTCTCCTGGATGGTGGGGGTGGGGGGCAGGAAAGGGGCAGGCGGGCAGAAGGCGAACACCAGCCTCCCGTTATCTGCAGAGGGGCCACCAAGGACACTACCTAACTTTCCTGGCTCCAAGAAAAAGCAGCTGGAACAAGGAGATCCAAAGCTTCACTTTATGAGTTGTAAGAGCTTCAAGAAGTCCCAAGAGAATGGAAGGGCTTGGCTTCTCTCTTCATACACCTGGGAGAAGGCGGGGGCTGGGGTCTTCCTGGGTTTTTTTTTTTTTTTCTTTTCTCTAAAGCCACTGTTGCTGACTCCTGTCTTATCCCCTCCATTGTGAGGAAAACCTTCCTAAAGCACAACACAGCTCAAAATTCTGTAGACAATGACTCCTTTTATCTGTCGGGTAAGTCCAAACACCTGTACAGGGTCTTTAAGCACCTCAAGATACGACCCCCACCCCCCTCCAACATGTGGCTCTCTTGCTGTGTTTTCACACCTGTGATGAGCTCCTGCTACATGGGTCCCTTTGCCGATTCTGGTCCCGCCACCCCGGTCCCCATGCAGTTCTCCGTCTGCACCAGCCCTGCCATCACCCCCTGCTTTCTTCAACCCCAGGCGCCCTTCCCTCTCTCTCTAAATGTTGATATCTTTGCTGTTTGCCAAAGGCCTATCTCAAAGGCCATCTCCTCCTGGAAAACTTCATGGATCTCCTCCCTCCAAACTACACAGAAGCTCTTTTGAGTCTCCCAGTATGTATTTGGTCTGCACCTCTTCAGGCTCTTGCAGACTGCTTTATTTTACAGTACCTTGTTCACATAGTTTTATTATTTCCTCTCTTAGATTCCGAGCATCTTGAGGGCAGGGGCAGCGTCTTATTCATCCCCTCTACCCCTCTTCCTCACCGCCCTCCTTCCTCCACCCAGTGGAGTTCCACCCAGCAGCAGTGAGGATGTTCCTGGGGAACTTGTAAGTGGTATTCAGATAATCCACTAGTTTGACTTTTCCAATCTCTCCTACTCTTCTTTAGGACAAATTCACCCAGAAGAACAATGTACTTCAGAGACAGCAAACACTTCTCAGAAGAGGGCATGGCTTGGAGCCTGACGGGCAGGACACAGCTGCATGTGGATGCCCCCAGCTCCCAACAAGCCTACTCCAGACTCAGGATCAGCAGAGAGGTCTCATTCCGGAGCCCAGGACCTCCATGGGGAGGAAAGTAACCCAAGCCCTCAGAACTCTTGTTGGGAGAGCTCCACAATCGGCTGCGTCCTCCACAGGGCATGCAGAAGGAAAGGCGTCCTTACAGCACTCGCCTGGAAACTAGCATCAGGAGACAGGTTCCAGTCCTGGCTTTGCTATAGCCAGCTCTCAGACCTGAAGCAGGTTCCTTTCGCATCGTCTGCATAACGGGAGCACTGACCTGGGCCATCCTTTTTTTAAAAATCCTCACCTAAGGATTTTTTTTTTATTACTGGTTTTTTTAGAGAGGGTGGGGGAGAGAGAGAGAGAGAGAAACATCGATTAGTTGCCCCCCGCACACACCCCAACCAGGGATTGAACCTACAGATCTTCGGTGCACAGGGCCAATGCTCCAATCACCTGAGCCAGCCGGCCAGGGCTGGCCTGGGTCATCTTTAAGGCTTCGGCCAGGCTGGCACTCTGGAATCGTCAAGATGCATACCAGGTAAGTGCTCTTCATTTGAAAATCTTCACACATTTGTTTCTACGGTTTTAAAATGAAGTCATCCAGAGACGTATAAATATCCAACAGTTTTGATATTGCAAAGTTTTCTTTAAGAACTTCCAGACAATAAATCATTTCTTTCCTGACCCTTTGAGATTAATGATAGTTGCTATTTGATATGTGTGAAAACTGAAATGGGAAAAGTGCATATATTCAGAGCCAATATTTTATTTCCTTTAAATAATTTCTATTTTTTCTGATCCTAAGAATGATGAATATTCATTGTAAGTAAAGATAGCAAATACAGAAAAGTATAAAGAAGAAAGCAAAAATCCACCCAAATCCTACCCCCTACCAAGGATCTCTATAAACACTTTGGTGTAGATTTTTCCAGACCTTTGTCTAGACACATTCATGGACATATTTTTGTAAAACTAGTATTATGTGAGAAGTCTTATTTTGAAATACAGGATTTTTACATAACAAAATACTGCAAGGCTTTTCCCATGCCTACAATATTCTATGGTGCTATTTGTAATAGTTTCAGAACATCCCATCATATAGATATACTGTATTTTATTTAACCAATCCCTTACGGTCTCATAAATACCCTTATTTTTATACATTTGTCCAATGACCACCTTGGGTTACATTCCTCAAAATAGAATTTCTAGGCCCCCCAAATATGGACTTTCTGGATATTTCTGATATTTCAAATCTCCTAGTTGAACTTCTGGCGGTGGCCAACTCACCCAGCCTGCCTCTGGCATTCCCGACATGCTGAATGATGGAATGCCAAAACCGGAAGGGACCCGAGGCAGGAAGATTTACACATCGTTTAACAGATGGGAAAACAGAGGTCCACAAAGGGCAAGTGCCTTTCTGTGGTTCCCAAAGGGAGCTGGCGGCAGAGTCGGAGCAGAGTTCCCGCTCTCTGTGCGTTGAGCGCCTCCACTCTTCCCTGCCTCCCTTATAACCCGGGCCCTGAATTTGCGTGAACTTGGAGCAAGCTTCTTGGGGTTTTAAACATATATGGAACAAACCCAGATATTTACTGAGCTGGCATTTACACCACAGAAATGTCTAGGCTAACTGCCTGTATTAAATATAAACGTCATCAACTGGGACACCTACCGTCCCTTAGCTCAAAAAACAGAAATCCACTCCTCGAGGTCAGATTTTGTCTGTTCATTTAAGAGGTGGGATGGAAATGGTGAAAAATTCTCCTCCTGTGAAATTGGGGTTTTCAGGGAGATGTAAAGTGACTTAAAGACTTGATATTTAAAAACTATCATTAAAATGAAAGACACACCCAATATTTGAAGGCCCAGGGTGGGTGAAGTGCCCCCCATCCTGTCTTGGCTGTGGACTCTCAGGCACCTGAGCCCCCAAAATCTGAGCCTGTCCTACGTAAACTCCCCACAGGAGACAGCCTTCCGGGGGACAGGGCAGCAGCCTGCGGAGGCCCTGCCCATGCTAACGAGGCACTAAATTAGTGCATTACACGCCTCATTTAGCACGACTGAGCAAAATCTAAAAGTACTAATAAATTTTCCTTCTGGGGTCAAGAATCATAAAAGGAGAGATGATCAACCATTAATTAGCAGAGAAATTAAAGCTTGACGGCTTCTGTTCTATCCCTGCCTTCTCTCAAATGGCACAATTTGTTCAAAACGCTTTTTGCAAAGCAGTCTTTCTTAGACAGGGGAAAAAAAAAATGTGGCATCAGCCAAAAGGGTGGCTTCAAGTCCTCTGTGACTCTCAGGGTGACATGACTTGCATAGAGGTGACTATTTTTGGAGATTAGCCCTGGGCATTTTGTCAGGAGAGAACGACCCCGTCATCTTCATTTTCTGATTTTTCCTATTAGCTTTAGTATAAGATCTGTCTTACACTGGGTGTAACTCTTGGAAAAGGACACTCTTTTTTGTTATTTGCATTATTAAAAAGTCACTCTGAAGTGTCTCCGGGCACCTGAATTTTGCCCGATGCTGCAAAACAAAATACTTCTGGGTGAAAAGATGTCACTCTTTCCTTTGAGTTTGCCGGTGACTCTTGACAAATTTCTTACAATTCATTGCTCTTTGTTTTTCTTCCTCTTTTAGGCTACGCATTTATTTATCACAGAAAGTTGGGTGTGGGACTTTATGTAATTTTCAGCTGAAAGCCTTGAACCTGCTGAAATCTTTCTGCCAGTTACTGCCACCCTAGGTTTGGTGGCCTCATGTGCCCTCTGGGAATAAAGTTATGAAACAAAGGGTGCCCTCAGGGACACTACATGGGAACTCTCAGGGTGATAAATACCCCCCTCTTACCTCTGCAGACCCTGGCTTTGCTAGAGGGCCCGGTGAGTGCTCCAGAGAGCAGGGTGGGAGGGCAGGCCCTAGGCCTTCCATAGTCACTAGGTCCTCCCTCGCCAGCCTGTGAATAAATTTAAACAAAAGCAGAGAGGATGGTTCAGCTAGTTGAAGTCTCGTGTGTTTCGGTCATGGCTTTAGAGGTATAAATACACCCAGATGTTTTAAATGTTTCCCCTGTTGTATCTAATCACCAGAACAACTGGGGCTTCTGCACCTCTCCTCTCTGCCCTGCAGGGACATGCAGAGAGCCTAATTAAAAGGGTTCTCCTTTGTTTCCCTAATAACCCTCAGCCCCGCGAGCCCAGAGCATTTGGTCAACAAGGGAGACTCTAATGTTGAAGGCCCCACAAGGGGGTACACCTGTGGGAAGTTCAAATGCAGTTTGGCCCCATAGGGAATTAACAAGGGGAACAGCCCTGAAATGCCTGTGGCGGGAGCAGTGGGGAGAAGGTGTAGGATGGAGCCTGCCTGGGATGATAATTTTTTAAAAAATATTATTTATTTATTTTTAGAGAGAGGACAAGGGAGGGCGAAAGTGAGGGAGAGAGCCATCAATGTAAGAGAAACATCGATCAGTTGCCTCCCAAGTGTGCCCCGATCAGGGATCAAACACACAACCTTGGTATGTGCCATGACTGGGGATCGAACCCATGACCTTTTGATGAATGGGGCAGCGTTCTGATCAACTGAGCCACACCAATCAGGGTGAAAATCTGATTCCTAACAGCAGCTACAGGAGCTGTTGCTGGCCACTCATTCACGGTGAAGGATCTTTTCCTCCTCTCCAGGGGCTTGAACATCCTCTTACACCCCCTTCTCTCTAACCTCCAGCCTCTGCCCTGTTCTGGCTCTGCAATGGTTTGAATGGATCCCCCCTCCAGTTTATACTGCTCACTGGGATCACTGCCCAATGCACGCCCACATCACAGCTTGAATGATCTTCCCAGACGCAGAATGTATCACTCCCAGGCTTGAAATCCCATCCTGGTTCTCCCTTGTCTCTAGAATAAAGTGCAAAGCTGCAATGTCTGCCCTCGCCTCCTCTCTCCCCATTCCCCCTCCAGTGATCCCGCTGGATTTCTGGCTTCATCCTGACCACCACCTGCCTTTCTTCTTACTGTGCATTTTACTTGCTATGCTCTTCCCACAGTGGAGCCTGGAGAAATCCAACTCGTCCTTCAAAACCAAATCAAGTGGCCTCTCCAGGCATCCGTCCTGGGCCTGCAGAGGCAGTGTCTGCTGCAGCATTCTCTCTGCCCCATACTATCAAAATGATCTTTGTGTATCTTCTCTGCAGAATGGGAGCTCCATAAAACGAGGGGGTATGTCTTATTTATTCTCGCGCCTCCCTTCCTGGGCCCATTGTCATTACCTCTCTTAAGTGTTGGACGTGAAAGCAGGAATATTATGTTTGACTGTTTCATGGGAATTTCCTGGGTCAGGGAAGAAAATCTTTAATCTTGGTCACTAGTCCTACCTCCCAGGTCACTTTTAGTTCGATGTTAACTTCTAGTGTCCACCCAGCTGTCCATGAGGGTCCTAACACTGCACCATGGGACCCAGCAGGGCATGAGACCCCTGACGTCTAGGCCACCACTGGAGCAAACACCTCCCCCCCCGCCCCCCAGCACTCCTCTTCAGGGGATACCTGCAGGACAGGAGAAAACCAAGCTCTTTGAGTGGGGCCAAGGGACACCCTAGCTTAAAATGGATACTAGTAAAAATGCGATGCCCAGGCCCCACCTCAGACCACTTAATCACAGTTTCTGAGAGGAGACCAAGGCCTGAGTGTTTCTAAGCCCCCAATGTGCAATCAAAATTGAAAATCACTACTTTAGTCCAAAATAGTGGAACCCTCGCAACCCACTTTTGAACTCATTAGAACATAGGTAAAGCAGTTTTTCCTGGAGAGTCCTGTAAAATATCACGGCTCCCCACCAAACACCCCCAGCTACTTGAGGAGCCAAACAGAGCTAGTACAGGTGGCTTCTCATTATCCCAAACCAGCTAACTCCTTGGGTCATAAAAGGGCAGGCTGAGGAATTAAGAAAAGCTCCTCCAGGCGAGAACCATTCGAACCCACACGGGACCTGGGATCAAACGACTGGCGTTTAAGCTCATGCCCCTGACTTTGGACACTCTGTATGTTGTCTTCCTCATCTGTAAAATGGATTTAGCAATAATGCCTACCACACAATACATAGTAAAACTTGGATAAGAGACGTGAAAGCATTCTGTAAAGGGCAGATGTTAATTGTTATTGTGGGTGCTTAAGTTTCTACATATCTGAGTTTATGGGAAACAGGGTCCAGGTCTTACTCATTCCTGTATCCTTCGCACTAAACTGCTGTACCTGGTTCGTGTCCTACCCAGAGTGTGTATTGAGCATATGAATGAATGAACGAATGAATGTGTTAAGAATGAGTGAACAGATAAAGGAATGGTGGATAGACACTGGAGTTCCGTATCCCCCAATCTGCAGAGCAAAGCTGTACGAGGCAGAGACAAAGCTTGTCCCCTCCCCTGCCTCCCAGCCTTCAGCCGACATGACGCACACATGGAGTAACTTAACAGAGAAGCAAGCATCTGGGGGCCAGAACCACTGTTACGTTACACAAACCGCCCTGGACCTACTCCTGGAGCTCAGGAAATGATTGTAGCTCTGCAGTTTCCCCTTTTGTCCTCCTGCCCTTCCCTTCTACGACACTGCTAGCATCAGGCCGGGGCTGGCTCTGGCCAGATGGCTCAGGACAGGGGTCATGGCAAGGAGCTTGAGGTAATGGGTGGCCCCACCCAGGCTCCCCTCGTGCCTGGAATGAGAAAGCTGACCTGGCTCCCACAGCTCTGGCCCTCAGGCAGAGGCCACCAAACACAGAAGCAAGGGGTAGGGCTGCTGTGGACTTGGGATCAAGAGACCCAGAATCAAGTCCAGGGGCTACCACTCATCTTTCATGGGGCCTTCGGTGAGTCCCTTAACCCTTCTGTAAAAGGAGGCTAATAACTCCCGTGTCCCAGGGTTGTGAAGAGTTAACGGAAAAAAATATTTCTGGAAACCCCTAGCATAATGCCTGGCTTTCAACAATCATTCATTCGTTCTTCAACAAAATTCATTTGGGGTGACGTACCATGTCCCAGACACTGTTCCAGGACACGGGGTGCTCAATAAATCATGCCTCCCTTCCCTCCTCTCTTTCATTTCCTCAAAGGGGGAAGAGGACTTGGGTGTTATTTGGCTTGAACACAAAGGCATGAAGCAATGAAACTGTAATTGTTTTTCGTAGGCGAGCGTGTCCCCCAGCACCCAAGGGGGAGACGACGGTGCAGAGAGCTGCGCAAATACATGCTTATCGCTTCAGACGGAAAGGCACACAGATCTTCAAGACAATTTCTCTAACAGACTGGAAAAAGGCAAATCAAATTAAAACCCTTGATTTGAGAAGCCCACACTTCACCAGAGAAGACTCCACGGGGCCAGATGTGTCCAGTCGAGGAGGCTGGGAGAATTCTGACGGGGCTACTCTGTGTTCCATGTTATCTCCCATTTCCTTTGGGAGCCCAGGAGACACGGCCTTCCCAAAGCGGCCTCCGAGGTGGCCTGTGAAGCTTTTGTCCTTGGCAGCAGAGAAATTTCTGCTTCAGTGGTTCCAAACAAGGCTTGCATTAACTCCGAGCCCGTGAGGAGAGCACGTGCAACAAAACCCAACACCGTGTCCCAGCCCTCAGACAAGCACAGAAACAAATGGTGCAGGAATTTTTCAGAATAGAATCATCCGCTCAATGTCACTGCATACATTTACCTACCTCAGTGCCTATTCAGGGCCCCTTTTAAAGGAGGATATCAATAGAGATGGATCAGACAACATCTCTATGGCAACACCTCCACTAAAAAAAATGATGACAGCCACAGCGAGAGAAGTGATGATCATTTTTTTAAAAAAATATACACAAATACCACGCTACTCAACCCAAAGAAACCCTTGGCTCCCAGGACACGGGGTTGTGTTTAAAACAACAGCATAGGAGCTCATGACAAGACTAATTAGGGGCACAAGGCGGGCATGCAAACTCAGGACCAAGAGTTTGCACAAAGAATTAAGACCTGGGGCTTCAGGACACTGGAATTTGTCAACAAAATTAACATTCTCTTTCCTGGAAACTCTCAAGCTGAAGGAGTTTATGAAGACCGTTTTTTTTCAATGTCCAGCTTGGGACAGGGAGTGAGAGATGGTAAAAACAAATAGTCGTCACCATCAAGTTCTTAACAGGATACGAAACCTACTGGAAGGCTGGATCCCTCTAGCTGTTCCATACTGTCACTCTCCTTCTCTGAGCCTTGACAAATCAGGATTTGAGGAAGGGGTGGCCTTTGCGATTGTAAAATCAAAAATTTTAAGGGGCTTTGTCATTCTAAAGGGCTGTGATGGGAGAAAACCTCAAGAACTACTGCTGAGAACAACCAGTACCACCACCACGCAGGGGCCTCCTCATCATCACCATCATCACCAAGAAAGGAGGGCCTGGCATCCCATTCACCTAGGTCCTCTCAGGACGTCTTATATATTGAACTCTTTAGGAAGAAATTGGGCACCATCTCAGCACAGCAGTTTTTCCAGCTGTCGGACAGTAGAAGAAAAGGAAAAACGTCATGTCGTCGTGCTTCCTCATCAGTCGCTTTGCATGTCACAGAAAAGAACTGGGAGGAGAGGCGAAGACCAAGGTCGGGAGGCTGGTCGGGGCAGACAGGCTCTGTTTCCATTTTCCCTGCTTACTTTCCCCATGACCTTAGGCAAGTCATTAACCCTGCTTGCCTCTCGCGCTCTTTCCATAAAATGCGAAGTACTTGCGGGTTGTTAGATGAAAGACTCCTGATGCGAGTGCAGAGTTTATATAGAGCGCCCTTTATGCCCAACACGTGAAAGAAATTAGCTGTAATAGGCGGGGCGTCAGGTGGAGGATGTGTGAGCGGCGGCTCACCGTGACCCCAGTGTTTGGATTCCGGAGCTTTGAACAGCCTTATTTTAAGAAACCTTGTCGGTGGAAAATGGACTGTGGCTGATGGCGCCTGTCATCCGTGCTGCTGTTGTGGGGGCAGAGCTCTGGCGGCGTCTCAGGTCCTGGGTTGGCCTGCAAGGAAGGGGGCTCAGGGGGCGGGGTGGGAGTGGGGGTGGGGCTGGGGCGAGGTCGGGGTGGGACGAGGCGCCCTCACCAGGCCTCTCCAGGCGCGTCAGGCCCCTGATAACTCCCAGCTTGACTCTATGCTGTTGCCTTTTCTCTTTCTGCTCATTCTTTCAAAATCTGTACTCTTTTAGTCAGTTGCAAAAGTTTCTGCCATAACTTGTGTTCTAATTTTCAAAAGCCACAATAAAAATCTTGTTTTCTCTTATCTTAAATGAGAAGCTAAGTTAAACACATACAAATTCTATCATTAAAATCATCCCCTTTTCTAGGATCTACACTTCAAAGCAAATATCTCTTAGCTAATTTTCAAATTCTATTGACATAGTTAAAATATATTTTATACCCATTTGAGATACAACAAATATTAAATTCATCAATTTATATTGAGTTCTCCATCTCACTAATATATAACTAATATATATTTGTTAGAATTTTTGCAAAGGCTACAAAAAAGTATGACTAAGGACTGAAAACATTCAAGTAAATTTTAAAAACAACACTATTAAATTCAAGAGCAATTCATGCAATTTTGCTTACTCAGCGAATTTTCATCTTATTTTAATAAATTCCCTCTCTGATATTGTCACAATATAAATGTTTTAATGAACTATATTTTTTAAAATCGCTGATATTAAATGTTATAAAATCATTATAATTTTTAGTTCTTATAATGCTACTTTTTACAACTAAATCAAACTCTTCATTTTTACTTTGTCAGGAACTGGTTTCAGCCCAGTAGAGAGAGATGTGATATGAGGTTCATGTCTATTGACGATAAACACATGTTGAAAGTCCTGTTTTCGAACCTTGTATTTTATTTATCAAACTGATGACAACATCAGCCGTACAACGCCGAGCTTAGGAAAATGACTGATTAAGCTTCTGTTTATATTTTTGTTTCTAAGGGTATTTGTGGATTAAGACGCAATTTACAACACAAGGCAGAGTTGCTGTGTGCTTACTGTGCTCTACCATGTTTGCTGCCGCGAGCAGAATTTGAACATGCAAATAGGCAAGGCAGCCTTGCGCCTGCAACTTGCCTAATAAGCATAGAACCTAGAAAGAAATGGCCATCTACTTTTTGTTCCTTGGACTTGACTGAGTGAGGAGGAAGGCTCTGGATCCTGCTCTGCTGTCCTCTCTCCTGCTACTGCCAAAAAGGAAATAGAAGGAAGATCACTTTCTGAGGTCCCATCCAAGATGCCTCAATACACAGGCCCCACTGTCTCCTCGGGGCACCCTCGCATCTTCGTACAACCCTTTTGAAGTTTCAGGAGACTTATATGAGCCCAGGAACCATTAGTTTAACAAGAAAATCATGAAGTGCAATTAGGATCAAATGCTTAAGAAAGGCATTATCTATTGATTTGTTAATAACTGGGGAAAAGTTCATGAATTTGTTCATTTGAACAGATATTTTACCCCATTTCAGGTGTGTAGGTGTATGAGGAAGGACTCAATATTAGGTGTATCATAACCCTATAATGTTATCTCTTGGTATATTCTTGTTCAGATAGCTGTACAAGATCTTGAGGATCATAAATCTCACTTTAGAGATAGGAAAAGTGAGGCCCAGAGGGGGCTCTGCCTTGCCCAAGTTCATTTGGCAAGTAAGACCAGAAGCCAGGTGTGCTGGCCCCGCACCAGATTACATTTTGTTTTTTGGAATAACTCCATCATTTGCGTCATGGGGCTGTATTATATTCCAATGCTATAGTTTTCACACCAGGGATTGTGATTAGGGTCACAGCCAGTCTAAACTTACTGAGATTTATGAAATCCATTTTTGCCCCTAGTAATATCCTGCTGACCTAGGCAGAGAGCTGTGAGGGTCATGTGAATAATGGATGAAGAAGTGACTTGTAAAGTGATAGGTGATGTGCAATTATAAAGCACTATTTTTCCAGAGCTTCCCAGGGCCCCTGGTCACAAGATTCAACAGCAGCCTCTCCCCACACAGCTGATGTTGCTGACTCGGCTCTACAGCGCAGGAGCCAGAAACAGAGACAGGCCGCGTCTGGTGGAGGAATGGGGCAAATCCACTCAGTCATTTGGAAGCCAGGAGCATTTTGATGCAGCCAAAAAAAGAAAAGAGAGAGAGGAAAAAAAGCAACTTTTGTCTGTCTGTTTTCACTTAATTGCCAAGTAATAGCCACCACAGTAATCCCCTTCTCACCGCCTGGCGGCTTGGGAATGGGGTGGGGTAGGCTCAGGAAT
This sequence comes from Pteronotus mesoamericanus, assembly GCF_021234165.1. Classification (NCBI taxonomy): domain Eukaryota; kingdom Metazoa; phylum Chordata; class Mammalia; order Chiroptera; family Mormoopidae; genus Pteronotus; species Pteronotus mesoamericanus. The sequence goes on along the minus strand of NW_026555265.1, from coordinate 7,394,501 downwards.
GGGTAACAGCCAGGGTGTCTGTTGCACAGGCTCACTGCCTGGTGCACACGGATGTTTTGACATAGTGACATCAGAGCATCACTGCTTACAGCTTTGTTCTGAGAGTTGGCCATGGCCTGGGGCCCAGTGGACAAGGCCGGTCCCCTCTCCAAGCCTCTGCCTTACTTGACTCCCAGGACCTGAGCTACCATCTCTTCTGAGTTACAGTCAGGACCCACTGGGAATGCAAGAATAAGTCAGGAGATGAATGCAGCTGCTGGAATGGAAATGGTGAAAAGCGTTAGACCAAGAGGGAAGCATCCCGAATGCAGACCTGCATCCGTGCCCTGGCCTGCTGCTCACGGGAACTTGGATGCTGGGCCCTCTCTGTGCCCCTAAAGGTGGAAACAACAGTCCGGGTCCCGCTGTGCTCCTACAGCTGCTGTGAGATTGTTGCGGGAAAGGCAGTATCAAAAGCCATTAGGCGGGAAGAAAACTTTATTTCCAACAAGAATTTTCTGAGTTCTTTTTTCTGTGCCACAGACTGTGTGAGTGCAGCAGGGACACAGATGAGTAAGACACCCTCTGCCTCGGAGAAGCTTTAAGTCTCAGACACAGGTGGGCACCTATGTACTCCTGGGTCCAAAAGTTTACCCTGCAAAGGAAAAACTCTTTGGGGCAGAGGCGTGGGTTTTATTTTTCTAAACTCACAGATGGAGCACTTCAATAGAGAGGGACGAGCAGAGGAAGCCTCAGGGCGGGATGGGGATGTGTTAGGCTGGCTAGTCCACCTGTAGTAGTGATTTTATTTCACATCCATAGAACAGACTGTTCTAAAAATTTCACTAATTGGATCCTTGAAAAGTAGATTTTGCTATTATTTCCATACCACAGATGAGGAAACTGACACACAGAGAAGTAAAGATTCTCACCCATCACATCGGCAGCGTGGCTCCAAATTTGCTGTCTATGAAGGCAGGTGTGTATAATCAGGAGCATCATGGTGGCTACAGGTGGTATCATACAAGGAAAAGATTTTGCTACTTAGGTTTTGTTATTTGGGTTTTTTATTAGTTTTTATTGCAAAATTGAGTACATTGTTTAAAAATAAGTTACCAAGCCTCTTAGCTTTCCTTTCTTCTCCCTCAGCCAGGCTCTCTCTGATCTATTTTCATTCAGTCCATTCAAACACCAAATTCCACATGAGCCCAGAACATCTGGGTCCAGGGGTTAACTTACACGAGGGAGTTCTTTGGGGACAGAGGCAAGGATTTTACCACTTTCTTTACTTTTCTCAGAAAAGTTATTTGTTTAAGCCATCTACTGGCACAAGCCAAGGGAGGGAAGGTCAGTGTATGGTCATCACTTGACAGAAGAAAGTGAGCTGAAGGTTCTGTACCCTGGGCTCTTCCACATGCTCAGTAATGGTCTAAACCAGTGCGGTGGTCCTCTGCTGGGTTGTGGTCCAGGTGCTCTTAACTCATCTTGAGGCTGGTCAGAAACAGACTCACACAGGGGCTATAGAATAGAGCATGGTCACCATCTCCTCAGGGAAAGGGCTGGACCGCATGCAGAGATGGGTGGGCCATGACCTTGGCTCTTTGGTACTCTCCCAGAAACAACTTCAGAAAGGCAGTTAGCATGCTCACTCCCACTCCAGGGAGCACCACAAAGTAGGTGAGGGTCTTCAATGTGCCACCTGAGCCCCCTATCATGGCTGCCACCCCAGCTGTGGTCTGGACCCAGCCATAGGACATCACCGTCTCCACCTGGACTGCACCAGTTTTTCTTCCTTTGCAGCCCCGTGGAGGACAGAGCTGTGCCAGACACACAGAACATTCTCATTGACTACCAGCATGGCCCTAGTCAAGAGGCATATCTATATAGACCTCCCGCGCTGGGGTCCGGTTTCATAACATCCTCAAACCTGGGAGGAAGGCCAATGACCATGAGAATTAGCAAGAGGAGGGGGGGCAGTTACAAACATGGCAGTTATAAAACCAAGTCTTTACTTGTTTCTGCCCTTGCCTCTAAAGACATTTGCATGGATGAGGAAGAAAATAAGAAACAAGGAATCAAAAGGACTTCACTCTGAAATGGGAACAGAAGGTCAGATTTGAGATAGCAGGGGCACCCAGTCATTGTTTCTTCACAAAACCTTCAAGGCTACCAGGAGATGGAGATCGGGGAGCCATTCAGAGCTGCGCGGTCTGTTACTCTATCCTTGCTGTTCAGTGACACTCTCTTCAGCCATCACAACAGAGCCCATAGGCCCAGTGGGCCTGGCTCCTGCCCACCCCCACCCTCCCTAGCAAAGCTCAGATCTCCTGCCCAGATTCCCTGCTCAGACTCTAGGGAGAGCATTATGAAGACACTACTTCGGCTTTGACCTTTCTGAGGGCCTTGCCTTCTGTTTGGCAGATGTGATCTTTTCAACCTTCTCCCCAGAGATCTCTGAGATGAGCCTGGCTGAGGAGGAGGCTAAGCTCCTTCTAAACTTAGCCTTTCCACCCTCAGGCTGGTGGGTGTCAGGGTCACAGTCATGCAAACAGGTCCCATGATGTGCTTCCATGGACCACTGCCACTGCCTGAGCCATGGATCCTGAGGCCTATGGTACAGCTCAGGATCCATTAAGGCACAGCTCAAATGCCACCACCTCCATGAAGCCACTTCCAGTCACTCAAAGCCGCCAGCAAGGCAGCATGTCTCTCTCCCTCCTCTGTGTTCCCTACTGCGGTTTGAATTCTTGTTAATAGCACTTCTAAGTCTGCTTTGTATTAAAGTTAGGTGTTTGCACATCCAATTCTGATGCAAATTTCAATGCTTGTTTCCCCCTTTTTCCAACACCACCAAGTAATTCTCCAACACCGTTTGGGTGCTTTACCATTCAGTTCACTTCTGACACCCTCTACCCAGAGGTAGCATCAGGTTTCACAGCTGAAGAGCTCAGTCCCACAAGATAGTCCTCTACTTCAGATTCTAATTGCAAGTCCAGTGCTTCTGACCAATTGGCTATAAATCAGAGGTTCTCATGACCCTTTCCTTGAGTTTGCTTAATTTGCTAGAGTGGCTCACAGAACTCAAGAAACCAGTTTACTAACTAGATTACCAGTTAATTATGAAGAGATTCATAGTGCAAGGTCCCAAACAAAGGAGCTTCTGTTCCATAGAGTTTGGAGTCCAGGATGGTGGCACAAGAAAGTGTCCTGATTCACCAACCTGATAGCTCTCTAAACCCTGTTCTGGGTTTTTAATGGAGGCATAATTGATGAAATCATTGGCCACTGATGATTGAACTTAATCACCAGCCCGTCTTTTCTCCCCTGAAATCAGATTGTGGGACTGAAAGTTCCAACCCTCTAATCACATGATTGGCTCCACCAGCAACCAGCTTGCATCTTTAGATGCAACCCAAAAGTCACTTCAGTAACATAAAAGGCACCTTTAGAACTCTCATCATAGGAAATTTCAAGGGTTTTAAAAGCTCTGTGCCAGAAATTAGGGATAAAGATCGACTGTCTATCTCTTATTACAAATCACATCACAGTACACGTATCTCCCCCAAAGACTGTGAGCTCCTTGAGGGCTAGTCTCAGAGCAGACCCTCAGAAAATGTTGAATCATTAAATAAATAAAGGAATAGGTGCAGTAAATGCCACATTTATTGACCTGGATGCTACATGGGAAAAACCTCCTTTCATTCATTCAACAAATACACATTGAGTCCTACTATATGCTAAGCACTGTTCGTGGTTATAAAAGGAAACAAAGCAGACAAAAGTGTCTGTCCTCATGGAATTTATAGCTTAGAGGAGAAAAACAAACGATATGGAAGGGAAAAACAGCAAGTAAAACAAGTATGTAAAATAGATAGATTGATACATAGTAACAACTGGAAGGGAAATAAGCAATGAAAGAAAAATAAAGCAGAGAAGGGAGATAGAGAGAGCTGGGGTGGGGGGAGACATGGGCTGGACTTTCGTCTGTGGAGGTAGGGAAGTCTTTACTGAGAAAGCAGCATTTGAGAAAATACCTGAAAGATGTGAGAGGGAGCTACATGAACATCTAGGAGAAGAGCCTCTGAGATAAAGGGAATAGTATGTGCAAAGGCCCTGAGGCAGGAATATAATTGACATTTTCAAGGAACAACCAGGAGTTCAGTGTAGCTGGGCAGAGTGAGTGAAGGAGACAGTGGAGGAAGAGGAGGACAGAGGAATACTGAGGGCACAGGTCATATAGGACCTGGCAGAGTTTTAAGAAGAAGAATGGCATGATCCAACACCTTAGGCTCTAGCAGGATCCCTCAGGCTACTGTGTGGAGAACAGACTGCAGCAGGGCCATGCAGAAAGCTCGGTGACTGGTCAGTTAGGTGTTTCAATAATATGGGTGAACAATAATGGTGAGTTGAGACAGGCTGCTTGCCCTGGAGATGGTATACAGTGGAGGATTCTGGTACCTTTTAAAGAGAGAGGCGATAAATTTGTTGCTGAAATTGAATGTGGCATATGAGGAAAAAAGAGAGGAATTAAGGAAGACTGGAAAGTTTTTGGACTGGGCGACGAGATGGAAGGAATTGGCAATAACTGAGACAAGGAAGGCTGTAAAAACTGCTCATTCATTATCATGCTGGTGTTAAGATGCCTCTTAGATATTTCAGCAAAGTTGCAGAGTAGGCAATTGGGTATCCAAGTCTGAGTTATAGAAAGTTCTAGGCTGTTGTGAAATAACGGCCCCCCGGATAGGTCCACACCTTAATCTCCAGAACTCATGAACGTTACTTTATGGGGGAAAAGGGACTTTGTAAATGTGATTAAGGATCTTGGGATTGGGAGGTTATCCTGGATGATTTAGGTGTGATCTCAGTGGTTCTTTAAAAAAAAAAATTATTGTATTTTTTCCATTACTATTTAACCCCCTTATATACTTGTCCCCCCTCCCCCCGGCAATCACCACACTGCTGCCCTGTGGTTCTTCTAAGAGGAACACAGAAGAAAGGAGTCAGAGGCAAAGTTGATGTGACGGTGGAGGCAGAGATTAAAGCGGTATGGCCACAAGACAGGGGATGTTGACAGTCTCTAGAAGTTGGGAGAAGCAAGGAACAGGTTCTGCCAGGAGCCACCAGGAGGAACCAGCTCAGCTGTCACCCTGATTTCATTCCATAAGACTCATTTCAAACTTCTGACCTCCTGAATTATAAAAGCATTGATGTGTGTTATTGTGAGTCACTAATTTTATGGTAATTTGTTACAGCAGAAAAAGAAACTAATACAGGTGGAGATATAAAATTGAGGATGTATTATTTAAAGCTATAAAAATAATGAGATCACCAAGTGGGTGAGTATATATACGGGAAAGGGACCCTAACGTGGAGACCTGGAGCAGCCGGGGCATGAGCAGGAATGAGCAGGAGACTGGGCAGGACGGCCCTATAGGAGGAAATCAGGAGGCTGCAGTGGCCAGGGAGCAGAATGAAAGAACTCTAAGAGAAGAAAACCATTCCGTTGGGTGAGATGCTGCTGACAATTAAGTAAATGAGAGGTGAGCATCGACCATGGAAACTTTTGGTGGCGTGGTCGGGTGGAGGAGTAGAATCTGGCGATGGGGTGAGAAGGCAAATCTCTCAAGATTTGGCAGGCCAGCGTAAGAGAGAGAGAGGGTGGCAGCTGAAGAGGCACTTAGGATTCTCTTTAGGATTTCTGTGTAGGCTGTTGACAATGATCTGACAGGGAAAGGAAGGTTGAGGATGCGAAGAGGAAAGCGACGAGAGTATCATCTTCGGGTAGATGAGAGGGTTAGCTCTGACTGTTCCGGCTCCTGCTGCCTAGACTCAGAGGGTCTCTCTTCACCCTGGGTTTGCGATTGGCCCCTGCCCCCACCGCAGCACTTACCTCCCAATTTTTCGTGAGCCTCCCCGCAGTTTGTCTCTAGCTCAGGGAGCTCGCGGGGTAGCAGCAGTCCACCTGCGAGGAGGCAGAGTTGTCGGAAGAAAGGCAGCATTGAACCAGGGTCCTGTCTTCACTCTGCCCAGCTCTGAGAATCCTGGGCTGGGGAAGACCCTGGGAGTCTTCTGGAACAATGCCATCCCTTCACATGTTCTGAGAGTTGGTCCACCCTGAAAAACCCTTCATCTAAGAATAGCATTTCAACATTACAAAAAAAAAAAAAAAAAACCCAGAAAACAAAGAACGTCATATTTTTATGGCCAATGTGACAAAAAGTCTGTCTTGTGCCATTTCCCCCTCATTTTTAATAACATCAAGTTGCTGGTTTCCTTTATTACACCCAGAATGTTTCCCTGTGCCTTTGTAAACTCCATGTCAATTGTATCCGGCAGCCTTCATTGCCTCTAACCTCACATTAGCTGCCATCTCATGAAGACGTCAGACAACTGCTGGACTCCTCCCTAAGAGCCGACAGTCGGTGGACACACATGTTCTGTTTTCATAACAGCATGCATTGCATATTTAAGATAAGCATATTAAATACCACCGGGTCAGATCTTGGTATATAAAATGTAGATGTAGTAGGATAAAAATAACGGACAATTTTGTCATGGTCACAATTAGTAATCAGTTCCATCAGGGTTCAGTGTGCCATCGCTGTGTCTGTGTGAAAGATGTTTTCAAGGATCACACTGGAAAGATTTGTGGAAATTTAAAAGGACTTCATAGAAAACTATTCTTCATAGAAGCATTGAGCTGGTAACATGTCTTCTGAAGCATTTTAAAACAGCTTTTTATATTTTTTTTTCCTCATCAAACACAATTCTCATCTTAAGATATGAATAATAAGCATGAATAATTTGTTTGTCTTTATTAAATTTGTAGATGATGTCCTCTCATAAAATGAAACTGACTAGACGGTCCTGCTAGTCAGAGGAGAAACTAAACACAAAATGCTGATGCCCTAAACCCCAAAGGACAGGTCATACAGAAGAGTTCGCTTGTACCCACTTTGTGGGGGGAAATGGTTTTGGGTAGTGAATCAGGCTTTGAAAATTTATCTAGGATATCCACCCATGCTAGACTTCTCAGAGTGCTTGTTTGGTATGCAAGTTTAACCTTCTGTGTGCATAGTCCTTTCAGAAAGAGGGAATCTTTTCTGTTTTTGAGAATATATGGAGAAATCTATGCAATGGCAATGTGTACTTCTCTCATGTGTGCTGCTGTTTTAGAATAAGATATAAGTCAGATGGAATGGTAGAGATGATCTGTCCCGGCCCACTTTTTTTTACAGATGGTGTAGCTAAGAGGCAGAGAAGGGAAGGGCATCTTCTAGCTCACGCAGCAGGTCAGAGACAACACATGTGCAGGCCTTGAAACTTCCACGCTGGTTCTCGCTCTTTCCATCCTACCCTGATCTTTAGTGTAGCCTTTACTAATTCTACACAATGAGCAAAGTCTCATTGCCCTAGGAATTTAAAGCTTTCCTAGGAGCACATTGCCTAACATGAAAGGCTTCTTTTCTGACTTTTTCCAATTACACCAGGTAGAAAGTATGATGCTCTTACTTGAGGGTATAGAGGACTCCAGCTGAAAACACAGCCTAGCATATGAGCAGGAGTGGATGGGAAAGGCAAAGGGGAAGGGGAATAAACCACAATAATAGCCTGAGCTTTAAGTAGATGTCCAGGAAATTAGTCCTTGTGATGCTCCTTACTCATAAGGTGACCTTGGGTTCATTCTGTTTCATCTTGGTCCCTAGACCAAGTTTCCAGACCAAGACCCACAGGATGAGACATTTTGACAAATAGTCTTTAGCATCCTGTATCCTGTGCTCCTTCCATCAAAGAATGCCCTGCCTTTGTTCTTGGTTTCCTCTGCCAACATAACGAAGAGAAGCCAAGATGTCCTCTGGGCCACATGTGGCCTCTTCAGTGCCCTGGGAGTTATTAATACCCAGGCATGCTGAACTGACACCGAGAGAGCAAGACGTCCTTCCCTGGTCCATGCTATTGTCAGGGAGGGCCATTGTGGATGGACAGTCTGGGGGCAAAATCCAATGTCTCACAAAGGCCTGGTTTGACCATGGCTGTCCCTATGGAAAGGCAGACACTCTCATGTCCCGTTCTCAATAATGGCATCTTTTGATTAACTCTTCAGGAACAATTATTTTTTTCCAAGTAAAAAATAGCCCATCACAGTCATGTCTGGCCAAAAGGGCTGTGTGTCTTAAAGATTAAAAACTGTAGCTATTTCAGAACCAGTCCTTTCTCTTTTACTCTTTTAAGCCCTTCTGTTTTTATCCTTTTTGGTCCAAATTCAAAGGGATCTGTTTATTTGTGAATCATTCATCCATTCAGTTAACGAACTATTCTTAGATCCTATATATCAATTAGTATGCTAAACACTTGGTCTCCAGGGAACGTTTTTGACATCATGGAGCTTATAATTTATTGGAGGAGACAAAAAGTAAGCCACACAGATGCATGTGTGATTCTGAACTTTTTTAAGTGCTCTGAAGTGAAAAAGGAAGGAGCTGAAGACAAGAGTACTAGGAGGGACTAATTTACACTGGGCAGTGAGGAAGTGATATCTTATGCTAAGACAGGTTTTTGCAAGGATGGCATTCAGTGCTTATCAGTTTTAGCTATATCTCAATTTTCTGCTAACCTGGAAACAGAGGCTCTGGCAGCAGGGGAATATAACAAGGAACAATGATTTCATGTGCTATGACACCATGTTTATTTCCTAGGTGTAAGAGAGAAAATTAGAAGAATAAGTCTGTTTAATGCTGAACCTCATCTCTTTGGGAGTTTGCAGTCAGGAAAGATTTTGTTCAGCAATAAAGCAGCCATTTCTTTATAATAAATTTGGGCCAGTTTCTAGTTAATCCCCATAAACCTTCTCAGTTAAATCACACAGTTAGCCGATGGTGAATGACACATGATTTCCTGCCTTAAGCAAAGAGGACTTGTTAAAGAATATTAGAATAGTTTAAGAGAAATTAGACCTTTCTACCCTGTAACATCAGGAGGGCTAATACTGCAAAGAATTAAAATCACATGGGGATTTGTATTTCTAGCCATGATAGAGTAACTGGTACATAAATTAACCTCCCACTTTAAATAGCTACAAACAATGACAAAACATATGAGATAAATGTTTTTAGAGAGGAGAAAACTATGCGAGGAGAGTCCCGTGGTCACCCCAGTATTCTGTGCCGGCATACTTCCTGCTGCAGTTGAGTGGGAACCCTTGCTGAATAGTGTTCTCTCTGAGCTGAGGAGGCAGAAGAGGATAGAATTTGTGTGGCAGGATATCAGAGAAGAAAGAACTTCACAGAAAGCCAGGACCATGAAGTCTCCATAGGGACTGACTGAGGGTTTGTGGCTGAGAACAGAGCTGCACATAGACACCAAGAATCTACAGGGCCTAGCAAAGGTCACGTGCTGCAGGCCTGAGAACTGAACAGAGACACCGGAAGTCTTGCAGTGTCAAGAGACGCTGGACTCCTGGTCCAGGCAGAGTTATTGTGAAGATTCAATTCAGACCCCAGAAAGGTTATGCCTTATAAGTAAGAACCATGACTAAAAGTAGGGCCATCTCTAAAACTAAGCTCTAAACAAAACCAGACCCACTTCCCCACAAAAAAGAAACAAGTCTGACAGGACTCTCCCCATAAGTAAATAAATAAATAAATAAAAATTAAAAAATCCAATCACTTAACTGTCTTTAGGAACAAAATTCAATGCCCTTCAAAGGAAGGTGTCATTACCTGGATTACCTGCATCCTATCATCATGTTGAGGAACATATACTCAAAAATTATCAGACATATGAAAAAGCAGGAAAATGTAACCCAACCAAAAGCAAGAGAAAAAGAAATGTCTTAATTGATAGAAATGGACCCTGACGTGATAGAGATGTTAGAATTAACAGACAAGACTTTAAATTTAAAGCAGCTAGTATTAATATGTTTGAAGACTTAAATATACAGGAAATCTCAGCAGAGAAATAGAAATCATTAAAAAGAACCAAATGGAAATTCTAAAACGGAAGGGGATAATATGCAAAATTAAAAATTAAAAAAATTCTAGTGGATGGGCTTAGCAGATTGGGGACTCTGTGAGAAAGCACTACTGAAACTAAAGATAGATCAATAGAAATTATGCAACTGAAACAGATGAAAGAGATAAAAAAGGAGAAACAGAGCCTTCATGACCTGTGGGAATAAACAAAGCAGATTAATACATAGAGTGGGGCAAAAGTAGGTTTACAGTTGTTTGCATGGAAAATAATACAATAATAAATAATACAAGAATAACCTCTGTTTCATGTACTCACAAGTGTAAACCTACTTTTTGCCCCACCCTGTGTCATAAGAGTCCCAGAGAGAAAGAAAAGAAAGAGATGAGGCAGAAAAAAAATATTTGAAGAAATACTAGAAGAGGTGGGGTCAATCTTGAGGCAAAGTAGGAGGATCCCAGGCTCGCTTCCTCCAACATACACACTGAAAATACAACTACATAGAGAGCAACTATCTCTGAGAATGCCCTGAAGGTGAGCAGAATGGATTCTCTAGCTGAGGACATACAGGAAAAGCCACACTGAGACACCAGTAGGAGGAACAGAGATAAGTAACAGGAATATCACAGCCACAGAGGTCCCCCATGAGAAGCAAGAGGTATGAGACACATGCTGCGTTCTCCAGCTGAGGTGGCGGCGGGGCGGGGGGAGGGGGGGCGGGCATTGGCACACACACCAGGGAAAGGAACTCCCAAAACACCTGATTTTGAAGACCAGTGAGGCTTACAATTAGGAGAGCTGAGGGGCTGCGAGAAACCAAGTCTCTACTCTTAAAGGGCTTGCGCTCAAACATATCACTCTGAGTTCCAGTGCAGAGGGACCAGTTTGAAAAGTACTACCTAAGACTAACACTGAGGTGTGTACTGGACCGGAGGGACTTTCTCCGCAGATGGAGGTTCTAGTGGGCGCCATTTTTCTTGGTTTTCTTTCTTTTACCCTACTTCCACCTTGTCAGCCCTGTGCTGATAGGAGTCGGTTCTCACACTCTACATTAACCTGCTAATATTCGCTTCACCCCAACATTCCCCTAATGACCCACTCATCCCAACCTGCCCGACCTGACCATTGTGCACTGGAGGCCCCCACAAAGTGGTGCCCCGCTTAGCGGGGCCAGCCCCCCCCACACCCCACTAATAATGATGCACTGGGCATTTATTACATACGTAGAGGTATAGTGTTTAACAGTGGCACAAATGCTGGAAGAAGAAAAATGCAGTACACATAAAGTTCTGATACATGAAGTAGTATAGTATAATTTAAAGGTATATGTAAGTTAAAGATGTATAATATAAGCCCTGAGGCAACAACAAAGTAACAAAGCAAAGATATTGCTAAAAATATTCTTACCCTCCACTCACTTATCACCAATGATAGTTAAAGCCTTACATTATATATAATATGGATCCTATGCTCCCTCTTATTTTTAATGGTTAACTGATCCTCTATCAGTAAACACTAAGATTGTTCTCAATTTTTCAGTCTTAGGAGTGACACTGAGATAATATGTCTGTGCATAAAAGCTTTGTCATTTTTTTCAGGTCGTTTTCTTAGAAGAGAAATGCTTCTTCTTGATTTTGGGTCTTTGAGGAAATTCTTGAACTGTAAATTAGCTGAAAATGTATAAATGAGAACAGCATGTGGATGTCTCCTACAGGCTGAGAGAGGCCAAGAGGCAGAGCAGCAAGGGAAGAGCAGCCTGGAAGGAACCCCCTCCTCCCCCTGTCCAACAACAAGAAATGTGCGCCGCACTCTGAAAGGCAGCAGAGGAAAAATGAGGCCACGCCTGCATCCAGAGCAGAGATTAGAAATGGCAGAAGCTGCCATGTTCCTTGTGGCTGGCAGACTTTCCCCCGCTGTGCTTCAGTTTTCTTATTTTCAAAAAGAGTTTAGAAAGAGTTCCTAATTCTCTAACACTCTTTTGTACGTTAAGTAGGTTAATATTTGTAAAGCACCTAACAGTGATTTTTCAACCAGTGTGCTACAAGAATTTTTAAAACACGTAATACCTGACTATTTAGTCAGGGGCACTGACCTCTTTTCCCTTAGATTGTCAAATAAAAAAAAATGGCAACAGTAACACAATAGTCATCTGGGGTGATTGCCCTGTTTTGAACCATAAACATTCAGGTCATATAACAAAGTTGCATCTTATTGGTCACATTGCATAATAAGTTTGTGCCTGATTAATTCTTGGTACCAGAAATTGTTATGTAGAAGTAGAGGCACCTGATTTTTTAAAAAGTCACTTTGTAGCAAAACAGATAAGTAATTATAATTATTATTTTTGTAAATTGATCAAAATTATACCTATTTTTTGTCACATTGACAAAAAATATATTTTTTGGTGTGCAGTAGAAGTTTAGTAATCAGTTTATGTGTGCCATGAGATGAAAAAGGATTAAAATTGCTGACCTAGGACATCTGGCACACATTGAGTACTGTTTAGCTTTGGTAAATTTAAAAGAAGTGAATGTCATTTTGGATGGAATCTAAGACAGCACCCAAGCAGGAAATCTGTGTTCAGGAGAACACAAAATGGTAGTTTCAGTTCCCTGAAAAATTTTTCAGGGCAAGCGACTGGCAACATTGTCCCAGAGTCAGCTTCCACCGAGCCTGTGGGGAAGGGAGGCGGGAGGGGGGGGCGGGGCGGGGGGGGGCAGCTGCCTTTTCTGTCTGACTCTTGCCGGTATCTCAAAGATCAGCTGTGAGAAAGGAAACACATTGAACTAGGAGATAGGAGGCGCTGCCTTCCCCTTTCATCAACTCTTTCGGGGGCATCAGTCGCTGCTTATTAAGCAGTTCATGTTATTAAGCATCTCCCTGGGGAACTGGAGAACCACAGGGCAGTGTAGATAATGAAGATCTACTGCATAAGCAGAAAAAGTTCAATGGGTAAATGCCTCCTTTCCCGGTCCCTGGCTGCTCCCACCCAGCAGCCCTGTCTCCTTTTCATTAGCGGCGTGAGAGGGTTCAATGTGGATTTTATTTTTTCTCTCCTTCTGGGAAAAGGCATTGATCCAGGCATAAAAAAGCCTCTGTGCATGTGTTCTCTGAGGCGGAATTGGGTTCCACTTTGGGCTGAATGTTCTTCCAGGTTCAATTGCTGCCCACGTCAAGGCGAGCCCTGGGCATGCTACTGACCCACCTCACTTCAGGGCCTGGGAGGCCAAGGAGGGTGCCTGCTTTAGGCTCCTCCAACTACGGAGGACCGCCCTCAAAAGTACGGGCCTGGCTCGGAGTGGGACCCAGGGACTGCCCTTCCCTGGGTTTCTTCACCTCTAAAATGCGGGGCAGAGATGGAATAAATGAGGTCTTAGGGCCTTCGCATATGGCCATTCTGTCAAATGGAAAGCCACTGATAGGCCAGACGGCATCTGGAGGCAGGGTGGGGTGAGGCCCGGGAGAGGTCCTGAGGGGAGAAGTGGGGAGGAATGCACTGCGTGGCCCCTGGCCGGCAGCGTCCTGGACACACCTCGGAGCAGTGGTTTCCTTTACTCCATCCACTGACCTAGCACACTCTTTGATCCAGGTTTGTGTCATGATGGAACGGAAATGAGTGAGAAACTTCCTTCTAATTTCTAGCAAATATTTCTCAAAGCCTTCTTCAATGAGTGGTTTGGAGTCTGTATTCTCCTTCTTACTCTCTTCGGCCTTTTTCTTTGCCTGTCTGCCCTGGACCTCATCTACCATCTCATCCAAGCTGCAGTGAGTTTTGGATATGCCACATGGGACATTTAAAATCTCCCCACAATACACACACACACACACACACCTACTGAGTGTATTCCATGCTCACATGGCTGACTCCATCCCGCTTCATCCTGCCCCTGTTTTAACTTTCAGAGCCAGAGCCCCATGACTCTGTGAGATACTGTGTTGTAGTCACCCAGAGTTTGCTTTCACAGGCACAGTAAGTACTTACGAGGCTCTTTGGTTTGGAATAATGATGATATCCGAGTCATTGCCTGAAGCAAAGGATTAGGAAAAGCCTTTCTCTTAAACCTGGTGAACCACCTAGCCCTGAGGTAGAGAGATTAAATCATAAATACTACAGCTGGAAAGCAATTCACACATGAAACCCATGAGCTGGGCTAAGACCTGGAATAGAAGAAATGATCTTTTGGGGGAAGAAGCATACATAGCCTGTTGTTCTTGAGTTAGGAGCAAGGTAGCAGCGGGGAATGAAACGAAAACACTGGAATTGCTGCTCTGAGGAATTTGTCTTTAATTCAGTGTTTCTCAACCTGAGCACTTTGGACTTTTTTGACAAGGGGGCTATTCTGGGCATTGTAGGACATTTAGCAGACTTCCTGGCCTCCACCCACTGGCCAGCAGTGCCTTCTCCCCATTGTGACAACCAAAAACGGTTCCAGTGTCGGGACTGGCACCTGCTCCCCAGAGGGAGGATGAGATCGGCCACTGGGATGAAGAGAATGTCAGAATTTCTATATATTTTTATTGGGTTACAAAATACAGAATTTAAGTTTTATTAACATTAATGATGCCTTCACCCAAGATATGTCAGTGAGATGATAGCCATAATTTGGGCAGATAGAAAGCTCATCATTTGTTCCAGGCTTATTGCAAGGTATATGCAGTTCATATGTGCCCCGTTAGATGGATTTAGTAATTATTTTAAATAGCAGATGGTGAGTAATGATAAAGACCCCACAGGTTATCTCATGACGAGGCACTTAAAAATGAGGCACACATTTTTTTTTTTCTTACAAAAAGACACATTTTTTCAAATTTGCTGCTCTTTTCTGGATAGGGAGTATGTCAGTAGTATGCCACCTAGTAGGTATTCTCAATATACACACAAGCCATCTTTTCAAGGAAGAGGCAATATTTAACAGTGAAGTGAAAATTTGATTCCTTTTAGAAAGAAATTTTGTGCTATGGCATTTCTGACAAACAGCTAGAGAGCTTGAAAATTCCTCCTGAAATAAAACATATGTATTCTGGATAAAATATAAAATGCATACTCTTAGATTTAGAACTGAGCTGACCTGAAAGTAGGCAAATCACCAGGAGCCAAAAATGAAGGAAGAGTTGGTGCTGAAGTTGCAGCTGTTCTGAGAGCATCTGTCAATCCCCGAAACAAACTTGAGTTACAATGGCCCTGCAGGGGACGGAAGACTGCACACGCAGCCCGAGTACACTGGGAAGTCGGAATTGGAGTTCCACCCAAAAGTGGGAAGCTTCAAGGGCTATAGTCTCAGCAAAAAGGCTAAATTAAAAAAAAATCAGCCCACTGGTGAAAGAAAGATGAAAATGAAAGTTATCTGCATAAGGGATTAAAGTCACACGCTCTATGTTGACTGGAAGTCCCAAGCCGAAGAATCGACTTTAAAATGGTCTGGGGTAGCAGCATCCCAGGGCCCTCTGGAAGAGGCAAATGCGTATCTTTCCGTAAGGACGCACTTACAACCCTCACAGGTTCCCACAGAAAACCCCCTTGCAACACGAGCACACCGTTCCAAACTTCGAAACGCATGAAAAACAGCCACTACAAACAAGAATCAGCATAAATAACAAATAGGATAATTAACTCCCAAGGACCTCCTATATATGAATTATGTGACACAGAATAAGAAATGAGTATGTTTGAAGGAAACTATAGAAAATGCTTTAGGAAATAAAAGAGATTAAAAAATGAGCAAGGAACAAAATTCTCTCTCTCAAAAAGGTCTAGGCATTTGAGTAAAACAAATAGAATCCTACACATGAGAAAGTAAAACTGTTGTAGTTAAAAACTAAATGGATAATAAAAACTACATGTACATTAAACATAAAATTAGGCACAGCTGAAGAAAAAATTGTAAACAGGAAGATGGATCTAAAGAAATGTGCAGAATACATATTTTTGGAGTCACCAGAATGCTGTTGTCAACCAAGAATGATAATCCCAACAAAAACATTATTCAAGAAGAAGAAAATAAAGTCATTTTCAAAACAAAACTAGGAAATTTTGTCATAAACAGAATAGTTGCTAAAGGAATTTCTAAAATAGAAGTACTTTAGAGGAAGAATACAATTATTCCAGAAAGTTCTGAGCTGATTTTCCACATAGAACAAGGATGCCTTCATTAATTCCTAATTATTAATAGTTTAGATACAAACTTACATTACTTCGACCATTTAATACAGTGATAGGATTTGAAAAATAAATATTAGATGTTAATGACTTTTTTGCCACTTACACATAGTAGAATTCCAGACATTTTTAAAAAAGAGAAAAAAGGAAAAAGAAAAAAATAGCATGTGGAGATCTTTTAAAAATAAGTGTTTATTCAGAATACAAACATACATATTGGGAAAAAAGAAATAAAACTGTATTTGTTTGCAGATATGATTGTTTTTATAGAAAATCCAGAAGAATCAACCAAATAAACCTCCCAAACCAAAACATCTCCTGAAACTAATAAGCAATTATAGCAAGGTTGCAGGCTGCATGTTTAATATTACAAAAGTCAATAGTTTTCATATATTTCAGCAGTGAACAATTGGGATTTGAAATTAAGAACATAATAACATTCATATTAGCATCTAAGATATTGAAATACTTAGGTGTGACTCTAACAAAATATGTACAAGACATATATATGAAGAAAATTGCGAAATCCTGAATTAAGAAATCATAGAAAAACTAAATAAATGGAGATATTTTATGTTCATGGACAAGAAGACTCAATATTGTCAAGATGTCAGTTCTTCCCGACTTAATCTATAGATTCAATGCAACCCCAGTCAAAATCTCAGGAAGTTACTCTGTGGCTATTGACAAACTGACTCTAACGTTTATGTGATGAGGCAAAAGAGCCAGAATAGTTTGCACGATATTGAAGAAGAAAAACAAGTTCAGATGATTGACAGTGCCCAACTTTGAGACTTACTATAAAGTTACAGTGGTCAGGGCAATGTGGCGTTGAGGAAGGAATAGACAGATCAATGGCATGAAATAGAAACCCAGAGACCCCCAGAAATATAGTCAGTTGATCTTTGACAAAAATTAACTCAAAATGGATCATAGGCCTCAATGTAAAAGGCAAAACTATAAAACTCCTAAAATAGAACATGAGAGAAAATCTAGGTGACCTTGGATTTGATTACATTTTAGACACAACACCAAAGGCATGATGCATGAAACAAATAATTATGAAATTGGATTTTATTTGAATTAACAACTTCTGCCCTACAAAAGACACTGTCAAGAGAAATGAGGATAAAAGCCACAAACCGGAAGAAAATAATTGCAAAAGATATATCCAATAAAGATCTATTTTCCAAAATACACAAAGAATTTGAAAAACTCAACAATAAGACCAAACAAACCAATTAAAAATGGGTGAAAGATCTGAACAGACACCTCACCAAAGAAGATACACAAATAGCAAATAAGCAAATGAAAAGATGCTTGACACCATATGTCATTACGGAAATGCTAATTAATAGAACAGTGAGATACCACCACACCTACTAGAGTGGTAAAAGTGAAAAGCACCGACAACACCAAGGTTAGTGAGGACGTGGAGCAACAGGAGCTCTCTCATTCATTCCTGGCGTGAGTGCAAAACTGTAGTCACCTTGGAAGGCAATTTGGCAGTTTCTCGTAAAGCTAAACACAACCTTACCATACAACCTAGGAGGCACACTCCTTGGTACAATTTACCCAAGTAAGTTAAAAATTTATGTTTGCACAAATATCTGCACACTCATATTTATACTAGCCCTATTCATAATTGCCAAAACTTGGGAGCAACCAAGACATTATTCAATAGTTTACTGGATAAACAAACTACCATATACTCAATTTGTTGTACCCTGTGGAATGCTATTCAGTGATAAAAAGAAAAAAAAAAGAGCTATCAAGCTGTGAAAAAACATGGAGGAATTTTTAGTGTATATTGCTAAGTGAAAAAAGCCACTCTGAAAAGACTATGTATTATATAATTTCAACTATATGACATTGTGGGATAGGCAAGACTGTAAAGACAGTAAAAAGGCAAGGGGTTTCTAGGGGTGAGGGGGAGGGATGGGGATAGGAATAGGTGAAGCGCGGGGTTTTTTTGGGTGGTGAAGTTATCTGCAAGATGCTTTGATTATGGATACACGACAGTATACATTTTTCAAAACCCATAGCCCTGACAACACAGGGTAAGCCCTAAACTAAGCCTTCAGATAATAATAATAATAATGTATCAACACTGGTTCATCAATTGTAACAAACGTACCAGCCTAATGTAAGATGTCAATAGGGGGAGAAACTGTGCAAGGTTGGGGAGGTTGGGGAGTGGGTGTATGGACATTTTTTGTACTTTCTGACCAATTTTTCTGCAAACCTAAAACTGCTATAAAAAATAAACTCTACTAAAAGACTGCTAGACTAATAAATGAGTTCAGCAAGTTCATAGGATACAAGACCATCATAAAAAAAATCAATTGTATTTCTGTGTAACAGTAATGAACAATTTGAAAATTCAGTCACCGTGGTCATAATTCAGCCCCTCTACAGCTACATGTCATCAGCGGTCACTCTATGAGACAGCACAGATGGAGAAATTCCCATCATTGTAGAAAGTGTTATTGGACAAAACAAGGGCTGGGTGTCTTCCCCTGAGAAATGGGGAGAGTTTTTACTTCCTATCAACTCGCTGTGTTACCTTGGATAACTGATTTCCCCTACCTTGGGCCTCAGTGCCCTTGTCTGGAAAATGCAAGAGTTGGACCAGGTGTTTAAGACCAGTTCTGACCTTTGCAGAGCCTCATAATCAAAGGGTCTTTCAGCGATAAATGATTAAAGAAAATGTTCTCGCTCTACCCCACAGAAGGGCCAAATCATGCAAAAATGTAGGAAAGAAAGGAACCAGAGGAAATACATTTTTTCTTTTTTATGTAAGGTCCTAGAATTCTTGTTTAAATTTCCCAGTTACAAACAAACAAAAATGATTCACTCTTTCAACATTGGAGAAAGGAAGCAAGGGCAGGAGGTGGGCGGGGGCAGGGAGAAAAGCATATAAATTTACAGGTTGACTCAACCTGCTCCAGCTGGCAGCTGGGGTGGTGGGGCTGGGGACACTTGACCTCGATATATCTTCCGCACAAAGTGGGAGGGAAGGGCTTCTAGCCATCCTTTGTCATCAAGCAGGCCAAGCCTGGCTAATGGGAACTGTCACCTGGGCCTTTCCAGGTCAGAAACGAAGAACAGCAATTAACTCCTCTCGGAGGCCGGCGGCCCTGAGCAGGCCCTGCTACGCCAGGTAGCTAAATCATTAAAGACACAATTCTTTTCAGTGATAAATTGTGCAGGCGCGTGAAACCCGCTGCTGGCCATTAATCTGGGCTAATCAGGTTGAAAGCTGGGTTGTTTTATTTAGTAATTAACGGGTTATGTGAAAAACATGATCCATGGCCTGGGGCGTGTCTATAGAGCAGTGTCCGGGAGGAGAGAATGGGGAACGGCGGGGATTCTCTGGAGAGCCACTCAGCCTTACGCAATTACAGCCATTGGCAAACTGAAAAATGACCCTGGGCTTGTATTGACACCCAGGAAAAAAAACATTCCTGCCAACAGCACAGGCGGAGTCTTGAAGGTTGATAATTGCTCTCTCCCTCCTGCCCCTCACAACAGCCTGCTCAGCCAAACTCCAAGTTTCAGAGGTGCGCATTGATTTTGCAGGCATGCACTGCTTCCGGGGGCTGTGGACAGCCTGCGTGTGAAAGCGGGCTGGATGGAAGGCGGTTATCTTTGCAGAAATGGGGACTCTCAAAAGGAAGAGGCCGAGGGTGCAGGCGGGGGAGACAAATGGTTCTGGATGAACACATTGACATGGTGGTGCTCGGTGGTGCGGCGAGAAGGAACAGCCACTTTGCCACTGGCTGGACGGATTGGGAGGTCAGGTCTGGCCTGGAGCTGTGAGCCTCGCGAGGGCCACAGGATGGTGCGGGGAAGCCTGGTGACAGCAAAGAACGGAGGTCGGGCCGAAGCCCCAGCTGTGGCGCAGCCGCAGGTCGGCGCCCACTGACTACGCAGCTTCCCTGCGTTTTGGTTCTGCTGTGGCTCGACTTCCCTGATTCTCTCCCCCATTTCTTGCACCACACCGAGTCCCCGGAGGCCGAGTCCTGCCTATTCCACCTTCCCGGTTGCCCTCACGTCTTGTTTTCCGTCTCCACGGCCTGCTTTCCCCGTCAGGGCACCATCACCTCCGCAGCAGGCTGTAGCATTTCGCTCCTTCCCAGGCCTGCCCACTTCCACTCTTACTTCCTCCGATTAGTGTCCCCTGTGGTGGGGCCATGGTGATCTTTCTAGATGGCAAGGCAGCCTAAAGCCCTTGGGTTGCTCCTGCATGATTTAAAGACAAAACTCAGCGCTGGCTTCGGCGGCACATATACTAAAATTGGAACGATACAGAGTAAAAGTCTACGAAGTGTATGATTCCATTTACCTGAAATTCTAGACAAGGCAAAAACATAGTGAGAGAAAGGGGATCAGTCTTTGCCATAAGAAGAGGGAATTGATTCCAAAGGGGCAGGAGGAAACTCCTTGGGGCGATGGGAACGTTCTCTATGTTGATTGTGGCAATAATTACATGACTATGTGCATGTGTCAAAACTCATCAAATTGTACGCTTAAACTTGGTGTATGTTATATGTAAATTAGACATCATAAAACTGACATAAAATGTGTTTTAAAAAATAAAGATAAAATCAAAACCCTTAACCCAGGTGCCAAGGTCTGGCTTGACATCAGGCCTTGCTTGCCCACCCAGCCCCCTCTCCAGCCACTTCCTCTGTCCTCACCCTCGGAGACCCAGCCATACTGCACTCTATTCCCTTCTTCACATGTGCCATGTTCACAGTCGACAACCTGTGTCTTCTTCTCAGAAACCTCCTGCTGCTTCTACCACTTTAGCACTTGCTTAAACGTTGGGTCTATGGGAAAACCTGTCTGGCTCCTCAAGCTAAATGAGGCACCATCCTGTGGGGTGCCACAGCCCTGCCCTGGGCTTGCAGAGGCCCAGCCACTTTGTGGTCACTACCTGTTTGCTTCTCCCTGTCACCCTCCAAGCTCCGTGAAGGCAAGGACCACCCCCCTACTGTTGTTTGTGGCTGCATTTCCAGCTCCTACAAGTGTTCCTGGCACATTGTAGGTGCTCAATAAAACATGTTGCATGAATGACCGAGTAAAAATCCTCATTGGCCTCTTGAAGGGCATGGAGACTCAACCCTCACTGTACCAGAAAACTGACCCCACAGAAGGCCAATAAAATACTGGGTCCTATGGCAAATCAGTGGCAGACCAGAAAGGAAACGGGGTCTCCTGACCCCGCCCAGGGGCCTCTTCAGCAAACTACACTGCATTTCAATTCACATCTGCCACAGCTTTCTCTGTGATTTATTAATTGAATTCCTTGTGGAATGTCCTTGGCCTTTTGATCAATATAAGCAGTTTCTCCAGATGAGCAGCCTACTGGTGTCAGCGGGAACATCTGACATTCCTCATCATATCAGTGACTAGAAACAATTTCAGGAACATTCCTGAAGGTTTACGTTAACATTCTAGGAGCTCCTGGGGACAGTTTAGCTGACAAGTAAGAGTGATTGTTCTGTAGCCAGAAAAGCCTGGGTATGTTCTGTCTTTGTCATTTATTAGCTCTATAATTTTGGGTGATTTACTGTACCTCTCTGTGCCTTCCTTTCTTCATTTATAAAATGGGGATAATAACAATACTGACCTCATAAATAGTTGCTAATACCAAGTGAGATAATAATAATAATAGTGGAAGATAATGTTTATTCAGTGCTAGATAGTATGCTAAGTGCTTTCTATGTCTTATCTCAATCTCTGAACAGCCTACTATTCTTATCCCCATTTTCACAGATGGGCAAAAGTGTGACAAAGAAAGGTTTAGTGACTAGCCTATGGTCACACAGTCAGGGAGTGGGAAAGCCGGATTGGCTCATTTCTAACCACTGCACTCCACTTCCTGTGGATACATGTGCTTCATCCACGTCACCTGGTATAAGGAACCACCAGAAGCAACAGTAGAAATTATATTTTGTCAAGGGCTTGGTTTGTAATAGGTGCTCAATAAATGGTAGCTCACAGCTATTATTAGCCTGAAGAGTCTGTGCCAGGGAATTGGTTTTCTACTTTTGCTACCCTTTCTTTCAAAGGGATCCAGGAATCCTTGTGCAGAAACCTGGTCAGCAGGAAGCATTCCTGTGGCGCTACGGAAGGCGTTCGGTCATGGAGGAGCCAGTTCCCAGTGGGGAGGGGTTCTGGCACCGGCTGGTTTCCACCCAGTTACCTGCCAAGTCAACATGTGCCAGGCCCCAAATGGTTTCATCTCCTTCCAGGCTGAGGCTAAGTCATGTGCACACAAACCAGATGGACTATCAGGTGGAAATACCCACTGGGGCAGCTGGTGCAGCCCCCTAGAGGACTGCAGAAGTCCCAGGGGGCCTCTATTGCCCCAGGCTCTGGGCCTTAGGTGTCAACTGGAGGACATGCCCCGCAGCCCCCTGCCCCCTCCCAGGTGAGCCTTGCCCTAGAGGGGCATTCCTTCAGCCCTCTTTCCCTAGGGCAAGACTGCCGTGCCTCAAAAACACTCATCTTTTGTTTGCCCTACTGCCTGGCTGAACAAAGGAAGGTCCAACTTCCTTCGACCTAGGAAGCTAGGTCAAAGCTTCCAACTCAGCTAGGTCCAGCTTCACCAGAACACCAGTGGTGCCAGCTCTTGGCAAACTGGGGAGTCACTGAACCCCAGAGATGGAAGGGTCTTCACCTAGAGATGTCCTGTGAGGTTGCAGTACTGAGGCGGAGTCTGCATCCTCCCCAGGTGTGGGTCCAGGGCCTGCCACATATCAGCTCTGTGACTTCGGGCATGTGTCTCCAGTTTCTTATGTGGTCTATGGGAATAATAAGGGCACCTACTTAATAGAGCTCTGTGAGTATTATGCAAGAGAACCCATATAAAGTATTTAGAATGGTGCTCAGCTCATAGTGATTATTCAGTACATATCAACAACTTATTCTCGTTACTGTAAGCTGCCCACCCAGTACAGGAATCCTCACTATGACTAATTGTGCAGTTAGCATCCACTTGACTACTTCTAGTGACAGGAAGTTCATGACTTCACAAGGCAGCTCCATGGTTGCCAGAAAGCTCTGACTGTTGGGTGGTCCTTCCTTCTCTAGGTAGCATTTAAAAAGTGCATGTGGGAAACCTACATGTAAGAGTAATGAAAGATAAACAACATATAGTCAATGAAAAAGATCAAGCTGCAGAACAATACATGTATAAAAAAATAAGATTTGCCCTATTTGGCTCTGAGACAGCTCAGTCAGTGACTGATAGCAGACGCTGCCCCCTGTCTCTGCGTGATCGGCCTCCAGGGGGAACCGAAGGAAGTGGGCTGTCAGGGCGGCTTCAGGCAGCAGGGCAGGCTGGCGGGTGATGGAGAAGAGTCTAGGCGGGGAGGTTCTGCTGATTAGATCACTCAGCTGCCTGCTACTCCAGCCTCAGAAAGGGTCAGTCCCCGAGCTTGACCAAAGGAAAATTATTGGTCTCAAGAAGTGGTTTAGATCATTTTTTAAAAGGAAGCTCAGAAGGGATGGTAATAATCATATTTGCCATTTAAAAAACTTCCTAAACTCTGATGAGTTGGCCAAGCATCTCCTACACAGAACACAGTGCAGGGAAATCAGAGCGATCTGAGTCACTCTGTCTTTCAGTTCACTCTGAGAGTGTCCCTGAGGACCTTCTGTCACCCTCCGACAGGCCCAGCCCCACCCACTGCACCTGCTCCTTACCCAGCCACAGGGGGAATCAGGTTTCCTCTCTGCAACCACTGCCCCTGGAGAGGCTGGGGAGAGTATATTATGTAACTACCTCATTAGCATGGAGAGAATGCTACTTTGTCTGCTAGCTTCCCTTTGGCCAGGGAAGTTCCTGTGGGTCAGTGGAAGCCAGCAGCAGGGCCACGGGAATATGCAGAGCTTCGTCCTATGTGTTATTTTATTCGGTGTTACAATAAACCCACGTAGTGGGTCTATTTGATCCCCATTTTTCAGATAAGGACACTGGGGCAAGGACAGGGAAGGGACTTGCCTGCAGCTGCCCGAGTCGCAGGCGCAGAGGCAGGCTCTCCGCGTGTTGTACCCCCTCCTCATCAATGCTTGGTCTGGACCTGCTGGCCCCTTAGCGTCTTCCTCGTGTCCTCGCGTCTTTGTTCCTGAGACAGTGCTGCTGCCCTCTTCAAACATCTACCATCCTTCAATACCAAGGACGAGGGAAATCTTATTTTAGGAAGAGGAAGGTAAGGGGAAAGCATGGCAGAACTGAAAACGACTGGAAGCCCAGGAGAGCAGCAGCAGCAAATACAAACATGAGGCTTGTTCATCCTGCTAAAGCCCCAGATTATCGAAGCTGGGGCTGAGGGTCTGACTGAGAGTAAAGCAAAGGTCCTCCTGAAGGCTGTGAACTGGTCACTCTGCTCACGGCTTAACAGAGGCCTGCTAATGAGGCTGCACAGTGCGGATTAAAAGGGAGGATAAAGGACTGGCCGGACCTGCCCTGGGCCGGCAGTGCTCACACCAAGGCCACACAGGAGCTTTAGAGCCCTAAGCTGTACTTTGAAGAAGGGCAGGGATGCAGCCAGATTAAGGAGGCAAAGTCATGGACCACCACCGCCATCGCAGCCTCACACAGCAGAGTCACTTATGAGAAATACAGAGAGAGAGAGAGAGGCGGGCGGAGGGCGGGGTGGAGAGAGGGAGAGTAAGAGAGAGAGAGAACCAGCCTGTAGACAGCCTCTGCCTGCACTTCGGCCCTCTGGCCCGCTGGTCTCAGCGTCCCTCCCTGCTAGCTGGGACGCTATTCTGCAGCCTCCACCCTCTGCTTAGACTAGTGGGTGCTACTGCCCAGGATGGGCCAGACACCATGTGGGGACGTGGCCTCCGCCTGCACCAAGGACGGAGGGTGCCACCTTACACTGTGGCTGAGGAGACCCCAGTGTAACTGGGTGACTCCCCCAAAGTGTGTCACAAGTGGCTGCCGCCCTGGGAAAACCTGAGTATTGGAAAACGAATTACCTCACAGATAAACGTCCTAACTTAAAACATCTGCACAATGGACTAGTTAGGTCTGAGGTCAGAGTGGGGGTCGGGGGTGGGACGGGGGTGCTTCTCGAGATAAACCCCTGAGCTGTGAAGGCATAGGATGAGAGGTTTCCAGTCTGTTTTCCCCCTAAGTAGGGTTTCTTCCAGGGCCTTTGCTTCTGAACGTGTAGAACAAGGGGCTGAAGGAATTTTCCACTCTCTGCAGCTCTGCTCTCCTGTGATTCTGGGCGCTCCACGTCTCGACTTCCCAAAGACTTGCATCCCCAGATGCTGTCCTCCAGGTGGACATACAAGAGATTTTTATCCCAGAGAGAGGCCTCTCTTACGGAGGGCTCCCCAGTATCGGAAACAAGAATGTGTTCCATTTTCCGTGACAGCCTGGGGTGTGACCTTATGGCCCCCCAATACTGCTTCACTCAGTTACCTGGTTAATATAATAACTTAGGTAAGAGTTCCTACATCTTCCCTTTAATTCAGCCAAAACTTTGCCTGGAGCACGCCATAGCTTTCTTCAGGTCTGAAAACGCCCACTTAGGGCCTAGTGCCAGGTTTCTCCCTGTTTCCCAGATGCTTGCAGCTGAGGAACATCTTTCTTTTTTTTTCTCTCTCTTTGGAATTTTTATGAACTTTTAAGAACACTTGAGGCAATGCATATATAAGCATATACACACCATACATATTTGTTCAACAACGTGTGTTCTGTGCCCTCACACAGGCCCTGGGCTGGGTGCCAGAGTGACAGCCTCCTGAGGGACGCGCACGAGACAGCAAATCGAGAGTGACACTGGGGCCGATAACGTGGACACGGACATGCCCTGTGCCTCGATCCTTTGGGCATTTGGGATCACGTTTGAACACAAGGGACATAGGCTGAAAATAGAAAACTCATGCCCTGTTCCTAGAGCTGTGGGGAGGTCCCAGAGACCAGGAGAGTGTCCCCTCCCACTGACCCGACTGGCCCCTCACTCACTGGTCTGATCACGTGCAGTTCCCTGGGGACCCCATTGTCTGAACAGATGAGCCGGGGTTCATTTGGGAAACCTTTCCCTGGGAATGGAAAGGGAGATTTCAACCGTGGAGTTGGACTTTTGTGTTCATACAACTGTGTTTTGTTCAGAGGCTTTGTCTTTTTTTCAAATAACACCGCACAGAGAACCCTAAGAAAGTCCCCAGGCTGCGACCGACAGACGCATCGTTTCTTTTTATCCCATCGGTTGCGGGGAAAAGTAAGGAAGAGAAAAGAAAGGGAAGAAAGGAAAAAGAAGCCCCCCCCCCCGAGCCCCCCTCCCGTGTGCTTCCCATCAGCCACGTGGGTTTGCACAATTAAATCTCAATAGCTCCTTCCCGGGCTTTGTGGGGGCCCTGTCTGCCCCATGAAGACAGTCACTCCAGCGTCTCCGAGTGACTTTCTTCTCCACACGCCTGGCCGTCCCCCGGCCCCACTGTTCCTTCTGGGGCGCCTAGCCAGACTGACTCCTCTGAAGGAGTGGGCTCGTTCCGCTCCAGGGGGGAGCCCATGCCCGGCACGGAGCTGCCCGGTCCGGCTGGGAGAAACTGCCCGTCCAGAGAGGACGGAGGCCAGGCTGGCCCTGGCGTCACTGGCCTTTTACGTGGCTGCAAAGGGAATTCATCTCAACTGCTAGGTTGGTTTATAGCAGGAGCGAGGAAATGGTTTATTTGGTTTTTCTTTTCGGTTAAGGATCCATCTGGGATCTAGTGCCTTCAAAATCATCTAGTATTTTCTGCTTGTTGTTTTTTTTTTAAATCCTGACCTTTCAATATTTCTGATAAAAATAAGAGCATAATAAAAGACACTGTTTTGAATCTGAAACTACCGTCTCCAATATGCCTCAGCCCTAGGTAGGGAAAAAAGAGTCCAGAGAGGAGAGCCAGGGGCTTCTCTGCAATGGGAAGTCCCCCTGCTTTTCCCCTTCTCTTTCATCCGTCTTGTCCCCAGCCCGGAGCTTGCTGTCCTTTCCTTTGTTCCTTCTGCCGCTTCCATGACCCAGTGTTTCCCTCCCCCAGACTCTCTCAGATCCCACGACCCCCGCAGAGCATCCCGGGTTCTGGCCCCGACCCCTCTGCCGGCAACCTCTGCATCACCATCGCCCGCGTCCGTCCCTGCCGATGTCATTTTCTACCAGGACTGCGTGCTCCTCCTAGAAGGCAGGGATGGGTCGAGATACCGCTGGGCCCCTCCTCCCACTGGCCTGATTCGGAATAGGTACCCAGCGTGTGCGAGGGGCACTGCAGGTGACGCGGAGTGAGGCTGAGTCCCTAGGCAGGCTAAGCCTGCTGCTTGCCACCCCTGGGTCCACCAGGATGTTGGCAGTGCTGACTGGAAGGCTCTTCTGCCGTGTTATTCAACGAACATGTATTAATCGCATGAATCTCCCCAATGAGAAACAGCTCATTTGGTCTTAATAGGAGAGAGAGGGGACACAGGCTATGAGCTCAAATATCTTGAATTTGCATTTTAACTGAGCTGTATCACTTTAGCTCTTTGTTACTATTTCCTCATCTGTAAAAGGGGAATAATAGTAACGCCCACCCTGCCTTCTTCCCTGAGTGTGTGTGAAGAAAAGTCAATGTCTGTGAAGAGCACATCGTAAAAGTTTTAGGTATAAATGACTGCAAAGCAAGGTCCCCTGTGCTGGGAAGTGCCACTCCTTAAGCAATTACTGTCAATAATTAGGAACTGATTTGAGAACAGAATAAAGGCTGGTTAAAAAAAAACACTATAAAATTACAGTCTTCCTGGTGTTAGAAGTGGGGTGAGAGGACCCAAGAGAAGAGACCGCAAAGGTCTGAAAGAGCAACGAGTTTGGCTGGAGCCAGGAGGACACACCAGGTGCTTTGGACGTGAAGGCTGGGCCAACATTTGGAGAGGTCTCACATGTGTAATAGTGGAGCTGTTGAGAATTTTTGAGCAAAAAAATGAGGTGTTGGGAGCTCTGTTGAGCATGGTTAGTGTGGCAGGTTGTGTGGCATAGGAAAGGGAGGCACTGGAGACAGAGACACCTGTGAGCAGGTGACGTAGTAGCCAGGCAGGATGTGGCCTGGGCTGTGGCCTGGGCTGTGGCCTGGGCTGTGGCAACCCAGAAGAGAGGGCAGGTTTGGACGCACACTGTTTGACAGGAACACTGCAGGTGACTGGTGGCAGCAGGAGAAACAGAGAGAGAACAGCCCCAGGACACCAAGGCTGGGTCATCTGTTATCTCAGGGCACCTCCATGCACACACGGCATTGTAGCTTGTCCCTCCCCCACACTGGTCCGTTCACTCCTTGAAACAGCTGTCCTCGCAACTTCACACACCCAGCATCTGGCCCATGGAAGATGCTAATATATACATGCGCGGAATGAATGAGTGACTCAAATTTACATGGCACCTTCAGAAGAGCCCCTTGGTGAACGCTAGGGCGCCTTGGGTATGAGGGAGCTTCATTTTGGGTGGTATGGTCCCCTGGGTCTTCCCCCGTCTCAGGACGGATGTGGTTCTGGGAAATTTCCAGCGGCCTCACTCCAGGCTTTGTCTTGACCCCTCCCATCTGATGCACGTCTCCTGAGAACACAGGGCCAGCCTAAATCCCAGGCTTTTCCTCACCTGGCCACCACAGCCAGGTTTGCGGAGCGGGTACTCTGTGCTAGGCCGGGGGCTATGCCATAAGTCACCTCATTTAATTCCACTTCCTCTTTACGGCAATCCTTGAAAAGGGTTAGAATCCCATTTATCACAAGTAAAAACTGGGGCTCAGAAAAGTTCAGTAACTTGTCCGGGACCACACAACAAGGCGTGGTGAACCCAAATCACAGCCTGAGGATGGAAATGCATTGTGTTCACTACTGCACCCCTCACACCTGCCCACACTGTGCAACTTTGAGTGTTTATTCAATGAATGAGTGAAACAAGATTTTATGACTCCAAAGCTCAACCAGAATCTGAGCCTTCGCTGCCTCATCTGGAAACAATATGAACCTTCTGGTTGTGAGGTTAAAATGGGTCCTGGAAATATGTTTGGTAAGCATAGGGGTGCATAAGCCACATTTCTTCCAGAATTCCTAAATCCTGGACTGCAGACAATGCTTGCAGATACCCGTTTGGAGAGGTTTGGCCTGCAGACCTCAGCTCACCTCCCTTGAGGCTCGTTTGTGGGTCCGATCTGATACTTCAAACTGGCACCATCAACAACCACCAGGCAAGCAGCAAACCTTCCTTGAGAAGCCGAACAAACTCCTTTTATTTCAACTGCATCTGAAACCTGCTCACTCCTCCCAGCCACCACCCCCATCCTGACCACACCTCCCGGCCCTCTGCTCCCCATCCCGCCCCACACTCTGCAGCCCTTTGTCAGGGAACTCAGGGGAAGTGAAAGGTTAGCTGAAAGGGGGACATCGTGGTTGCCAGCATAAGTTAGCAGCGGGGCGGCAGTCTCAGCCACCGCTGCTAAAGTTTCAACGGCTGTGGCCACACAGAGCAGGCCTTGTTCTTTCATGAAAGTTCTAGTCCCAGTTTTGTTCCAGGGATGGAGAGACTTCAGCAAGGCCTTTGTGGCCGAAGAATCCCCTGGACAATAGGGCCACCCTCCTCCAAAGTGCCTGGAACCCCCTGGAGGGAGGGCTGAGGCCCGCAAACCGCAGGGCTGTTCTGCACTGGTGGATGTGGAAAGTTCCATGAGGGCCGGGGACAAAAGAAGGGCTCGGGCCTCGGCTCTGCCAGGCTCCTCCTAGGCCAAGTCACAGCCCCGAGGAAGGCTCCTGGTGGTGCCAACTTCAGCACATCCTTGGGAACAAGACAGGATCTCTAGAGCAAGCTGAATGGTCTCACTCAGAAGCTGGCTTTTTTCTGCCTAGTACTAATGACCCGTCCTTCACCCAGAGTGTCAGGACTCTCACAGAGAGTTCAGCGGGTGAAGGTAAGAGCGGAGACAAGGTGAAAGTTTAGGAAGCCAGGTGCCATGGGAAGCTCTTTAGTAATAGTTAGTATTTATTAAGCACCTACTATGTCCCACGTATTGTGTTAAGCAATTTATATGTATTCTTTTATTCTGTGTTCCTAACAGTCTTATAAGGAAGGAAGGATTATTATCATCTTCACTTTATAGGTGACAATACTGAGAGGTTCGCAGAAGTGAAGCAACTTGCCTAAGTTCCCACAGTCTGTACCTGTTGAGTAGGATTTATTAGTGGGATTTAAATTCATGTCCGTGCAACACAGAAGCCTACATTCTTTTTTTTTTAATTGAAGCATAAACTGACATACAATATACTGCACATATTTAAAGTTTCAGCATATCTGAATTCATTGCCAAAATTAAGATAGTGAACACATCCATTAGCCCGAAAATTCCCTTGTGCCCCTGTGTATACCTTCATCCAGTCCCCAGGCAACTACAGATCTGCTATTACTCTATATTAGTTTGTAATTTCTAGACTGTATGATATATAGAATTATACAACATGAATTGTTTAAAAAAACCTGGCTTCTTTGACTTGGGATAACTCTTTTGAGATTCACCCATGTTGCACAAATCACTAGTCTGTTCCTTTTGATTGCCAAGTAGTATTTTATTGTTTAGATACATCAGAGTTTCTTTATCCGTTTCTCTGTTGGTGGACATTTGGGTTATGTCCAGTTTCTGGCTGTATAGACACATGCTTTCATTTCTCTTGGGTAGGAATGGAAAGATTAGATCACATGGTAGGCTATATATTTAACTTTTTAAGAAACTGAGAACTGTTTGCTAAAGTAACTGTATCATTTTGAATTTCCACAAATAGTGTATGAAGATTTCAGTTGCTCCAGATCCTTGTCAACACATGGTAGTTCGACACAGTATTTAATTTTAGCCATTATAATAGATGTGCAGTGGTATCTCATCTTTTCATGTGTTTGTTTGTCATATTATATCTCCTTTGGTAAAATGTTCAAATTTATTGCCCATTTTTTAATGGGCTTGTCTGAATTCTAATGATTGCATTTGAGAGTTCTTTATATATTCTGAACATAAGTCCTTTATCAGATCTGTGATTTTTCTCCCAGTCTGTGTCTTGTCTTTTCATCCTCTTAACACTATTTTTTGAAGAGCAGAAGCTTTCAATTTTGATGATGTCTAATTTTTCAAATTCTTATTTTATGAATGATGCTTTAGTTGTGGTATCTAAGAAGCATTTGCTTAACACCAAGATAACAATGGGTTTTTTTCTTGTGTTTTCTTCTAGAAGTTTTTTAGTTACAATTTTTACATTTAGGTCTATGTTTCATTTCATAAAAATTTATGTATAGGTGAACTGAAGGACTTCTTTGCATGCAATTGTTCACCACCATTGGTTGAAAATAGCTATCCTTTCTTCATTGAATTGTCTTTGTACTTTTGCCAAAAAGTAGGTGTCCAAATATGCATGGGTTTATTTCTGTACTCTCTATTCTGTTGATGCCTGTCTACTGATCTATTTATCTATCTTTATGCCAATATCACATGGTCCTGATTACTCTAGCTTTATAATAAGTCTTGAAATTGAGTATTGTTAGTTTGTTCCAGTTTGTTCTTCTCTGCTAAATTGTTTTGGTTTTCTATGTCCTTTGTACCACCATATGAATTTTAGAATTGCTTTGTCAATTTCTACTAAAAAAACTGCTGGGATATTAATAAAGCTTGTATCCTTAGTTACATGATAATCGTATTTAAATTTTATCCAAAACTTTTGAGTTTGGCATTATTCTCACTATTTTATAGATGAGGAAACCAAAAGTCATATATGTCATAGAATCTTATTAGCGATACAGTAAAAATAGCCTGCTGTAATTCTTGCTATCACTATACCACAGTGTTTGAAGGCCCCAGCTGCGTCATAAATGTCGCCTCAGTCTTCAGCTGGGATTTCCCATTGGGACAGTTTTGGGCTGTATTCAGCACTTGAAACTACCGTTTGACATTTACGTGATCGCAAAACAGACCATCAAAAACATATCCTTACTGCTACCTTTCTCTGGCGCTAGCTTCATCCTCATTTCTTCAGTGATGGGAAAATCATACACTCTCATCTATGCACATGGTACCTTCCCTCTAAGTCTCACTAAGCATTATCATAAGAAGAACTCATTCACCAAACCTGCTTTTAAATGCTCAAATATGCAATCTTTAAAAAAAAAAAAAGCAAAAAAAAAAGCATGTCACTCTCCTGCCCAGGACCAATGACCCCCCAATGCTACTAAAATTAAGTTGACTTGTGAAGTCATGCACATTTAGAGCAGAAAGGCACCTAGAGATCATGTACACCAAACAGAGAGAAGCAATGTTCAGTCCTCTTGTTTTAGATGTGGGAGCTGACTGCCAAGGAGTGGAAGTCCCTTTGATGCAAGGAATCGGTAACTCCACCTCTCTTAGGAATTCTGGTATTGACTTTGGTTTTGAGCTTTATGGCAATAAAGCTGTGGTTTTGACTGCAACCTCAGTCCAATGTTTTCGCCTCTAAACATGTAAAATACTCTGACCTGCAAGGCTCTCCTCAACTGCATCCCAGCCCATCCTCTACCCTGTCCCATGCTCTGTGCCACTTGTGTCCACTCCAGCAACGCACTTCCCGACCCCCAGGCCTTGCTTTCTGCTGGTCCTTCTGCCAGCGGTGAGCTCTTCCTTTTCTATCTGTATCTATTTCTCCCTGAAATACCCTCACTCTCCATTATCCGAGGCTGATCTCAATTGTCACCTCTTCCTTCAAAATTTCTGATTCCTCCAGCTGCATGCATAGATTCTCTACCCCCCACCGCAAGTTCCCATCATCCTGGGTCTGAGATGAAAAATGGCCCAGATGGGGTTAATAGCAGATTGGTGATTACGGAAGAGGAGAGTAGTGGATTTGATGCCATAGCAACAGAAACACAAAATAAAAGCCAAAAGAAATACAAAGAGAGAACAAGAAGAATGAACTGTCCTATCAGCTTTGGAACATCTCCAAGTGCTGTAATATATGTGTAATTGGGTCACAGAAAAAGAAGAGGGGATGCACAGGCAAACACTAAAGAAATAATTTAACTTTTTAAAAAGATTTTATTTATATATAGATTTATTTATTTATTTATTTATAGAGAGAGGGGAAGGGAGGGAGAAAAGGAGGGAGAGAGACATCAATGTGTGATTAGGGACCTGGCCTGCAAACCCAGGCATGTGCCCTAACTGGGAATTGAATTGACAATGCTTTGGTTCACATGCTGGTACTCAATCCACTAAGCCACACTAGCCAGGGCTAAAGAAATACTCTACCTTTTAAAGACTTTTAAATTTATTTTAAAAAATACATATTCACAGATTCAAGAAGGTCAACAAATGCCCAAGCTCAGGAAACACGATGAAAAATACAGCAAAGCATATCCTGATCAAAGTGCTTAAAACAAGGGGTAAAAAGCAATTAGTGAAAAAAGACTTAGCATGTATGAAGGAACCAAGAGACAGAACAAAGCAGACCTCACACTGAAAACAATGCAAGTCAGAAGACAGTGAAGAATCATCTTCAAAATTCTGACACAGAAAACCGATGAAAATACCCAGAAAGTACCCAATGAAAGTACCCAGAGAAAATACTGGGTTGGCCAAAAAGTCTGTTTAGTTTTCCCATAAAATAAAAGACACAGTTTTCATTTTCACCAATAACTTTATTGATTGGGTATCTTGAGAATATCAGCTCTCTCTCACTATTGGCTTCTAGTAGGTAGAGGCCAAGGGTGCTGCTAAACATCTTCCGATGCATAAGACAGCCCCACAGCAAAGAATTATTTGGCCAAAATGTCA
Organism: Pteronotus mesoamericanus; assembly: GCF_021234165.1. Taxonomy (NCBI): domain Eukaryota; kingdom Metazoa; phylum Chordata; class Mammalia; order Chiroptera; family Mormoopidae; genus Pteronotus; species Pteronotus mesoamericanus. The sequence goes on along the minus strand of NW_026555265.1, from coordinate 7,360,582 downwards.
ATAGTACGAAGAAACTTCACAAACCAGTTTTGACACATTCAATCAGTCACTGCACCTTCACCAAATACTGTACACTTTTTTTTTTGCATTTCTGTTGCCTTTTTACCTTTCTTGAAATAATAAAGCATAATATGCCAAAAATGTTGCATGTCTTCTTCTATCTTCAATATTAAAATGGCTGCACAAAAAATCAACAATTTTGATAAATATTTTTTAATGCACGCTGATATGACAGCTGTCACAATACAACTAACAAGATTGTTTTGAATGAAGTTAAAGACAACTAAGTGCTACAAGAGCTATTGTATGGAAAAAACTAAAAAAACTTCTTGGCCAACCTAATATCTTTCAAACATGAAATACTTCAGAAATATATTGTAAAGCTGAAAGAAGTCATCAGCAGAGACCTACATTACCAGAAATATTAAGATAAATCCATTAAAAATGATACCAGGTGGAAACCTGAGTCTCCAGAAAGGAGTGGAAAGCATCAGGAATGGTAACTATATGGGTAGGAACATGATTTTTCTTATTATTTAAATCCCTCTCAAAGATCATTTTTAAAAAGATAATTTTGCCTGTTTCAAGTAATAATAATAATATATTGGGGAATTTACAACATATGTTGAGGTAAAATGTATGATAGCAGTAGCACAAAGGTTGAGAGAACACAAAATAAATGTGTACTTTTGTAAGATTGTTATATAATATGCAGAGGATAATATTATTTGAATTAAAGATGTACATCATGAACCCAAAGCTAACACAAAATCAAAACCAGAAAGTGTGGCTAATATGCCAATAAAGGAGACAACATGAAATCATAATGTATATTTAATTAATTCAAAAGAAAGCCCTGACTGGTGTGGTTCAGTTGGCTGGGTATCATCCTGCAAAATGAAAGGTCGCAGGCTCGATCCCCAGTCAGGGCACATGCCTGGGTTGCAGACCAGGTCCCCGGCTGGGGGTGTGCGGCAGGCAACCCATTGAGGTTTCTTTTACACACAGATGTTTCTCTTCCTCTCTTTCTCCCTCCATTCTCTTCTCTCTAAGAATAAAGAAATAAAATCTAAAAAGAAGAGGGGAAGAAGAAGAAGGAGGAGGAGGAGGAGAAAAGGAAGAAAGAGGAAACAAAAAGTCAATCAGGCAAATAGAAAATACCAAGATAATAGATTTAAAATACTAACATGATAGATTTAAGCTCAACATATCAATAATCACATTAAATGGAAATAGTCTAAATTCCTGAATTCAAAGTTAATGTAGAAAACGAATATTTTAGACTTTTAACAAATGGTGAGTCCGGGTGAAAAGTGTGTGGGAATCCTTGCACTTGTCTTGTAATTTTTCTGTAACTTGGAAATTAGTTTAAAAATAAAATTTTAAAAATAGAATTAATATTTATAAATATTTTAAAAATAGTTTGTTGTTCTTCAAACCCTTACATCTCCTTCCATAAGATTTTGCAGCACCCTGCCTCCCCACCTTGCTGGACACTGGCAGCGTTTTGCTTTGAAGTGAGCACCAGACAGTGAATCAAGGGACCTGAAAGCCGGTCCCATTTCCACCTGTATTTGACTTGACTTCTCTGAGCCTTATTTTTCTTACCTAAGAAATGGGCACAGTATAACCTATCTCAAAGGGTGATTGTGAGACCTATGCCAGGATGCCCCATCCTGGCAAGTCATGGGTGTTCAGTGAAAGGCACGCTGTCCAACAAGGAGCCGAGAACTGGGCTTCCTGAGCTTGAGTCCACCTCAGCCCTGTGGAGTTCAGCTGACAAGGACTTTGTCTCAGGGGCGATGCCAAGGCCAGAACCAGGATGCTGCCTGGGGCAGCCACGGCTTAGCTCTGGCCCGGCTGCTGCCCTCCGCCCCCAGGGCTCCCTTCCTGACTGCTTTCTCTGGGAAACATTGGAGTCAAGAACACACCAATTTACCACCCCACCCCCAACCCACACCAACACGGAGGGAGAGGATGCCCAGGCTGCAGACAAACAGCAAACCCCTGCGGCGTTCCCCTCCTCTTCATTCTTACTGCCATGGCTGGCTGAGACCCTGTCATTTCACACCTGGACTACGGGAGAAGACTCATAAATGGTGGTCTAGCCGCTGCCAGTCCTTGGCTCCGCATCTCTACTCTTCATACTATAGTCAAAATGATTTTTTTGAAAAGCAATTCTGATCCTATCTATTTCTTGCTCAAAACCCTTCCACGGGTCCCCATTACCTCCTTGTCACATTTTAATCCAAACCCAACTCTTCAGTCTCAACCCCCTGCCTTCCTTCCTTTCCTTGACAAAGACCCACATTGCATCTATTCATACCACCTCAGCTACCTAGCTCCCTGCAAAGCTTTTAGTGAGCAACTGTTATGTGCCAGACATGTTAGGTACATTGTGACTGTACGCTTTCTTGACAATTACTACTTCTCACTTGTGACCAGGGATTATTACTCTATTCCTCATGTTAATCCCTACCAAACTGTGTAAAACTCGAGCTTCATGTACACGTTTTTCTGCTCCTTTCTCTCTTCCCCAACAGTGCCCAGCCCAGGGCCAGGCTAGGAGTCAGGATGGAATTGAACAGAAAGAACCTCACACGCCCAGAGTGAACTTCTGTCAGGCTCCCTGGATCTTGGAGGGCTTTCCAAACATTCGTGTGGTTGGCTCGCTCCCCCAGCAGCCAGCCATCCCCGCCCGAGGACAAGGCCTGGGTGTTGCTGGTACGGGACATCAGAGTGAAATGAGGCCTCCGGACAAGGAGAGTTATATAGTTCCCAAGAGTTCCGAGGCTTCAGGGCACCTGGGTTCCCACCTAGGGGCTTGGGGGCTGGGAGATGGGGCGGGGGGTGGGGTGGGAAAGTGTTTCTCCACCAAGCCTTTCTGATTGTAGCCGGTGCCATTTCTTGACATTCTGGCAGTTGCGGATGTCACATGTGTGCTGAGAGGAGAGCGTGGGGGTCCCAGAATCCGCGCCCTAGTTTACAGTGCACAGGACATCCAGAGTCAGGGAGGCTGACTGGGCTGGGCAGTGGGGGGTAGATGAAGTGTCCCCAGAACCCAGCATCTCCAAGCCAGGTCCTTGGCCAAGGTTATAATATTGGGCAATACACTTTAAAAGGCAGACCTTGTAAAATGAGGATCACAGCAGTAGAGCACAGGGTGGTTGTGACCGTGGAGTGAGCAGATTCTGTAACAGCTTGGTGGGGGCCCGTGCAGAGGCTGATGTGAAATGCAGGGGAGAAGTAGGTGAAAAGGAGAATTCTTGTGGATGGAAACCATGGTTTTTGCTGTGTTTCCTTGGGGAGGAGCATAACGATGATGAATTTTGGTTCCTTGACATTAACAATAAAGTCCTTTAAAAGTCTTCTAGGACTGGGTGCGCAAAAGGGAGGGAGCCTGCCCCTGGACACTCTCCATGTAGCCTCAAGCCACTCCCTTCTCCTTTTGGGCTGCATTTTCCCTACCTGCAGGTGAGGAAGTTGAACCCCCAGCTCTGGCAGGCTTTGCATCAGCTATTTTACACTCCTTCCCACCCCATCCCCTCCCCCACTCCCCCACGCAAACAGGAAAAGTCTTTAGGAAAGCAAAAAGAAGTAGGATAAATGACGTGGATGTATTTAGAGGGATGTTTTCAGCCTCCCTTTCTCAATCTGCCCGGAATGGTTTTCAGATAGAATGGACCAGAGTCAGGACTGGAATAAATCAGGTGTACCCTGGTGGTATGGTGGGGATTCTGAACTGACCCGTCTTCTGATGTTGCTGGTCGATGGTTTGGAAGGAGGAGGTACAGCGAGGCATAGGGGGCAGGGCGGCCGCCACCTTCTGAAAACACACCTGAGCCTGTGCGTGAACATGGGCTCAGAGACAGTCCTCCTATGATCAGCCATCCGCCCCCCGGTGCTCAAGGTTGTACAGCGGAGCCAGGGGCTGACTACATGTTGGCCCTGGGAAGGGCCCTAAGAAATAGGAACCAAGTCTGTCCTTTCACAGAGTCAGCCCGAAGCCAGAGCAGGGAAGGGGCGTGACCAGAGAGGGGGCGTGACCAAGCGAGGGCGGAGCCGGCTCGGTCCGTGCCCGGTGGCCCTGTCACCACGCCCTGCTGCACTAGCACACGGCGCATCGGCTTCATGTTCTATAAGGGAAAGTTTCGAAAGCAGAAGGCTTAAAGCAGGTGAAACGAATCTATGTTAGGAGTTGAGATACCGGTCACCGTTGCAAGGGGAGGCCCTGGGAGGGAGTACGGGAGGGCTTATGGGACGCTGGAAATGTTCCGGTAGCTGACCTGCATGATATAAAGGTATGCAAGTTTATGAAAATTCATCGACCTGTACAGATGATACGTGTACATTTCACCTCAATAAAAACACATTTTAAAACAGTGAACCACGAGGAGAGTGTAAAGGAAGCATGTGGCTTAGACACTGTGTTTGGCAGCCCCTGCACCCCCAGCCCCACCTCCCGGGGCAGGCAGAAGAGGGTGGTGGTTGTCTAATACTTCCAGCTTGCCCCAGGGAGCCGGGCGGTTGGAGGGCCGGCAACCCTTGAATATTGGCAGAGCAAACACATGGGCCTCCGAGCATACTGTCTCCTCTGTGTACACAGGGTGTTAGGCCAGGCTCTACTGAGCTGCACTTCATGGTGACAAAGACAACAATGCCACCATCTCGTAATTGTCAACAGTGTCTCTGTGCTCAAGTCTTTGGACCAATATTTGCAGAGCCAGAGGAGCCACGTCTACTTGGCGATATTGACTTGGATCCATCACGTACCAGAAAAAGCGGAGTGCTCGGCCCTGCCTGCCGCCTCTGCCCCGGCCTTGGGGAAGTATCTGGCCTTAGGGAGCATGTGTGGGGGCCTGGAAAACTAGCCCCACCCTTGGCTGTTGTCACCTTCCCCTCACGCCCAGGGAGTCAGGCTTCAGGAGAAGAGTCAGGGATTTCCAGACTGCTGAGTCACATCGCCTAAGGTCCCCTGCAAATCCAACCTGCAGAATTTGCAGAGAAGGGAACTGGGAAAAATGAGGCATGACATTCATTCTTGAACTCAAGTTTTCAGGAAATGGCAATTGTAATGCTTTCATCCATGAATTTTTCTTTTCATAACTGGGTTAAACCCTCTATATGCTAAATATGTCTGCATCCAGGTCAGGGTTTTACTTCTCCCAGTAATTTCTGCATGAGACGCTTTCCCAGTGACAGATACAAGAGACTACTTTCCAGAAACTGTGTTGCCAGGGGAAGTCCCTGCTCCTTTTTGTGAGCTCTAGGCCTCAACTCGGGCCGTGACCTGTGACCTCCTGGCTCCGAGCCAAGCAGGGGAGAGCTGGGGGCCAGCCTGTGTCAGCTGCACAAACTGCCTTGGGGCACTGCTCCCCATGAGGGGCTGACCCCTAACTGCAGGTGCCCTGTCCCCAGGACAGCTTTGCTATCCAGTCAAGTGGCAAGGAGCTTAGACATCTCTGCTCTCTGAGAGGGTTTCTCTTTTTCCTGTTTTATCAGAAGACCTCAGATGAGACTGGTGCCCTGCCTTGTCTCTGCCTCCAGGGCCCACACATTCAGTGAGGCCTCCAATAACCATTAATTTAGCCAATTTCCTGGGCCACATCATCCCCCGGGATCCCCACTTTGGTGGGCAGCAGCGGAACAAGACTCCCTGCTGTTTCCCTTCCCTTTTAATTACACGGGGGACAAGCTTCTTTGGGCTGACTTTGGGAGGCGAGCCCCAGGCCAGCCTGGCTGCCCTCCACGAAACAATGCGCACATGTTCCGGAGAATTCCCTCCTCGCCTAATCCGGGCTGGGAAGAAAAGGGCTTTTCTTCTTGTTGTCAAAGGGGGTCTTCGATGCTAAGATACCATTTTGTGTCTCAAGTCATGTCACGGGACTTCTGCCTCGGCCGCTGCAGCCTGCTCTTTAGAAATGAAAGACACAGTCCTTGCTTCACCTCAGGACAAGTGCCCCCAACCCTGCCCTCCTCTGAAAATGAAGGGGGTTGGGAGCCAAGAGAAGCAGGAAAAGCTCCCGGCCCCCACTGTTCCTTTCTCCTCCAGGCAACCTCGGATTTCTGGACTATTTGCCCAAAGGATGAGTAGGGAGGGCTGAACCTCACCTGCTGATCTCAAGGGTCATGAATATTCTTATAATCCCCTGGATAGAAGGGCTCTTTCATTAGAGAAGCAGATTCCTCTGCTGCCCTGGGGCTCGCCACTGTGCCCACCCCCTCCTACCCTGAGGCTTGCCTGCCTGCCTGCCTACTCCATGGCCGCGGGTCCAGGCTGGCCTCTCCCGCCGAATGGAGTGCCCGTTTTCACAAGGCGTTGCTGTGCTGCTTCCCATTGCCAATCCACGTCCCTGCTTTATAGACGAAGCAAAGGGAATAACAACAAAGAAGTTACGAAATGCCACCTGCTGCTTAGAAAGGGCTGGTTTCGGTACAGGAGAATGAACTCCCTGCACCGTTGGTAGCTGCATGTGCTTCTATGTTTACACTTTACTTCACTTGGCAAAAGAATTGGAGGGAGCTTTTGGACATGCTCACAAAAATCAGATGAAGTGATCAAAAATAAACATGGGGATGGGGAGGCTAAATAAAATCAATTCAGGGGACCATTTAGTACCACACACGTGTAAATGTAAGTTCCCATATGACAGCAAGGATAAGCTGAGAATTTAGTTTTGAGCTTCCTAGCAGCCAAAGAAATGGGAGAAATGGCCAATAGGAGGTCAGAACAAATCAGTCACTGGGGAAAACAGGGTCTCCTGCGATGGAGGCCTGAGACTCTGTCAGTGGTGGAGCAAGCAAATAAAAACGCCCTTTGCTGCATTAAAAATGTTGTCATGTGGGATGGACTGAGAGAGTGGGAGGTGGGCTGGATGGAGGAGGGCAATGGGGGATAAAACCGGGACAACTACGAGAATAAACAAGAATAAAAAAGTAAAATTAAAAAAAGTCATCCTTAACGTAACAGTTTCATCAAGCTGGGCTTTAAAATAATTTACAGCCAGATTCTCTGCAAATTCTCAAGAGAAATGAAGAACCATATGGCAGCCCAAGATCCCTTTGGAGCCCCTCAGTGCAGCCCACTGAGTCAGGCAGAGGGGCCGCATGCCAGGGCCTCCCCAAACACACGGGGGTACAGGGGAACTGAGCTCTTAGAGACCCAGCCGGCAGCCCTCAGCTGGGGCTTATCAGATGCAGGGTAGTGAGTCCTCAGGATAGAGCTGGGCCAGGCAGCTCCAGGGCCTTACAGGAGCCAGACCTAGGAAAAGGGCTTACTGGTTGGGGCAACCCTGTGCTCTGCACAGAGTGTGGAAGAAACACGTCCGAGGAACAACGTTCAGGCGTCCCTGGGAGCGAGTGAGCGCTGCAGGAGAGAGGCAGGATTCCGTCAATATTTCTCACACCATCCTTGTCCTGGGCTTGGAAATAACTATGGAGCAGACCTTATTGTAATTTAAACCAGCATGGTATGATAATAGTAACACTCGCCGTGTGCTGGACTCTTTGAAAGTGCTTTAAAATGCGTTATTTTATTTTAGCCTTAAAAACTCCATGAATTATACTGTATACTTTCATACACTTTTGTTTTTTTAGAGGGTTGAGGAAACCAAGGCTTAGAGGAGAATTTTCTTGCTACCACGCAGTTAACAAGTAGAAGTGCCAGGATTTTAACCCAGTTCTGTCTGCTTGCAGGGCCCAAGGTCCCTACCAACATACCCTCTCAGGAGGAAAATCGAGCTAGAAATCAGAACTGAAGTCTTTGGTTCTGAGATTATGGCTACAACAGCTTTGCGCTGTGTTTTCCTTCACAGATTTACTTCTACCATACTTTCATACAGGGTTGGAGTCTCTAAAATACTTCAGAGCTCCAACATTCAGAGAGACTCATTCACTCATTCATTCATTCGGTAAGAATCTGTTGTGGCAGGCACTGTGTTGCGGGAAGATCAGATGGCGTCTCTCCTCTCTCAGAATCTACAGCCTATAGGGGAAGATGGACGCTGCATAAGGAACTAGGCACGTGACGTGTCCTCGGAAGGCAGGGTTCCTGGTGCCATGGGGGCGTATCAACTACCACATTAGTCTGAGTAAGGCCTAGGTCAGGGAAGAGCTCCCAAAGGCGGTAACAGGAAAGCTGAGCCTGGAGGGTAAGTGGCAGTCGGTCAGGCAAGTGGAGGATGGAGGCTTGGGGAGGGAACGTGCAAAAGCGTGGGGAGCACAGTGTGTCTTAAAAGACCTGTAGGGCCATGTGATTGGGCCCAAGGAGAAAGGAGGCTGAAGAGGGCAGGGGCAGCCCTGACAGGACCTGAAAGCCTTGTTGGTGATTTTGGACTTTATCGTAAGGACAGTGCCAGCCAATGGGAGGGTTTTCAGCAGAAGAATAGCAATCGAGGTGTAATTTAAAGCCGTCATCTGGCAGCGTGGAGGTGAGCCAGCGGGAAGCAAGGAGGCCCTGAGTTAGGAGATCATGGCCGGAGCCATGACGGTGAGTGAGGATGAGGGGTGTGAATGGATCTGGCAGATGCTCACAGATCTATGACTGGCCTTGGCAGATGATCTGATGTGGACAGTGAGGGAGCGGGAAGAGGTAAGGGTGACTCCTAGTTTTTGACTTGAGCAATCAGGTGAGCGGTTTTACCGTGGAGTGGAATAGGGCAGAATGGAGCGAGCGCACGTTGTGGAAGGTGATCATGAGTTTAGCTACGAGAGACCTGTGGCTAAAGCGCGGGGTAACGTTAAATAGGCATTGGGAATCACCGGCAATGAAATCCCCATTGATGCTGTGGGCATGGATGAAATCTAGCGAGAGAATACAGTTTAGAAGAGCACCAGCATAGAGCTCTGTGGAATTCCAACACCAAATAGCTGCGTGGAAGAGGAGAACCAGCAAAGGAGACAGAAAACAAACAGCCAGAAAGGCCAGAGAAAATCAGAAGGGTGCTGCGGTGGAAGCCAAGAGACTCAAGTATTTCAAAGAAGGGGTGGTCAAGGTGCAAAACGTGGTGACAGGTCAAGTGGGAAGTGGCCTGAAGACTGTCCAGTGGGCGTAATGACATGGACACCCAGGTACCTGCAGAAGTCCTGGTGATGTGGTGCCGCTGGTTTGAACATAACAACTTGCACCAGCGATCACTGGCATTGGCTAGGCCGTCTTCTAACACCTGCCATTGATTTAAAATATATCTTGAATTCAGGCCAGGAAACTAGGAGGTAATTCTCAAGGGGAATGTGTTTTATACAAGGGCTCTGATCTTATAGCTAGGCCTGTTAGTACAAAGCAATAATTTTCAAAGTTTTAGTCTCTTAAAAATTATTGAGTACCCAAAAGAGTTTTTGTTTATATGGGTTATTCTATTGATATTTAAGATTTCATTTAATGTTTGGTATTGATATATTAGAAATTAAAGCTAAGAAATACTTAAAATATTTTTTCATTAATTTAAAAAATAAAACAATTTCATGTTAACATAAACTACATTTTTTTAAAATAAAGGATACACACACAAAAAAATGCAGCAGTAAGAGTAGCTTTTAAAAATTTTTTTACAGTTCTCTTTACTGCCTGAATTGATAGAAGATAACTGGATCCTGGTATCTGCTTCTGCATTTAATCAATTGGAATGTAGTGCTTTGGTCCAAGTATATGAAGAAAACCTGGCCTCACAAAGTAATATAATTAGACAAGAGAAGGAGAATTTAATAATCTTTTCAGGTAATTGTGACTTTTTTTAGTTACTGCACCAACGCTTGACAAAGATTGGTTGCAATGTGGAATCTGAAACTGTATCAATGAACTTCTCATATTTTGTGATGTACCTTCCACTTGGAAAGAATCTTTCCTTATGCCTGATTTGGTCCATGGGCCATTTGGAAAATGTTGGTCTCCTTGGTTATGCAGACCTTCCAACACATTTCTTCTACAATTAAAAAAAAAAAAAATTCACACTCATTAATGTCATCCTCCATCTCATCAGAAAGGGCCGATGGCTCAGATGTGGATGCGGGGTTGAGAGCGTGGCCGGCATTGCTGTTGGGGAGCTGGGTGGGCCCCTGTCAGGGAGGGTCCTGTGCTAAAGATGTTAGACTTTAAAGCTGTCTGGAGACCGTTTGAATCACGCAATCACACTGACACTTGGGATACTTCATGCCGGCAAGCGCAGGGAGGATGCATGGAAGAGAGCTGAGCATGAAGGCCTGTGGCGCTAATGGAGGTGAGACTCATGGGCCGTCTGATGGGCGCAGAGACGGTAGGGCTGGCACAAAAGATAGCAGGATGAAAACTATAGAAATGGGCGGTTGGGACATTGCTCTGTGTCTGCTGTAGTGCTTGTCACCCAAATGGTGAAATCTGGAGAAGAGATCGGTTTGATGGAGAAAGGGCTGGCTGCCTTCGGGACAGGCAGAGTGTAAAGTGTCTGAGGGACATGCAAGTAGGTCGCTGGAGGTGGGTTTGGAGCACAGGGAAAGGGACAGGGGGCAGCTAGAGTTCAGAGCCACGAGCAGAGACACTGGGGAGCTGGCCAGCCAGGGAGAATGTGCGCCTGGGAAAGGAGCGCGCTGAGGGCGAGGCTCTCCGGGAAAGGCCAGCGTTCAGCCAGGTCCGCAAAGAGCACTGGCCCCTCGCACCGTTTTGTTGTTAGGAGGAAAACCAGGAGAAAGTGGCGTCACAAAAGCACAGAAGGCAAAGAAATGGGAGAGAGGGAGGGAGACAGAGAGAGAAGAAAGAGAGTTAAATGGCCTTAACGGATCAAGCAAAATAAGCATAAAAGTGTTTGGGTGAATTAGCAGCATGGGGCGGGGGCGGGGGGCAGTGGGCACTGGTGGCCTTAGTGAGAGGCCATTGGCTGGGTGGCTTTGGTGGTGGCAGAGAGGACGTGGGGACGTGATGGAGGAGTGAATGGGGAAGCTTGGCTGTGACTGAACGGAAGGATAGTGCATAGTTAACAAATATGGAGGCTTCACAGGAGATATTTTATTTCTAGATCCTGGGACTTAAGGACACTTTAAAAGTTCATTGGCCTTACTTCCTGATAATTATATCCAGAGTACCCAGAACACAGTAAGTTAAAGTGATGGTATAAAATGAGAATGAAGAAAAATCTGTTGAAATTAGAAAAATGTAAAAAGACCAAACCATATGCAACCATGCTGAATGCTCTAAAATGCCAAAAACCCAAATTCCCCTCTATCCCTCCATGGTAGGTAAGGCACAGCCTGGGTAGCAGGGCTCTTAGCAAATAAGCAGCCAGCCCCTGTCCTGCCTGGCCATGAACAGAAGTATACACCTCGCACTGCTTCCTCTCTCAGCAGCTAATCAACAGCCTCTTTAAAAGCTTACTTTGGACTTCGGTCTCTTGGCCCTTCCCTATTCCAGTGCAGATTAACCCAGGCGCCTGCCCTTCGCCCTTGGCAGGGAGGAGTTGCTGGGTCTGAGCCGCTTCCCTGGCAGCCAGGGTATCCCTGGACAGGGCTGCCTGGGTCCCAAGCAGTTGGGCCAGCAAAGCTGCTTCTATTTGCAAACATTTCTGGGGAAGCAGGAACTCTCGTAGCTACAGCCCTCAAATGCCTGCCTTTTGAACTCACAACCTCTCCAACGTCTCTGACCTCCTGTGCCCATGATAACTTCTTCCCATGCTTCCTACTGAGCAATGCAGTCCATTTATAGGCGAGAAGGGAGAAGCAGTTTATAGGATAGTGAGGTGGTTAAGAGTACGTACAGACCAGAAACTGGATTTCCAGACTGAAAATCCCAGTTTTGCCATTTACAAGCCAACCGAACTCTGACAAATGGAACAACTCATAGGCAGTAGGTATCTCTCAGGGTTGTGGAAATTAACAGCATTCAAGTGGGTTGAGGGCTTCTAACAGTGTCTGACACATAATAAGCACTCAATAAATGTTAGAATTCAAGAAAGGCCTAATGCCTGGTTTGAAGGCAAAAATATTAGGGTGCTTTCCACTTAAATGTCTTGCCTGACTTAGCTGTCCCGGAAGGCTTTTCCCTTAGTTACGGGAGAACATTTTTAGATGCCAAGTTTAATCAACGGCAGAAACTCCCAGGCTATCTGCCCTTTCACAAATCTGGTCTGAAGAAGGATGTGGCTCTAATAAGGTCACTTCTCATGTGGGCGGTAGAGCCTGATTAGAAGCACGTCTTCCCCTCCGTGGTCCTGAGCTGTGCTGCTGCCTTTCTAGAGACACAAAATACACGTCTGAACTCGGTGTGTGTGTGTTGCTGCCTTCCAGCTCTCGCCAGTAGCCTTCTGTCCTGGTAGAATTTCTCCAAGTAGGATCACTCTTTCTGGAACCAAAGATGAACTCTGTTACAAATCTAGGACGTACACACACGCAGGCATGTGCTTAGTAGATAACTGAATCTCCTTTATGATGCAGCGCCCTTTTGTTAATGAGATTTTATTTAAGTTGTACAACAAGTACAGAATTGTTACTGAGATTCTGGGCTACCCTCTCATCCATAATCTTAAAAACAGAATGTGCTCTGAATACTCAGGATTCACTTCAAATGTGTAAAACTGGCACAGCACGTGCCATTTTCCTCTGCTGAAGCTCACTAATGTGACCTTCAGAACTTAAAATGTTTGACGTTTAGAACAAAAGGTTTTTACGTAAGTGTGCATGGGGTTTTCTTTTCTTAGCCTATTCAATACTTGCTTTTTCATGGGCTCTGCAGTCAAACTACATGGGATCCCAACTCGCCAGCCCTGGAACTTCAGGCAAACTCTTGGAGCCAGAAATGACCAGCTGGTCAAACGGCGATGACACCAACCTAGGGAGGCAAAATACTTAAAGTGCCTGGGCGATACCTGGCATTTAATAAATGAGATTTTATGTTCATTCATAAATGAAGCTAAAGCTCTACGTATTTCTAAGACTGACCAGAAATCATGTTATTTTCAGAAGCCATTAGTGATGCTGTCATTCATACTCACTGAGACCGGACGTGAACAGCAAGCTTCGGTTTAAAACAGAAGTTGCAAACGGCGACCCACAGGTGGGGGGGACAGCATGCTGGTTGAGGATCTTTCCGACACACACTTTGAAGATTTAAAAAAATGTAAAAAGAGGGAGGCTTCATGTGAATATCCAGATCCCTGAACGTTCGTGGCTCCTGATTTCAGTCTTCACAGAACAGAAACAGCGCGTGGCTGGGAGTCAGGAGGCAAGGGTTCTAGCTACTCATGGAACTCGTTGCTTCTTCTCTCGGGGCCTCTTTCCTTCTTTTTAGGAAAGTGAGCCATTGCTCTAAAACACTAGTTCACTTTTCTAGATAAACAAAGTAAATCTGAGGGTAAAAAATGATTTAACACCTCTAGCAGTCACGCCGAGCTCTATAGTTGGCCGGGAAGTAGAACACTTGAAAATATTTCAGAATATAACTGGTGGCAGAAAAGTCTCTGCGTTATAGCCATCAATGGCCATGTAGCCATGGCGTAAAAGCCATGGTAGTTCTGGAAGAAGAAACTATTTTTAAAGGAAGAACGACTCTATCTTACACACATGGGAAGATTTAAGCTCCCCACTACCAGATGCTGAACAGGCAGACGTGCCGTGTACCCATCTGCTCTAGAAAATTTCCCTGTTTCCACATTCTCATCTTGTAGTTGGTTTGAGGAGGTTGAGCACGCCACGCCTGGTCCGTGGAGGCTTTCTGCTTGGCTGGCTTCAGACAAAGTTACCATTAACTCCCCAACCTGCAAGAAAATGATTTGACACAAAGGATTCCAAAATGTCCTCCTCTCCCCCTACAAGCTCGCAAACAAATGGTACAGGAATGAGGTCAGAAAGGAATCCCCCGCCCACCAGGCCTCTGAATTCATTTACCTACCTCAGAGCCCATTCAGAGGAAGGGGTGGGATCGGGAACAAGAGATGCGTGGAGGCCAAGTGGAGTTTGGGGGTCGAGCGCTACATTACAGGATTTGACAGGCCTTTGCCTGCCTTCAGCTTCTTTGTGTCCCTCACATAATAGAGAAACACAAACTGAGCAGCACACGATCTGTGGTTACACCCTTGGACAGAGCACACTCTTTGCAAATGCTAATAGTATTGTAGCATCCTGTCACCCAGGAACACAAAAAAGGATGTTGATTTCCACATGAACCAGAACAGGCCCATTGTACACAAGTTTGTGACCAACTTGTAGTATCTGCACATCAAAAGCCCAGCCAATCATAGGGAGCACAGCTGGCAAACCACACCGACGGAGGCGCCCAGCGCAGAGAACGGATCCGAATGCCTCGTCCACCCATATGGTGACAAAACACAGCGCTTTGGATGTGAATGGAACTACAGTCTCACAGTCCCGATTCCGTCATGACCACAGCAGTTAGCATAATTAGCAGGAACGTAAATGTCTCAGATATTTAAACGGAAAACTCTAAATGTATGAAAATGGGAGTGGCTGTGTGTTTGCTGAGAGCCAGCAAAGGGCAGGGATAGTCAATTAAGCATTCATATTAGGATGTTCTAATAAATGAAAAGATATTAGAATGTCGACTGGGAAGTACCTATTTCAAGGCCAGTAGTCTTGGGAAACCATGAACTCTCAGGGCAAGAAAATTAAATGAACATATAAGATATTCCTGAAAATAAACTGCGTTGAAATTGTAAAGACTACTGCTCATAGCTTTAAATGTTTGCTAAATTTATGAGAAACAAAAAAGCAGTCAAAATTTGGGGAGATGACGTACTATAGGTATTAAACACTGGGGTTACCATAATGCTGTATCGTCAATAATAGTTGGGCTAACTCAAAAAGATCTTGAGGACCTGCCAAGGTAAGATGGGAAAGGTAACATGATTACTATGTTGAGGAAGAATTGCAAAGTCCTCATGGTGCTCCTCAGACTTCAGGTGTGGGGTGGGGAAGAGATCAGAGCCCTTTGAACCTGTCACTGCCTGCCCCGCAGGGTCCCACACGGGACTGCAAGCCACCCCCTGCCGCTTCCTTTCTCGGGATGCAGCCACAGCCTCGTGCCACCAGAGGAAACCGTCCTGGGCCACTTCGGTAAAGTTAGCTCATTGTTTAAATTTTCTAGGTGTATCACTGTGCTATTTATTTTCATAAATTCATTTTCCTGAAAGTTTTTTTTGAGAGAAAGCATATTTTGAAAAGTGTCTAGGCTTGTAACCAGCCTTATTAAATTTAGACTCTGCTACTCACTAGAATGACCTTAAAGCTTCTCTGAGCCTATTTCCTCATTGATAAAATGAAAATAACATTGCCTGTGATAATGGATGCAAAACACAAGACATACTGGTTTCTTTGCTCTAGATCAGCGATTTTCAACCCTTCCCATCTCACGGCACACATAAACTAACATTCTGCAGCACACCAAAATATGTATTTTTTTTTTTGCCAATCTGACAAAAATAGGTATAATTTTGATTCAGTCACATGGGATGGCTCTTGTGTGGGCTGTTGACGTTTTTTAATTTGACAATCTAAGGGAAAAGAAGTCAGTGCCCCTGACTAAATAGTCCGGTATGGCATGTTTTTAAAATTCTTGGGGCACACGAGTTGCAAATTGCCGCTCTAGGTTTAAGTTATTTTCTTAACTTCAAAATTGAAAAAGAAAACCAAAACAGTTCCATCGGATTAATACTTCACAAGATACTGACCATTAAAAAGGCTTCAGGGGGATGTCTGGATGGATCCCAAAATGTAAACGATCAGTGACCGCGTGCTCCTGAGTCCCACCACGACCTTCACCACGGGCCGTCGCTTAGGTCTGTGATTACCCCGGGAAGGGCTGCGGACGGAGGCTCCTCGCTGGATAGCTTTTCTTCCAACACACGTCAGGTACCTCCTCCTCCTGTTACGGTTACTCACGGCGGCGAGCAGGCAGGCTCACTACTGTCACTGGAGGTATGCTGTGCTCTTAAGGCCTAGGTTAGGTGACTTCGGGTTTTTACTGTATTACAAACTGATTGCAGAAAAACAGTTATACATATTTGGTATACAAGGGTATTGGCTGTGTTGCACCTGGAGCCTCAGTAATTGCAATGGCTGCACGTAAGCCTTCTAGACGAATACATTTCTTAAGAGAGAAACAGTAGCGTTGTGTTTTGTTAATGAGTGCCCATGGTAAGATGTATGGAAAAGGGCGATTAAAAACAAAAGTGAGACACAAACTAAGGAAGCATGAAAATGGATAGGTTCATCTGTTAAGTGGTAAATTAATTTCAACGTGTCCTGGCAACTGAAGCAAAGAAATAGGAAAGATCTTGAGCTCTCTCTAAGGGAAGGAAAGCAGCATATACATTTGTCTGGAGCAGGAAACTTAGCTGTCACTGAATTATCTAGTAATCCTTTCCATAATGAACTTAAGTGATTAACAGAGACATGTCATTCGGTTTTACTTCTGCAAATGATGTTGTGTATTTTCTTCAAATAGGTACAGCATACAGTATTTGCTCTTACAAGCCACGGGGCATACTAGGTAAATTAAGAGGTAGGTAAAGGCAAGTCCAGGCTCTTTCGCTTTCTGATAATTTAGCCTAACTTACAGATAAAACTTGAGCAAAGCAAGAAGTTGGCATCAATCCATTTCTCACATACTTTCTCACAAATGTTAGAGGTTTCCCAAGCTTTGGCAAGTGCCAAAACATGTAAAGCGAGACCCTATTTTCTGACAAGTGGCTAAAATTCTAATTTCTATGTTGTTGCTGTGTTGCTATGTGATTTAGTCACTCCATCAGTAAGCGGCAGAATGGACATTGTTTTGAACACTGAGGAGTGTAACTTACTCTTAGCACAGCCAGGCGCGCATCTGCGGGAGGCTGCTGGCAGTGTCCTGGCTTGAGGACGGGTCGGCAGTGGGGACACTGACCTACTCATTTTTAAAAAATGCCTTTTTGAGTTTTCTCAAATACTTGTACAGGAACCAGGCTACACCTGGGTTAATTAGTTAAATGCAAAACAAAACAAAGAACAAGAATTCTTTACCACAAAGGATGAAGGGGTGATTTAAAGACATTAAAAAGTTGTAGTTACTTCCTTGTCTTTCAGAGAGCAATCATACATACACACTCAATTTTCAAGCTGGTAACTCGACTGTCATTTCAAGATAGAGATTTAACCCAATGCCTTATGATACACGTTTGTCTTACTCTTACTTTACAAAAAGCGAAACTGTGTTCTTTAGGCTGAAGATCACTCACATTTAAACTTTCCTCATGATGTCCTTTTTAATTTAATCTTTGACAATTTTTGGAGTACTTAACTCTTTAGTTTTCTCCATCTATCAACTTGGTCTAATATGTGTAGAAAATATGACTATCTTAGTTATCACAAATTGGGTATGGTTAAAGAACATTTTGTAATTAAACAATACATCTGTATCATTTACAAGCCCATGGTAGGTACTTCATTTTGAGATTAATTGGAAATATTAGAAGAAAACATAAATTATTAAATTTTCAGGAAGTAAATTCTTCAAACTTTTTATATACATGAAGATTTTTGAACCCGAATTGTGCAATGGATGGAGATTTTGTTTAAAACACAACTATTTCTCAAGCCTTATATTAGAATTGGTCTGTTAGTACTGATAAATAAATGCTGTATGATTGAAATGTGGCATTCCCTACAAACCTCCTAAAGGAACTGAAAGACTTCTCTCTTGACATTTATTCACGAGAAATATATTGTTGGCTACTACGTTCTACTTATTGAAGCAATCATGACTGTTTTCCTGGTTTTGACTTTAGCCAACAAATATGAATCCTGGAGAAGACACATCCATATTCTGCCTTATTTTACACATCAAATGATCAACAAGTATTTAATAAGCATCACTTATGGGCAAAGTTCTGGTAGAAATAAAAAATGGGAAGTGAGAAATGGGAGTTCATAATTAGGTGGCAGATAGAATTAAGTGATCTTTAAGGTTACCTCTGATCTTAAGACTTAGTTATGACTCATGTATAACTAACTAAACACGCTGGCATTTTTGATCTATTTTGCCCACCTTCCCCACCACCCCCAAATACCACAATGTTTTGACAAGTATCAAGACATGAAGAAAAAGGCATTGTTTGACCGTGAGATCACAGCTGTGAAGTGTGAGGTGTGCAAAACTGAAGCACCCAGGGAAGGGACGCAGCAGAGGGCTGTCCTGCCGCGGATCGGCTCACACCCGGGGGGCAAAGCATGGCCGTAGGTGCAGGGGTCTGTCTCTCCAGCATTAAAACAGAGAAAACTTAAAAGGTGCTCTCTTTAGACAGTATCTTTAATTACTTATCTACACAAATGACCTTAATTCAAGCACAAGCAAAAGATAAATCGCAGTAACATCTACACGTAGTATGAAGGTTTTAAAAAATAATACAAAGTTGACTCACAGTGCACAAGTAAAAACAATGTTGTTTTAAGTATTTAAACATAGCCATGATTGTTCAAAAGGTAAGCATATTTATAAGCACATTTCCACACTGCTGAAGTACCTGAAACCACAGCTTGTACCAGCTTAGAGGACTGAGATAAAAAGCATTACGTTGATCCCCTTAATTAGAAAACTAAAATACCATATTTCTTTACACAGATAAATAAATCTAAAATAAATAAATATAAAATTATAAACTAATTAAGGAATTCATCTTTTAAACCTACATTCGGAGTCTTACCATCATGTGCAAAATTCCCAAATTATAAGGTTAGGAAACACCGCTCTGTGCTGTGTGCCCTACTCATTTTTCACTCTACTCGTTGGCATTTGGAGACCAAATTATTTATGGAAGGGAGTCTGTTGCAGTAAAGCCTGAAAAAAGGGAATGATATGAGGAGAGGATACTGTCAAGCTACTAAAACAGGGTGACTGCTTTTAACTCCGATGACTCAACCGTGAAATAGCAAGAACTTGCTTCCTATTATGCACTGTCTCCATAGTGTGATTTTAAAAATCGATACACTGGCTCAGTACATTTTAGATACAATTTATTTGCAGTTGTCCGATCTTCCATACAGAGCTTTGTTCACGCTATTCTTTGCAAATCCTGACATTAAAAACAAATAATTCCTGGTCTAGTTAAAATTTAACTTCTGCATATTGAATTTCTGAAGTGATTTGTTTAAATTTGAATCATTTGTCGTTTTTTTAACTATAGACACAACACAAGGATTTACTGTTGAGAATCTGAATTTTATTTTTTTCTTTTATTAACATCTGCTTTTAATAAGTACCTAGCTTTCAAAAAAAAAAGAAAAAAGGCATGCTTAGTATGAGATCAGCAAAAGAAGAAAAAAAAAAAATATATATATATATAATCCATGAGAGATGTCACGTTACTGAGGAGGTTGGGAAAACATCTGGACTCCTATATGGTATTTTTAATAATATTCGTTTTTATCATCTATTTATATATTTAAATCACCGATACTGATCTCAAAGAAATAAAGACACCCCACCCCCTTTTCTTAAATTCACACAAAGGGATGTAACAAAAGTACTTACATAATAGCCTTTTGCTTGGGAGAAATCAATGAAAACACAGTCGAGGGCATTTTTTTCCTCTCTAGAGCTCAGAGAAATAAACATGGTCCTACTTCCTTTCTGATTCAGAAATAGACTTGTAGTTGTAGAGTGGTTGTGTTTCACA
This sequence comes from Pteronotus mesoamericanus, assembly GCF_021234165.1. Taxonomy (NCBI): domain Eukaryota; kingdom Metazoa; phylum Chordata; class Mammalia; order Chiroptera; family Mormoopidae; genus Pteronotus; species Pteronotus mesoamericanus. Next base: position 7,340,960 of record NW_026555265.1, on the reverse strand, counting down.
ACTACAAAAGAATTAATGATTGTGTGGTATCTGCTCCAGGGAGGGGTTTACCTACTGGCCAGCACTGGTTAGAGGGAGTCAGCCAGGGAGGTCATCTCCTAACCTGGGCACAGAACACTGGGGGCTCCCTTTCTGTCCCTTCATTATCCCTAAATCCAAAAGACACAGGAAGTGTTCTTGACTACTCATCCACCAAATAACAATGTCCACTGCTCGCAGCTGCTTAAAGCTAGATCTGTTTTTCTTATTAAATAGCATAAAACAAGTATTTACTGAACTCTCAATTTCTAAAATACTTTGTGAGAGCCTTCAAACTTGCATATTAAGTGTCAGATCTTCAGAGAGATCACAGTGAAGGATGTATTTGTTAAAGTAAAAAAAAAATATGCCAGGTGGCAAGGGAACTGTTATCAAAACATAATTCCCAGAAAACTGTAAAATTAAGTAAACTGTAAAATAAAAACTGTCACACAATGGGCATTTTTATTAGAATAATAAAGGCTTAATAAAATGACAGCAAAGAGCAGAGTTAAATAAGAAAAACATTTTAAGTCAAAAGTGGCATATTTGTTTTAAGTCCTTTAGCCAATACAAAAAATTATATGACATGAAAATGTTGTGAGGGTATTATTGTAATTGAACTGAAATAAATTAAACTATATTTTTCTTTAAACATTCAGTTAAGAGGGGGATGGTCAACATTATTCTGATTGTTGAAATAATTCCTATTTAAAATACAGGCCTATGAAAGAAAGCCTTTTCCTGATGCCTAGTTGAAATGTTTGACAATAGTCAAAATGTAATTAGTCAATTGATTATTCTTAATCTTCCCGATCCCGTGTCACAATCCAATAGCTCTGTCAACAGGTAAAAAACAACTGCTAACAAAAAGCCTAGCTTAACATCCAAAATGAATGAATTTCAAACAGATACAGAGTACAAAACCATCAACGGAATCAAATAGGTAAGCTGCTAGTGACTTAGCTTCTAAGGCAACTCTCTAAGCTGTCAACGAAGGGCTGAAATCTCTTTCACTGAATGTGTGTGCAATTGTTGTAATCCAAATTACCCTATTTGAGGGGTTCTTTTGTAACTAGCTTTCTTTCATGTGACGAATATAAACTGAATTATCATGGTCAAAGAGTTTCTGGATATAGGACATTACAGATACAGACAATTCAGCAGGTTACCATCATTTTATATACAGTTGATAGCTTTTAGAAAATTGCTATAAGTTTTATCTCAAAACACATAGCATTCTTTTTCTGAAAAAGAAACTGGCATGGAGTAACATTGGCTAATGAATTAGTTGAATTAGTATCACCACAAGTGAGACAACAAGCAGGAGAGCAAGTTTCTTCTCTTTAGGATTGAACCTAATGGTCAGACCACTTACATGACCCCAGTTGGTCACCTCAGTACAATAAACTAGGACGTTAACACCATTTCCCTGCTCTTCTTTTCAAAAGGCAGCTGGTCGGTAAAGTGCCTCTAACACACACAAATTATTTTCATCCCATGACTTTATTTTATGGTTAGAAAGGTGTGATAGCAGAAGGGAAAAAGGCAGGACAAACAACTTTGCAGTTTTCTTTCTTCAGATATATATGCAGAGGTGATGATACTGAGTAGGATTCTGTGAAAATAAACACATTTGATAAATTTAGGTCTGGGGAGACATTACTGCATGATCATTAAAATGCTGAAGCTTAACTGTCTAGGTTTGCAATTTGCTAGTTCTGTTAAATTTAACATATCACCTACCACAATATAATTTCATCAAAATGACATATGAATTAAAAAAAATAATAAAATTCATTTCTTAGGGAAAAAAGTAAAAATATAGTATATTAAAATTGATCTGTAGACAGAATCTGCATATGACTGTGTTGGGTATAAACATTTTCAGCAAGTATCAGAATTAGTTACTTAAAATTATCAGGTGAAGGAACTCCACATATGTTAAAATGACCATTGAGAAACTATTCCTTAAGGTGCTTGGTAACTTTTATAAAATGATCAGAATGAAGCAAGGCTACCATTCTGCCAGATTTATTCTTTAAAATGGGTTTGCAAGGCACATTAAAATAGATCATATGTCTAATTCATAAATATCTGTAACAGTTCACAGAGGCAAAAGGCCCTTGGGACAAGGGGGGCCGTGGGGGCTCCAGATGAGCAGGGAACACAGACAGCTGGGTGGTTTCCGTGCCCACCAACATCGCCGCTGCCCGGCTGTCTGGCTGCCCTGGTGTGCGCCCTGGGCAGGCCCTCCGGCAGGAAGCCACTTGTTCCAGCGGCAAAGGTAACTCTGGATGTCACGCTTACCATCTTAGGGAAGTGACACTAACTATCATGTAAAGCACTGGCTGGCTCTGGGCTTCCTCATTTCATTAAAAAAACAGAAATGTAGCTGATATTTTTAATGGGGTGTCTGTAACATTCAGGATCCCTCTCCCCACAAAAAATCATTCATAAACAAAAAATCAAATGAACTTTTGTGCTGAAGAAAATCTCCAGATCAAGAAGGCTGTCCAAATGTTTATCTCTAACATTAACTATTGATAATATTGATGATGAAGGTGATATCATAACACTTTGTGATTTAAAAAAAAATTTCATACACAAGGCTGTATAAAACTTTTACAAACATAGACACTTAAAAACACTGAATCATTTTTGGCGTGTGTTAAAGATGATTGATATTTAGTTTCTAGATACGTTTTTGTAAAATTCTGTACACCTGTCTTAACTTATAAAAACAGCAAACAAAACAAAGTTACAAAAAAACAACAAACAAAACAAAGTCACAAAGCAGTACTCTAAAGCTTTTTAGCTCCTTCCTCTCTCAATCATTGCTGGTGTATGATGGACAGAGCCTTGCTTTCTTTTCCAGTCTGCTTTCTGAAATACATTGCCCCTACAGTAGAGGAAGGGAGGTAGTTTGAGGTTTAAGGTCCTTCTGAGTGCAGCTAGGGAGAGAAATCTTTTACATTTTTCTGCGCCTTCCAGTTCTGAGTATTACAGGCTGCCTATAGGATAAGGCTCACACATAAGGTGACTGTTAAATATTTTAAATAAACAATAATGTCATAATCATAGCATTTTCCCTATCTCAACTTCTTCAGTAACAACAAAAAATACCAATCATAATTCTTCAGTGATAATACTTGACTATGCTACTAAGAAAAGTCTTTTAATATACGATACTTTATTGGGAACATGCTTATAGTGCCAGACTATAAAATTAGATAAAGGAGTCCACACTCCAGAAGAGTAGTAAATTCTAAGGCCAACTGAATTACTTTAAGTAGGAAAAAGGTTTATTTAATGTTTTAAGCATAAGAGAATAAGATTAAGATTAAATTATCATTAAGGAGCAAGTAGGATATGGTCAAGTAGAATGATAAATTTTTAACATATAAATTTTGCATTTAGTCAGTGCCAATGTAGAAAGAGGACTTTTACTCACTTGTTACAATTTATTTCTCCTGATGAAGAGCTTCAATAAAAGCATCAAGTTTTTCTTGAATTTCTCTAACTTTCTCTGTGGAGATAAAAAGAGATAATATATTAAAGACATTCATTTTTCAGGAGCATTACAAGTCACAGAAGATAATTATTCAATAAATGGTCTGGGATACTTTCAACTGTTTGTGAAAAGGGAAAAAAAATGGCCTTGGCACCACACACCACCTTATACCCAAATAGAGGTCAAATGGGTTGCAGCAGCAGCTGCTAACATTTTTTTTTGGAAAGGGGAGGAGGGTGGGATTCATGATAGACCCCTTTGAGAGTCTAATAAAAGCTATGGACTCTTACACCAAAAAATGTGCATATATACAATTATGTATAGAATTGTAAGGAATTTCAGATTCTCCGGAGTCCAACCAAGGACTAACAGTTAGCAGTATCTGAAACAAAAGAAAATATAAAATAGTGAAACTATTTTATAAAATAAAAAGAGAATTCAGGTGTTTAACTGGCCTAGACTGGGAAATGACTTTCTGGGTATAAAGTAATGGGAAGAGTTACAAAGGGAAAGATAAACTAACATGACCACATCAAGATCTATAACTTAAATAGTAAGAAATATTTACAACAAACATGAAAAGGGCAATAACACTTTAAAATACATATAAAAATGTGCTTTTCTACCTGTGAATGAAGAAAGAAACACCAGAGCTGCTACACAGATTTACATTATTTTTATTTGATTTTAGGTTTTCATGTTTCTAGACTTCCAAAGTAAAATGTATAATTTCTCTATGAAGTGTAAAGGTTTCCTTTACAAATGTAAACTATCCACAGTACATGTCAATCTCCTAGTATTACAAATGGAAAAATTGTGAATTAATCCACCTTATTGCTAAATTAATCATGTAACTCGTTTTAAAATGTAGGTTATAGTGAGCACAGTAACAAATATTTTTTCCTTTTAACACAGTTTACCCTGTTAGTGGGAATTAACAAAGTGAAATGACTGGTTCAAAGCTCGTGCTGTAAAGGAAAAATGCAAAGCATTTTACTTTATAGCTATAGAAAAATCATAAGATATATTAATATTCAATTTTACATCTTTTGCATTTAAATATAATCTACAAATAAAAGTATTTATCCATGAGACAGCACTTGTGACGAGCAGCCAATAAAAATAACTCCTTTTTATGGCTTTTTATTAGCATTACAGGAACTCAAAAAAGCCTACCATCATTACATATAAAGAACACAATGTCTTTATATTGTTTTTCCAGTAATCTAACAGTTCTAATTCTTAGTATGTTGAAACTAACACAAAATCTACAGAAAAAAACTATTGTTTTAATCAGGTCATTCAATAGGGAAATATGGAAAATAGTTTTCACAAAGGCAGCGTTAACTTCCTTATATAAAGGTTAAACCAGACAAATTAAAAAAAAAATCTGAACCTATCTCTTGGAAGTTTAGTCTATATTTTTTTGTTAGTCTGTAGTATTTTTTTAACCAGCAGTCAAACCAGTAAACATACTTCCTTTCTCAAAATAATGCCACATTCTTATTTTTAAAATTAATTCATCTAGTTGCTTAGAAACAGCTTCACTGATTTTCCTCAATGAATATTAGAGAGTTTCACATAGTACAGTTCATCAGTTGATGGATTTTTAAAAGGAGGGGATGGTAGAAGAAAAAAAGTTTTCTAAAATCTCTCCCAAAATTCTGGAAATGCATGGGGGCTTTAAAAAAATCATCTAGCTTAAACGGCACAACACATGGAAATCTACAACAGGTGTTTAGAACCTCAGCAGCTCCTCTAAATACTCACTGAGAACTATTTCTACTTGGGAAAGCTGTACTGTAGGAAGACAGGAAATATGACTCTATTTGCTCCATGATCTGAATAAAATCAGGCAGCTGCAGGATCAGCTCTATGCATCCCTTTGCCCTGTCAGTAACCTTCATCCTCAGGGGACGGACAGTCTGTGAGCAGGTGGTACAGTAGCATCACTCACAAGAGACTTTTCAGAGCAAGACTTATTGGTATTGCAAGAGACCAAGAGCCACTTTGAATGCAGGTGTCTGAATCAAATTCACATTATTCCGAAGTTAGAGATAAGCCACGTTGTTTTGTAAATGAAAGTAAAAGGAGTATTTAATTAACTATTTTATGAATAACAGAGAATAAAAAATTTCCCAATTTCGCATAAAAAGCTGTTTTTACAAAATATTTTACCACTGGGATATCAGGACATGTAACCGCACCCTGAAACCTCAAGAATGACATAGACAGGTAAGGCTCTACAAAGTAATGTGGGGAGAGAGGAGGAGAGAAGAAGATAGAGATTATATATATATGCTATATATACATAAAAAATAATTGTGATTAATGTGTCCTTTTAACACTACAAAAGATTTCATTTCTTCGGTCATTCCTTCACTTACAATATACTTAATGAGTGACATGGGGACAAGAAGAATCCCTTGCTTACTCCCTTCCTTATTCTAAGTCTGTGAAGAGCCTACTACGTTTCAGAGACAGCAAACCCCGCATTTCATATGGCCCTCATACAGCCGTGCGGGTACCAGTGCCAAGGATGAGGCCTTTACGTGTGGAGAGGCAGCCTTGTCCTTGTTCCTCTGATCCAGAACGCACACTAGATCTGCTGCTACATGCCCACTCTAAGTGGTAACAAAACAAATGCTATTATGTTTAGTGTATTTGTTGTATGTTTTACCTGTTATGTGAAATAAGACATGTTTCGGTAAAAGTTATGGAATCGAAAGCTACCAAGCACCTCCTATGCTCTTCTCTGGCTAGGGATGACTAAAAAATATAAACACGTTATCATCCTCGGATGAATATTATTACCTCTTGAACAGACTTGATCTATACACATTTGGGGAAATCCTGAGAACAATAGGAGTATGAAACCGGACCAAAAAAAAAAATTCATCATTTTTTAGTGTCTACAACGGCTGACTCAGTATACATGCTCAATAAAAACTTGATAAATACCTGAAGTCCCCAAAAATACAGCAGAGAAAATAAGAGCTGTAGGTTATCAAGAAACATTATCAAGAAATCTGACAGGCTTTCTGGATGTTATACCAGTGACCAAGAGGGCAGAAGCCACGACCACAAGCACTGGGGCAAGCCTGGGAACAGGGGCACGGCGCATGGGGACAGTGAAGGGTGGGCAAGCTGGTGGGCCGCCGGAGCGGCACACTCCTCAGGTCTCGAAACACAATACCAGTGGAAAAAAATATTTCAAATTAATTATTGCGCCTTATGAAGAAGGCTAAAATATGCTGTCTACACACACAACTTTAGAAAGGAAACTGATTTTTAGGCTTTATAAGGAAACTATATTACAAATAATAAATGACATTCTTTCCTATATTTGAATTTATTCATTTTAAATTCTGATGTAAGTGTTCAGCACTGTCTTGGATACTAGCTATGGATACTGGCTGTACAGAAAACTGAATTATCCATAAAAATCAAGGCTGAATATTAGCAACTAAAGCTTTCTACTTTCTGGACCTTCAAAATTAATGTCCTAGTTATAAGTGCTTCCGAATCCCCAAATCTTATTGTATTTAACTGCTACACCATTAGAAATTATTCCCACAGAAATTTCCCACAGAAATATGTGTACAGATTACCAAGACTAATTATAAAGCAAACGCCCTTTTCTGTTAAACATTTGCATTAAATATTTATAGCTAGAGAATTCTTGTAAAATTTGTGATTTACTTGATAAATTAAACCAACTCAGGAAGGGATTAACATACTCCTATTTCTGTTACACTGAAATAGCCAATTCTACATGTACTGAATACTAAGTCTACTTTCCATTTATCAAATGTTTACTTAAAAGATGAACTATTTCAAACATCAACTCATTGTGCTCCTTGATTGAGTCATGAATATTCCCATAATCCCCAAGTCATAAACTGTCAGTCTCAGTGAAGTTCCTTCTTTTTTTCTTTTCTTCAGATGACTTGACACCTATTCATGTTTTGGGTCTTTTTATCGCCACATGAAATGATACTGCTACTCTCAGATTCCTTTTGAGTCTTCTGATACTTGCTCTAGAAGTCTCAAATATAGACTAATCTGTAATTAGGTTTTGAATACACTGTGAATACCAAAAGGCCAAATCCAAGAGAAGGTTCACTTTGGTCGTTAATAACAGTTTAGAACAGGAACAAAGAATCACACACAAAACTCTACCACATGCACTGAAATAAACCCTTTCCAACTTCTGATGTTTTTAAAGAAAGCATAATGAAACAAGCTGCAAATTTACTGATGCAATGTACTTTAAGTAAATCACACATCCAAATATCCTAACGTGCCTTAACGTGCTACATGCACACTTTGTACCAAACTGAGGATACCTTGTAGGTGAAAAAGCTGCTCATTAAAGCACTGAAAATTAAAGGACCACTTCTTCTTATGTAATACATGTTGTTCCTGAAAAGACTTGCTTTTATAAATTAGACAACTATACTATGAATGCTCTTTTAAAAGTTCAGTACAACCAAAAAAAAAAAAAAAAAAAAAAAAAGTGAGTAAGAGATCAGGTTGATGGTTCCCAAAACTACACTCAAAATCTTCAATTTAGCGCAAGAAAAAATGTGCACCTTTCACAGTTAATCAAAGGAAGAACCAAAGAGAGTTAGTCAAAGGTGTATAACTAGATCCAATACTTATCTTCTGAATCTTGACCCGGTAGTTTTTTCCTTACAAATACCCATGATTATTTTTAAACAAACTCATTAATGAAGACAAACAGATTACTGCCTTTTACAGAAGGAGGAGGCATCATTTTCTATGTCCTGGAAAGGTACTACTGCCTTTTACAGAAGGAGGAGGCATCATTTTCTATGTCCTGGAAAGGTACTGCCTTTTACAGAAGAAGGAGGCATCATTTTCTATGTCCTGGCAAGGTATTTGAGACGTATGGTAATTGCAAAGCTGGGTGGGGTTCCAGACTTCTAGGGGGTCTGTAAAAGTTCTCTGGGTTATTTCCATTGTTTCAAAAGTTCCACTATAAATCTTTGTTCGGGCTAGAATTACATCTACTCTCATAACAATCATTTGAGATATGGAGACATAATTGTAATTATATCTGTTTCTAATTAAAAAGAATATAAGTATATTATTGCAGACAAATCTTCTAAAACATGGACTTTAACAGGCATATACAATAGTGAAAGGAGTGTTTGCTAGAAAAAAAAAAGTTAAAAATCCCTGGTCTGACACTCCCAAATAATCAATAAGGTAGTTATTTTATAAAGACAAAATATAATGTATTAAAAGGTATACAATATTGTGCTCAGGAGAACTGTTTCTAGTGCCAGCTTTGCCTTTAACCTTATGATGTAAATAAGCCACAGTCCTAGTTTCTTTATCCATAAAATGAAGGAATCTGTCCAGAAGAATCCAAAGCCCATATTACTTTAAAACTTAGGACTGACATGTACCATTCTGATCATGTTTCAATTGCATCTTTTAAAATTATTACTCAGTATCTTTTTAAATTTCATATTAAGCTTCTAGTAAAAAATATAATCACAAATGACAATATTATTCTCACAGGGCTATATAATTCATTTTAGAAAGGTCAGTTTTATACTGCTTTTTCCATCAATGTGGGACTGCTTGCATGAACCATTACCTATGCTTAGAAAAAGTCTGTCATTTAAAGTCACTCAGCACAGAACTTGCTATGTAATTGATGCCCGTCAATATTCACTGTTCATTCATTCATTGTTGAGTGATCTGATTTAACCAGTACTGAATTCAAACATTAAAGATGATTATTTTAAAACTTTGCTATTTTCAAACCCCAAAACAATAGGATTTAGGTGGAAAGCTGTCATAAGAGTGTCTTTGAGGTAAATTATAACATGTCTGCTAAATAAAACACAGCTCAAAGTGTCCTGTGGATAAAGTTAGCTTTTTTTTTTTGAACTCTTTAAACTGTAACCATTTCTGCCTTTCTACCTAGCACCTGTTGGCTAATACAATCAAAACCTCTTAAAATACTTTCTTGATATTTTGAGGCCAATTCTCCAAAAGATTTCAGTATGGATGAACAGAGAGTAGCCTTATACTCAAGTCTTTATAATCATTAGGCCCTCCAACTTTAAGTAGATGGCAATCCTAATTTCATTTCAGCTAACTATTAAGCCTTATGGATCTGCCCTTAACTACTGAAGAGTAGCACCATTCCAATGTGTGTCAATGTCAATGGGTGTAAAATCTTGAACTTTCTGCTACCTGATACTTACCAAAAGGCTCAGTGTAAGAAATAATATTTATAGATGATTGGATGGGGGAATGGATAATTCATCTATTTCTCTAGACACTATACATATTTCATCTTTGGATAAGCCAAACCAAATAGTTATGAATCTGGACTACATCACTGATTTTGCTAAGAATTGCTTATGTTATTGGCCTACATCAAGAACATTAAAAAGTCCCATAAAATTCCTGATTATATGCAGCTATCTGATTTGCTCTATCATATATCTCAGTGTTCCTTTTTTGAACTAATGAAATTCCTCTCAGTTGTGTGTACAGGGAATACATAGGCTTCATCTAAGCAACTGCTGTGTCAGTGTCCGATAGTGACCATAAATCATGAAATCAACTTTGCTTTACATTTTGTATCTGCTACTAGGAAGCTCAGGGCTAAATGTGTACCTTTTTTATAGCGCAGTATCTAGAACCCATGAACATGTATTTTGAGAAGGTACCAATCTTAACCCAAATTTCACTTGCCTGGATTTTATTTTCCCTTCCAGTTAATTTTTCCATTAAAGTGTTTTTACCTTCTGCACAAGATAGGTTTTTGTAAGCTGCCTCAAATTCTTTTTTTGGGATAAGGCAGGGAATTAATAAACAAACTATCATGCTAGTTTGTAGAAGATATACCACTAGGCAGCTGATTCATATGATATACAATATACTCTAAAAGTGGTCTCTGTTACAGTGTTAATGCTTTTTATGTCAGTAATTCAAGAAGATTTGGTGGGCAGTATTTGTCATATTTAAACTGCAATGAATATATCTGCTTGGGAGAAAAAAGAAAATAATTTCTGCTCAATTCTTGGAAAGCTCAGTGATTAGTACCTATATTTAAAGCATTTATTTTCAGCAACAGAAGAAAAAATTCTAACTTTTATGGGACCCATGACTCTTAAATGTAAAAGACTGATTCTTTCTTAAGATTACAAAAGTCTACTGTGAATTATTTTATTCTGTATCCAGTACATAAAACGCTCCATGTATTAGTTATATGTATCAATTCAAATTATGGTGAAAAAAAATCCTTGAAAGTTATTTTATGTGCTAACTCATTAATAATACATTACTTTATTTTCTCCAAAGAAGTTTAAGTAAATACAGTATCTCAAAATGAACACATTCCTTTTGTCACTGTTGAACAATCTAAATATCAATACAATTTTTAAAATATGATTTAGGTAATTAATTGGGAAAGATTTTGCCTAACAGCCAGTAAAATATTCAGTCCCAATCAATTAAGGTTTTAAAATAATCCATAATTTTTTCCTTTTCTGTTTCCTCTTATTCTAAAGTATATTTTATCCTGAATTTTGTTAGGAGAAAAGTTGAAACATTTTAAGAAAAGGAAAACCACCCAAGCAGCCCTTAAAGAGACAGGACATCATTTATCACTTGCAAAGACAGATTTATAAGAAGAGGGCCCCTTCTGTTCCTTTAAGACTGCAAAACAGATGGGAAGTGAATGGACAGTCAATGGGACAAGAAAACACATGCTGCTGTATGTATGTTCCCAGCATAAGAAAGAGGTCAAGATTGTAACTGCATGACTGGGTCCTGGAAAGGGTCTTTCTTCAAGCTGTTACAAAGACAAACGCTGTTCCTCATCCCGCTGTCAAACTGTTATAAATATTGGTTTGTCAAAAGACCTTCAGTGCTGAAGCTTTAAAAAGGAGGCGTAACAGATGAATGAATCATGAGAATGAATCTTAAACAGTCAGCTCATTAATGTAATTTTAAAAGTAAAATAATACAAAAACAGAATGTAATTCTGAGTTATGAACCAAACTAAAAGTTTATGAAAAAAATATGGAATTAAGACATTATGGGTTTTAATAGTTATTGAGATGAAAAGCAAAAATGAAATGTATCTTTTAAATAAGATACTGTAATTAGGACACAGTATTATTAAACTTATCACAAGGAGCACTAACAGGTATTCATATTTCATGAGGTTGATTTCCTAAGTTTTCAGTTCTTACTTCTTACAACCCTGCAAGGAGGTATTGTTATTGATACTGGTTTCAGCAGCTTCACAGTAAGGCTCAAGTAAATGAAAATAACTTCAGAATTAATTCCACATATTCATGAACTTAGAATGTCACCTTTATATTTTAAGTTACAATTTCTTTTTTTCTATGAAAAAGGAAAAGCAAAAATTGAAATAGCAGTAAGAATACATACCTAGATTTATTAACCAGGGTTACCTTTTCAAGAATGAAACTATTATATATGTCTTTAGAAGACAAATTCACTGTCCTAGATACCTAATAATTAGTTTAACTAGGAGAGCAGGCTCTAAAACAGACTTTGAAAATACTATAAAAAAAAGAAGCAAAATGATACAAACTTGGTTATCTATAGTTACCCACAAGAACAAATCCAATGACTAAAGATGAACAAAGTCTCAAAACAAATCTAAAAAGAGATGATCTCTAATACATGTTAGCTCCACCGTTGCCATAAATATTTAGGAAACTAGCTAAATAATTTCCCTCAATGAACATCCACTTCCCTACCTGGACAATGTGGCTAATACCTTACATGCCTCACATGCCTTTATAAGGTGCAAACACGGACATACACATTTTGTGAAGTGTAAATATAAATGTAAGGGACAGATATACAGTCCCAAGCAGGATTTGGATTCCTAAGTACGAATTCACAGAGTTACATGAGAATACTTTCTATTCATGGCTTTCTCTTGTCAGCAATCTTAGAAAAAACAATTTAGGTAGAAATGAGAATGAAAGATTACAAAGTCAAGAATTGAGTGGATGATAAAGTGGAGGCAGCAGGCAAAGATTCAAAGGCTTTCCTGTTTAAAAGAGAATCAAGATCAAAAGTAGTGAGGGTGTGTGGAAGAATCAATCCAACAGTTTTACAATTGGAATGATGTGAACATTTTTGAAGAAAGAAGAGCTATAATAAAGGCATAGGCACACATAGGAAGTGCCAAGATCTTGAATACAGGTGGGGATTAACTTTGAAAAGAGAGTTTGAAAAGTGATTTTTCAGTACGTTTTGCTACAATATAGCCTCTGGAATACCTGACCTATTTAAAATAATTGGTACTAGGTTTTATTTTTACTAATGCTGCTTTCTGTCTCAGTGAATCTTTTTGAAATAAGTTTATATGAAGAAAAGGACAAAAAATTTAGTCTACTCTGATAGGAGAAACCAGAAATAGGAGCAATGACGATGAACTTAGGATGTGAAGTGCTAAGAGAAAGCCAACCTAAGATCTCTTCATGAAAATGTGTGATAGAAATGTGACAGAAGTTATGTCCCTTAGACCACATTAAAAAATTTGTTAGAAAACTATTATAGTGTTTAGGTAGAGGCAATTGCTTTAAAAATTTTGGCATTTATATTTTCTAACTTTCCACAATGCATGTATACTAATTAGTTCTGTGATAATAAAAAGGATTAAAACAAAAACACCTAAAATTTCTGGCAGTGTCCTTGGTGAAGACAGGTACAGTTTGTACATATGACTCAGAGTCATATGTCATATTGTACATGTCAATAAAAGGAGAAACTAAAAAGACTTGAATTCCGTGGCCCAGAAAAAATGATCTAACTGAACTTCTTTCTATAACTAAAAAATGAGGAAACAACTGTTCTAAGAGAAATTAAAATGGACTATTTTCATATAGACCAGATAATAATGAAACAGAGGAAATCTATTATCTTAAATGGCTGCACAAGCTTGAAAACTTCACTAGTGCAAAACAGATTTCAATTCATTCACAGATGACAGATCCATGATAGGCAGTTACTGGAAATGAGAAGAAATCAAAGTAAACGCTAACCACTGAAGAAGTACCATGGTGAGCAATTACTGTGTGGTCCCATAAAATGTCTCTTGGTGTCAGAAACACCAATAGGTTATTTGGGAAAATATTCTGTCACTTTTAAGGCCGATCACATCATGAATTAGCTTCATCATTTCCATAACTACAATAATTAATAGGAAATTATGCTCATTTGCAAAAAGAAAGTTTAGAAATGTATATTAAAAAATTAAAATCCCTTTTTTCCTTAATCCCCTCTCCAACTGCCCCGAGACCCCTACTTCATAGAGACCATCAGTTTAGTGTGCATCAAATTGTTCAAGACCGTTCTTTAAAAAAGTTTATTCATATCTTGCTTAATTTTTTTAATATGCTGTTTCACAGACCAATGGATTATGAATTAGATTGTTTTCAATGACTAGATTCAATTTTTTTCCATCTTAGAAATGGAGAAAATACAGAAAAAATTAAAAATAAAACAAATCAAAGTTTAATCCCAAATTTAAAGATGTTACTTCATTCTGAACTCGGTCACTAAGGAAGTGGTGTTATTAGCAAGGGAAAATAATAGCCCAATTCCTAGCTTTAATTCTGTGCCTTTTTATACATAAGAATATACACATGAACACATATTGCGGTAACACATAAATAAAACCTACATTAAAATGACAAAAATTTAATCTATATATCATTGAAGAGACCTTTCTTATCTTTTTTTAAAAAAGATTTTATTTATTTATTTTTAGACAGAGTGGGAGGGAGAGAGGACAGAAATACCAATGTGTGGTTGCCTCCCACGCGCCCCCTCCTGGGGACCTGGCTTGCAACCCAGGCATGTGCCCTGACTGGGAATCAAACCAGCGGCCCATTGTTTCGGAGGCCAGCATTCAATCTACTGAGCCACACCAGCCAGGGCACCTTTCTCATCTTTTATGCTTACTTTTAATCCATTAAAACAAGAGTTTGTAGCTAAAGGCATATACCTGCTAATAAGGCAAAGGGTACCAGTAGACTGTACAGAGAGGTAAATATTCTTTTAATCTTGTACCAATTTTTAATATCCTTCAATGTTGCCTTTAAAGAAATAGACTTAGGCCATGAAAAATGTGCCTGACTCTTAAAGATGAATTTTGAGTGTGGATTTTCTCATCAATAACCTGGAAAGCACAAAACTCAGGCTCATGACGTTGAATTGTGTGTGTAAATAACTACTTTTCTAACGCAGAGGACTCTTCCTGAGGATTATTTTACTCTTTGTACCTCTCTTGCTCTGGCTCTCACTCTCAGCTACAACACAAAGCAGAATCTCCTTTATCTATGTAGACTTACGGTAAAAATAATCTTTCACTATCTTTCTTAGAAGCTTTAATTTGGCAATTTCAGCTTATCATAAAAAATATTATTTCACAGAGGCAAAATTTTAAAATGTGATCACCTTTACCCTGAAAAGATGTGTTAAAGATCATAAAGAGTAACAACATAAAACAGAAAAGTTATCTTATTTACTCTTTATGAAGAATGAAACATTCCAATCTTTCTATTTTCCAAACACACTCATTTCTACTAATAATCATCCCAAATAATACATGAATGTTAAAGAAAATAAAAATATTCCAATCAACTTAAAAATTCATAATAAACCTAAAAAATTATGAAAGTGTTTTGGTTAACTGTCAATCAGGAAATCACTGGTGATCAGAAAGGAGTGGTCTCGTTAAGGATGGAAGCCAGATCACGGATGGTGGCAAGGGAGCAGGCACAGGGTGAACGCAGCAAACGCAAGCTGCTCTGTAAGGGGGAAGAGATGGCCGCTTTCTGGCACGACACAGGAAAGAGAGGGTCCCTTAGGATGAGAACGGACAGCATTTTTTTAAGTCACGGGAAAGAGACTAATGAAGACTGTATTAAAAGCTCATGATCAAACAGTCACTGAACACATTTTTAATACAATCTATAACAAATAAGTATGGTAAATTTATGAAAGAATCAAATCAATCTGGCAGAATAAGTAAATCATAAAAGACATAAAAAACATTTTTCTCAAATTGGTTATTTTGGTTGCCTACAGTGGGAAGCCCGCCTTCTGCTAAGTATTACTGGCAGTACCTCAGTAAGGTTTTTAGCCACTGAAAGAAGGTAAATAAGTAGGGCGGAGGAAAAATACTGGTTTCGGACAAAGTGATAATGATCTAGAAGAAGGCACAATGAGAGATATAAGAAAAGAGACACAAAGGGGAAAAACTGCTTAGAAATGTGCTAGAAGCTAGGAGAGATGAGACAAGCAGTACTGAGGTGTTACAATTATTGACCAAAGAAACACAGTAACAGTATTTAGATACAAACAATGTTACAGGGCTCATGGTCCTTACAGTGCACGTTTTCTCTCCAAGGCACCTTATTCTATTCTCTGTGATTGTCCTTTTTTGTTTGTTTGTTTAAATGATCTCTGGGCCTAGGTACGTAAAAATTCTGACCCCTCCTACTTTAAATCCCGTTAGAGGTAAATTTTCTTTGGTTACATTTACAGAAAAAATGAACATGCTACTATAGATATAGTTCAAATAACTTACCAAATTATCAAGTCACACAGTTTATCAGACTCTACTAAAAGGATATATGCCAATTTTACCTCACTAACTAACTATACTGCCATGAATAGGAAGAACACTCTAGAGCACTGGTTCGGGGGCAGAAGGGTGGGTGGTGGTGGTACATGGCATGAATCACCTGTGGAGGAAGACTTGTCAAAAGTATGCGTGCCAGAGCCCCACCTCTGGAAAAATAACTTTAAATATCTGACCTCCCTTTTCTATAATTTTATATTCCAAA
Organism: Pteronotus mesoamericanus; assembly: GCF_021234165.1. Lineage (NCBI taxonomy): Eukaryota > Metazoa > Chordata > Mammalia > Chiroptera > Mormoopidae > Pteronotus > Pteronotus mesoamericanus. The sequence continues at coordinate 7,324,535 of NW_026555265.1, read as the reverse complement.
TTCTGACTATAGTAATCTTTCTAGGATTGTTTCAGTGGCACACTACTTGACGCCCACTGTTTTTATCTACAGTGGCCCTCAAGCACAAGGCAGGTATGGGAGAGGTTTAGGAATTGGAGGAAATAATGGAAATTAAATTCAAGAATATCTTTATATTTTCCTTTTCTAAATGAAAAATAACAAGATCATTATGGCTGAGGGTTCCTTCTACCTATGTTCTGACTACTTTTTATTCACGTTTCAATGTGGCATGAAGATATTTCTTAAATATCCTTTAAGTTAGAATTATGTTTCACAGCTAGTGAAAGGGTCTTTTTAGACTTAAGCAGCTATGGTGCATTTCTCTTTTGATCTTAACTTTTAAAGTGGTGGTATTGGCTCATTCTGTTTTTATCACCATGATTTCAAAAATGTACTAGTACATTAATTATGAAGAACAAAGTTTTCATTATAAAAACGATTTGTTACTGAGTATTTGGTAGCTCAGGGGGAAAAACGTTTCTATCTGTAGTCTATATTTCTAAGTTTTTCAAGTCAAAACTGAATCTCCTGCACACTAAGATACAAAGCTTGTATCTTTGCTCCTTTCTAATTATCAAGAGAAAGCATAGGGTAGAGGATGAGAGGAGACTGGGAAAGTGAAGAGACACAAAGACAAGCCCCACCAGCATTGTACGCTCCCAGGAGAAACAAACTTTAAGTTTCAAGAAACAATTGCTTGCTGTCTGGGAGATGCTCAGGCATCAAACAATAAAGAACAGTCAACAGAGGCAAGAGGCCGAGCACGCTGCTGTGATTCCTTCTCTCTAATCCCCCAGCTCTAGTAAAAAGGCCAGCTGTTGCCACCTCGCGTAGGGCGTCAGCAGAGCAAATTAACTGCCAGAGAAAAAAAGCCACGGATATTGGAAAATTCTAATTTACCAGCCTCTTTAAGCAACACTGGTTTTCACATTAAGGATATCACGCTACAGCATTAAAATATGCCTGTGCAACGGCAGCCCAAGAAAAGGAGTTTACCACCCTTGTCACATTTTATTGGTAAATGAGATGAAAATACAAAATATTCAGTTTTGAATGAAGCATATCTTTTATGAAATACAAGAAATATGAGGAAATACATTGAAGCTTACTGCAAAATATTTCAACCCTCACAGACTAGCTCAACAAAAAGCCTCAATTGCTCAAAAAATAAAAAAAATATTCTGTATCTGCTATAACTGGATCTTAAGGCTCTAAGCCTAAACACATCACACTGAAAAGCTGTGTCTGAGTTTTGGGCGCTCAGATACATCTTAACTATGGTGGAATTTGACAGACATGACTACAAGTCATATAAAGAAAAGTAACTTCCTTTGATCTGTTGAGTGGCTTCATTCACACTTTAGTGTTCTCTTACTCAGACATCCTAATTCTATCAAACTTTTCATAACTTTTTGACAGTTTAAATTGCAAAGCTTTATATAATATAGGAAATACACAGATGATTGATGATCATTATAACTAGTATGTCTGTCTTTGTTATCTACCCCGTAAAGGATGTGATTAACTATGAAAGCTTCTAAATATAAAGAACCATTTTATGTAATTATATTTTCCAGTGGCTTGAGGTTTTCTCTTTAAATTAGTTTGGCACAGTAATTAAAAGACCTGGGTTCAAATGTTGGCTTTACCACTTATTATCAATGTGTTTCTAAGTCTCCATTTCTTGATCTATAAAATGAAGAAAAGGACTGTACCTATGATCTCCCACATGTTAGATTATGTAAAGCACATCATCTAATATTCCAATATACATTCCAATATAGTCCAATATTCCAATACATTCCAACATACACTGGAGAGAAAAATATTCCAATATACATTCATAAACCATTTCAAGTTCTGATACAAAAATGAAAAGGAATCTATTGTAAAATGAGAGACCCAGTAGTTATTAGAAAGAGTGATCTAAATGATTGGTAATGCCCCTTTAATTCCTGGGTAGCAATGATTTTTTGATTATGTACACAGAGAATGAAAGGTATAACTCGAGCTTTAGTGAACTAGAGCTTTAAAAGAAACCTAAGCTATGAATCCTAAGCAATTGTTTTAAGGTCCAAACACTCACAATAACCTAGTTAAGAGCTGGCACAATATTCATAGCAAACAACAAGAGAATTCCAGGCAGTACTGATGAAATTCAGTTTAGCAACATTACCAGCAATTATTACCAGTGCTGGTGTAGGATGGAGAAAAAAATTCTTTAAAAAAAGTCTGTGAGATGATAGCACTATTACTTGTTCTATATGACGACAATCATAAAATAAGTTTTATAAATCATAAAACAGATAATAGAAAGAAAAACTTTGATTTAAGCTACAATTTACCAATCTTCCCCTCTCCAAAGAAAGCGTTTAAAAACTGCAGCTTGTCTAAATAAATAGGTTGGAAACAAAAATTCTGCTGGGAATCCAAATAGATTTTATCTAACAGTATATTTAAATATCTATTAGCATCCTTTGAAATAAAAGTCACTACAAAATCAAAATAATTTCATCAAAGTCACAGTGGGCAGATAAGAAATTAAGGTGGAAAGATGAGTTATATATCTTAGTAAATTGTCCATGAGATAACAGTCTTTTGCGGTCTTCAGAGATCTTGTTTTCAAAAGTCTCATTTTCTCTAAATTATTTTCATATGAACCTGACCCATTAATCAGTTATAAAAGAAAAATTGAACCTTTTTTGACCCTTTCATATAAATAATCTCAGACTTAGAGAAAAGTTGTCAGAACACTACAAAGAACATATATTTCCTGAATCATTTATTGCCGTTATGCTCTCAAAGCACCAGATATTCTATGGTGTATTAGCTACAAGTAAGTAAAGTTTAAAAATTAACATTGAGGTATTACTACCACGTAACCCTCAGATCCTTTTCAAGTTTTACCAACTGGACCATTAGTGACCTTTAGAGCAAAAAGGTCCAGTGCAGGACCACACATTGCATGTCTTTAGTCTCTTTCAACCTGGAATAGTTTCTCAGTCTTTCCTTGCCTCTCACGACTTTGATATATTTGAAGATTACACGGCTAGCTATTTTGTAGATCATGTCTTAACTTAGGTTTTCTGCTGTATTTTTATAATTAGACTTCATTATACATCGTTAGTAAGAATATCCTGGAAGTGATGCTGGGTTCCTCTCTCCTCATTCCGAACACACCACACAGGTCTGATTTGACCCTTACTGATACTAACTTTGCTTGACTTGGTAGTATTGCCAGGCTTCTCCACTGCAAAATTATTTTTCCATTTTTTAATTAGTTCGTGCAGTGATATTGTGTGTGATTATACACATATCCCATTCCCCATCGCTTATTCTATTCAGTTATTTATATAATTATTTATTTATGGATGTTTTATTCAATGGGTCACAATATATAACTCTATTTATTCTGATGCCCCCTGTCCTAGTCTTGGCCAGCTGGAGCCTCTGTATCCTGCTGATGTGCCCCCGCTGTTCTTCAAGTGCTTCCTATTTTCTGTATCTTAAGATGCCCCCAGGTTCATCCTACCTTTCCCAGTTCCAGCTCTGGAATCTTACCACATCTCCAAAGAGTCCTAGTTCCTGGGTATGACTTCTCTTCCCACGAGCCTCCTGAGACTAGAAAAGGTTGTCTGGTCTCTTCTGTCATTTCTCTGACCTTCCTAACTCAGGCTTCATGATTTCATCTCACTAGTGAACATGGTCTATCTTCTCCAGAGTATGAGAAACCACCATACTACTTCTTATGTACTCATCTTAGAGGACGATCAGTTGGTAAGTCCCCAAAGTAAAGTGTGATAAGTCTGATGTCATCAAATTTTACCAATCTCTACAGTATTCTACTCTATACAATTTAAAAATTATAGCAAAAACTCTCTTGACTCCTCTAAATTGTTAATATACTATATTCTAACTGAATATGTACACTAGACACTTTGACTTGTGTAATACAGTAGCAACTGTTAAACTTTAAAAGTTTTCCTGTTGAAAGTATCAATGACCATATTCCCAAGTATGAGACTGAAGATAAACAGTAAGGAAAGATATTCAAGATTCTTTCTCAACCAGTGGACGAAGTCATGGCTCATCTCCCTTCGTGTGACTGGTGAAGCTGAGTCACAGGCAAAACACTTGCTTCCAAGGACATTATCTGGTACATTAACGTGACCATAATTTTATATATACAGAGTAGTAAATCATTTCAAGGGAGTCATGAGTTTCTCAAGAAAACCAGCAGGCCATCCGAGCTGGTTTGACAGTATACAAATTTGTGTTAGCACTACACTTTCTTTAAAAAATCAAATTGGGAATGAAAAGTGATAGGGTTACACACAAGGTTCTATTATAAAACATGAGAAAAGACACATTGTTTTTTTCTTAATCCCTTAAAAGTATATATACAGTAAAATACATTGAGGTGTTTCGCTGTCTGATAACGATGCCCTGGGGAATACAAATACATTTGTGTGCTCTGTGATAGGGATACCCCTCTTCCTGGAAGAGTACTAATTCAGCATAGAACTGTGAACCAGGGACTTTCAAATGCTTTTGAACTAATGCTCCTAATTATCCTGTGCACTAGCTATGATAGTGGTAGTCATTTTCACACAGAAGCCAAGGCTCTGGGAGAAACCCTGCCTAAGATAACACAGCTAGTACGTGGCAATTATGAGTTAAACACAGAACTTCTGTAAGTTAGCAGAAACTTTAGTAAGTTGCCAGAGTGGCATAAAAAAAAAAATAAAAGGCAACAGAAAATGGAAATAAAAGTTAAAATGGAATATGTTTCAAAAAAAGATTATTTAAAGGAAATGAAGGAAAAGACAGAAATGAAAAGCTCAGGTAACTTAGAAAGGGAGAGAGAATGAAAAGGCAAGCTGTGGAGGACAGCACGTTGCTTAGGCACAGGATATTAAATAGGAAAACTGCCTGCTTTCTATTGGAGACTTGAGGGATTGTTTTGTAGGGATATAAATTTAGCTTAGAGATGGTTTTCAAATTTGAAGAACTTAATGATTTTTTTAAGAGAGAAAGAAACATTGATTTGTTGTTCCACTCATTCATGTACTCAATGGCTGCTTCTTGTATGTGCCCTGACCGGGGAATGAATCCGCAACCTTGGTGTATTGGGACAACACTCCAACCAACCGAGCCACCTGCCCCAGGTGAAGAACTTCTTTCCAATCACCATACGCTTTCTTTTAGATATCAGAAAACTCATTAGACAATAAACTTAAGTATGCATTGAAAGAAAAAGTACTTTGCTTCAGGAGGCTGAAATAAGGAAAACTTGTAATGAGGTAAGCTCGAATAGAAGCACCAACCCCTAGTAATTTTATTTTTATTTAATAATATTAATCTTTCACTGACTTCCTTGGATTCTCAATGATCTAAGTAAATCTTAATATGCAATCAAAACATCTTAAAGCTAGGAACCTACTAGTGTCAGGAAAAGAACTAAATACCCTCCACCCAAAACAAAGTGACAAAGTGATTAATAAGGTCAAGCTGGACTGGGATAGAGCATGGTGCGGGGAAAGGGAAAGCCACATTGCCTAGTGTAGGTGAGAAGCCGGATCAAGTCTGAGAGGGTGTTCACATGGGGGTGTTGGGGGCATGGCCCAGGGGTGAGGAGAGCATCTGTTTAGGAAGGCAGCCTGGTACAGGATGCTGGAGCACAAGAAGGATGAAGAGCCTGTCTCCACAAAAACTCAGTCTGGCTTAAGGTGGGGAGGGAGTTCCGGTGTAGGGAGCAGGGGGAGGGAAGAATGAGAAGGGGAGATGTCTGCAGAAAGGGTCCCAACATGGGCTCGGTAAAAAGGACCCAGTAAAGAAGGGCAAGAGGATGTGAGATGTCAGAGCCCGGATGAGGTGGAAAAGGTACCAACATGGTTAGGCACTACGGTAGTGGCCTGGAGCCTGAGCTGCGGGAAAAGGACAATGGTCAATGAAGGAGATAGTAGCAATTTTGGTTACATACAGAAGAACTGATAAACATAAGTAAACATATTAACGTTACCACAAGCCAGATTTCTGTCAGAAAAAGGAGTTAGAAATGGAAAAGGAGCAAACTAGAACAAATCCTGTATTATTGGATTAAAATGGTGACTATCAGCGTCAGGTTATGGTTTTCAGTATACACACATACATATGACTAGGAATATCGATGCAACTGTGTATATGTGTCTCCTACATGTGCACATGCACAAACGCAACATTTGTTTCCTAGCTCTTTCCACTGAGGGAGTCTCGAAGCAACAGTATTCCAGGAACAACGAGCATATCTAGTTCCCAGCTTTGATTTCTATATACCATTCTCCAAAAAAAAAAAAGGAAAACCTGGATCAGGGAAATATAGAAAGAGCATGGAACATCTTGTTACATGGAAGGACAATATTAGGACAACAGGGGAAATTTGAATGAGGTGTGAAATTAAATGTAGTAATGTATTAGTGTTAAAATCCTGGTTTTAATGATTGCATTATGGTTGCTAGAAAATCCTTGTTTCTAAGAAAAACACATTAAAATACTTGGAAGCAATGGGGCTTCAAGTTAGCATCTTTCCCTCAAACAGTTCAGGGAACAAAGGTCATTGTATATACTTTTCTATAAGTTTGAGATTAAATGGGTCAACAAATAAATAGAAATGGGGATGGTGAAAAGGCAGGAAAAACTACTTACTGAGGTCTTCAGCCAGCTGAACTCGTTTACCAGTAAGCAACTTAACCTTCTTTTCGCTATCTTCAGCAAAATCTTCCAATACTTCTTTAACATTTTTCTCTAATCGTCTGACTGTTCAAAGTAAATAAAAACACCAAGGAGCACCATTTTTATGAATGCACAAAGATGTGAAATTAACAATATATGGAGAGTAAGTTCTTATTTTTCTCATCACATTAATCTATTAAGTTCAGACTTCTCAGTTATACGGAGAATATTTACCTATTATACAGTACTTTTAACAACATAAAATACATATCTCAGAGAAAGTAATATTCTCAAGACCTAACACTTTAGCAGAAATGCAGATTTATCAAAAAACCAAATGATGCTTAACAGTTTTTTTTCTAACAGAGTTTTTGTGTAATAAAGAGATTCCTGGTATGTTTTAACTCTCATCTTTTTCAACTACAATTTATCTGCATGAATATTTTAGGGGCGAATAGTAATTTCCAGTTTTTTTAAATAAAACTACTGTAAAGGAAGTATTTGGGAATGCTTTTAAATATGGATGTTATTACTATTATTTATAATGTCAGAATTAGAAAATGGTCCCTCTGTGGCTTACCTTCAGTGTTTGTAAGTTGTTGTCTTAAAGTGTTTGCGGTGATTGCGAGCATGCGCTGTATTCGCCAAAACAGGACAACATCATTGCATTCCAACTGAAATATTAGGTAATTAAGATTACCAAATGCAAATTTAAACATGAATTTAATCATAAACACAACAGCTACTAAAGTGAGTAACTACAGACTGAACTTTAAGTAAAAATATTGAGATTTATCTAATATATATACTCATATTCCTATTGTAGATATATGCTACCGAATCTTTTCTGCACATGATCCATTAAATTCTTTATGATTTGGGTTCTATCTGCCCCACACCTATATAACTAAGCTTTGATTCCAATGACAAAGTAAATAAACTGGAGAAGTAGGGCATTTCATTACATTATATACAAGTAGAAATCCATTGCATATTATAAAATCCGTAATTTGTATTTAGTTACAACTCACAATCATGTTAAAAAATGTCCTTAAGTTAACCTCTTTTCTTTGAGTGTATACTAAAGAAATTTTTGAAATTCAGCTGTATATGAAAATAAACTAATGATATTTTTAAAAAAGAAGCTTATTTTGTAAGAGGTCTGTTCAACAATTAAAATTGCGTAAAAAATGTTGCCATTTTTTACATAGGCGCACTTAAATGTAAATTTATTTTAAGCCACTGAACACTCTAAAGAAAAGCATTGTAAGGGTCTCACATAAGATCACTGATTGATAGAGCTCTTTCAGAAGGATACATTAAAAATATTTCTGCTTGTAAGAAAATGCTCAAAATATATCATCTCCTGCCACCTACAGGTTATTTTGTAAAATGTGACACTAAACTATTTATAATTGTCCAAGAACTTCATAGTTCTTTAAAAGAATTATTTAAAACAAGATTTTAGTGATATAAAGAATTAAACTTATAACATAATACAGGAAGTTAGCACAAAAATTGTTTTGCAATATAATTTCCATTATGCAAATGTATGATTATGTTATACACATACAAAAGAGCTGAACAAAAATAAATAAAAATGTTAATTGACATTACTTCTAGGTCAAGGATTATAAGGGACTATTTCCTTTTGCATTTTAAAAAAATTTATTTATTGCTTTTACCGTCTACAATGGGAATGTATTATTTTCTAACATACAAAGTTAATTAAAAAACTTTTAAAAAGTGGTTTAGTACCTACTACATGTACACATAATCTTAGAGGCACTGGGATGATGTGCATGTAAGATGCACATTTTATCAAAGTGGCAAATATCTTTGAAAATATATGGATTAAGGTATTCTTTATACATGACACATTTTTTCCAGAAGATCAAAGGACTTAAAATTAATGCTAAAGCTGAAGTTTACACCTAAGCATCTAAAAAAACTATTGCTAAGAAACATTTCTACTTGTTTGTGGAAACCTTACCTCAGAATCTACAAAATGCCTTTGGTAGTAATAAAAGCCTCTTCGACAAAGGTTACAATGGTTTAGAGCTGTTTTTAAGAAATGTCGTCTATAGACTTGGTGCCAAGTGTCCTTAATCTAAAATGAAAAAAAGAAAACAAACACCAAAGAGTTATTATACACTTGTCAGGTTAATCAAACACATTCTGAAAAGTCATATACAAAGTATATTTATAAAAAAGTTCATTAAAACCAACTGCAAAGTTGTTATTCTACCAACCTTTTTTATGCATTATTTTTTTCAAGACAAAGATTAGATTTACATTTACTACTACTACTCTGTCCCCTTACCAGTTTATGTACTTCAAAATTTGCAAGTGTTTTTAACAAGCCTTGCTGCTACATTAAAATCATCATCTTGTAGAGCAGACAAGTAAGGATTATCTTCCCCTAATTCAAGGTAAAGATTCCAAGGCAAAAATAGGTTGTGAGCCTTGGACAGAGTTAGGGACTAGGATGTTGGTCTCAGACCATGGCCATCAACCAACCCAACAATACTTCCTTTCTGATCATTAAATTTCAGTTACTACATCAATATGACACACTCCATGTTTTTGCAATATACTCTTCAGAGTGTTCAATGTTCTTTCGTACCACTGTCTTTTTAAAAGCATAACAATAATAATAATAATATCAACACCATATGACTGATGAAAAAAGGGGCTCAGAAAGGTTATACCAATTATTAAAGGTAATATTACTAGAAAATAAAATGAAACTGTACTAGATTTCACATCTCCTGACATCCAGTACATCCACTATTCCAGTCATAGTACTTTGCTACCTATTTTATAGCTTTATAAAGTACACTGAACAAAGTGTCTTTTGGACAAAAACCTGACATTTTCTTGTTCCCAGAAAGTAATTAAGACATGCAGCCAATCCATATCATATATATGGACAAGGCCCCTCCCCCTGCACTAACCAAAATATCAACACTTATAGCCACATGAAATTTGAAAGTATCAAACTGAATATAACTTACTGTTAATGAGAGCTAGGGCAATGTGGATAAATTAAAGCCATAGTCAACTAATAATTTCATGTAATCATTAGTCTTAATTTCATTTTCAATTTATAAATAAAGCTATATGTATAACAGCTTTAACTATTTTGAATTTCAGTTTTCTTGTTCTGACCTGTGGTGGGATTTAAAATAAGTATACTCATTTCTCAAATAAGAAAACATAATAGAAGGCCATCTTTAAAAGAATTATATGTGGCTCTGAAATTTGTTATGACTGTTTCCCCCAGTAGAATTACTTTTTTTGTTGGGTTTCACTTAAGCTAATATTAAAATGAGATGACTTTTTTCTTCTTTTTTTGCATTACGTATTCTATAGTCTTCAGGTTTTGAAGAAGAAAGCAATCATACCCTTGTACACATAAAACAGATACGAACTTTGCTCCTTTATCTGTGAAACTAAGTTTCTCTGGAAAATAGGAATCATTCTACTATGCTATGTACCTTACCATTCTAGTCAATTCATAAAAAATCAATATGCTGAGTGTCCATTTGTCATACTTAATAATGCATCTATCAAAATATTTGTTTTTTAAAATCAACTATTTATAAGATATGGTAATTTATAATAGGGCAAAATGACTTCTGACATTGTGAAGACTTCTGCAAAGGTTTAGTAGACCGATATCTTTCTAACTCTCTTCTTCTATGTCATTTTTGGCTTTCAAAAATTTTAAGATTCTTTTATCAATTTTTCAAGTAGCATACCAACATTAGTATGTGATCTCTAGCAATAAATAGCCAAAATTTAACAAGTAACATGGTTGTACTTGTCTGTGCCTCATTCAAATTTACCCACTGTTTACCATTTTAAGGTTTTAGATTTTAAAAATTTATACAGTAAATGAGGTTTTGATCCCTTACACCCTAACTAGGAAATAGAGGCCCAGAAACAGGTTTTTTAAGAAAACTTTCTCCAAATGAGAATCATGAAGGTAAGCAAAAAGTAGCCTAAACTGTAGTTATTTTTATACTTATATATTTATTATAAGTGAGGAAAAAAGAGAATCCAAAGACATTATTCAAAAGGAAATAAAGATTAAGGAAGCAAGTTCACACTTTTTGGCGTATTTATTACCAGGCTTGGATCTACTGTTACTCCTCGGGATTCGAGGTTTTTTCGGACTGTAGTTATCTCGTCATTTGCAAGATAAGCTGGGTGCTCCTCATTACATTTCAACATCTTCTCCAATTCATTCTTGGTTTCATTGTGAACGCACTTTAAAATATTTAAAAGTAGACGATGTTTACTTGGTTCATTATTTGGCACACTTACAAAGACAGAGTTCTAATTTTAATAAATATATTGCTATTGCACAATAGGTGACACAAGTTCAATCAAAACAAACAAGAAAGTACATAGTGCTCTGGTTTATGAATGCAGGGCAGCCCAGAAGAATGGAAGAAGGAAGAAAAGGAAGGAAGAAAGAAACAGGGAGGGAGGGAGAGAGGGAGGAAGAGAGAAAGGAGGAAAGCGGGGTGGGGGGGGGAGAGAGGGAGAGAGGTAGAAAGAGAAATAAAGACTGATTTAGCCCAATTTGCTATATTTTACTTTTGCTAAAATAGTTTACTGTTGAAGTTACAATACCAGCCATCTCACTGTGTACTTTCATTCTTGACCTTAGAGTATGATTTTAGTCTGGGAAAAAGAACCCTGAATACATGAGAAGAGATAATGTTCTAATAAATTCCTTACATTTAAGGACTGGATGACTATGAGACTGGTACCTGTTGACATGTTTCTTTTCCAATAAATTAAATATAAAATTCATAGTGGGATTTTTAAAAAGTCTTTTCATTAAAAAAGCATGGTTCAGATTGCTTCTGTAAGGTGCCTATCTTAAATTCACTTCCAGCTTCTTCTCTGTAATTATTAATAATCTCTTCACCAAAGGAGGAAAACGTATACACACTAGAGATAAGTCTGGAAAATAAGGCTCTTATCTTATACAGTGTCAAGTTAAGTGTATCTTTTCATTTTTCAATCCTTCTTTTAAAATTGCATGGTAAAAGTGCTTCAAATTCACCGATTAAACAAGTTATTACTAGAGCACTTAGCCCAAACTACACCAAGCTACAGAATTTGAGCATTTATACAAAAATAAACTTAAAAAAAAATTGGCTTATAAACAGAACTACTAATTAATATTCTCTGAAAACATGACATTTTAGAAGAAATGTTATTTAATAAGAGAAATTTCACTATTTCCTTAAACGTCTGCTATCTGGTCTGAGGCAGGAAGGAAATCGGTCAATAGGATATTCCCCAACTTCTCCTGTCCTGTTGGCACTTCCACCTGTGCATCTGTCCTCATCTCACTCAGTCTTCAGGACAACACGCCTCTCCCATCTCTTCTGACCAAGATCTGCATTATTTCAGCTCAAACAAGGTGAGAATTTTCAAAGAGATAGATTTTTCCTAGAAAACTAAGGAAAAAGTAATACCACAAAGCACAAATCAGTTTTCAGAGAATGGATTTATGCTCTTTAACACAGAACACTCTTAAGTCTCTTTTCCTGATAAATCTGGTCAAAAAGACAGAAAGAATTGTCGATGGCTGCCTTAAACTTGCAAAGTGTGACCCAGAGATATTCTCGACCTCCTCTAGAATTTGTTCCTTTTGGTAATTTCCAGGTATGAGGTCTAGAACAGTGGTTTTCAACTGGGAGTGGGAGGGTTAGCAAGATTAAGAGAAAAAGAGCTGGACAGGAGTCTGACAGCAGGCTTTGTTTTGAAAGAATAAACAAACATACACAAACACCTCCCATGTGATTCTGATGTCTCCCATTCTACGATCCAAATTATGGCCCCTGTTCTAAAGTGACCTTGAGTCTCTCACAGGCTGTGCCCTGAAACCCTGGGGAGATGAATGCTCTTCTCTGAAGGGTTTCCATATTCCTCTTCTTGGATGCACATCCTTGTATGACTTTAAAACTAAGTCCTCTGATTCTCTTGAACCCTATGGGTTTAAGTTCTTGAGAAAAGTAACTTACAACCAGGAATCATTTCTCTCTGAGAGTGTCTGGCCAAAGCATATTTACCACACGTTGCTGAGGCAAGTTTTGTCCTCATTGTCTGGAGGCTCTAAGCTTATTTCATTAGGACTTAAAAGCCAGACATCATTTTTCTTTGGTGTTTATTTGCCTTATACCAGTTTTTTTTCTTCTCCCCCCAACTGGTACCTTCTTTTGTCTCAGAGTCAGAAACCTCTGATGGGTCCCCTAGAAGCTTTTTTCTGGCGAACCTCCTCCTCCCAGCCTGTGTGTGTAGTAGGGATAGCTGACACGTACTGAACACAGGCATAATCGAATCATTAACCCGGTCCACTTCTTCAGCTTCTCTCAGTCTCCTAATGACTCTTTTCCCCCCACAAAAACCATTTTAGAAAAAAAGAGGATACTGTCCTTTCACTATTTTAAGACAAATTGGGACTCATCTGATAGCTTATAAAACCAGAAATGCATGAAACTAGAAAAAAAAGGGTGTTGATTATATAATTAAACTAACTTCGTATTTAAAATAAAAAAGAAAATAGGAATAGTGTGTAATCTGGTAATATTTCATTCTCTTTAGCTTTTCTTTATTTCCATGTCTTTGTCTCCCTTCTATCATCACATGGATTCAGAAACAACAAAGTGGGTTAGGTGCCACCTCTTTTTCTTATTCATCATTTCCTACTTTATATATTCTAATTCTATACTCCGTTTACATTCTTTTATTTAAGGAATGAACAAGAATGAGACAGTAGTGTAAGACAGAATGTTAGGTAGGAAAAAAAGACACAATAGAAAGGAATAAAAAGGGTGGAGGATGGGGACTTTAATAATTTATACATTTTCCCTCTTTTACTTATTTGTAAGGTTATTTACACTTGTGTTTACCATTTTGTTCTTCTGAAGTGCTCATTAAATGTAAATAAGTGAATTCTACAATTCTAGTTCCTGAGACTTTATACTTATTTTGTGAACATAGGAACAAAAAATGTAAAAGAACATAATTTAAATATACAACAAAAAAAAAATCCGAAGATAACATAATAAAAAAGTCATTATATTTTTATTCTAACCATATTCAGTCTACACCCTCTGAAATCCTTGCCATTCTTTTTCTTTTTTTATAACTTTAATCTTCAATTTACCTCAAAAAGAGATTGAAATGAACAAAGTAAATAACCACCAAAGGGGCATTTTTCATCTCCCCTTTCTTTTAATAACATGGCTACTTCACTTATAAAGAATCTTTCATTCATAGTTTACTGTTTACTTTAAAGATTTTATATTTTAGAAAGGCTGACACAAACATTTGAAATTATTAAGACTGGTCTAGAGATCTGCAAAGGTTACATTTTATTCCGTGGATTAAAATGAACAAAATTTTATCATCATAAGAACAGAGATTTGTATTTACCTGTTCTTGGGTCCGATTCTTCCAGTATAACCACCTCTTTTTCCAATCTGGACCTACCATATTTTCAATTGCATTTTCAGCTAAAAAATTTAAAACATTTTTTAAAAATTCATCATGAATTTTATCATTTACCAAGTATGTAAATTGTAACATAATATTCTTGCTTTCTTAGCTACTTCAAAGTATTCTGTCAATATAAAGTGAGTTGAAATGAAGAAAAATTATATAATTGATAGGGTGAATATATACAAAAAAACTTAATTATATATGTTTACAACCTATGAAAAGTACAATTGCTTGAGAACTTCTCATAAGTATACTAGCAAACACTAAAATAGTTTGAGTATAGCTTTTTAGATAATCAGAACTTATAAACATATATCTAATTTATTTAATATTTTAGTTACTAAGAAGTTGACAAAAAAAATCCGACAAATAATATTCAACTTCATTATTAATAACAAAGACCTTGAAATGTTAATTCTTTTTTAACAAATATTCTTCAAAGTTGGATGATTCCTTTATCACTGGGAATACTCAAAACTCAGTAACCCTTGTCCCTACTTACTATCCTTGAGACGAGCCTGAAGAGCCTCTTCCATAAAATAAATAGCTGCATCCCACTGCTGTTTATCAGATATGGACCGATCTTCTAAAGCATTGTGTTGAATAACTCTCTGAAATAAAAAGGAAAGAAAAATAGTTAATTTGATCTGTGTCTTATTATTCAGTACTTTTACTCAAATTGGCACCTGAGCATCCAAAATAACAGCTGCACCAAAAACAACATAAAAGTATGTTCCTTCCACACAAATGCATATGGTCCTATTTGCTCATTTGCCAGCTTTCTGTCTAAAAAACAAATGGAGACTTTTCTCCTAGCTGACCATCTTTAAGACCATTGCAGGAATCAGGGGCGTATTACACATTTAACTACATAGCATCCTACACCTATAACCCTAGTATTCAGGAGTTAACAATTCAGTTCATCTCTACCTCTTCTTTTGGTCATATGACTTATATGTTAGTATTTTAAGAAAACTAAAAGGGGAAAAAATAATAACCATTATTTTACTGTTAACAGCAGTGGAAAATGTAAGGGAGGGAAGCTTATAAGGTTGAAACACTCTTCAGTAAATGCTATTTATTATAAAAAAATTAATTTCCAAATTTTGTAATTGTTGAATGAATGAATGAAAATGTCACCATTCTCTCCAAAAGCCAGGCTTAATAAGGGAGCTAACAAGAATAAATACAAAGACAACTATTTCTTCCAAAAACTTATTACAACCAGTCCACAATCAGATATGCATATTCCTAGAAAACTGCTTCATCTTATCTTTCAACAGTGCCTCTCATAACTGTCTGAGCAGAGCAGCAAAATTAACAAGGTTTGATTATGGTGACAAGAATGTTCTACATAACAAAAGATTTTATCAGGTGGTGGAGGTTAGGAGCCAGGTTTTATAATTAGACAAAATGGGGCTTATATCCCAGCTTTGCCAACAACAATAATATAGAGTATGCTTAAGAACTAAATAGGCCTAGAAACTAACTATATTTTTGTGGAAGAATGGGTGAAAAGGGCAGCTTCCTGTGTTATTGCCAAAAGTTTGAACAACTTGTAGTAGCCTGTGGCTAGAAAATAACTTCTTTGGGGCAAAACAGCAACTACAAACTGGCTATGGCATTAGCTGTGCCCATGGCTTTTGCAGTAGGCTCTTCTGCTGAAGGGAACAAGGAATTTGACCATTTAGGAGCAGATACAACCAAGAAGAATCTTAAAGAAGTAGCAGGAAATCAGCAGAATCACTCATGTGATCCAGAGGAGGAAAACTATTCCCAATCATCTCCTCCAGCTAATAGCCAAAGTAGTCCACGCCTCCTGAAGAGACTGCCTTAGAGTAGGAGCATTTCTCAATTCATAACCCCGTAACTTAAGAAACAAAAGTTCTATAACTTAGTAGTGGCCAAAGATGAAGGAGGTAAGAAAGAGTTTACCCAAGCGGGTGGAAGAACAGGTTTTAGATAAAGAGGAATCTTCCTGAAGCAGAGAGGCAGGCCAAGGGTGATGCTGAAGAAACAGCTCAGAGAAAACAACAGGTCATTAAAGTTGATGTTAGGAAGAAGCACCTTCAGTGAGAGGTCCTGAGACACAGCATTTTGAAGGAGGAAAAAGAGGAGGAAAAGGTAAAGAAAATACAAAAAGACAAATCCGAAGCAGCAGCAAAAAGGGAGACAAAGGAAGTGCAGACCAAGAAGCCAACAGCAGAAAAGGCCACTCAAAAAGCCATCAAGAAGACCAGAACTGTAAAGTGACCCTCCTAGATGGCACCAAGTACAGCTGTAACAAGGAAAGTTTACTAACGGATAAGTGTTACTTCAAAAAGTGTGTGAAATCTCAATCTCTTGGAGGAATACTTTGGACTTCTGTTTCAGGAAAGCCATGAGCAAAAACACTGGCTAGCTCCCACAAGACAGACAGACAACTGCTGAAGATATCCCCAGATACTTCTTGTGCCTGCAGCTCACGCAGGATGTTGCCTCTGGCCGCCTGCCCTGTTCTTCTGAGACCATGCCCTCCTGGGATCTTCACACTACAGGCTGAACTTGGAGACTATGACCCAGAAGAACATGCCAGGCATCACCTCAGTGACTGCAGTTTGCCCCCTCCCAGACAAAGGAGCTGGAAGAGAAGGTGGTAGAGCTGCATAAAACCCGTAGGAGCTTATGTCTAGAACAAGCTGATTCTCAGTTCTTAGAAAATGCAAAGAGGCTTCCATGCATGGCACCAACCTACATCATGCCCAGGTGCGAACATAAAGCTGGGTGTGTGTGCTAATGGGCTCCTCATTTACAAAGACTGAGAATCAACTGTTTTACCTGGCCAAAAATCTAGAAAACTTCCATAAGTGTAGTA
The DNA here is from genome assembly GCF_021234165.1 of Pteronotus mesoamericanus. Classification (NCBI taxonomy): domain Eukaryota; kingdom Metazoa; phylum Chordata; class Mammalia; order Chiroptera; family Mormoopidae; genus Pteronotus; species Pteronotus mesoamericanus. Next base: position 7,307,419 of record NW_026555265.1, on the reverse strand, counting down.
ACTTTTACATTAAAGTTAAGACAGCAGAGCTGCAACAGTTTGAAAACACCATTGGATTCAAACTGCTGAACCATCTGGCTGTGGAAAGACTATGGAAAGTATATGTGAAACATCATACTTTTTATAGGCTTGTGTCTACAGAGCAGCCACCAAAGGCCAAATTCCTGACCTTGGGGTCCAAATTTCACTACAGTGGCTGCACGCAAGCACAGATCCACCAGGCAAGTACCCACATTTACAGGCCAGCCCAAATCTAGTAAGCTGGTCTCCGGAATTCTAGATGGATCTCTACTGGTGTTGTGGACCAAAGCCTTGTTTATGAAGGATTTTCCTGGCCCTGCTGGTGGGGGAGAGCGTTTCAGCACATGGCTGTGGAGTTGTCAGCACTGCCATGGTACAGAACGGGGATGGCAGAAGGGAAATAGAAGCCCCACTAAAGTTCCACATGTGCACTCACTGAAGGAAAGAGCTCACATGAGACTCTGAATGCAGTGGAGAAGAAACAGGTAGAGGTTGGGGAAGATGAAAAAGTAGTCAGAGAAGAAATGAACAGTAAAGAGATACCACTTGGGAGTGGTCCTGAGGCTAAGGTGGAGCCTCTGACACAAGGACTCCACCTCCCTGTCTTCTAAGAGCCGAGCCAGCAGTGAGGGCGAGGAGGATGTGGGAGAGTACAGCCCCGCCACCATGGTGTGACCGAGGGCACCAGAAGAACAGGAGGTAGAGGGAGAACCCGGCTGAGCAGCCCAGCTAGTAGAGAGGGAGGAACCCACGTCAGGAGCCAGCCCAGCCAAATAAGCAGGTGCCAGTGAAGCATAGTAGAAACAGTGGTCCAGGAAAATGTAGTTGCCCCAAAGGTGTCTGCAAAGGAGAGAGTACAGGAAGGCACTATTAAGCAAGATGTGAATGAAGACACAGAGGACAAGCAACATGAAGTTAATGGAGAGGTGTCTCATGCTCACACTGATGTTTTGCTACAAATTATTTGTTGTTCAGAGCCACCCACGGTAAAGATAGAGAAGGTAAAAATTTCTGATGCCCCATAAAGGATGGAAATCTCCACCAAGGAAGTCCGTATTGTCCAAACTGACACCAAAATCATCACAAGCCTCCACAGATTGCTGGTGCAGTAGCTGGTGATTCAGGCACGTTAATGACAATACAAACCATCACATTTGATTCTGTGTTGACAACAAGAACAAACACATCACCAAGACTATAAAAGGTGGGATATGTGAAACAAGAATTGAGAAACTCATTGTGATCGTGGGAGACGTAGATATTGATCATGACTGGGCACTGGCCCAGGCCGTCAGGAAAGCCAGAGAGCAGCACTCCACGTGTCGGTCACAAGAGTGCTGGAGCACAAAGAAACTGAGTTGGAGGAAGGGGAAGAGTAAGTTAAGAAATTCATTTATTAAACAACATTCAGCTTTGTGACCTGAAGAATTCTGACCACTTCGGGTCTCACACCACTATTCGAGCAAATTTATACAACAACTGGTAACAATGACTAGAAGCCTGAAGAATCAAAATGCCAACACCAAACCTTACCTTAACAGGTCTGGTTTACACTGTTCCCTCACATTTTAACATACTACTTTGTTTTATAACCAATTCTAAATATTCTTGGTTCCTTTTTTTTTTTTTAATTAGGGAGTTTTGTTTTGTTTCCAGTTTACTATGTATACAACTACCTGCTTTTTATGACTCATTTTGATCCAATGATAGTAAACAAAGACAGCTTCAGCTGATAAGGTACTATTTACTTGAACAGGTGCTGTTGTGTGGAAAGGAAACAGGCTAATTAAGATAATGGCTTTCCTTCTTCCAGATTCTTGTCTTTGAATTCCCATTGAATTACAATAAATATTTAGTTTTCAGATTGTAGTAAATATATTGTATAAGGAAATATTAACATGGATTAAAAGCATCTCTTACATCTCGAAAATCTTCTAATGTTTGAGAAATTTATTGGGGACTTTTTTTAATATTGAACCTTTTTGACTTTCCAGTTCTATGACTTTTCACTGTTAGTAGAAAGTGAGAGAATCTACAGACTAGAGCATTAGGAAGAATTTTGCTGACCACATACTGTGTTTAGAGATTCTATCACCCCACACAGCCAATGCTTCTCAAACACATGCTCTTCAGCAGCATTCCAGAACCAGGAGGGAGGCAAAAGAGAAAATGATTTCTTCCCTTCTATTAAATATTCAGGGAGCCTAAAACTTTATTGCTTTCTTTCTTTACATGTCCAGATTTCACTACTTCCCACTGTTGGAATATTTGTATGCAACACTTGCTTTGTATTGAACCTCCTTGCTTACTTGTAAAACTGATCGTTTGTTATTGAGCACATCTGTCTCTTTCAGATAGTTTGATGATTTACACAGGTTTGAGGACACTGGGAACAGGAGTTGGTAGGGGCAGTAGTGGATTTTTGATGGTTACAAGAAAGCTAGATCATTTTAAACTGACACCAGATACCTGATAGGGATTTATTAACTGTATTGAATATTTTTTTCCTTTGCTTTTGACCCTCTGTATAGTTATGATGCCAGATTAGATTTATAGCAGCTTCAAGTTGTATTAAATGACATTTTGCTTTCTGTAATACTGTTATAAAGTTGGTTTAGGTTCTGGAAAAAAAATAATGCTTACAAAATACACAGCAGAGTTTCTGGTACCTTGTTAGCATTCAACACATGGTAGTTAGGATTATGATTGTAGGAGTCTAACATTTCGTAAGTTGAATCCATTAAAAATCAATGCATCTAATTCCTTTTGTTACCATAGAGGGTAAAATGAGAAGCAGCTGTCTATTAGTTCAGGCTAATGGATGATAAGTTGTTGAAGTTTATAGAAGCCTGTTACTGAGAAGTTTGACTTTTTTCTGAAATGATAGCCAAGAATAAAATAACAGTAGACAACTGTAGAACAGAGAAATGTCAAAAGGTCAATTACAGATCATGAATCTATTTCTTTCCTTCATTATTTTAAATTCAGAATCTAATTCAGTCATATAAAATAGTCGCCTATAAAAGTATCGATCTGAGAAACTATGTATGAGGTGGTCACCCTAGACATCCTAATATACAAATGACATACCAAACTGTCCTCTGCAAAATCATTCCACTTGTGGCGTTTAATACTTTCTTCCTTAACAGCCTCCTTAAGTTTATCAAATATGTCATCATGCTCTTTTCCTTTTGGTTCTGTCATGAAGCGGGAAAATTCTTCTTGTAGCGTCTCCCAAGCAACCTAGATTTAAAAGAAAAAATTAACACTACACACTTTTATTTCATGTGTAACATGAAAAAAAACTCCACATGAACTTAGGTCAAATAGATGTAACAAATCAGTTTATCAGAAAATACATATAAAACCATATTTTAAAAAAGTCAGCAAATATAAACTCTGGCCTAGTGATCTTACACTGGTATCTGGTGGGATTGATTTGAATTCCTGACATGCGTTGCTAGACATACACAGTGTTTAAAATTTTAAAAATTAGTACCTGGTATTTAAAAATTGAGTGATTTCACATACTAGTCTACATTTCCAGCCCTTCTGGAACTATCTGGCAACACTATACTCACATTCCTTTATACCACCACCTGCCAAAGCTGAGCAAGAGCTGCCCCTTTAGATAAGATGTGCACTCTAGCTGGCTACCAGGCTTAGTTCACTTACTTCATTCTCTACACCTGAGTTTGCTTGCTTCTTCCACACTGTAAAAAGTTTAAAATTTCTTAATGATTTAGTTTTCTTCACATTTTTGCCCATGTGCAAATATATGAAACAATGCATCAACACTCTCAAACACAGCTGAGTATTATTCAGCCTTGTATTAGAGCTAGCTCCTAATTACATGAATAGTGAAAGGAAGAGCAGTGTCAAAAGAAATTAAGAACTATACTTAAAGTAGACTAGTTATGGTATTTTATATTTAGCCCTCTTCATTTTAAACATGAAGAAATTATGGCATGAAGAAAACTATGGCATAAAGAAAGATGCCTGTCCAAGAATACACAGGGAGGTATTAAAATCAGTATTTCCTGACCTTCAGCAGGTCCACATTTTTCTACCACAACTAAGTGTGAAGGTGCAAAGTGGCAAGAGACAGAGTCATTGCCATTTCTATGACCACTTCCACTGCCTGAACCGTAGGATATAAAAATACCCTGTCATAAGACAGGGCCCCAAAACTGTTAAAGTTGGTCAGTAGTGAGGAGAGCTGGTGAAGTGCTGGCAGTAGCTCTAATTACTGCAGGGATGAATGTGCGGAGAGCTGACCATGCAGCTCAGGTTGTATGACTGTAAGAGCTCTCAGAAAGGGAGGCTGAAGGAAATTGAAACCAAAGGTGAAGAAGCTAGGACTAGAACAGGATAGGAAAGGGGTGAAACACCTAATCAGAAACTGACATTTCTAAGGTAGGTATGAAAAACAAGATTATTTTTAACACTGATTCTAATTTCGTGAGCATCCTCACACAGAAGTACAGGACACATTGACTCTTAAAGCAATCATTCTTCAGAGTAATATGCATGGCTGATCACTTTGGATGATGGTCATCATCGTCACTGTAATAGCAGCTGCATTTACTGAACAACTACTACGGGCCAGGTATTGTCTAAGTATTTTACATACATTAACTCATTTACCCCTTATAACAATCTATGAGGTAGGCAACATTACCACCCTTATTTTATAGATAAGAGAAACCTTCAGCAACTAGCCCAAGGATCTCACAGCTATTAAGTGGTAGGGCCAAGAAACATGGGTAACAGAAATGCATTCTTTAAGACACTTTCTTAGAATTTTTAATCTAACCTTCTGACAAGATAAAAACTAAGTAAATGATTATTAAGTATAATTGAGCCTTGCAGATAATCAATATATGAAATGTTTAATTAATTAAACATGCCCTTCCTGGAGTCTTTACCCACAGATGTTAAAATATTTCACATTGAAGCAAATTTTGGTGGTTTTGTTAAATGCTATCTTTGGAAGAAAAACAACATACTCAGACCAACATCGTAACAATTAGTAAAGTTTTGTAACAGCAGTAACTGGTAGCAGTGTTAAGCTTAATCCCAACACAAAGATGAGGAATACAGACTAAATGGAGTATAAAGAGAAAAAGAAAGGTAGTCACTGTGATGGGAATAAAATCTAAACGTCACAGCTCCTACTCCCTTCAGATAATGCTTCTTACCCATTTAATTAAATTATATCCTAACCTCTACAGCTTTATTCGGAAGCTGTTTATCAGTCCACTGTTTAAGCTTGATATCCACTGTGGTATTAAAAGTCCCTGAATTCATGGTCTGTGCAGCTGGAAGATAGATGTTTTCAATCACATGAGTTGACACTCTTTCCCACAAAGATTGCTGAAGGATTTCTTCCCTGAAATTTAAAAAATAACAAGTTTCAAGAACACCAAATTTAAATATAAGTTTTTAAAAACAGCTTTATTGGAAGTATCATCAACTTACAATAAACTGCATTTATTTAAAGTGTTGACATATGTACATACCCATGCATCACCATGATCAAGATAATGAACTTACTCATCGTCCCGAAAAGTTGTAACCACTGATCTGTTTTCTGTCACTATAGGTTAGTTTATATTTTTTCAGAATTTTATATAAATGCAACCATACAGTATGAGTTCTTATTTATTGCCTTTTTTCACTCAGCATAATTATTTTGGGATTTACCTATGGTATGTAATATTTCACTTCTTTTTATTGCTGTGTAGTATTTATTCCATTACATGAATTTATCTATTCACTTGCAGATGGTCATTTGGGTTGTTTCTAGTTTTTGCCCATTACAAATTAAGCTACTATGGGCATTTACATACAAGTCTTTTTATGGACATATTCTTGTTTCTTTTGGGTAAATAGTTTACAGATGGAACGGCTGATCATATTGTAATTATATTATTTAACTTTTTAAGATACAGCCAAACTGTTTTCCAAAATGGCTGGGCCATTTTACATTCCTACTAGCAGAGTATAACACCTCTACATCTTCTATGTCTTGTCAACACTTGGTGTGGTTACTTCTTTTAATGTTAGATATTCTAATAGGTTTACAGTATTAACTCATTGTGGTTTTAATTTGCATTTCCCCAATGAGTAATAATACTAAGCATCTTTTCATTGGCTTATTTATCTATTATTAATATATACATTATACATGCTGACCGTGAGCTGGAGTCCAAGACTGAAAAGCTGGTATAATTTTCACAGTTTATCAACCACAGAACAAAGCACAGAGATATTACGGGATATTGCTGGGTAATATTGTTCAACACTTCATGACTAAGATAACGATATAAAAGATGTGCAATCAAGTTGAAAATTTTGCCATAAAGGACATCTTATAGGAATACAAATTCCTGAATAAGAGACAACTACTTCAATCAAGAAAAAACCCTGAAATCTCAAGAAAATATTTACTTGGCTTCTCCTAAGCTAATTTCTACTGTAGTATGTACAGAAACATTCTGCTTATCAAGTGGTCTTTTAACTTTAACAAAATAAACTTAATGCCTTTCACCAAAAATTGTATCCACACCATGGTACCATTTCTTTTAAAAAAGTGTGTTGTGTTGCTATAAATCCAGCCAGCTATCCTTCTAAATGACATATGAAAAAAATATATCTATGATGATGGTCACGTAATGTTAATTATATACCCAATTATTTCCTGCTTAATGTTAGTAATTGATTCCTGATGATCACGTATACTGCATGAAAATGTTGAGAGGCAATTTCTCACTATAATACACCATATGTCAAGCCTAATCCCCCCCAATAACTTTCTTAAAATATTATTATAGTGGAACATCTATAAGAAAATAACATTTTATGTTAGGACATAAAATGCTTATAACATTGCTTCCAGATCACTGTATATAGATCAAACAGTCCTGTAACTTAAGTAATTATAAACATCTTAGGCACGTATTGTAAAATATCACATAAAGCACAAAAAGATACTACCTAAGACAGCATCAGCTATGTCACAAAAATAAAACATTTTGGGTTCAATGCAGTTGAATTCAATGTGGCACAAACAGATATTTTGATCTGTGCTTGTGTTAAGCTATAGAGCCTAGGGAAAAAAATGAAACTGTACAAAATTTTCTGATCCAGCAGTACACAGAATACATTTCTAGCAGTCAGATACCCTAGTTCTCTCCCTTGTGATCTCAACAGGCAATCTGGTAGTAGATTTCCTGTCCCTTCACAATTTTCCTCTGCCACTTATGTTCTAAATAAATGACACTTATCTTCAAGGTTCGCTCTAGTGCTGGTATACGTTGATTTCAGACTTTATCTGTCCAACCAAAACCAACCATGCCATTTGACAATGCCAGAACTGTACAGAAGCACCATATTTTTCTCCCATAAACAGTATTACTAGTTATTATAGTTTCCAAATCACCTCTTATATACACTGTCCCCATACAACCAAGTAAGGCAAGTAGTAGTATATTCATTTGCTGTGGGTATACACACATAAGAGGTCTGTCTGGAAAAAGCCCAATCACTGTTAATATAATGAGATGATTTATGTGATATAACCTGACAGCTGAGGGGAGTGGACTGGAATGCACATGTGTGAACAATGATGACTTCAATGTACTAGTCGGTGGGGCAGTAGATGCCACTGCGTGAGCATGTATACTGTGTGGCCATGGCATTCAAAATGACTGAGACAGTAGAGCAATGAGTCTGCATCAAATTTTGCATTAAGTTTGGACATTCCTCCATAGAAACTATTCAGATGACTCAGAAGGTCGCAGCTAAGGGCAACTGGTGATTGGCAACTTCGTCACAACAACGCGCCCAACTCATGCATCACATCTTGTGCAGTGTTTTGGCAAAAACATCAAATCATTCAGGTGACTCAACTCAGATTTGGTTCCCTGTGACTTCTGCGTTTTCCCAAAACTAAAATCACCTTTGAAAGAGAAGAGATTTCAGATGTCAACGAGATTCAGGAAAATACAGTGGGGCAGCTGGTAGCAACTGGGAGAACTGTGTGAGGTCCCAAGGTATCTACTTTGAAGGGTACTGAGGCATCATTGTCCTACATACAATGTTTCTTGTATCTTGTATCTTCTTCAGTAAGTCTCTTGTTCTCCTATTACATGGCAGGATACTTTTTGGACAGACCTTGTACATGTACACACATCTATCTCTTGCAAATCAAAAATGAATTGGCTTACAGGAAGCCGAAGAACTGGCTTATAATATAAACAAAAACAAAGATAATTGTGTTATATCTAGTCAGTCAGTAAGTACAGATCAGATCAGAATCCTTTTTTTTGATAAGGGGAGATCAAGAACACACAAATTCTGACTATCTGATGAGAGAAAAGGGTTCACTCTTGAGGAAGAAAGGACACCAAGACAGCGAAACTAGTAATACTGATTTCAAACTTAAGGACTGGACGATACTACACTGGGTCAATTTTGATACTCTCCAAATGAGCAAACAGAAGAGGTACTGAAATTATTTGTAATGAATGGCAGTAGGAATAGTTAAGCTCTAAGAGTGATAAATTCTTTAAAACACTACAGGCTTCATTAGAAAGATAAGATATACACAAGGAATTTGTTTACATATAACTGCAAAAATCTCAAGGCTATTTAGACATAGTTTACTTGAGATACACTGAACCTACTTTGGTTACAGTGACCCACTCCAACATTTAAGAATGCCTAAATTTACATAAAACATAAATTGAGGGTGATAGTTTGCCTTAAAAGATTTGCATGAGCGTTTTTCAAAGATACTTACTTGCTTTTTTTTTTAGAACTTTATTTATTTATTTTTAGAAAGAGTAGAAGGGAGGGAGAAAGAGAGGGAGAGAAACATCAATATGTGGTTGCCTCTCACACAGCCCCTGCAACCCAGGCATGTGCCCTGACTGGGAATCGAACCAGTGACCCTTTGGTTCACAGGCTGGCACTCAATTTACTGAGCCACACCAGCCATGGCTATTTGGCATTTTTTTTTAAAAATTTCAAATAGGATTTAATTTGAAATATGATTTGTACAAAACATATTAAAGGTAAAGAAAAGCCTAAGATGAAGCAAGATTTGAAAAGAGTATAAAGCTATCTTTCAGAATATCTCTTCTGAGAGATATTTAATACATAATTTATTCTACTTAAATATTAATTAGAGTAGAATAGTGGTTACATACTTTTATGTTCTTGCCTATGTTTTGGGGGATGAACCAAGGCTACAATAAATCACTGCTTTATCAATCCAAATTTTAGTATTTCATTATAATTCCCATAGTAAAATCTTTCATAAAAGGACAAATACTCACCAATGTTTTGGTGTAACCTGGCTCAGACTGATAACTTCATCGAGGATTTCATTTTTAGCTTTTTCAAACAGTTCATTCTGGACAATATAGATACAAGTAAGTAAGATTTTCATAAGATAGTCAATTTACTCTGCCATGATTTTCAGAGATAACTAAAAAGAAGGCCTCTGACAAGCCAGGAAGATGAGCTCAGGTCTGAAGCATGCATGAACTGCAAATAATGCTCTTCTCTCCTAGTCTCTTTTTTAGAAATCTCAATATCCAGACAAGGACAAAGAAACTGACACAAATGTCTACCGTATTCACTTAATTCTAAAAGTAGTTTTTCACATAACATTTGTTCAGATAAGTTTTTCATATAAATGTTATATGAAAGATTCAATACATATTTAGTGTATTAGTAACCTGATGCTGTTTTACAAAGCATGGCATTTTAAAATCAAGGAAAACCAGAATTTAAATCCCACTAAATTAAAGTATATCATTCCACAATAAATACTGAAAAGGTAAAACACTGATGTATAATTTTTAAAAGTTTACATTACATAAATACATTAATTCTATAAGACCTTTAAAAACGTTCATCTCAGAAAGTATTTTTAAACGCTTGTTTTGATATCCCATGATCCCTAATTATGTTTTAATATTATGAAAAATAATTTAAATTACGGTACAAATGATAACTGCTCCTGGAAATGTATGCTTGCAGCTCTAAGTCAGTAATCACGTTCAAAACCAAAGCAATTTAGCTCACCAGACTTCACCCATCAACATAAATTTTGTCTGAGCACAGTATTAGATTAGATCAGTGACCTTCATCTCATGTTACACGTAAATTAATTACTAAAATTCTGTGGCACACCAAAAGATATATTTTTTTATCAATCTGACCAAAAATATAGGTATAATTTTCATTCATTTACATCTGATGTTTATTGTTGTGTTGGCTGTTGTCATTTTTTCATTTGACACTAAGGGAAAAGAGGTCAGTGTCCTTGACTGAATAGTCAGGTATTGCATTTTTAAAAAATTATTGCAGGACATCAATTGAAAATCTCCAGATTACATGTACTCAAAATACATGAGGTGCACAAACATTACCCGGTCAAGTTCTCGCAGGCGTGGATAGTTATTCTTCCACTCGGTTTCAAGGTTAAAACGCGTTGCTGAGGAAGAAGGAAAGATGTTCAAGTTTGAGGATTCTCTTTCTTCCCAGATGCAGTTGCTAAAGGCCATCTTGTCTGTCTGCTGCATTTACTAAATATGAGTGTGTACCTCTATGGCTCCTGAATTCTCTGGGCTATCAACATCTCAGAATCTCATTATTACAAATTCTCCAAACTAATCTCCTTGACTCTAGTTTCTGCATTTTCAATCCACAAAACACACAACTGAAGCAGTACAGTACAGAAGTTAAGAGCATGGACTCTGGGGTCATGCCACTAAGATTCAAATCCTGGGTCTGCTGCTGTGTGACACTGGGTCTGTTACTTAGGTAAGGTACTCTGTGCCTCAATTTTCTCTTCTGTAAAATGGGAATAATAATAATACTTACAAGGTTGCTCAGAGACTAAATGGAATAAATAGGCAGGATTTCCAAATGGGAAAAGAGAAGAACTGTACATTCTCACCAAATGAAGCTATGGAAGTCATGGAGCAGGAAAGTATGGGATTTAGGAATAAACTGAGGTACACGCTGCTCTGATGCCTAATACATTTCCTCTTTCCTCCCCAAAGCAGGAGTCTGACTTCACTATAGTTGACTAAGCTCCTTCCCCAAATATTACTGCAAACTTTATAATGTGTTTAAACTCCCATGTGCTTCCAGCAATGTTTTCTCTGAAAGGAAAAATCCTGTTCTTGTAGTACTATAACTGAAAATTGTATTTTTTCTACTTTCCACATACTCTCTAATAGTAAGTGAACTAAAACACAACTGTTAAAGAAAGGGAGTAAAGAATCTGATGGATGCCTAAAATTGGCAGCTAATGAAGTATCTAAATGTGTTACCGTATTTCAAAAACCCAACTTACCTTTAAAACTATCAGCCTGTTGTTCAACTGACTCTCGTACCATTTTCCAAAAACAGTCTGATACAGCAAGGCTTAAATTTCTTGTAGTTACTTGGTGTGCCTTTAGCATGCTTGCCCTATAAAAAATAACAAGAGTTAAAGTACACTTAAAATGGCAAAAGGACTATACTGAGTTTGAGAATGTGATTATGGTAACCTAAGGAGAACAGCCATGTATACATTTTATACCAACACTGTCCAATAAAATTTTCTGTGATGAAGAAAATGTTCTATATCTGAACTATACAATACAGCAGGCACTACTAGTCACATGGTGTTATTGAGTGCTTGAAATGTATGGCTAGTGTGACCAAGAAATGAAGTTTTAATTTTATATGATGTTAACTAATTTAAATTTAAATAAACATGCAAGGATAGTGACTACTGTATTGGACAACCGTTCTATATGCTTGCCAGGTCCTATCCCATTGGATAATACCTGAGATTATAAGAACTATCTTGTTTTACTAACCAATATAGAGCTAACATACTTTTCCCCTTCAAGAGACTCTGTACATATAAAGTTTCAGTATAGTTCAGTCATCCTTTAGTTCTTCCTTTGGCTTTTCTGTTAGTATCTTATTCATTTTCTGTTAATTTTTGTCAATATCTATTTAGGGATATTCCTTTGACATCTTCAGTCCCACTTCAACCTTCCCCAATACTGTAAGGAAAAAGGCTACATGTATTTAAAATGTAAGTGTTGATTTTTAAAAATCACTTTATAAGTAAATCAACTTCAGAGGTGTCCATATGGTCTTTCAATGCTCACGCTACAAGGGCCAGTTTGCTGTCAGCATGTATTGTATCATGTGATGAACTGCTCTCAGTTCTGTCAGAGTAGCTTAGTAAATATTAGATTACCATTTGGGAAAAATTCTGGGAAGTCAATATTAAACTAATAGTTATAAACAAACTTTTAAGTAAAAACAGCTTAAGCTACTCCCTCACTATAAAATCTTTAAATTTTTAGACAAGATACCTACTTTAGGAGTTTTGAATTCTGAAAAAATTCTTCTTCATATTCTCTTATTGCTTCTATGCTCTCAGAGCTGTTGCCTAGGGAAAGATGATGGTGAAGTTCTCACTAAGAAAATTAATGTTTATTATTTGAAAATAACAAAAAACTTCAATTACAGCAATCCATCTTTGCATACCTTTTCCTGTTACAACAGCAAAATAACCTAGAGCTTTCATTGGGAAGAGTTTTCCTTCAATTATCTGCTGAATCTATTTTTAAAAGTGAGAAGAAGAAATGTGAGATAAAGGTGTACATAATTTTAAAGAGCATTATATACTAGTTAGAAAGCAAATTTACTAATACATATATGCATGTTTGTTTAAATATGTAAATCTATACAAAAGTATTAAAATACATTTCAATTGCTATTTGAAGGAAAACTAATTTAATTTTAGTATATTAAAAATGTATTATTAAAACACAAGTACTAAAATTAAAACTTGCAATAATGTGCAGGCCTTCAGAGTCAGGCCTTTGTTTGATTTTCTGCTCTGCCACTCACTCACTAGCTACTGGCATTTAGAACACTACAACATTTTCAAAATGGTTGCTGAGAAGATTACATGAGATAATGATACTTAACATGGTGCCAGAAACGCAGAAGATTCAATAAATGGTAGCTGCTATTATTTCCCCATACTCTTCAAATATATAAATTCTAACCAAGTTGAACTGTATTTTTTTTTTTTTTACTTTTAAAAAAAAAACTTTAATCCATGGGTTTTTAATTCTTTTAGGGCCAAAAATATTTTTCTAAATGTAACAAAACTACAGACTTTGTCATCAGAAAAAGGCACATTTACACAGAGATCTAACATTAACGCACGGTAAAAGTTCCTTCAGTTCAAGTCTTACTGATGTAAGAATCCCTCCTCTAAGATAGGTCACATCCCTGAGCTAAGGCTCACTCTGGTGTAAAAAAGGACTGCTATATAAGCTTCAATTGCATTTCAAAAGAAATACAAACTCATTATCCTAGAAAAGAAGAAGAAGCAAAAGGAATGAAGAGAGATGGGAAGAAAGCACAGAAATTTGCTTCTTCCTCACTTCTACCCCATCCTTAGCAAGACTAATACTGCCACAGCAGGTCTTGCCCATAAAATAAGGCAAAGGAAAGGTCACAGAGTTAAGAGTTAACACAGTAGGCCTGGGACTGCAGTCCTTAGAAAGGCCTGCTTGTCCTAGGCTGGTATCTGGGAACTTAGTGAGTAAACAATTCCCTACATTGATATAAAACTTTCCCTAAATAACAGTAGCTCATTGTGTAAGCAGTGTGGTTTATGCTGAACATCTGCTCTCCTTTGGGTGTCTGGAATTTTGGTACTTGAGGGTGTCTACATAACCAGGCCCCAGTAAAACCTTTGGTGCCGAGTCTTTAATGAGTAACCTGTTGCTAGAGGGATTAGGTATGTCCTCTGTTGACTGTACCAGGCAAACATGAGCCTGGTTTCCTCCAGACATCATCTCCTGTGCCCTTTCTCTTTATGCCTTTGCTTTGTGTCCTTGCATTGTGATAAACCCTAAGTTTAAGTATGACTATGTGCTTGAGTCCTGTGAGTCCTTCTACACAGTCACAATGTAGGAGCGATCTGTCTCTGAAAGCCCTGGTGGAGAGGTACTGTCCCAGGAAGTCTCAGGTAGAAAGGAGACAAATTCTAAGCATGAGTATGAGGGATGAGTACTTATATCTAAAGTTGTTGTTCTATGAGGGATAAAGATATAATAATAATGAGGACAGATGATGGCAACCATGTATATAACACTTCTGGGCCAAGCACTATTTTAATCATTTTTAAAACAAATGTTTAACTCATTAAACCTTCACAACTTATGAGCTCGTACCATTTATATCCTCATTTCCAACAAATGAGAAAACCTAAAGCACTAAAAAGTTAAATAACTTATCCAAGGTTACATAGATAGCTACCAAGGAGTAGAGCCAGCATATGAAATCGAGCAATCTGAATACAGTTTCTGCACTCTTAACCAGTACACCTTATACCTTTACAATTCAGTAGAGAGCATGACCTAAGTCAAGACCTGAACCTTAGTAACACTTATTCACGTTACCTTGAAATAAACTTTTTTGTTACAAGAGGTAAAGAGGAGGAGCACTAAACACCATGTACAGAAGTCAAAGTCACAGAATTGCAGAAATGAAAATGACCCTAGAGATTAACTAGACAAAAGATTTTCAGCCTTTTTCATCTCATGGCACACAAAGACTAACTACTAAAATTCTGCGACACACAAAAAATTATATTTTTTGATCTAACAAAAAATAGGTATAATTTTGGTTCATTCATACCAGATGGCTATTGCTGTATTGGCTGTTGTCATTTTTTATTTGACAATCTTAAGTCAAAAAACGTAAGCATTCCTGACCAAATAGTCAAGTATTACATGTTTTAAAAATTCTAGTGGCACACCAGCTGAAAATCGCTGGCTGGATTGTGCATTGACTAATTACCAAAAAGTAACAAGATTTGCCCAAGAACACACCCAGCTGGTGGTAGAGCACGGATAAGAATGCTGACACCTGACATCTAATGTAATGCCTTCTCTATCATAAAAATCTGCTAAACAGTCTTTGGTCCATTAGGAAAGATGTTAATCTGCCAAAAAAAACCCCAAAACACAAAAAACAAAAGGCATAAAGTCCAAAAGGAATCTATATCATCACTAATTTTAATCCAATTTATAAACAATTATAAAAGAAAATTTAAAAAGGGAAACAGCACAAATGAGGTTAATGACTATATATCATCATACAAAATTATTTAAAGTAGAGTATGTAACATTAGTAGTTTAAGTATTTCTAAAGCAAACTAACTATAATTATGGAATTTTACTTATACTTCAAAATTATACCTAAGTAATTTACTATGACTTTCCGATGCTTTGTTTTTATAGAGAACCAAGAAAAATCCATAAAGTATTCCATAAGGATTTTTTTTTTAAAACCAACAGTCCCTGTCATAGATGGAGCTTGTACAAAGAACCTTTGCCCTCACCCTGCTTGGGCTAGCCACATTTTTCTCTGCCAGGTCTACTTTGGTCAAAACAAATATTGTCCTTTTTCCGTGAGGATCCATTTGACTGACCAAGTCAGTAACAATGCTGCGTTCGGCATCCACAGATCCATCTGAAAAAATTAAAAACAACACTTAATTGCAAAGTAGATTTTAAAACTCCCACAAGCTACATCTTTGTGTCTACATTATAATAGGGAAGATTTCTCAACACATCTTTGTTATGAAAAGACAATCCAGCCAATAAAAATTTCTATGATGTCTATAGTGAAATTTATCAAAATATCCCCAACCTCAATTCTACTTACTAATAAAATGAATAAGAGATGGCAAAACATATTCATCTTGTATGTTTACATAACCTGCATCTTTACAGCAAAGCCTGGATTGCTAAAGGAAGCATATCAGTGCAATTAAAATAGTTTGATAAGATTTACCTTGAATACACAGGATGATGGCATTAGGATTCTGCATATAAGCTTTGCTGATACTGAAAATAGTTTCCTTTGTGTCAGGAGCCATGCCTGATGTCACAGTCTTTAAAGAAAAGGGTTTGAATGTCATTATCAATGTTCTCCACAATAGGAATAAGATAAAATACAAGTTTTGTATATACTTACACTAATCACACCTGGTAAGTCAACAAGCACCATCCTCTGTAGTCCAGGGCCTTTTACATTTAAAGATATGGTCTGCTCAGGGGAAACAAAGAAAAAAAGAAAGAAAAACTAATTTGGAGGAAGCTTGTAAGGAATTCTTTGGTGACATATATTCTGAAAATTCTATATCTCAATCATTCAGATATGGTGCTCAGAAAAAAATGTTATTCTTTGTTTGATCCTAAAAGTGGTTATATTTTGGGCAAGTCACTAAATATCTCTAGGTTTCCATATCTTTTTGCATAAAATTAGGAGATCTGACTGGAGTAGTGGTTCTCCAACTTTAGGGCTAATAAGAATCACCTAGAAAGCTGTTATAGCATATTGGTGGGCCCAAAATTCAATTTATGATTATGTCCTGGGTGGAGCCTTAGAATGTGGGTTCCTAAAATGCTCCCAGGTGTTGCTGCTGGACAATTACCCACAAAATGATATATTGTTTGGAATATTAAAAAAAAAAAAAATCTGTTATCTTAGAAGAGCATCAATCTAAATGTCAATGCCAAAGCCATGATTTATTTCAAATCATAATCATCAGATTTCCATAAAAAAACTGTTGAAATGAATTGCAACGCTTACCTCAGGGCTAACAGTACAGCCTTCTTTCACATTTTTCCTCATTCGAAGTTCTATTTCATGTCTTAATGCTGCAAGCTATAAACAGAAAAACAACAAAGTCCTAAGAATATCTTCAGCTAACAAATATTCCATTAACTTGTCTTATATAAGCTTATGCAGGTTATAAAGTTACACACATAAACCTCACATGAATGCAACTTACATCTTCCTCTTTGGTAAGATCAAACTCTCGAGAACTATCTTTAAACAGGGCCACATGGTGGGGGCCTTCACTCAGAGTCACCTGAAATTAATAGAAAATGGAGATGTAATAACACAGTTACAATTTATATTAATTCCCATAGCACTTACCTGGTCTAGACAGGGACACCGCATTGCACACATTCAGGCATCCCTTCACACTATCCACACCACGTGTATCCCCGGGGGCTGTCAACACAGCAACACGGAGATCACAGAATTCTTTACTTGTATCGTCCATACATCTGTCACATGTATTGTGATTGCCCAACAAGGTTGCTGGCTACTTTACATCTTCCATGACCTAGGATACTGCTGCCCCTCTTGTTTCACATTCAATGTTATAATACAGTACTGAGCATAAAACCATCAATCTAAAACTTGCAAAACTAACTTCACATGTAAATTTAGGTAAAGGACAATTCATTTATTTAACATCAGTTTATGGAGAGCTAACTGTGTCAAGTGTTTTAGGTGGGGACGCATGAAAAAGTGACTGTTCCTGGTTTAGACCTCACTATATATACATTGGGATAGATTTATACAGAGATATCAGGACAGTGTAGCAAAACCTCGGGTGCCAAAAAAGAGAGTGGTACTAACTAGAGGAGAGCTGAGGTAGTCTTACCCCAAGGAGTGCCACTTGAGCAAGAAACTCTAACAGTTTACAGATTAACAGCCAGTGGTTTCAACTTCTTAACTTCACATTCCTTGACTTTTTAAGTGTAAATTTTCAAGCTTAACTATAATGATCTGATTTTAAAACAGAATTCCTTCTACTGATTTGCTGAAAAGGTTAGATAACAAACCAAAACCAGCTGTTTGAAGGCATCAGAGAGCCATGTGGCCTGAGTCCAAGACCTTGAAAGATTTGAGGGGGATATTCCTGTAGGTATTTTCCCTCAGGGCATTTGCTGGTGGCCTGAGAGAAAAGCTTAAAAAGTGTGATTGGGTCGAGGAGCCAGGGTTATCAGGCAGGCATAAGTTAGGTTGCCACCGTCCCAGAGAACACAGAGAAAATGCACAGGAGAAATGAATCTCCAAATTCTAAGCCCTACATTCTGCACACAATTTCCCTTTAAGGCACTTGCACATTAAGAAACGAAGGCAGAAAGAAGCTGTTAATGAGGCTACCATGCCGAGTCAAGCTCACTCCTCAGGGGAGACAAAAATCTACAGTTCAGAGTCTACTAAGAAGTCTTGATAAATATTAGAGTAAGGACAAATGGGAAAGAAACCAGCCTTGTCAGTTTCAAAGTAATCTGTCCATGCTGCATGAAGAAAGTTAGCTCTTCCTAAAATACAGCATCATCCATAGCCCCTACAGTTAGGGTGCTGGTAACAATGTAAGGAGTTGGCTTACAATGTTGTTACAGTCCATTATAAAGCATGATATGAGGTGTCGTCAGTTCATTTTTTTTCTCCTAAATTAAAAGCATTCCAAGTGCCCATCAATAGCAAAATGGATCTATAAAGTGTGGTACATTCAAACAACATCATAGAACAGAGATTTTAAACTTTTTTCACCTCATAAACTAATTACTAAACTAATTACTAGAATTTAAAAACTATATTTATTTATTTATTTATTTGCTGATCTGAAAAAAAAATATGGGTATAATTTTGATTCATTTGCACCAGATGGCTATTGTTGTGTTGGCTGTTTTCGTTTTTTTTTTTATTTGACAATGCAAGGGAAAAGAGGTCAGTGCCCCTGACTAGTCAGGTATTGCATGTTTCAGAAATTCTAGCGGTATACCAGTTGAAAATTGTTGCCACTGAACAATGAAAAAGAAACTAGCTCGACACAATATGGCGGAATTCACAGCCAGACCCCAAAAGTGCACTCTGTATGAATCACACCAGACTGCTTGTTGTAGGCAGTTATAAACAGACTCTTATTTCTAAAAGATTTTAGCATCGGCCTCATTGCCTCATTTTCTACCACTACTCTGGTGTTCATTCTTGGTGATTTCAATTTTCCATTTCTCCAGTTACTCTCTAATGCACCCACCAGCTGAACTGAAAGAAAAATAAAACATACAACCACACAGTTTGTCTTAAGTTTGTGTCCACAGACCTTAATGGGGATTTAAGTACCACTCAGCAATCCTAGTTATTTCTCGACTTCCCTCATCAACTCATCCCTCACGGGGAAAAGACTTCACGCTTTCCTCTTGCTCAATTTTTAATGCCTTCTCCCCTCTCTTAACAGCTGATAATCTAGGTTCTTATGTCACTGAGGAAGTGGAAGCAATCAGAAGGAAACTTCCACATTTCTACTCACTTGCCTCTGCTGTAAATTCAATAATCAGTTCTCAGTCTTCATCTTCCCTGACTATCAGCAGCACTGATCCTGCCAATCACTCCCTTCTCCTGGCTGTTTTCTCCCCCTGACTTTTAGGACACCAACCGCACTGTTCTGGTTTCCCTCCTACCACACTGGTTGTCCCTTTACAGGCTCCTTCACTGTTTCCATCTCAGTCTCTTAATGTTGGGAGTGCCCAGGACACAATCCTTCAATCCATCCTATCTCTACTCACTCCCCCAGTAATCTTATCTAGTAAGATCGTGGCTTATATACTACCTTTAGTTATTTGATTATGACTCATAAATTTAAGTTTCTAGTTCAGACTGCTCTCCAAACTTGTATATCCAAGTGCTTATTTGTTAACACCCCTCAGCAAGTCCAAAATTCCTGATTTTCTTCACCAAAGCAAATTCATTCTAATCCGGATTTCCCCATGTCAATGGCATGCTTTAATTTATTTGGGCCAAAAACCTCAGACAGGATTAATAACTGACTTCCTCTCTTCCATGTCAAAGATGTCAAAAAATCCTGTTCATTCTACTTTCATAACAGATTCAACCATTTTTAATCACCTTCACTGTTACTTCTCTGGTCCAAGTATTACCTGGATGCTCCAATAGCCTCCTACCTGGTCTTCCTGGTTCTATCTTTCATGCCTATGTCTATTTTCTTTTCTTTTTTCTTTTTTTTTTAAGAGAGAGGGGAAGGAAGGGAGAAAGAGAGGGAGAGAATCACTGATGTGAGAGAGAACATCGATCAGTTACCTCTAGTATGCATTCTGACTGGGGACCAAACCTGCAACCTAGGCATGTCCCCTGACCAGGAAATGAACCAGCAACCCTTTGCTTTGTGGGATGACACCCAACCAACTGCGCCATATCCGTCAGGGCCTATGTCTATTTCCAGCAGGCAGAGTGAGCCTTGTAAAAAGTAATGATGTTAGTCTGCTCAAAATCCTGCAATGGCTCCCACTTTATTTAAAATAAAAACCATCGCTTCTCGGCCTTTTGGCTAAGATCAAGTGTAGTATCTGTTCTTATCAGTTTAATATCTGATACGTCCTCTATCCGAGGACAATATATGAAATGGATTTTTGGGATTAGGAGATGGAATAGGGGCTTGCTCCGCCCACTCCACGCATCGACCTGGTATTGCAGTACTTCCAGGAACGGTGCACCCCCTCCTTGGGGGGGAAAAAATAAAATAAAATAAAAACCAAAGTCTGCACAGTGACTTACAAGTCTTTAATAATCTGCTCCCTTGCCCCACATTAATCCTCTGATCTCATCACCTCACTACTCTTGACTCTGTTCTTGCCACACTAGCCTTAAACATACCTATGTCAGGAGCTTTGCACTAATGTTCTCTCTGTATGAAACACTCTTCAACTAGATGGCCACCCAAATCCCTCCTTCACTTTCCGCAGACCTTAGTTCAATGGTCACTTCTCAGTGCAGTCTACCAGTACCCTGGCACCACCATTCCCATTGCATGGCTTCACTTTTTTCTTTTTTGCACACTTACCACCTTCTAACATACCATGTAACTTAGTCAACTTATTATGTGTACTGTTTATCTGTCTCTCCCTACTAAAACTTATCCTCTGTTTTGGCAAAGATCTTCATTTTGTTTGCCAGCACACTGTCTACAACAGTGCTGGCACATATTAAGTACCTAACAAATATCTTTTGAATGAAAGACTCTGTAGCCATAGATTTCCTTCCTGTAACCATGGATGAATTGTTAGTGCTTCTATATATGCACAACTTGTATACTGAGTTCCAGCCTCTTTTACCTCAATGACTTTGCTCCCTCTTTGTTCCCTCTCTCTTGCATTATTTTTTTCCAACTAGATCATTACCTATAGCATACAAGTATTTCAAAAAACACTCCATTGACCCAACATATTTTAACTGCTACTGTCTCATTTCTCTATTCTTTTTTATATTAAAGCCAGAGAATTATCTACATTGACTTACTCCAATTCCAAGATTCTCATTCTCTTACTCAGAATAAACTCCGAAGGCCTAATAACAGTATAGCCTGTGCCACTGTCCTCTTCTCCCATCACTCTCTCCTCACTCACTCAGCTCCAGTCACATTGGCCTGCTGGCTGCGTCTTCTACTGATTCTACAATAGGAATAATTCCAAATGCTATGTGTCAATTCTTTCTTTAGTTAAAATTCTTGAACACAATTAACAAAGCTCACTGTAGCGGTTCCTTCCCTTAAGAATTTCATTCAGACGGCCTACTTTCTTACCTTAACTGGAGAACGTGTCATCATCTCCCCAGATCCTCGTGGGAATATTCGTGCTTGAGCAATCATTTCCAACACACTAGTTTTTCCTGCACTCTGATCTCCAACCACCACAACCTTACCACAAAACAAATAACATTTATTCATGTTATTTGATACCAACCTATATTTAAATACATTTGCAATGCTTCTGAGAATTTTTTTAGTCTTTTAAAATATCTACAATTTAAGTGATACAAAAATATCTACAAAATAATGATAGTTGATACATGTATGCACACTGAAAATATAAATAGTAAAATATGAGTTGGATCCATTTATAGCCAAATTTTTTATTAAAAACTTGTGTTAACTTAAACCATTATTTCTAAAGCCAAATCACTCATGTTCCACATCTCTTTCCCATAGTTAGTTTACTCTTTACAAAGACATTTTCAATTCTATGAGGTTAAATTTCACTCATGTGCTGAATTTTAATCCACTGCTCAGGTACTTTAATATCATGGATATTATGAATATATAATGCCAAATATCTAATAGCCTTCCTTTATGACACATAAATGTAAGTCCAATGTATAAAAATACTCAAACAACATTCAATACTTATTATATCTAGGTATTATCTAGAACACATGTATTATATAGGTAAAAATATTATGCTCTGATTAAGTGTGTGTATATATATTGCATGTGTATGTATTGTGTTTATGTGTGTATGTATATGAGGGGGACCCAAATAAAATCAGAACTGTCTTCTGGAGGGCGGGTCCCGTATAGTAGCCTTCCCCTACTAGGTGAGTGTTCTAGGAACCCATCTGTATCACTGTACCAGCTGGTGGTGTTGTGAGAGGCTGGGTTCTGCTTTAGTAAGTTTTGTTTTTTTTGAAGACTCTTTCAATGCATCTGCCCATGTCATGATGGGTGATTTATGAGCACAGCTGCCCATACTGCGCTGAGTGTTCAGCAGTTTTTGACGAAAAATGGCACGACCCCATGCCCTACTCTCCCTATCCACCTGACTTTGCACTAAATGACTTTTTTTGTTTCCCTGGATGATAAGAGGTCCTCCAAGGTAAATGTTTTGCCAATGTCAAGGACGTGAAACAAAAAGTACTCAAAGGCATCAAAAGCAACAAGTTCAAAACTGTTTTGGGCAGAGGAAAAAAGGTCTCAAAAGGTATACTGCTTCAAATGGAGAGTAACTTTGATGGTGACTGAAGTTAAAACATGTAAGAAAAAATTCACAATCTTTTTTAAATAAACTCTGGGTTTTTTGGGGGTCATTTCTCATATACATATATACACACACACACACACACACACACACAATTTTTTTCAAACCTAAAGTGTTTTATGCTAATGAACAAGTCCTTTATGTATTAATTTTTCACTTACCCTTGGCAGATGATCTTGTGTATTGTAACTGGCATCATAATCAGACAGAACATCAAGAACTTCAGAATACATGTCAATCAAAGATTTCTATAAAATTAAAAAAATATTAAAAGTGAAAACATTTAAAAAATATAGATGTATCAAGAGAAAAAAGCTGATAATTAAAAATGTTTTTGCATAATTGTTGTATTTTTTCTAATTATGTAAATATATTCATAGTAAAAACAGTATAGAATAAAATTCCCGTTCTTGTTATCTGATTTATCCAATTTATTTTATTTAGACATACACAAATTATTAAAGCACATTAATTCAGGATCTCCTAACTTTCTAATTAAACAGTGAAAGAGGGAAGTTATTATTTAATATTGAAAAGTTAATATTAAATGCCCAACAAAGACACATCATTAACACCATAAAAGCCAAATAAGGGGTCACGTGACCAACTGAAAGGCAATCATCTTCTACTGAATTTGGTGTGTAAGATAGAGAGATAGAGATAGATAGATTGGGGCGGGGGGGGGTGATGGGAGAGAAAGACTGACAAATCTCTGAAGTGGAGAAACAATCACCAAAAAGACTGTTAAATCAGTAAGCAAGACTAAATGTACTTTGACAACTGGGCAGGCTAAAAGGTGAGAGCACCAAGGGCAAGCATTCTGCAGTGTTCCTCCCTGTATGTAGAAACAGGATCAAACATACTACCTGACAAATAACAAGGTATAAATAAGTATCTGATTTAATCTCTTAATACCTGGAACTAATAAATGGGAAGCAACTGCTACCCCTCCACTGAAAAATGAACAAAAAATTCTTTAAATTTTGATTGCCATTTAATTTTATGACAGAAAATGCTGTTTCTGAGATAAACTCTCAAAATATATTAACACTTGGACATAACTTTTCTCAATTGCCATGTGTAATGCTATTTATTTGTTTTATGCAGTCATGACTTAAAGTCAGAACTACTAATACATGTTGGTTAAACTACAATTACATTTCTTTGGACCATGGTTACCAAATGTATGTGCCAAGATTTATGCAGTTTTGCTACATGCAAATTCAGTTTATGTATATGGAATGTAAGCTAAATGCATTACTTCAATTTCACTGAGCACATACAGCTTGGTTTAGTGGGCAATAATAAAATTTAATGTGATGATAATGGTAATTACAAATATGCTGATAAAGTACCAGCAATATGCTTTTGCAAAAATTCTTTAAAATGCCTAAGGAACTTTCCAGAAGAAAATGTTAACTTTCTTAAAACTGAAGAAAGTAGCCGAATCATTCACTGTGGAAATACAAGTAAGGTAATGATGGAGTCATATATAAATGTCCGTCAACTCAGAATCCTGATTTTATAGGTACAGAAATGATATAGGCCTAAAGATAAACTAGGTATTTAAGAAAATAAACCGATTCATGAGAAACGACTACTAAAAATATGAAGATTTTATGGGCATAGTTTAAAACAAATGTCTGGAAACTAAAATTTGTAAAATGTCCTAATATAGGAAGACTCCCTACCCCTGAAGGATATCAGGTGAGAAAGAAAAGGAGAATAAAACTCTTTATGGTTCCTTACACACTAGTATTCATGAACATGCAATGTGAAATGGCAAAGTTCTGAGAACTAACACATACTAAGATAAACTAAAAATACCTTAAGTTTTCTATGATGGATGCCTTTGTCATCTTTCTGCAACACTAATTTTCTCAATTCTTTGTTCTCCTTTTCTAAACGTTCCAAGATTCTCTGGTACTTTAACTGAAACAAAAAAAATACCATTAACTACATAAGAAAAACATGGGTTAATAAATAATATTGTCTAAATTAAAAGCTTCCAAAATCCTGAAATCATATCTCCTATTTAAAATAAATTATTTCATTTAAAAAAACTCCTATGAAAATGTTGAGTGAATAAAGTAAATTATGAATATTATCTCATACAAACTGAAATTCATTATAGTTTTCTATTTGGCATTTTATTTGGAAAATTCTATTTACAATGAAGAAATTAAATTATTTAAATATGCTAAAAGTATAAGCATTTAAAGAAGTCTGTCCTTATGTACACTCATGAAGCAGTATTTCCTAGTACATCAAAATTTTAAGTATTGATTATAAGGGATAGTTCATAAAGATTCAAATTCTTCCCATTACTCATATTATTTTATGTCTTAATTGAAATGATATAAAATAATAACAGCTAACAGTACCTGAGCATGCATTATGTGACAGGCCCGTTAGTGAGTGTTTCACCTGCATTAACGTCCTTAAGCCTTCACGTGAGGCAAAGGTTCAGAGTTTTGAATATAGGTCTGAGTAAAGGGCTTAAACTCTTCCAAGTTTTGGTAAGTTTCTGTGGCCAGAGATTTTTAAAATATAAATATAAAAACATAAGAAGACCTAGTATGTTTAAATAGGTTGATTTTTCAAAGTATGTGCCTGGCTACACACTTTTCTTGAATAAATGTGATCCTTTTATAATTGGTCCTCTCAGTTTGTGTATTACTATTTCTTCTCTAAGCATTGACAAGATTTGGAAAACTTAAAAATCAGTCCATCCTACAACCTGAAGAATGTTTATGTTCAACTTAAAATATCATGCCTTTTATAATGGAAAATATTTCTTAGAATTATTTTTAGGTTGTAATCTTCTGAGAACATAGCAATTGACAGGAAATCTTGATTCTATCTTCAGAAAATGTCCTGCTTAAGCCAAATGAAAGGAAAACAAATTAGGTAGTTTAACTATATAGTATGAAACAAACAGAACTATAGGTTAGACTATACCACATACCTTTTTTACAGAACTTAGTCATTTATATGTAGTCATAGCATATAATAGTAGTATACAAGGTCTGTCCAGAAAAATCTAACCATTGTTAATATAACAAGAATGGTTTGCATGACATCAATATAACCTGGCAGCCAAGGAGAGTGGACTGGAATGCACATGCATGAACAATGATGACTTCACTGTACTAGTCATTGGGGGCAATAGACACCACTGAGTGAGCATGTCTGCTATGTGGCCACCGCATTCAAAATGACTGAGTGAGTAGAGCAATGAATCTGCATCAAATTGTGTGTTAAGCTTGAATACTCCTCCACTGAAACTAGTTGGATAATTCAAAAGGCTGCAGCTATGGGAAACTGGTAAATGGCAACTTTATCATGACAATGCGCCGACTCATGCATCGTATCTCATGAAGAGTGTTTTGGCAAAAACATCAAATCACCCAGGTGACCCAGCCCAGATTTGGTGTCCTGCAACTTCTGGGTTTTCCCAAAACTAAAATCACCTTTGAAAGAGAAGAGATTTCAGAGTGTCAATGAGATTTAGGAAAATACAATGGGGTAACTGATGGCGCTTGGGAGAACTGTGTGAGGTCCTAAGGTGCCGACTTTGAAGGAGACTGAGGTGTCTTTGTCCTACATAGAATGTTTTGTTTCTTGTATCTTCTTCAGTAAATGTCTTTTTCATAGTACATGGCTGGATACTTTCCAGACAGATCTTGTACATAAAAAAATTCTGGTGGTATTTAAGAATCAGATCTTTGCTATCTAATATGGTAGCCACCAGTCACATGCAGCTATTAAGCACATAAAAATGTGGTTAGTTTAAATTGTGATGTGCAGTTGAGTGTAAAATACATACCAGACTTCTACGATTTGGCAAGTAAATAATTAAATAAAGCATCTAATTTTTTTATTCTAATTACATGTTTAAATGATACTATTTGGAATTTACTGTGTTAAATAAAATATTAAAATCTATTCTACACATTCCTATTTACATTTTAATGTAAAAATTTTAAATTACATATGTGGCTTGTACTCTATTTCTATTGGATATCACTGACATAGATAACTCCAGGTTTAATTATATCATAAATTCTCCAATCAGTGTTTGTGTCAATGCTCAGTGGCTAACAACTATAACTAAGCACAAGTCCAAGGGTTAATATCAATGCATGTTATAAGGGTGGTAGGTAGGGTTTCCTCTGGCTCATTTCTTTGTAAATATGGCATCAATTATGGATCTACAAAATTTCTGGGGATGAAACCATTCTTTGGTGCAGGTGTCAATCTGTAGTTATTTTACCGAGATGTGCTACTGGGCTGTCCTCTAGAGTTCTAGATCAGTAATTCCGAAATCTAAGAATGCATCAGAATCACTTGAGGGCTTTTAGAAACAAAGATGGCTGGATTCTACTCCCAGGGTTTCTGATTCACTGAGTCTGGAGTGAGGCCCACTGCATTACTAACAAGTGCTACTTCTTAGATGCTACTGCTCCAGAGACCACACACTTGTGACCAATGATTCTTAACCTCTGGCTGCAGACTGGAATTGCCTAGCTAGGAAGTTTAAAAAAAAATATATATATAGAGAGAGAGAGAGAGAGAGAGAGAGAGAGAGAAAGAGAGAGAAAGAAATAAGAGAGAGCGGAGAGAAGAGAGAGGAGGGGGAGAGAGAGAGAGAGAGAGAAAGAGAGAGAAAGAAAAAAGAGAGAGCGGAGAGAGGGGGGGGGGGGAGAGAGAGAGAGAGAGTTAGGCCCAGAGCACAGGCGATACTAATGTATGAGAATCAATTCATAGGTATTAAGGAAACCTGTGACTCAAAATATGCTAATTGTTTAATTTCAGCTAGATTACCCTATGCTGTATTTTCCCCCCACAAAGTGAGACCCAAAATAAGATTTCTTTTTAACTTAAAAGAAATCTTAAATATTGCAAATCATTATCTATGTAAAATAACTAAAAATAAAGTGGGTGATAAGGCAATTTTGCACTAGAATGTTACCTACTCAGTATGTTGCACAGATCTTGAAAATAATAATAATTTTATAATCAATTATAAGAGAATAGCTTTTCAAAGTCGTGCGAGAAATACCCTTAGAAAACTTATCTGATTGGTTTTGGGTTTTAGAGAAGCAAAGGAAAAAGTTCATAAGAGCTCGCCAGAGCAGTGGTAAACACAACTGTTATGTTAATTATAACTGTTAATTAAATTAATTAGCCTATAAATGTAAAAATGCAAGCATAGGTTAACATAAGGAAAAGACACTTTCCCTCATTTTTCTAGTTTTTCTTTAAAATGAGAAGCACAAGATTCACTGAAAAATAGCTTTTCACACATAAATGACTCAACCACACTTATAAGTCCTTTATTCCTTATTTCTCAAATAGCTTTTGCATTTCTTGCATCTATTGATAATAATGTTCTATCATTAAACCATTCCAAATTTTGCTTTGTTAAAAAAGTAAATTTCCACATCAGCAAGCTTATATTAGAGTATAAAAAAAGTTCCTGGTTCTTTTCATGTATCAGAATTACCTGGGTATGCAGAAGTTCTTCTTGAAGTTGGTCAATTTTCTCTTTGTCTGACACCTAAATATTTAAAATAAATTAATTTTGAGTAGAATTAGTTTTATATAGACTATAGTGAACAGTAAGTTAAAATTTTTAAAAAGTATTTTTAAGAGTAAAAACTGACTTTGCATGCATATTTAATCAAAGCAAATTTTAAATCAAATTATATTTAAAAATACAATTGTATTCATCAATAAAAATAGCTCATCAAAATTTTACATTAAGTAAAAACCTTAAAAAGTAACATTTTTCTGTTGACACTCTAGTCTTTTCTTATGGCTTTTTAGTTCTTCACAGCTTGTTTTGTGCCCAGGCACAAACAGCTGGATGCATGGAGAAATAAAGCACTGACAGAGCTACCGAAATGTGTTTTGGGAAGTCAGATACATGTTCTCGTTTACAGGTATTGAAGAAGTTCATTGATCATAGTGTGTATTTTAAGGAAATATTATCTATTTCCATTCTGTA
The DNA here is from genome assembly GCF_021234165.1 of Pteronotus mesoamericanus. Taxonomy (NCBI): domain Eukaryota; kingdom Metazoa; phylum Chordata; class Mammalia; order Chiroptera; family Mormoopidae; genus Pteronotus; species Pteronotus mesoamericanus. The sequence goes on along the minus strand of NW_026555265.1, from coordinate 7,278,634 downwards.
AGTAGGGAAGTATTTAATAAATGCAAGGAACAACTTGCATTTTCAGAACTCTAAGTGGAGCCAGATGATTATTTTTAAGTCCAGTTCTAGTGCAAGGTCTGCTAACACAGAGCGAATGCATCAGTAACAACGAAGTAAAGCAACTAAAATTAATTTGTACATAAAACAAAAGTAGGACCAAATCCACAGGTATTGTGGAAACTACTTCAAATTGTTATTAATACTAATAGTTATAAAATAAAATATCCAAAAACAACAAAGAACTTTATTGTATAACAGGCTTCAAAGTAGTCACAATACAATTCTAAATATAAAACACAATGATCAATTTTAATCAAAATGATGTCATTTATGACATATCCACATGACTGTGCTTTGATTCCTTGGTGAGGTACAGAAGATGTCATCCTCAGTCTTTCAAAATAACTAATTTTTGACAATCAAAATTTGTAAACATGAATTTATTTCATAGGACATAAAAACCAAGTTAAAATTCATGTAAATCCTTGTCATTCACTGGCTATATAAGCAATCAAGACATCATTGTAGTAAATGCATATGAAAAAATTTTAAATAATTTGTTTATTTAAGAAGGCATTAATAATTCTCATCCATGCAATGCAGTTATTTTGAGATTTTAATTCCTATTTCCATTTTCTCAAATATTTCCCCAATTCTCCTAAGTAAAAATGACAAAGCTTGCTAGCAACAATAGACACATTATTTTTTTCCTTAAAAGCCTATGCCTAAAAACCCACAAACATGACTTAGTACTTAGAAAAAGGATAGCATAAAACAAACTTTATTGTTGTTTCCTTATTCCTGTATAGCAAGCAGAGACTTGGGGGTAGAAGTTTTTTCATTTTACTCTGTGTTTAATAGATTGGACAGGAATTATTAACAGCCTCCTAAAATGTGAGGAACCAAGAAAGTTGGAGAGGAACCCACAAACCAAAGAACAAAATGTTGAAGGCCAATGAAGAAATAAATAATTCCGCATTCTGATTATATGGCATGCCATCACACTGTAACAATGTGGTCATAAAAATTTTGACATGAGATTAAATTCCCAATTCATTTTAAAAGGTACTTTGATTTACTTTGTTCCATTAAATATTCATCCGACTGTAGCTAATTTATTATGAAATGTATAAACAGCATTAGCATAAACTGTTTTAGTTTGAATGTGAATATTTAATGATTTCATGCAATATACCCTAATTTACAATAGAAAATTCATCATTTTACACAGTGGGGCAATAATTAAGAAACTCATACAATTACACAAAAAGGTCACTAGACTGTTTACTATAAGCCAAGGGCTTAAAAGGTTAATGGAATAATTTGGTAAAATAAAAAGGGTATATAAAAAGTTAAAATGATACCAGGTTATTAGAATATTACAAACACAATCTTATACTAACAATATTTAGTATCATGACTGTTAAGATTTTCATAAATTCATATTTTAAGAGTATTCAATTTTATCATTTGCCCTTCAGGCATGATTGTTAAGAATAGCTCATGCAGTTTTACCTTTTATCCGCTTAGCTTAATGGAACACCAAAATTAGTTATATTACAAGACTAGAGATAGTGGAGTCAAAAATTACACTTACTATCTAGGAAACAAGGTAAAAACCTTTAGGTTTACAAAATAAGTATTAAAGATTAATGAGAAAACACTTTTACATATTTTCTCAGGAGACTAGCACATGCTATTTTTAATCTGTCACTTATTTAAGGTGTTAACTAATAATCTGGGTATATTTTATTTTGATGCACTTTGCTGATAAAATTCAACTACTTACGACAAGAATAAGTTCTTGTCCTATTGTTTAATATATTGTTTGCATTACAAAATTAATGTTAAACTCACCCTGACAGAAATGAGTATCAATGATCTTGAAAACCAGGACTTTTCTACAATTCCAGGGCTGTGAAACTGATGGAGAAAGAGCGGAATCCTCCGCAGAAACAAGCTAAAGCTGGAAGACAAAAACCTTTACTAGCTCCTCACAAAACCAAGCCTGATTTTAAAATTTTAAGTATTTCTTCCTACTAAGCCATTGTGGTCATTCTGAAATACCAAAATACATATATAAAAGACTCATAAAAATTTCTATGCTTGTGTATATATTCATAGGAGGCAAAAGTAGCAATGGCAGTTTCAATCTACTGTCACTGCATGAGCTCCTTTGCTCAGAAGATACAGGGAAAATTTATTAGCTGTACTACTCTGCTATATGAAAAATGAAGACCTACTTATATATTCAAGGAGATAAGGGAGAAAGAATGATTAAAAAGGAACAAAGAGCTGTCGTTTTGTACTTCAAGTAAACAACAAATACCTGGAATGATAAAAATCTTATGAATTAGGTTTCTGATCTTATGAGAGTGAAGGGCTAAAAAGTCATCTGTTGGGGGAAAAGGGGGGAAAACACAGTAAGAAAACTATCTTTCAGGACAGTAAAGGGAACAGGTCACTATAGAAGACCATATATGGTTTTTAGAGTCCCATTTACTTTCACACAAGGTAACATCACAGTGGGCAGGAACGGGCTTGGTTTGGTGCTCCACTGTGTGCCGTAATGAAACAGATGTAGGAATAGTCCTGTCAGTCACCATTTTACAAACAAGGAAAGCGAGGCAGAGAAGAGTTATGTGGATAATCCAATAAATATTATAAATAGGGATATCTCTATGCCTGAGAAAAGGCAAGTGGGCCTCAAATGAACATTAACCTTTGGCAATGTAGAAAATAAAATAGAATTTATTACCAACACCCTTTGACATCAGATTCAAAAAATTGTAAACTATATCTTAAAATCTTAAAATGGCAGATCTATGGAACTCAGTTCAAATTATTTTACCATTATGAACACTTAATAACAACTGTATTTCTATTTCTAAATAATCTAACAGAACATAATAGTTTCTTCCCCTTCTTTCTGTAACAAAGCTAATAAGGATGGTTCAGCCTGAGTATCCAGTCTGTTAGAATATTTAAATGGTATTCTCAACAGCATACAGAACAGAGCATGCTAAAGCATCACTTAAAATAAGTCTTCCCTTGGTAACACACATGCTTTAATTTAACCAAGTAGGAAAATAATTTATTTTCTATATCTACCTATGTTATTCATTCACTGAAAGTTAAACAATATATAGTAGTTGATTCCACAGCCATGGAATTGAGAAAAGCCAGGAAGTAACACTGAAAAAATAAACGAAACGGAGATAAGTACTCTCAAGTATTGACCACCACCAAACGAGGTAAGTTAGTTAGCCAGCAGAAGTGTTGCACTAAATCATTACCTACAATGTTGGTTGATTCCAATATCAGAACCTATAGGAAGCTAACTACATGTTTGACAGATTATTTTTTCCTGAATGAGGTTTGTAATTAACTTTAAAAATTTTTCTAATACGTGATCATTAGCTGACTTTATCAGTGTATGACTTTAAAATCATTACATTTATTTCATTTTGACTCAGAAGTCACTTTTAAGAACATTGACCTTGAGGTCTACACTGTGGAGTCATCTAGCAGCCAAAAGCATATTTTTAAGGACTTCTTGATTGCATCTAAAACCAAATATTTGTATAGACTTATCCTGACTTTTATTAGAATCTGTTCAACGACCAGAATTAGATGAGATTTCTCATATTCTTTCAGTGGTCCAAGATAAAATTTATTTGTGCTGATTTATTGATGAATGTGGACAAACTTAATGCAATGAGTTTATCAGCCTGTATAAGAATAACTATATCCAAAAGTTAAATCCAAATAGTGTTCTATAAAAAATAAAACTGTTCTCTGCTGATCCATTTTAGCTACAACACACACATTTCATTCTTTAAATAACGTAACATAGTCATCCATAGTAATCCTTTTCATTTTAGAAATAAAAACTGAGAGAACAACAGACAAGTTGGCTATGAACTTAGGATGACTGAATAACTGGACCAAGTAAACTGCAATTCATAATTCTTCCCTAAATATAAAACCATGGACCCTTACAGTTAATCTAATTTTTAGAAACTATATATATTCTCAGTATGTTCCACTCCAGGAAAATTACATAGTTGTATTATGTATCTTTGATATTTTTACTTTGTCAAAAATAACTTCTCATAACTGGAGTCTGTGAATGGATTAAGGCGACATGATCTTGGTAGAAACGGCTGATTAAAGCGAACACATCAGTAGCCCCCTTAAACCATCCATCACCTTGCGCTTCTGTTGGGCATAGCTCGTGCTATATTGGCCAGCAGCTCTGCGTGCTTCCTCTTCATGTTCTTGAATTTGCTGTTGTAAGAGAATGAGCTCACCAAGCAGACCCTGCCATGAGTTTACAATGAGGAGAAGAGGAAAATTGGGGAGGAGAACAATGTTAAACCAAAGGGCACAAGAAAGGAACAGATGTAAGTTAGGGAAGAATGGACAGCATATAACAAAAAATGGAAATATTTATGTACCTTTAGAGCCACAATATAATTGGGCTCTGTAACCACATTTCCATTTTTCCCCCTCAGTAAAATTAGATGTCTCAGAAATATAAAACAGCATAGTTTAAAAAGTGAAAAGGAAAATGTAGTAAGTGACTGCTGAATAAAATGAACCAGATCTATAATATCAACCTACAGTAAAACCTAGACTAACTGGAACGCTACTGGAAGATGGTGCTATAACTAACTAAATTCCCTAGTAACAGGAAACAAATACGTCAACCCCTATTTTTGAATGGCCAATATAAGCTAGTGTATGCTCTAGATTTGATACATATAGGGGAAAAAAAATGAAAGTTCTTCAACAGTGTTGACCTTATAGGCCTAAATCTTTTAATTCTTAACTATAATTCTCATAGGATTGAGTGGACAATGCACAGTGGTTTATTTACTTATTAAATTTTTTAAATTTTTTTCTCGATACCTGATGTCTTCACTTAAATAGTATAGTCCCTCAAAATTATTAATTTGAGTTTCTAAGCATCAAGTTAATCAAAGTTTTCCATTAATCCATATATTCTTCATGTCTAGACACACAAGCTTACCTTACTAAAATTTAGGGCTTCTATTCTTTTAGCAAATTAGAAAATAATGTCTTAGGTAGTTTTGACTTTACACAATACCAAAGAAATAGCCTAAATTTTCACTTTTTATGAGCTGTTTGACATTAAATAAAAATAGCCTCTGAGAACACAGAGTACACCAATTACTAAAGCAAAAGCATCATAAAAGAATACAATTAAGCTGTGGAGATAATATAATTATTATAAAAATTAAAAGTGAAAAAAATACCAGTTTGGATCTATGTACAAAATAATCACCATTTTTATGTTTTAAATTCATTCCATTTAATAATCAGGAAATATTAATCTGGTGCAGTTTTTATCACAGTTTTATCACAGTGTATTCACATGTGCCATAATACTAAAATACATGTCATTCTCTGTACAGTATTTTTATTTACTGTCCTATTAGACAACTGATATTGAGAAATGTGGGAGAAAAGACAAGAATTGACAATGTGACAAGCCTAGTATTTTCTCGATGAGAAACCTTGAAAAGTTCCAAAGAATTAGGTCACTAATTTGCATAAGAGTAGTATTCTGGGAGAAAGATGGGCTCGATATTTACCAGATTATAAAGAGTTAAACTAATTCTAATTAAAATAATCTAAATTAGGAGTTTCGGATAGCTTCAGAGCTTTTTATTAATAATTGTCAAAAATATTTTATTTTGTATAATACAATTAGAAAGTCTCTTAAAATAAAATACATTCAAGTTTTAATTAGTAGACTGATCTAGAGGTTTTATAACTCAGTTTACTTCATATAATCCAAAGATTTATAGAAATAAAGGTTTTCAGAAAAGAAGTAAATACAAACAAAAAAGCATTTTAAACTAAGGGAAAGTATTAGGATATAATATAGGGGATTTTTATTTTGTTTTGATTCTTAGTTTCCATGCGTGAAGCTACAATCATTGACAATAATGATGACATTGGCTGACTTACTATAAATCAAAGGATGAAACTAGTAGATAGTTTTGCATGACAAGTAAGAAAACATCAAAGTAGCAAGTAACGTAACTAAAATTTCAACATTTGTTTTCAAATTCAATAATATAAAATATATTTATAAAAACCTTATCTATAAAGATATATCTTTTAAGTAAATACTTTTATGGTCATTGATAAGTCTATCAAGGAAAGACAATGCCAACTCACTACTCTCATCATTCCTATAATTTTTTATGTCATGTTTTTCATTTTTTGTATCATTGCTGTTCATCGAATAGAAAGATCCAACTTATTTTTATTCGTTAAGTCACTTATCATAATTACTTCTTCTGATCACCCAAGTGTTTAGATTTCTCAAAACAATCCCCTTTTAAAGAAGGGAATTCTCATGTTGGCTTATACAGCAGACTACCTGTGCTTTAACTAACATACCAACCAGTATTCTAATTTAAACAATGCCAGAGTGGTGATAAAATATTCCATATTTCTTAACTGTGCTGGTCTATCAGCACACGGTTCTTTTTTATTGTTTGTATCTATATACAAATTGTCCCCTTTCTAGTGATTGTTAACTTTCCTTTCAATTCTGTTACTGAAGGAAGCACTGCAATGTGAATATAGTTGAAATGGTTACCTCCTGAAAAAAGTAGGAAGAAAATAAGAATTAGACATAGAAAAAACTATTTACACTATGCTACATGACTAAAGGACATTACCCTTATCCAATTTTAGGCACAAAATCTCACCCTGAATACCAAGAGACAGACTCTACATCTTCTAAGTTAAGGCCATATAGAATAAGGAAGTGGAAGACATATGTATCCACTGTGCAAGACACACTCCTCAAATGGACAAAACACATTTTTTCCAATAAACATTTTCCCAAGCTCAGACATTATTCTCTCAAGAAAGAGCACATATTTTTAAATGATATATATTACATATCAAATATAATTGTTATAAATAACAATAAAGTTATTATAAACAACTACAGATGATATACTCTTTAACTAGCTACTGTCAATTTGACACTGCAGCTCTCATAGTCTCATATTTCATATACAGTTTGCTCAGTTTTTTTCAGGGCACATGCCTGGATTGTGGGTTCGGTCCCCAGTTAGGGTGCATACAAGAGGCAACCGACTGATGTTTCTCCCTGTTTCCCTCCCTTCCCCCTATCTAAAAATAAACTAGAAAATTGTAAAGTCAGATCAAGAAAATCAGTGATAACTCTAGAAACCAAAATATCAACTGAGAATGCTGCAAAAACCACAAAAGTTGAGTTTGATAGAAAAAATTTAAATAATGTTTTAAAATACATTTTAATATATTTTAGAAATTAACAGCAAAGCAGAACCCTTACTGTGTTTCTTTTTATACCTAGCACCTAGTATAATGCCTGACACATTGCATGTGTGAGAGCCAGCATCTAGAGCAGGGCTTGACATACCTGTTGTGTGAACACATCAAATTACAACCTACTTTTACTTAATACGGCACACAGTTTCCAGCATAAAACCAAACTGGTTTCCTAAAAAACGCCAATTCTGTAGGTAAGCTACACATCAACCCTACAATCAATCCGTCTTGCCCATTTTTCCCAATCCCCAGAACATACGCCACTGAGATTAAGAAGAGGAAATAAATACGATGTTAATTTATGCACTGAAAGTGTAAGTTAACAATGATGCACAGTAGTTGTCATCATTATCACCCTAATAGCCAATATTTATTTAGTTTTATTATGTGCCAGATCTTGTGCTAAAAGGCTTTCCATAATGCTCACAACAACCCTATCAGGTAGGGTTTCCCCTTTTATAGAAGACTGAACAGAAATTCAGAGAAGCTAGGTAACTTGTACAAGGTCACACAAGCTCTGCAGGCAGAAAAGGCAGGATCTGAATACAGGCAAATGTGGCTACAAAGTCTGCACATGATACCAGTCTGCTATCACCTTGGTCTCACTCTCTGTAAAGAACCTTTGACCCCTCAGATTCAGTCTACATTTTAAAGAAGAAAATGGTAGTACTACAATACCTTGGAAGGCATATTTAAATTACTCTTTAGAGAAGCAGTAGGCAAACTATGGCAGGTTGGCTAAGCAGCCCACAGAGACCTTATGGCCTACAAACTTAAAATATTTACTCTCTAGCCCTTTAAGGGAAAGTTTGTCAACCCTTGCTATTATTAATTTTATAAGTAACTTGGAGCCAGAAAAGAACTTTAGAAAAGTGAAGACATCTTCCCCCTTCCATTTAAAAAATATTTCTAGTCATTAAACTACTTTTCAGCTTGAATATTCTGTTATTTGACTAGCTAAAAAGAGCTATTTTCCTATTTCTTTAATCTCCCAGTAATACAAAACTGCTCATGATATTTATAGGGAACTGAAAAATGTTTATTATTGGTAATCAGAAAGAAATGAGTCTTTCAACTTGGATTATTTAACTTGCTCCAATTCAGAAATACAATATCCAATTTTACTATTTTGAAAACTACAAATAATAATTCTAAGAGATAAACAGATAAGTCTATCAGGAAGAGTATTATGAATATTACAATTCCTACCAAATCCTCTTTGGTCTAAGTTTCCTATGAAGTGTATTGCAAATAGTATATAATGGTTTTTAAATGACATAAAAATGCAGTGTGCTTACTGCTAAGGAATAAAATAAGGTTGTCTGATTTGCCACTCCACTTGTCCTCAGGAGACCTTCCCTGCTTTTCTTCCTCTGATCTCTCTGCTTCCCATCTACTATATCCAGTACACAAGTGATTTGGCTTCCTGGCTAAGAATCTAAGCAAGCATATATTGCTAGTTGTTAGATGCCCAGGCAGCCCAAACTTCCTAAATCTGTAGTTACTTAATGGTACTGGTTGTAGGAATTTCATTTTACCAGTTACCACAATTTGTTACATAAGGAATCCCAGAAAGGTAAATACTATTTAAGCAACACTGCTTTGTTACAATTCAGTAGTATATACACTACCTTCCTATTCTTGTTCTCCTCAATAGCTGCCAAATATTGAAGGCCAAGAGAATACACAGGTAATCAGAACAGACAGACATTACATAAAATCTTTGGGCCCACTCTTGTTGGCATCAATCAAATTTATTACTTTAAGTTAGCCTCTCCTCTACTGAGTTAAATCAATCAACTGATTTTGCTAACAGCTCAGCATTATCCTAAGTACTCTGAGAACAGAGGTTTTGTGGTACAAATATTCAAAAGTAAGAATGCAAACCAAAATAGTGTTATATTTGGCAAGTGTTTTAAATGTTAAGAGTGTAATTTATGGAACTAAAATGATTATAGGAGCCTTAATGAACATGACAAACAGGCTGGGCTTTCAGGATGAGTGGAAATTAGGCAAAGGAAAAGGAAAGAGCTACTTCAGCTGAGAGATACAACATAAGCCACACAAATAAGAAATAAAGTAATGTGGGAAGAGCAGTAATGTATGACTGTTAAATAATTATATTTAAAACAGTAATACCACTTTTCATGACTTAGACTTTTAAAAGGCCCTCCAAGTATTTTCTATAAATTTTAATTGTGCTTGTAACCTTCAGAATGACCATATCCTTATTTCTGAGATATGTTTATGACCAATCAGAAACTCAGAACAAAAGCATAGATAATAAAATGTCTCATTTAACAAATTAATTTTCACTAGAACATAACAATCTTACTGAATCTAAAGGAGATACACTAAACAGTCTTGTCGTCTATAATGTATTATTGATCAATATACAGAAAACTATTGATAAATTAATTCACTAAAATAGGCCCACCACTCCAATTTCAAATTTGTTTTCAGGTAGTTCTAAAGGTCTCCAAGTCTCAAAAATATTATTCAGTTCACACCAAGGGCTCTTTCTACTATTTTAAAGAGGATACAAGTTTTAAATTTTTTTGATTAACAAAAAGCATTTATTAAAAAGTGGTTTCAGTATTTTTCCATTTTTTATTTATCAAAGACACATACCAGAACTTTTCATCAACATATAAATAACTATTGTCCACAAACTGAATGGATATAAATCCAGCCGAAATCAAAGAACTTGATGTCTAGTTAGCCCATTCATTGTTGTGTGCAAAGATATGCTTTCTGTAGACTTTCTGAAGACCTCCATTATAATCTTCCGAAACACCTAAAAGTCTAGTGATCCCAGACTGGGAACCACAGGTAATCACTTCATCATGCTGTTCATTCTGTCTGATTCAAGCCAAACAATCTGACATCTGTGTTCCCTCAACTCCCCATCACTTTCACGTCAGTTGACTTTGAAAGGTTCTAACTGTTCCTCTACTTGCCAGCACTTCTGCAGATGTGTTCTCCTATTAGAAAGCACAAATCTTTTAGTTCTAGTTGTAGAAATGTTTTCAATTTGTTACTGTTATTTTTAAATATTTGGTTCACATTTACTTTTACATTTCTAACAGAAGTATAGCCGGAAACTTAGGCACAAACCAGACAACCATTAAGCTAAGGCATGACTGCTTCAAACCCTGAATACCATTTTAAATCTTGAGCTTTTGGACACCAGACTGAACCAATCACAAAGGAATCAGCTAAACTCTGGATGCTAACCTACCACCCCTGGTCATTGCCCAAATGTTCATACTTGATGTTTAGAGTATTTTCAGAAAGCCTAGGGCTAAGCTAAGGTCTCTCCTTTGTTATCACAAACCATCAGTTTGTAGAAAGGGCTCTTAAAATCAGTTTCTCTACACCTTGTCTGAATGGTTCTTTATTCTCAAGTATAACAGGTAACAGTCAAACATTGAAACTGTAAGGCTGCATAGTAATAAAATTAAAATCACTAGAAGAGGCTGAAAATGTTTTGCCTGTATATTAATTTTTTTTAATACCAGCATTTGCTACAATTTGATTTAGCCTGTAAAGAAAGCAGCTTCACTCCAACTCCAGATTTACTATTGTTAGAAATAATAATTGGTCAGCCTTTTTAATGGGCAAGATAATCACTATAAACTAAGAAAAAACTAAAAGAAGATAGTCTACAAGGGCATTTATCTTCAAACAAGCAAAGGAGTAAATTACAAAATAAAGCAATAAATTTGCTTTCTATGTATAAAATCAAATCTGTTGTATTATGTTGGCCAAACAGTTTGTTCAGTTTTTTAGGTGCAATGGCCATAGTAGGACTTAGTTGTCTTTAACTTAGTTTGAAACAATTTTGTTAGATTGTTTTGTGACTGCTGTCATATCAGTGTGCATTTTAAAAAAAACTAATCAAAATTGGTGAATTTTTGTGCAGTCATTTTAATATTGAAGATGAAAGAAAATAAGCAACGTTTTCAGCATATTATGCTTTATATTTCAAGAAAGGAAAAGATGCAACTGAAACGCAAAGGATGATTTATCTGTACAGTGTATGGAGAAGGTCCTGTGACTGATCGAACATGTCAAAAGTGGTTTGCGAAGTTTCTTGGTACTATTGACATTTTGGCCAAATAATTCTTTGCTGTGGGGCTGTCTTATACATTGGAAGACATTTAGAAGCACCCCTTGTCTTCACCCACTAGAAGCCAATAGTGGGTGATTGCCGAGATACTCAAAATATCCTAATCAATAGAGTTATTGGTGAAAAAGAAAACTGTGTCTTATTTTACGGTAAAAACTAAACGGACTTTTTGGCCAACCAAATATAATTAAATTTCCTAAGATCTGTTCTCTTGTTTCTTCTATACTCTAGAGCTCCTGATCTTCTATTGATCATTCATTTATCACCTTAGTAAGATTTTGAGGTAATTATCTGAGCCAGGCCCTAAAGTAGACTTCCCATTGACCAAAACGATCCTAGGCTCTATCAGAGAAAAGCAGAGATGCAGACCTCCACTAACTGATCTAGGCAACAAGAAATCTTGTCACTTGAAAACATACTACCATATCTTAACAGAGGTTCCATCTGCTCAATTGGATTAGCTCCTCTCTGTACTGTAAGTCTACCTGCAGTAAGGGCCAAGGATGGCTGGAAGTAACTGTACATAATAGGCTAATTTCCATTTAATTTTTTTCTTCCCAGTATCATGAGTCAAGGGTATCCCTTGGTTAAAATAGAAACAATGGAAAAGGTATCACAAAAGATCAAGTTAAAAGACAAATGCACACACAAACATGTGCATAGACACACATATTTTGAAGTACATATTTTTCAAAAGATCAAATTTAAAGGCAAGAGAAAAAAATCTTTTGAAATATAATTAAAACTTGGATTAGGTAAAAACTTCAAAGTTAAAGGACAGGTAGAGAGAGAGAAACCTACACAAAGAAATTATTTTCTCCCTGCTTCTTAAATAAACATAATTTCTTTTTGCTGTATTAAAAGTATAATAACCCTCAGTATAAAAGCTACACAGTCCATATTTAATTTATAAATGTTCAGAGTATCTTTCCAGATATCTATCTAGATATATATATTTTTAATATTCAAGGAATGAGTTATCTTACCAATTCAAAAAGATAAAAAAAAAAAAGAAAATGTCAGGTTAAAATACAAATACAGAGGAATGTATAAGTTATTCTACATAAGCAATTATCTTAAAACTTCCATATGGATTTTGTTAATGCACGTACTGAAAATACCATAAATAACTCCGTACATAATTTTGTTGACTATTAATGTAACAGAATTAATTTATTCTCTAATAACCCATTTCCTATTCCTCTAATACTCCCCATAAGTGTATGCCATAAAACAGACAATGGTCTGTTGTAAAACAACAGAAGATGTTTCATGAAAAAACGTTCTGGTGCTAAAGCAATCTGGAAAACCTTGTACACTGACTTCTCCCAGAGCTCCACAAAGTACACGAGTGCATTTAAGATCTGTGAAATCCCAGGGACAAGAAAAGAAGCCTGCTTGTTTACTTATACCAGCTTCTCCCATATACATTTAACAACAAAACCCTTTGTTAAGGACAAACCTTTGAAATAAATTATTTCACAGAACATACTCGAGAGAAACAGGCTGCTCCAATTATATGTCTAAAACTGCTGTATCTACCTTGCATTTTTTTAACCAAGATTAGTAACAATACTCTACTTAGGTGTTTTATATTTGCTCCTCAGATGCTATCATTTTCAGATCTTCCAGATAGATTAAAAACTTTTTAAAATCTTACAAGATAACCTATGTGAAGAATTCTCCTTTATACTTACCTTTCTATAATGCTTGTCACTTTCGGATCCATGATCTGTTGCTCTAAATGCAGTTTCTCCAGGTGAACCTTCAAAGATAAATATGCAGTCCTTTAAATTCTCCAGTGACGTCAATAATCTAAATTCCAAATTATGTCTAGTCAATTAAAAGGTAAATGGATTTTCAGAGAAAGTATCATATTTTGGAAAACTATTCCTATTTTAAGGAATATACTGGTAACCTACACAAAGTATTTTTTAATATTGCACATGTCCAACATATTTTTTTAAATATCAGTGAAAATTACAATAAAAAATAAGACAATCTTTGATAAGTATTTTACATGAGCGTACTTACAGTTTGGCCATATACCACTGCCATTATGTAAAGAATATGTATAGTAAAAAATTAAATTTAAAATGTCACCTATGACAGGACAGATGAGACAAACTAAAATTACTTTTCATTTCAATTATCAAAACTAATCAGATTAATTTCAAGAAAATATTCTGATAAAGCAAGCTCTTTTTAATAGTTTTAATCTTAAAATACAGATACATATTTAGAAATTTTAGTTTTACTACAAAATAATTATTCTATTATTTGCCCCTAAAGGAGAATGAATTTGCCCAATATAGTTCTGGGGTTTTGAAATTCATTATAAGCAGTGTTATAAATTTGGTCTGCAATTTTATTTGCAAGTAGTTTATTAGAAGCATTTAAAAGGCATGTTAAGGTCAGCAAAAATGTCTGTTTACACACCTAACAAGAGAAGCAGGTCAGAAGCTCCTATGACTTCACTAACCAATTTGTGACCTGTGAAAAATCAGCAGAGGGGGAAATAGAAATTTAAACTTTAACAGGAATGAGCAAACAAAGATGTCTGAGATCTCAGATGTATATCAAGATAGGGCAGTAATTGGGCAAATACACCAGGATTAACGTTAGTAATTCTACTCAGTATGGTCCATTGTAATTAAGTTTGTTTTAAAATCACTAAATTGGCTCTAACCAATTATGAAAAGCAAACACATAGGAAGTCTCATCTATTTGTCAAGAAAGTGATATTTTTCTCTCACTGACTAAAGCCTGGTTTGTTTAAATTGTTGCAAACTTTTATTCTGTTGGATTAAACAAAAATTAAAAGCACTGCACAATAAAACTTTGTATTTATATATATTTTTCAAAAACCTGTGTTTCATTTGTACTGTGTTTTCATTTAAAAGATGGGAATAAACAAATGAATACATTTAATTATTTTTCCTCTGTGGTTCCTGACATTTTAAATGAGATCAAACATAGGTCCGTTCTTACCTGTGGTGAAAAAGTCCTTCAATAAGCTGAGACTTTCAAGAATTTTGTCAAAGTCAGGAGCCAACTTTGCAAGGTCCTCTGAATTAGGAAGGGATTTTCTAATTTTCTCTGAAGACAAGAACAAAAACAAAAAAACCTCATTTATAGTTTCAAAGCAATAATTTGACTACTAAAACATTAATAAAATTTAAATATCATATATAAATTTAAATTAAAATCTTTTCCCATTTTCTCCCTATTATACTACGAATGCTAGATATATCTGAATCAAAGTGTTATTCTGATGATATTCTGCAAGCCATGAAATTTTTAAAAGGACTCACCAAACATATGGCTTAGGTGGAGACTTTTAATTTACAAGTTAAATGCCTTGAGACAGAAGCACTGTATTAACAATGTTAACACTGGATTGGAATCAGAAGTACTTTTTGGGAGGAAGTCACAGCACAGAGGCAAAGGTTCAAAGGAAAAAAAAAAAGAAAAATATCTCTTATAGTATCTGGCCTAACCCCAAAATGTGATCACATCCCAGTTCAAGTTCAAGAAGAGAAATCCATTACTCTTTCCCTCTTTTCATAGTCCCTGGTACACACTGGAAATAATTAAGAGCCCAAGGGAAGCTTTTATTTTACTTTTGTTAGCTCTGTTTATAAAATGGTCCAAGCATTTATTTTTGTTTAAAAACATTCAACAATTTTGTCCATGTCTAGTACAACTTTACAGAGTCTTTTGCATTAGGAAGGGCTTTTCTCATTTTCTCAGAGAAGACAAAAGTGCAGAAATATTCTCAAAATAAGAATATATGCCAGCTATTATTCTAAGTGTTATAGAAGTATTAACTTAATCTTAAGAGCAACTCTACAAAATGGCTGTCATCAACCCCATATTACATATCAGGAACTGGGGCTCAGAGGTTATGTAACCAACCCAAGCACAGAGCAAAGTGGGGAGAGTTAGGGTTTAATCCCAGGATGTTTACGTTTGGAATCCAGGCTCTCAGCCACTACACCAGGGTGCTGGAATATTAGGAAAATAATTTGGAAGAGTACTTTTCCTGCAAATACCTTTGTCAACACAGCAGAGTTTTATCTTTACAAAGTGTTCTGAGTAATTGTATGTAGCCATTAATTCCACTCTCAAATATACTTAGCTAAGTTAAGAAATTAGTTTAAAAAGACTGAGGAAAAAATTTCATCCACAAAATTTTAAAGATCACCATGACTTACTGACAATCATAGCTACCAAAATACTTTGTCTCACTGGTTAGAAAAAGGGGGACAGTGGCTGATAGTAGGGAGAAATTACTCTGGACAAGAGCAGACTTGAAGAATCTGCTTACCAAAAAATAGAGGTAACTAAGGTATCTGTTCAAAAAGAGCTAGTTAAGTGGATTATAGTACTTTAGTTCTGGGTAACATACAACACTGAAAATGATGTTTGAGAAGGTTGCTTGGCAGTATGGAAAACGCTAACAAAATGTGTTGAGTAGCAAACTAAAATATTAACCACAAACACAGAATAAGTTCAGTTAAAAGAAAATGTTCCATAAGAACAGTGGCAGCTTTGTTAAAGTAATGAATTAATGAATACTTTTCTTTTCCTCTCAAGTTTTTCTTTGATATTCTATTATTCTTATAATTAAAATGGAACTACTGAACATTAAACTCATGAGTTAGGAAACCATCTCAACACAACTTGTTCTCTTTCCTATAGATATGTGCTCCACCCGAAGAAAAAAGTATTTTAATGCTGATTATACAAACCTAAATCGATATACTCATCAATCTCCCAAACAATGTCAGGCACAATCCATTTATAGTCACTAAGGTCTGGTATCATATCTTTCCATTGATCAAAAGTCTAAAAGATAAGAAAGAATGCCAATCAAATGCTCTGAATGCCATATAAAAATATAAGAAAAACTATTTTTATTTATTTAACACATGCTAATCTACTAAGAATGATACATTATGCTCAAAGTTTTTACAAAGTGTCCTCGACACTTCAAGAAACAAAGTAACAGGCAAGCATACAAAAATGTAAATGTTCCTTTACTGAACATGAAAAATATAAAAATTCAAAATATATTCTCATTTCCAACAGGTTTCATGATCTAGTTTAAACAATACTGTGGAATAGAAGGAAAACTTTGCCTCTAGTCTTAGCCAAGGAGTGGTTGCATGAATATACCTCTTAAGTTTCTTATCTGTGCAACTAAATGGCAAAACTGAAAATCAAACCAAAGTGTTCTCACTCCCAGCACAGTTTTCTTTTCACTAGGTCATTTTAATATCTGATAATTATAACTAAGACTAAGAAGGTGTTTTCCTATTACCATTCACACCATTAAAATAATCTAGCATATAGCAGAGACATAATAAATATTTAAACATCCAATTATATTTTATTGCACTAAAGAAAAATTACTTAGTTCTATAAAACCTTAAAATAAACTCACTAAATAACTGGAAAAGCAGTAGGAAAGTTAAACTAACCTTTTTGGCTGTATAGCCACCCCCAACAGCAGATCCCAGTATGAGATACCGAAGTTTTAAGAGCCTTGCAGCTAATCTTGCTGGCCAAAAATTCCTGTGGGGCTGCAAGCCATATTTAACTGGAGAAAGTTTCAGTTTACGTAAAGGAAGGTTAGTTAGAGAAGAAAACTGCTGAAAAGATGTCCTGAGTTGGGGTCTTTGAAGCTTTAAGGTAGGATGGTGATGTGAATGATAAATACTTCGTGAAACCAGATGTACTTTTTGTAGTGGCAGTCTTCCTTTTGTTCCAGAGCTATGTTTCACTAGAGATTGGCAGACCTCACTGAAAGAAAAATGGGTATGAGAGAAGGGTTAGATAAAGCAACAAAGCAAAGGAGATAATATAAAAAGAGCAATATACAAAAGGGAAAACACACATACATGTGCACATGTGGCCAATCCACAATATCATACAATAGCTTGTACTTATTAACATTTGCTATGTGACAGGCAATGTTGCAGCATGTGTGACCTCATATAATCCTGCTAATAACCTTATGATGAATTATCCTCATGTCGCAAAAGAGGAAAAGGTGGCACACAGACATAAATAACTTCCCTAAGTGCACAATGACATAAAGAGCAAAGGTGGGATTCACTCAGGCAGTGGGACTCCACAGCCTGTTCTCTAATTTACTATGTGGAGGCTATGATCCAAGGAATTGCAATCAAAAAGCAATATTGTGGGGACTTACTTTATTAATGCTATTCACTGTAAGTAAAAGTCAAAAACAAAATGCATGCCAACTTTTGCTTTATTTTTCATTATATTTTATTGATTATGCTACTACAGTTGTCCCAATTTTCCCCCTTTGCCCCTCCACCCAGCACCCCACACTCCCTGAGGCAATCTCTACACCACTGTTCATGTCCATGGGTCATGTGTAGGTTCTTTGGCTACCTACTCCATTTACTATACTGTACTTTACGCCCCCATGGCTATTCTCTAACTTCCTATTTAAACTTCTTAATTCCCTTACCTCTTCACCTATTCTCCCACATTCCCCTTCCATCTGGCAAATATCAAAAAACTGTTTGTTTCCATGGTTCTGTTTCTGTTCTTCTTGTTTGCTTAATTTGTTTTTTAGATTCAATTGTTAATAGCTATGTATTTATTGTCACTTTATTGTTCATAGTTTTGATCTTTTTCTTAAATAAGTCCCTTTATTTCATATAATAATGATTTGGTGATAATGAATTCCTTTAGTTTATTCTGGTCTGGGAAGCTCTTTATCTGCCCTTTGACTCTAATGATACCATTGCTGGGTAGAGCTATCTTGGCTGTAGGTCCCTGCTTTTCATGACTCTGAAAATCTCTTGCCAATCCTTTCTAGCCTGCAAAGTTTCTTTTGAGAAATCAGCTGACCGTCTTATGGGAACTCTCCTGTAGGCAATTAATTGCTTTTCTCTTGCTGCTTTTAAGATTCTCTCTTTATCTTTAACCTTTGGCATTTTAATTATGATGTGTCTTGGAGTGGGCCTCTTTGTATTCATCTTGTTTGGGACTCTTTGTGTTTCCTGGACTTCCATGTCTATTTCCTTCATCACATTAGGGAAGTTTTCTTTCATTATTTTTTTCAAATAGATTTCCAATTGCTTCCTCTTTCTCGTCTCCTTCTGGCACCCCTATGATGCGAATGTTAGACTACCTGAAGTTGTCACAGAGGCAGCTTATACTATCCTCATTTTTTTGGATTTTTTTTCTTATTGTTATTCTGTGTGGTTGCTTTTTGCGTCCTTACCTTCCAAATCACTGATTTGATTCTTGGCTCCATCAACTCTACCACTGTTTTCCTGTAAATTGCTTTTTATTTTTAATTAGTGTATCCGTCATTTCTGCTTGGATCTTTTTTATGCTGTTGAGAGCCTCACTAAGTTCCTTGAGCATCCTTATAACCAGTGTTTTGAACTCTGCATCTGATAGATTGTTTCTCTCCATTTTGTTTAATTCTTTCTCTGGAGTTTTGATCTGCTCTTCCATATGGGCCATGTTTCTTTGCTTCCTCCCTGTGTTTTGGCAGCCTCCCTGTGTTTTGTTTCCATGTATTAGGTGGAGTTGCTATGACTCACTGTCTTGGCAGTGTGGACTAATGCAGTAGGTGTCCCGTAGGGTCCAGTGGCACATCCTTCCCTACCACCCATACTGGGTACTTGAGGTGAGGTGCTCCCTTTGTGTGGGCTGAGTACACCTTCCTGGGATTTACCCAGGCCAGTCAGCTGCAAGGATTGGTTGTGACCACTGACCACCAACCTCCACCTTCCATGGAGGATCAACTGCAGAGGCAGGGTGGTGATGCTCTGACATGATCTGTAGCTGACCTCTGGGTACGCAGGTTCTGGGGTTTCCCAGGTGGTGCTGGCCAAGGTCAGCCCCGTCCTGTGTTCTCCCTGGGGCCATCCTGCATGAGCTATAAAGCAATTTGAGATGGCTGCTAGTTTTCCTGGGTTTGGAGATTCCCAGGCGAAGCGAAGCTGTGAATCTAGGTTGGCTACTGCTAGTGCTGGGCCTGCAGCCACTTAGCAAGAGGTATATAGGCTGGGGGCTCACTGAGGCTGGCTGTTGCTTGCTTGATAGGATTTAGCAAATTGTGAAGCATGAGCCAAGACCAGCCATTCATATAAAAAAGCAGCTTGGGTGGCCTGTAAATTGGGTGGGATGGAGTCTCTGGGGATCTCCAGGGCAGGACAAAAAGTGTTAGCCAGGTTGATGGAGTTTCAGATATGGCACCAGCCTGCTGGCTCTGTGGCTCTATGGCAGGAGAGCTCAGGAAAGGGACAGAGACTTCTGCCCACCTCTCTGTCCCCCAGCTCTGGCCTCGATGCCAGACACTGCAGTTTCTCCCTGTGTGCCACTGGTACTTTTCAAGCTGCTACCCCATGCTGGAGCTTAGAGGGAATGAGTTCATGTTTGTGTCTGGGTTTTTAAGAGGAACTGCTTGGGACTCTAGAAGTTTCTTCCACTGACTCATTCTGCACTGGTTTTTGCAGCCAGAGTGGGGATGTATCTTTTTGGCACTGGAATCCTAGGTTGGGGAGCCTGGTGTGGGGCTGGGACTCCTCACTCCCAAGATATCCCTCCCAAATTTTTATCCGCCACATATTTATGTGGGACCAGTCTGTTCTGCATCTCCCCACCTCCAGCCAGTCTGGATGGATGTGGTTTCTTTAATTCTGTAGTTGTCAGACTTCCATTCAACTCGATTTCTGATGGTTCTGAGTGATCGTTGTTCTATACTTTAGTTGAAATTTTGATGTGGTTGTGCAAGGAGGCCAGCCATGTTTACCTAGGCCACCATCTTTACCGGTGGTTCTCCAAATTTCTGCTTTCAAGTAGGAAACTCCAGCAGCTCAGAAAAGCTATCCTTGTCCATTCATCTATGTCTCACTGTGGTAAGATGGACCAGGGGTAGAAATTAAGGGAAAATCATTAACACCTCAGGTATCTGGCTCCCCAGAAAAATCAAAGTAGCAAAGACCAATCAAACAAACAAACAAACAAACAAACAAAAACACCTAAAGGAGAAGAGATTCTAAATGTACACATTACTAGGAGGTGGGTGGAGGTGCAACAGGATATAGGGGGATAAATGGTAATGAAAAAAATACAATAAAAACTGATAATAAAAATAAAAAATAAATGTGTATGTTACCATCTAAGCCTTGCTCCTTCCTAGCAGAGAATGAAAACTGAACACCAACAACTGCTTGCCTGATTATTTATCCTATTCAACATTCCTTCATAGTGTTTATTATGGGGCAGGCCCAGTTCTCAGTAGTTTTAAAATATTAATTCATTTAATTACATTGGACTAGAAATTTCTTCAGAAAAACCATTGAGAAACACATGAACAATTTGTGAAGAAGGACAGCGGGGGAAAGGAGGTACCTAAATGCTAGGCATTGTGCTAGAGGTATTCACAAATGCTACTACTAACGTTCAGGAAAACCTGGTATGGTAAGTATCCTTATTTTACCAATTTTCCTTTTTTAAAGTGTCTTGCCTAAGGACGAATGACTAGTAAATGGTGGAAGAGGGATTGAAACCAAATTCAGCCTGTCAATATAGCACAAATTCTTCCCACAGGGGACACTAGTGAGTAAGAGTATGGGAAGTAGTAGATATACAAACAGGTGTGGCCTCAGATAGGAGGTTGTAGTTATTTTGAAGCATCAGCCACCTGCTCTGGAACCCTAGGATGACTGAGAGTAGGCCTCGCTCTGATTTAAGACTTACAGGACCCCTGCAACTTGGGAAACTTGAGGGAAACAGGACTTAATCGTAGGAGAAAATATACATTTTGGGTTTAGGCACATTGCTCATTTGTAATTCTACATGTAAAAATTATTTCTGGTCACAAAAAATATTCGTCTTTTACAATTTGGTGAACATTCTGTAAACTTTTTACAAGCTCTGACTCTGGAGGCTTGCTCTACGGCCGGTGCCCATAGAAAGGTCGTGTGCACCTTTCCCCACCCTTTCTTCTCAGCTGCGCTTTCCTTGCCTCTCTTTCTCCTAAGCTCCAAGGGCCTCCCGCCCCCTGCTTTTCCCCTGCTCTGTAACTTGTTTCCTGAGCCTGCTTCTTCTACTGCTCACTTCTTCTACCTTTATGACTCTCTAAATAAGCTTCCTCTTACAGTTTGAAAAAATTCCAACTTCAGGGTTTGAGATATTATGATTAAGATACACCATAATTTCCCCTACCTTATAAAAAATAAGTTATGTCATCTTTTATTAACCAAGAAATTAAATTCTCCTCCCCACAAACTCAGCATATAAAAAGCAAAATCCCACTTGGCATCAAAATAGGCTTTACCCCAGCAATCATACACACATTAAAATTAATAATACAACAAATACCTCTACGTCAAAGGAGTGGAGACAGTTAAGTGGTACAAGCGTTCACAGGAAAGTGAGTGATCTCTAGGGGTTGAGGTAGTCAGTGAATATTTCCCAGAAAAAGTAAAAATTAGGCGGGAGGAGTGAAAGAACGGCAAAAGAAATTCTAGACAGAGAGAAGGGCACTGAACTAAGACAATGAAATGGCACAGACCTAATGAGTTAGCATAAAAGGAACACAGTGGAAGGTGAATTGGAGAGGAGGTCTAAGAACAAACTACAGAGCCACTGAACATCAGGCAGAGTTTCAAATTTATTTTGTAGGCAACAGGCAGCCAATGAATATATCTGAGTAGAATACTAATTAAACAGTAATTTGAAAAGATTAAAGGCAATGTGCTATAGACTGAATGTTTATGTCTCTCCCCAATTCATATGGTAAAGCCTAATCACCAATGTGACAGTATTTGGGGGTAGGGTCTTGGCGGGGAGTAATTAGGTTTTTACGTGGTCCTGAGGATAGAGCCTCCATGATGAGACTGATGCCCTTTTATCAGGGGACAGAGGATAGAACTCTCTTCCCACCATGCTGTATGGATAAACTTTGGTTCCAATCACAGTTTCATTGCTTACTAGTTGGGCAATCAAAGGCAAATTATGACTTTACCCAAGCCTCAGCTTTTCAGTCTGTTAAAACGAAAGCTTCCCTTCTCACTGTATACATTCTTTATAGGCAATCTTATTCACACCTATGTCCTCAATTACTATCTACATGCCTATGTTTCTCAAATTTATGTCTAAAATAAACAGTTAAGTTCCAGATCCTGCTGTCCAACTGCCTACGCAAAATTACTACTCAGATATTTAAAAAACCCTCAAATTCAAGATATCCAAAACCTTGGTATTTTTCCTTCTCCTTCTCCCCAAAACTCTTTCTTCCAGTACTCATTATCCCAGAAAGTGGGATAAGCACCTAACTGGTTACATAAGCCGCAAACCTGGGGACCACTCTTGGCACCTCCTTTGCCCTCAAGTTCTGCTAATTCTACTTCAACATATATCTCAAATTTCCCACTTCTCCCATCTCTACTATCATTCATCATGTGGGTGGCTACAAGGGTCTGTACGAAGGTGTTCTTCACAGCACAACCAGAGCATTCTTCTGAAATATAAATCTGATTACTGTCACTCACCTGTGTAAATCTTTTAAATCTCTCCCACGCCCACCCCCACCCCAGTATTTAGAGTAACATCCAAAATCCTGGTCTACAAAGCCCTACACAGTCTGGTTAGTCTCTCTCCCTCTCACCTCCAGGCAGGCTTTCATGTAGTTCCTAAATAGTGCCATACTCCTTCCCCCATCAAAGCTTTAAAGTCCACTGTTGTTGGGCACACTCTCTACCTACATAACTCCTATCACTCCTGTTAACTCCTGTAAGAACTGGTTTCACCTCAAGCATTCCTCCTCTCCATGATACCTTCATTCTTATTCAAGTCTCCCTACTACAGTTCCTGGTTCCCTGTATTTTTTTCTTCAGTGCTCATAAAATTTGTGTTACAAAATAGTATATTATTGAATTCACATTGGTCTGCACCATTAAACTGCAATCTCCATAAGGCCAGGCTCCTGTCAGTCTTGCTTACCATTATATGTTGAAAGCCCAGCCCAATGCCTCACACATAGTAGGCACTCAATAAATCTGCTTAATGAGCATACGACATTGGGATAATTAAACAGCAAAATTAAAAAAAAAAGTGAAACATAGCAAAGACCACAAAAAAAAGTGCTCAATAAATCTCGTTTCAATATTAATTGCACTAACCTCTACTAACATATGAATAGCTATTTAACTCTCAAAAAATTATTTGGCATTTTTAGAAGTGTTAATCCAAATATATAACCAAATAGATGAACTCCAGGTCTGAATGGTAATATCCCTAAAATGCTTTTGTTTTTCATTACAGTAAGCCCTCATTTAGTGTCATCAATAGGTTCTGGTTCTGCAACCGGAAGCTAACATGAAGTATAATGAAACCAATTTTACCAAAGGTTAATTGATGTGAACAAGAGTGAAGCTCCTAGAGCATCTCATTAGAGCATGTAATAATGAAATGTTGAATGCAACAACTTTATTCAGCAGCTTGCTATATTTTCTTCATCATTTATTTCCAAACCCCTAAAATTCCCATTTCCACAATAGTGGCAGCAATAGCTGTGGGTGGGGACAACCATAGAGTATATGGTAGTCCAAGTCAGGAACTACATGTAAAATGTTTTTCAATTAGTCTCCTGAAAGAGATAATTGATGCAAAGCAAAATCCTAGTACTTAAGGCATCCTCAAGAATTATTTCTAGTGTTTCCAATTCATGATGTTCTAAAAAGATCAGTGCTCATACAGAAGAGACTAATTTTCTCAACAGGGTGCTCTTGAAACACAGGTAAGAGAATGAAGAGAGGAGAAGAAATTGAGATTCACCAAAGCACCAGCTGGGGAAATGTAGTTCGGGTTACCCTCCACCCTATCCCAAGGTAGCTAAGTGTTAACAGCAACACGTACCTCTAGGCTCAGCAATCTCACAGGGGAGAACTAAGGATCCCTGGTATGTGTGGGAGTGGGGTGGGGGAGTGAGGAGGGATTCTTTCCAGAGTGGGCCCCAAACAATACTAGCATTTGTAACAAGATCGGATAGTCTGTCCACTCCCTAAAAACTCTAAAACAAAGCCTGCTAGCCGATGTATCATACCCTAAAACAGTTTGCTAAATCAGCCTTCTCATTCAAGGGTACCCACATAGGTACCTGTATCAATCATTATTAATCCTTCATGTTTAAATATGATTAGTTAACTAGGTTCCTATAGAAAACCAGCAGGTTTAAGATGAGGATCAAGATAAACAACACTATTAATCTTGAGAAGAGCAAAGATATGAAATTCTAATTAATATTCTCAGGTGGCTTCCTTAAGATATTGAAGATATAAAATAGAAGCAGGTTGTTATTAAAAATAGCAACTGGAGAACAATACAAAATTTACAGAATTTTACACCTCTTAAGAGTTTAATAAATGTTAAAACGGGGTTCATGGAAATTAAAGCCGTAGTGAGATATCTATCTATCTACCAATCATCTATCACCAACACCAGGCAATTCACTAGAACTTAGAATATAAAGAAAGTTGAAGCCATGAGAGAAAAGCTAAGTGACTCACAGAAGTACTACCCAAAAGGGGGTGTGTGTGGAATACAATCAATGGGATTCACAAAATGATCCATAGAGATTCAGGAAGAAAACACTAAAGCTTCTAGATAGAGGGTTTTGTTTGTTTGTTTGTTTTTTGTATCTCGTCAAGATTATATTAGGGTAGATTTATAGAGTATATATAAGATTATATTAGGGTAGATTTATAATGTAAATAAAGTAATTAATTAGCACAGAGGTACATTTATAAGTTCTTAAAAGTGTGCATATACATATATTGTAGTACATGCATACTTCTTTAACAGATCATATTTTGGAAATCATGGACACACACGATCAATCTAAATAAAACAATATTCATATAACAGATATCAAAAAAGAAAAAAAAACAGGAAAAAAATGAAGAAATTCCCAGAACTGAAGAATTTTTTTAACAGAAAGGCCCACTGAGTGCCAGGCCAGATTGTGGCGGGGGGGAGAGGGGTAGACAGTGGGAAAAAGGGTAAGACCCACACC
Organism: Pteronotus mesoamericanus; assembly: GCF_021234165.1. Taxonomy (NCBI): domain Eukaryota; kingdom Metazoa; phylum Chordata; class Mammalia; order Chiroptera; family Mormoopidae; genus Pteronotus; species Pteronotus mesoamericanus. The sequence continues at coordinate 7,253,039 of NW_026555265.1, read as the reverse complement.
TGCACAAAGCCTTGAGAATTTTAAGATAAGGCCAAGATCCTGAAAGCTTCCACGAAGGGAAAAGCAGGATATGTTCAAGTACAAAAATCAGATGTCCTGCGGGTTTGTATTAGTAACAAAGGATGCCAGAAAAAAAATGTAGCACCACCTTCACAGTCTCGAAGGAAAAGGATTTTGAACAGCCTTCTATAAGCCAAACTAAAGATCAAACATTAAGCAACATTAAGGGTTTTCCACCGAATCACCTATTCTCTCTCATCTACCATCACTCTTAACCTGTACATCATTGCCTAATATCTAATTCTTTTTCAAAAGTTTTAGATAAATATTTATTGCACTTAAATAAATGTTGGTTCTTGGTCTTCTTACATGCCTATCTGCATGCATTTAGATATATATGTCAAAAAATGTTAATAGTTCCATCTGTTAAACAATAGGAAATTAAATGTACTTCTTCAAAACATGCAAAGAACTACAGCAAAAAAAAAAAATTCCCAAGTTTGGCATGTTGGACTTCTCACACCTCTCCTTCTGCAGGTAGCTAAATTGTGCTATCCACATAAGATGACATTTTTAAACTACAACTCTATGGACTCCGTAGTAACTTTAGAAACAATTTAGCCTAACAGCATCCAATTGAATAAACAAATATCAGTTATTTATGTTTGTTTTTAAACTCAATTTTAAAGTTTTTCCTACATATCTTAACTGCTTCAGCAAAGTATGTTGTTTTCTGCAGTCTTTTCTATTTTTATTTAAAGAAAATTAGATACATTTCCCCAGTAAATACAGAGTAGAAATAAAAAGGTTGTAAATAACTTTAGTACCAAGGGCTGTGGATTTACTCAGAAATTAAAGTTCCATGATTAGGAATAATTTATTTAATTATTCTGGTCGACAAAAACTATAATTATTGTATGCCATCCAGTTCTGAATGTAAATTCAAGCTAAGCTTCATGAAATAAATGGATTCTATTCCTTATAGACACTATAAATTACCTATACAACTTAAAACGTTCTGAAAAAAATTCAAGACAGGTGTTTACAGGTTAATTTAGGAAAATCAAGTTTTGTCTAACCTTGCTTAATGTGTATTGCTTCCCATCAAATGCCTGAAATGAGTTAACTCTGAAGGTATCTAAGGATATTAAAATACAACTACATGTAAAGATAAAGTCATTTTAATTTCATTAAAGTCATTAATGCATATAGTAACCCATTGAAATGAAAAGACTTCTATGATTTCCTACTTAGGATTAAACCAAGCTAGGGCAACAATAACAGTGTGATTAAAAAAGCAGTTCCACATTTACTACCGCGCATCCCAAACCAAGCCTCCTTCCCTAGCCTCTGAAAACAAAAAACAAAAAACTGCCAGCTATTAAGAAGGTATCTCTGATCACCATCTCTGACACCGTATGCGTCACTGCTCCAGGTCTGATTCCAAAATCCCGGTTCACTCAGCGGATCAGGGAAAGAGCCAGAGTCTCCCTCACTCCGGGAGAAGAGCAAAAGCACCTGCAGGAGCAACGTAGGCCTGGCGTGGAGGTAGAAGAAGGAGTTAAGAGAAGCGGAAAGGATGACACAGAGGTAGAAAGAGACCGGGGAGGGAGAGGGCAAAAACAAGAAGCAACCAGAGACAGAGATAACACCGAGGTCAGAAGGGTAAAGGGGCAGGGACAATGGAGACAGGCCAAGACTGAAAGGCGCCCAGAATCTTCCAGTGGCAGAGGAACAAGGACAAGGGCCAGTACTGGAGCTGGCACCTCCGGTAAGCCCAGTCAGGGCTCCTGTCATTTCGGGTCCTCCAATATCCTTCAATCGCCGTCCGTCTGTACTGAGAATTATTTGCACATTCTGATACTAGTGATGGGGCAAACTCGTTTTTCGGAGGCCCTAGAAATAACGGGGCCAGGTCAGAGCCTACACTTACCAGGCCACGGCGGCCCGGCGTAGACGCCACATCTCTCCTCTCCAGCGAGGAGGTCACACAGGCGCTGAGACGGCCACGCGGGAGTCTGGTGTCAGTCCCAGTCCGGCTTCTGCTCTAGGAATGACCCAGGAAAAGTCCCTGGGTAACAAGGACACAGGGAAGCCACTGCAACCCTCCCAATGGCGCATGGACTTCCGCAAGAGCCCTCTCGGCACCCGTACTCGGTCCGTCAGGCAAACAGCCACCTCACCCTTTCTAGGGGAGCAGCACAGAAGGTCCGAGGAGGACTAGCGCATGCGCTCAGAGTCTTGAATTTATTTTTCGTCCCCAACCCGTTCGACTTCTTGGTTCATTTGGATTGAAATACTGAGCCTTGGGGGTTACATGCTTGAGAAAGGGAGGGGTCGAGAGTTGGGGAGGGACGGACTGCTGTAGGTGAGGGGCTGGGAATCCGGTTTATAAAATCTCACGGCGGGATACCAATTGAAGAAAATTTAGGTATTGGGGCATGAAGGTCCTAGAGAGTACAAAATGAAGGCAGTAATAGAGTAATAAAGACTAACGGTTACTCCTTTGCTCCACTCCTCAATTCGGCGTCTTTGTTTGCAGAGCGTTTTCATATCCTTAGAACGACCTCAGGGAGGCAGGAGGAGGAGTGCTCAGCACTCTCCTTAGTCAGCTTCCCTTTCCTGGCTTTTAGGACGTTGCATTCTCCTTTTTGTCCAGGAGTTGCTGCTCCCTACTCTGCTTTGCTGGTTCCTCCTCCTCTTCCAAACCTCTCAAGGTTGGAGGGTCCCAGATCTCAGTGATTTTAGGCCCCTTCCCTTTCTATCTTCACTCTCCCTAAGTAATCTAAGTCAGCTCTAGGGCTTTAAATATCTCCCCCCGCCCCCGCAACTCTTGTCATTTTATGTTTTATGAGGAACTGGGGCCCATAAAAGGAAAGTGGCTTGGGAAAGGTAATGAAGGCAATTACTCCTGTGCCTCTGCTTCACTTCAAGGGCACCCCCCGCTTCCCGCACACACACAAAGCATAAAACAATTCCTTTCAGCTCAGAATCCTAAGTTAGTATCCATCTATTCACAACACCAAGGACAGACCCAGCCACTGGTAGCAAATTTCCCAAATGCAGGACTCCGGGAATTTTCTTTATTATATTTTTTGTAGTGACTTTTAATAGTAGGTCCAAATAGAAACTTGCTATAATGACTTGTGCAAACTGTAGCTCTTTCCAGGATTGTAAAGTAGCATAACAATTTCTTCGTTACCATTATTTCCTTGTTGTTTTTGGAAAAAAAAGAAAAAGAGAGAGGAACCAAGTAACAGTCCCTTTCATATATGGGTTATCTTTGCCTTTTACACAGCCCTTGTTTTGCAATTATACTTCTAGGCATCTATTCTATTGAAATACTCCATGTATGTGCAAAAATGTATATACGATGGTGCTTATTCATTGCATTAAATAGCAAAATGTGTGAATCAACATAGTTAAAGGATGAACTGAGGCAAATTAAAAATTTTAGGAGTTTATTTGATCAGCAATTGATTTAAGTCAGGCAGTGCCAAACTGGAAGTAGTTAGGAGAGCTCCACCTACAGGAGATAGGGGGCAGACTTCTCTAGGGACAAGGAGGTAAAGCAAGAAAATGATTGATCAACTATAGCTTAAGTTGTTGCCTTATATAGGAAAGGCTACTTGGTTGATTGTATTGGTTTTCTTAGATTTTGATTTATTAACCTTAAAACATTTACAGCCTTAGGTTTTGGTTTGTTTAGTAGGCTGACAAGACAGAACCATCTCAGTCTAATGGTCCCTTTGATTAGTTTAACATAAATGTCCATAGATAAGAATAAATTAAATAAATTATATTGTCACTAGCCAAAAAGCCTATGAGTTAGACCTCTTTGCCCTAATAAGGAACAATCTCTAATATATAGTATCACATGAGGAAAAAAGGCAGAATATTAGTAATCACACTGCCACCATTGATCCAAAGGCAGCCTGCAGACCTGTTCTGTTTGGCTTGTGTTGGCCTATTCAGGATTTTAAAAATACTATTGGGTTTGCTGCCAACATTAAAAAACCAAGGAATTTTACAGTAGAAAAATTCTGGTTTCTCTTAAAATATCAGGTCTGACACATTAAGCCTACATACAAAAATAAAAAATATACAGGTGAAACAGGGAGCCAGATAGTAGTTCTGTCCTTCAGGCATGCATCACTTCTCCAGGAGTTCACATTTTTTCTTCAAGTCTTTAGTAAAATCAGAGGAAAAGGAACCACTACTTATTTTATGTCAAAAGTGAAAAAATGAAAGACCAAGAGGGTTAGATGTTTCCAGACTAAAAAAAAAAAAAGAACTTTTTGTGTTTTTTTCAGAAGTAAAGGATATAACTATGCAAATAAATTATGTGGTGTTGGAAGAATACAATTTAAGATGGTATTATTCAACAAGCATACGTACACTATCCATCTTACATGCCTGACCCAAGAAAGTGTTTTAAGTTGATGCACCCTGGTGAAGTACAGTGTAATACTGTGATTTATAATAAGAAGTATGTATTTGGTCTTAGTCCTCTCTCCTTGCTCACAGCTCCCCAAGTCAGAATGAGACCATGCTGGCACCTTAATCTTGGATTTTCCAGCCTCCAGAACTGTCAGAAATAAATTTGTTTTCCTTATAAGTTACCCAGTTTATGATATTTTGTTAGGGCAGCCCAAAAGGACTGATACAACCCAATTAAAAATTAACAAACACTCTACAAGATATATGCATATATATGTATGTGTGTGTCTAGCCAAAGAACACATAAACAAAATGTCAATGTTATTAGTCATCAGAGAAATACATATTAAAACCATGTGGAGATACAAATACATCTCCACTAAAACTGCTAAAATTAAAAAAACAAACAAACCCTGCCAATACTAAGTTTTGTGAGGGTGTGGGGCAATCAGAACTCTCAGACACTGCTGGGGTAGGGGAGGGATGTGAAATGGTACGACCACTAAAAACTACTTGGCATTTCTTACAAAATTAAACAAGTACCTCCCTTTGGTCCAGCATGTCCACTCTCAGGGATTTATCTGAGAAATAAAAACATGTTTTTAAAAAGACTTGTACAAAGATGTTCAAAGCAGTTTTATTCACAGTAGCCCAAACCAAATATGTTAATTAACAAGAAAACAGAAAAAAACAGATAAATAAATTTATACAAGGTAATACAACAAACAGGAATGAATTGCTAATGCATGTAACCACATGAAGGAGCCTAACAGACATGCTGAACTCCAAAAAGGACATTCTATCTGATTCCACTTGTACAGTGTTTTAGAATGGAGAAAATGGGTGTTGGGGGTGGGAAAGGAACTTTGGACAACATTCTAGGGAAATGAAAATGTTTATGACAAGAGTCTGAGTTAAATGGATACATCCATTTGTCAAAATGTACAACTAAGATTTGTGCATTTCAAATTTCAGATAAATATAGATTTACATAACTCTATAAAAATAATGAGTGGGAGTGTGGAAGTAAGTGGAGATTGAATGAAACAAGGGCCCTAAATGCTGATAATTGTGGGAGCTGGGTGGTAAGTACCTGAGGGTTCATTATACTTCTCTGTTAACTTTACATGTGCTTGAAAGTTTTCATTATACAAATTTTAAAATGTCTCATGTTTCTTGTAAAAATAATATAAGAAAAAAATGAAATGCATTTAACAGAATGGCAGCCTCGTTAGTGTGAGAATGAGGAGCAGAAGATGAATATGAATGGAAAAAAATCACTTGTGTGCCAAGTGGAACTTCTTTCAGCTGGATTAGTTTCCTATTGCCGAATTTATAAATTACTCCAAATGCAATACCTTAAAACAAAACAAATTTATTTTCTTACAGTTCTGAAGGTCAGAAATAAAAAATAGATCTTTCTGAGCTAAAAGCCAGTGTGCACAGTGTGGTACTTATCTGATGGCTCCAGGAAATACATTTTCTTGCCTTTTTCTAGCTATCAGTGGTTTCCCACATTCCTTGGCTTGTGACTCATTTCTGCCTTCAAAGCCAGCAATAGCTGGTTTAATCTTTCTAACATTATATCACTCTGACAACTAACTCTTCTGCCCACCTTTTCCCTATTTAGGAATCATTATGATTACATTGTGTCCACCCAGATGATTTAAGATAATCTTGTTTGAACTTGGATTACATCTACATCCTTAATTCCCTTTTGTCAAACCCACAGGTTCCCACGAAGATGCAGATTTCTCTGGGCTGGGCGCTGGGGCGTTATTCTACGTACTGCATAGCTCCATATAAATTCTGTTCACTGATCTCTCTCTGATAATAAAGGAGTGTGTGTGTGTGTGTGTGTGTGTGTGTGTGTGTTGAGTATCAAGTTTATCCATCCCAGCCACACCTGGATTAAAGTATAGCTTTAATACTTTAAGAAAGACAACGGGGTAGGAGAGAGGATTGAATGCTAGAGATGGGGAGTAGGTAGAGCAGGGGAGAGTAATAGGGGAAAACTGTAATTGAACAACAACAACAAAAAGATAACTGGCCAGGACTTTCAAAGTGAATGTTACATACTCTGAGAGCAATTCCAAAATAATATTTCCAGAATTTTAAAAATGAAATGTGTCATTGGAATAAAAAAATAAAATTGTGCTTCTAATCTTTATTCTTCATTTTGATTATTTTTTTATTTTTAATTATTTTTATGTCTGTGTCTTGTTTTCCTGCAGTCTAAAAAAAAATCTCAAGTTTGCTTTCCATGTCACAAATTTAATTTCTGGCAGTGGCACTTTTAGCTATTCCTGCCTCCTAAGTAGTTGAAAAAATATGTACTCTTGCATTATAAATCTTGAAATGTTTCCTTTATTTATCTTTATTGCTTTATGTGCCTGTATTTTAGAAGTCAAGCTTTCTTTTTTTTCATTACATTAAAGATGCAAAATTAGCCCTGACCCATGTGGCTGAGTGGATTGAGGGCTGGCCTGGGAATCAAAAGCTCGCAGGTTCTATTCCCAGTAAGGGCACATGCCTGGGTTACAAGCCAGGACCCTAGCTGGGGGTGCACAAAAGGCAACTGATTGATATATCTCTCACATATCATTGTTTCTATCCCTCTCCTTCCCTTCCTCTTGCTCTAAAAATAAATAAATAAAATCTTTTTAAAAAAAGGATGTAAAATTGTTGTCTAGAGTTTTTCTTGTCTATACAGTAAATAAACTCAGAGATAACAAATTCATAGATATGATCTTCTGGATTTTTCTATTATAATGACCAGCATGATTATCATTACCAGTGAACACTCATTTAGTGTGGTAAGCATTGCGCTACCCCTTTACATAAAATATCTCCTGCTATTTTCTACAACATTCTTTACACAGACTTCATCTTGTTGTTGTTGTTGTTGTTCCCTGTTCTTCTAGGCCAGAGGGTTTATTTTGTTTTATGGAGCAAAGTAAGTATTGACCGATGACTATAATTTTTAATTCTGCTGCCTAGATCTTGTACTTAGTGATTATTCCTATATTATTGCTATAATTTTAATTTAGCTCACAGAGACCATCAGGAAAGTGAGAGTTACCATTTCCCAGTTTGGAGACCCACCTAAGCAGCAATGGTACTTTCCTTTAGAGAAGACAAAATTAACCTGTTTACATTAATTTGTCTACAGGTTGTACCAGTAAAAAGGATAACCCTAACAGGGACCTCTTGTTCCTGTTATTAACCAAATAAACAGAGGCATGGCACTCAGATATTTTTCTTAATTTCCACCAAAATTTTAAAAAATATTTAATTTATTTATTGTTAGTGAAGGGGAGGGAGGAAGAGAGGGAGAGAAACATCAATGTGTGGTTGCCTCTCACGTGCCCCCACCCTGGGGACCTGGCGCACAATCCAAGCATGTGCCCTGGCTGGAAATGGAACCAGTGACCCTTTGTTTCTCAGGCTGGCACTCAAACCACTGAGCCACACCAGCCAGGGCTCCACCAAAATTTTTTTAAAAGTCACAAAAGTATACTGGTAGCAAATTCACTGGATGTTCTAGAGAAATCGGGAGGTTTTTTGTTTGTTTGTTTTTTTTATTAAGGATATGCAACCAAATCGAATTTTCTAGATGTCCATGTTCTTCAAAATCCTCAGTCATTTCTGCAACTTGAGCTCTAGCACCTGGCCACACTGACCCTTCTGTTTCTCTTCCCTTATCTCTCCTTACTTCCCTGTTCTCTGCGGTACCCTACTCCCAAATTCTTTTTCATTTTAATTCAAAGTGGTTCAGTCGTATGTTTTGTTCTCAGTGCCAACTCATCCTCGTGCAATCTCACTTTCTACTCCTAATATATATCAAGGTATCTTCCTAAAGACAAACAAACAAACAAACAAACAAACAAAAAACAGCTCTCTCCCTTACTTCAATTCTGGAAACCATTATGAAGATAATTAAAATTTTGTTGCAATTCTCACTACATTCCTCCTATGTAGTTGTGGTAGTGTTAACCCCCTTTCACAGGGAGAAATTTATTGTAATTATCTATTGTATTAACAACTACCCAAAACTTACTGGCTTAAAATAGGAATCATTTGATCCTATCTCTTTTCAACTGGCATATCCACATAGTTAGCTTGGTGTCCTCCCAGGAGGGTATTCTTAGACTAGCTTACTTTGTACACAGCTGCTCAAGACTCTTGGAGAAAAGGTTCTGTGGGCAGTAAGTGGGTGCTGTAGTCTCCTAATACCTGAGCCCTCCATCTCACTTCCCTCACTGTGGTCAGAGTAGTCACAGAGGCTACTCTGTGGTCAGAAATATTTGTGGTCCAGTAAATATTTGTGGTCATCTTTATTTTACCACAGTACATGCTCTGGTCACAAATTTTGACATTACTCTGACATACAGATCACCTTCTCTTCCCAGCACCTCCCAAAGTCTCATCCCATTATGGTATCACTCTGACTTGAGGTCTAGATTTTTGATGGATCAGAGAACTAGAAAAAGAGCTTAGAGAGCTTGGTGATCTGAAGGCTAATGAAAGAGAAGGTTTCAGGAAGAGAATGGTCAATAGGGTCAAAGATCAAGTAACAGAGAAACTGAGAAGACAGCTTTGAGTATGGCCAACACAAGGCTTGGTCCCCTATTCTCCCTTCTTCACTGTGGGTGCTGATGTGGAGATTCAGAGATTATATATACACATAGACTATATGTATAAACACACACACATATACATATGTACAGATACATACATATATATATATATATAGAGAGAGAGACCATTTATACATATGTAGTCTCTGGCTCCCAGTATCAACACCCACATATATATTGTCTCTGACTATATGTACATTTATATATGCAGATAGCATATATATGTGTATATGTAGATACACAAATATATATACTTTTCTTTTTATGATGATATAAAACATGTTCCTTCTAGAAATTTAGAAAATGTGGAAGATTACAGAACAGAAATAAATGCATACATAACCACTAAAACCTTTGTTTATTGGTTTCTCTATTTTTTATAGAAATATATGTTAGTATGCATTGTATATATTTGTGTATCTTTATATACATATATACATAAGCAAATATGTCTATAGTATATATAGATTCCTTTTTATTCTCACTGGTCCCCCGATCGTCCATTCACCATCAAGCCTTGCACTCAGGATAAGGTTGCAGCTGGAGTGCAAAGAGAAAGGAATGCGATAATTATCAGCTTTTATGTTTTCTAAGTAGATTAGAAATTTCCAGAAGAGATATTATTGGATTTCTGCATCTCAAATCTGACTTTTCTCTACAAGAGCTAAATTATTTTATTTTTTGTCCTTTTTATTGTATATTTCCATTACCATTTAGTCCCCTTATACTCTCCTCCCCACCACGACCACCACACTGTTGTCCGTGTCCATGAGTCCTTTTTCCTTTTTTGCTCAATCCCTCTGCCCCCTAACGACCCCCTCTCCCCGTAGCTGTCAATCTGCTCTCTATCTATGCGTCTGTCTCAGTTTTACTTGTTAGTTCAGTTTGCATTAACAAAATAAAACAGACAATCCACAGAATGAGAGAACACATTCACCAATACACCTGATAAGGGATTAACACCCAAAATTTATGATGAACTTACAAAACTCAACACCAAAAAAACAACCCAATTAAAAAAATGGGCAATGGACTTGAATAAACACTTCTCTAAAGAGGACATACAGTTGGCCAATAGACATGAAAAGATGCTTAATGTCACTAATTCTCAGAGAAATGCAAATTAAAACCACAATGAAATATCATCTTACACCTGTCAGAATGGCTATCATCAATAAATCAACAAACTACGAGTGCTGATGAGGATGTGGAGAAAGGGAGCTCTTTTGCATTGTTGTTGGGAATGCAAACTGGGGCAGCCACTGTGGGAAGCAGTATGAAAATACTGCAAAAAGTTAAAAATAGATTTGCCTTTTGACCCAGTGATCTCATTTCTGGGAATATATCTGAAGGAACCCAAAACACTATTTGGGAAGAACATAAACATCCCTGTGTTCATTGCAGCATTATTTACAATCACCAAGATACAGAAGCCCAAGTATCCATGAGTGTATTGAACAACTATGGTACATTTACACAAAGGAATACTGCTCAGCCGTAAAAAAGAAGAAAGTTTTACCCTTTGTGACTGTATGGGATGGACCTGGAGAACAGTATGCTAAGAAGGATAAGCCAGTCAAAGAAAGACAAATACTATCAGATTCCCCATATGAGTGGAATGTTATTTTATTTTATTTACTAAATTTTACTAAACAAACTAAATTTTATTTTATAAATAATAGACTTTATCAAAATGAATGATGAAAGAGCTGGTTGTCCTGCCATGGATTGGGTAACAAATTTTACATCGGAGGAAAGAGAGATTTGATATGATTTCGTTCAGTGCTGGCATAGGTCTCAGAGACATTCCCACACCCGTGGGGAATGATAAAAGTCCCGGAGTGGTGGGGGCGGGGAACTCAAGCAGAGAACTATATCTTGATTCCTAGGGAAATAAGAGGGCGTAGTAACATTGATAGAGTAATTTCTTGTGCTATTATGTCACAGTAGTAGTGAAGAAATGGGAAAGGCAGGGCAAGACTAGCTGGAGACCACACACCATATTTCCAGTAGACCAGGAGGAAGCTTGGGAAAGTGCGTTTGAGTTTTATTTGCCCCGACGGTTGTGGAGAGGGACTGAGAGAAGGCTGATACAAAACCTAGGGTGGAGCCACAGATGGCTCAGAGGAGGCATGCAGAGTGAATGCAAATCACCAGAGACCCAAACAAGTGATGGCTCAAACTTTGCCCATAAAGGACAGAGAAAGGGAGAAGGCCAGCCTTTCGTTACGCTGCGATGCCCAAATCCAGCGAACATAGCTGCCAATCCAACAGAAGAAAGAGGGAGGGGGGAAATCCTCTCTTGGCTGTTTGAACAGAAAGTACTTGGGAATTGCCTGAGGTGCCTGAGCTACCTCATATTTGACTAGATTCATTTTCTGCTGTTAGGGAAAATGAGGGATTGAAAAAACAAGTTGAAATATTAAAATATAACATTATATTTTCTGCACACAGTGTTCTATGAAATACGTATCATTGTTTATGCGTATATGGGTATATAGTTGATCCTTGAATAACATAGTTAAAGGTGCCAATCCCCTGCTCATTAAAAAATCCATGTATAAATTTGGCTCCCCCCAAACTTAACTAGTAATAGCCTATTGTTGCCCAGAAATCTTAACACTAACACAAACAGTCAATTAACACATATTTTATGTCATTAGTATTATCCACTGTATTTTTACAACTAAGTAAGCAATGCTGCTTATATTTCCATCGATCAGTTCCCTCACATGCATGTGTCTTTCTTCAGAGGAGACTCAGGAGGGTAGAGTTCTGTGTAGATTCACAAAATGGGGCCTGGCACGAGCCCATCAGAGGTTCTGAGCTTACTGTGTCTTCATTCTCTGTCTAGGCTTCGAAACATCCAAAGTGACTGGAGCATGAAGGCTGTCCTTTGCCCCGAAATGTAGCTTAAATACTATGCCGGTAGGGGGCAGAGTTATCTCACAAAACCAAGGTTGGTTGGTTTTGTAAAGTCCCGGCCTGCTTACACCATCAATCTAGATCCAAATCCTGACATTGCCATCGAGGTGGCTTCAATCGTTTTAACAAGGTGATAAACAAATGTGGCGATGACATAAATTTAAAACAGGCAGTTCCCAATTACTGTAACAGATGCATTGTGTTCACACTGCTTTGGAAAGAATGAACTTTTTATTTTAGAATAGTTTTAGATTTACGGGAAACCTGTGAAAAGAGTACAGAGAGTTCCCATATGTCCCAAACCCAGTTTCCCCTATTGTTAACTTCTTGCATTAGCATGGTACATTTATCATAGCTAATGGACCAATATTGATAAATTACTATTAATTAAAGCCTATAATTTACTCAGTCATATTTTTAACGGATTCTTCTTTATTTGTTCAAGAATGCCACATTAGATTTAGCTGTCATGTCTTCTAATGCTTCTCAGGCTGTGACAGTTTCTTAAACTCTCTTTGTTTTTAATGACCTTGACCATTTTCAGGAGTACTAGTCAGGGGTTTTGTAGAATGTTCCTCTATTGGGGATTTGTATGATATTTTTCTCATTATTGGAGTGCAATTATAAGGTTTGGGGAGGAAACTCATAATTTGGGGAGGTAAAGTGCCAGTCCCATCTCCTAATATTATGGGAACAATGCTACCAACATGACTTACCACTGTTGATGTTGCCCATGATCACCAGGCTGAAGATAGTATCTGTCAGTTTTCTCTATTGCACAGTATTTTACCCTCTTCCCATTGTACTCTTTGGTGGAAGTCACTGCAAGCAGCTCACACTTGAAGCGTGGGGGAGCCATGTAACCCTCCTGGAGGGGGCAATGTGTACATAAATTAATGGAATTCTTCTGCATAGGAGATTTGTCTCTTCTTCCACATTTATTCATTTACTCTCTTCTTTATATCGGTATGGGCTCATGGATACTTACTTTATACTTTGGGTTATAATCCAAATCCAATATTTAAATTTTGTTATCAAATAGTTTTAGCTTTGGTCATTGGGAGCTCTTTGAGTTGCTGAAGGTGCCTTTTTTATTTACTCTCCATTTTGTTCTTTTTTTTTTTTATCACTTTCTTACTTTCTGACATTAAATGAAACTAAAGGCTCGTTCTGTATATTTGGTGCCCAGGTCCTGTTATCAGCTATTCTTTCCCAAGGAGAATGGTATTAGAAATAAAGAGCTGAGCACTAGGCTTACATTTGTTTATGTACACATCTTGTACCCTTTTTATTCTTCCAATAGCTCCTTAAACTTATTAGTCCAATTTATAGTTGAGCAATCTTTGACGCCTTGCTCAAGCTCCCCCAGCTAGTTACAGAGCCTGACTGTCCTCAGGCTGACAATTGTATTTGATTAATGAAAGCCCAAATCCATCAGTTTTTAATAGTATCCTCATTCATTTTGCTTACAAAAGGTACAAATTATGACCAATCCTCTTCAAAAGGTATTTGTAATTACATTTTTGTGTGTATGCAAAAATCATTCTTCTTATGTGTATATGAAATTAAGTTTACTTTTATGGAAAACATGTGTAATAGGTATACATGTATAAAAAGTATAATGACATTATTTTATGTTGTCTTCTTTCACTGGAACATCAGTGGTTAAATGCTTAAAGAGGTCTAGAAATTAAACATTCAGGTGTCTATGTGGCAAGACTCATTTATTTATTCTATCTGGTATTTGTATCAGTGTGGACTCTGGGATAGTTATTTTATATTTTGGGTGATTCATACATTTATTCAAAACACATTATTTGTGCACAGGGACTACATATATAAGTCAAGTCATATCAGCTACCCTCAGACTGATAGAGGGATTCAAACATGCAAACAAACATGATAGAGGTGGTTAGGTGTTATGAGAGCTGGAACAGAAGTCTAAGACAACTGTCAGAAGTCCCAATGTGATGCAGAGGAACACACATGCACCTTGGCTCTGGAAGAAAACCTGAATTCCAGCCGCTCATTTGAGCTGGCCGAGCTGTGGGCTCATGTAATCTGCAGGAGCTGGCTCTTCCCATCCAGTAATCAGAGGAATGGGATGAGGACTTGCGAAAGCATACTGTACAGCACCAATCAAGCGCGGTTGGCATAATTAAACACTCCATTTAATATGATGTGGTCGAGAATAGTGGTTAAAGGCATGTCCTCTGAATTTGGAAAACCTGGGGTCAAACTTGGATTTTTATTAGTTATTCCACTTTGGGACAGTAAGTTTCATAAACTCCATAAGCCTCCATATGCTCACATGTAAAATAGAAATAATGATTACAGAACTTAACCTCCTAAAACTGTTATGGTGAGGAATAGTGCCTGGAAAAGAATATTTTCAATGAAGGAGAGGTATTTCGACCTTCATTGTGTCTCCTCGCTTCGCTTCAAGCTGTGTACGGCTCTCTGTCCTGCTCTCTCCGACCTGACACCAGTGGCGCTGACGAGGGCAAGAGGAAAGTGTGCGTGTGTATAAAATCCTGAGCAAGTGGCAAAAGTTAAGTACGATGAACATAGAATAATAACTATTGTAGTGATAATTACAAAATACATGTAGGTAGTTCCTTAAATTTCCAAAAATTATCAGTGCAATTTAACAAAATAAATTTTAAAATGAAATTAACACTTTATCACAAGATCAAACTATACAGAAGGGGGGATTTCTTTTTAGGCAGATGAAAATGTTCTAGAATTAAGGCTTATGGTTACATAGCTTTGTGAATATACTAAAATTTAGCTAATCGTACCCTTCTAAAAAGGTGAATATTATAAATGTGAATTATATATCAATAAAAATTATACCTCAGAAAAAGTAAGTAAACATATTAGATCCCTTGCAGGCTGCCATTTAAATATTTAGAAAAGAAAAAATAAAACAAGAAGATTTCCAATTCTATCTCAACAGATAGAGGTTGAGAAGTGATAGAATGTAAAGTGGCAAAGCTATAGCTGTGCCCAGGTGCAGGTGCGAGATAAATGTTTTATTCTATTGTTTAAAGTTGACAATACTTGCACTGTTCCCTTCAGGCTGGGTTCCTGAATACACTTGGCAATTCATGCACCTTTCTGAGATTGTAATGAGTGTGGAATTGGTCAAGAGTTACAGGAGCCCTGACTGAGATGGCTCAGTTGGTTGGGTGCTGTCCTGCAAAGCACAAGGTGGCTGTCCTGATTCCCAGTCAAGGCACATACCTGGCTTGTGGGGTTGGTCCTGGGTCTGGGCACGTACAAGAGGCAACCAATCAATGGTTCTTCATACATCAATGTTTCTCTCTCTCTTTCTCCCCTCCTTTCTCTCTAAAAAAAAGAAATAAAATGTTTTTTTAAAGGTTACAGGAAAAAAAAATGCATACAAACTTGTCTCCTTAAATAAATCTGGTTATGCCATGACAACATTTAAGCTAAAGTTGAGTAGCAAAATGAGTCCCTAAGAATGTAAAAAATTGCACACACACACCTTCCCCCACCATCAACATTTTCCATCAGAATGGTACTTAAACCTATATTTATATGTAACTTTTACCCAAAGTCAACAGTTGACATTAGGGTTCACTCTTGGTGTTGTACATATTATAGGTTTTTATTAATGTATAATGACATTTATCCACCAATTATAGTATCATACAGAATAGTTTCACTGCCTTAAAAATTCTCTCTGATCCCCTTAATTCATCCCTACCTAACCCTTGGAAACCACTCATTCTTTTACTGTGTCCATAGTTTGGCCTTTTCCAGGTTGTCAGATAGTTGGAATCTACAATAGGTTACCTTTTCAGATTATCTTCTTTCACTTAGGAATACAGGGTCCGGCACAAATAACACCCATTTTTATTACTAAATCTTTTCTTACAAAATCATAAGCATGTAATTCGGTAACATAACAGTATCACACTCAAGCACACCACATGCCATTTTAGGTGAAATGTTCAAATTGCTGTCTATCTCATGAGAGACATTCACATACCCTATCAACCACTGTCATGCTGGACCCTGTATGTATCTAAGTTTTCTCTATGTCTTTTCGTGGCCTGATAGCTCATTTCTATTTAGAGCTGAATAATACTCCATTGTCTGGATGTACCAGAGTTTATTTACCCATTTGCTAACATTAAGAACATGTTGGTTGCTTCCAAGTTTTGGCAATTATGAATAAAGAGGCTATAAATATTCATGTGCAGGGTTTGTGTGGGCATATTTTCAACTCATTTGATTATGCCATTAAGGAATTGCAGATTAAAATAACAATGAGATATCATGACACACCTATTTAAGTGGTCTAATTCGAAAACACTCACAACACCTAATGCTGGCAAAGATGTGGAGCAATAGGAACTCTCACTCATTGTCGGTGGGAAAGCAAAATGTACAGGCACTTTGAATGGCAGTTTGACAATTTCTCCCAAAACCAAACATCTTACCATATGACCCAGAAATCACCCTCCTTGGTATTTACCCAAAAGACTTAAAAATTTATTCTTTATATGAGTCTCTCCCTTAATTCTGCCCATTTGATATTTCTATCCTGCACTACTCATGCCTCACAAGGTGTGATATGGTGTGGTGAAAATAGCAGATGTGGATTTAGTGTGGTCTGAATTCGAATCTTGGCAGTTTGTAAATAGGCGTCACTCAAGCATTTATTTAACATTTATTTAATTAACTTCAGCATGCTATGACCTGTACCAGATGAAAAATAGAGATTAATAAAAGATGCCTTGGAAGAATTAAGTCTATTTGGAAGTAAGACCAATACCTAACAAAGTATGTGCTGATATCCAATATGTGTTCTAATTACAAAGGCATGGCAGAGAGAGTTCAGATAAAGAGTTAAACTAGAAGAGTTTCACGGAGATAGGGAATTCCCTGCTGCTTTGATAATGGAGACAAGAGAGGGGAAACACTGGCAAAGGAAACTGAAAGCGAAGGCACAGAGGAGGACGCGCACACGAGCTCATTCGGAGACTGTGAATTATACACACAGACTAATAACAGACTTGAGAGGAGTGCCTGAGAGGAAAAGCTGCTTCAGCCATTTCCCAATTCTCTGTATCATTTCCTTCTAAACACTCCATCTCAAATAAGAATGGAAAAGGAGGAAAATAAATAATTTGCTATTTCTTTGCTGCTGTGGTATTTCAGCTCGCTTTCATTTGTCCCAGGAACATGTCTCCTGCTCAGAGCAGGGCTCGGTCTCTCTGGGCATAGATAATAGATGTTAAATGGAAATAATGGCGGGACTGGTTTCTGCTAGTACTATGAGGAAGCTGTTACTTCACTTGCCTAACCCATTTAGGTGGAGTGAAAAAAAAGTGGGAATACTGTTTCATCATGTTTTAATTTCTACTTTCATCTGAGAACTTCAGAGCATATTACAAACATCATTTGTTGCAACATCTCTGTCAAGTAACTTGAGAGCTGTAGTAACCGAGTCACAAAGGCATCACAAAGAACTGTTTAAGGCCACATGTCCTCCGTATGGAGTGGAGCCTAAAATGGGTGCATTGTCATGACTGGCAATAAACTCCCTCAAGCTGCTTCTTCCGTCCTCATTACCCAAATCCTATCTTTGTAAAATGCTTGAGATCCTGACTTACACCACTTACCTGAACTCAAGGTTTTATTGTTATTATTAATTATGCCCATCTGCACAAACTCCCGATATGTGGAGAATACTGGAGCAAGCAAACTGTGGTATTCCATAGAGGAACTACCTGCCTCAAGGTGGCGATCCGAATTAATTAATGTTTGTAAAACATTTAGCAACCCTTAGATTAAAGGGTCTAATACAATAATACGAAGTCTCCCCATTAATTACCAAAGACAAGAGCTGGCTAAGGGCTTTCTCTGCTTCTCTTTAACGATGGGCTTTGCTCTTAACGATGGGGCTCGGCACTGGCTTGAGACTGCCTTTCAGGTGATTTGGGGGAGCCCATAGATCTACATTCAGAAAAGCCTCCCTTGTTTTTACTTCCCAACATAAAAAATAAAAAGCTTCTCTCTAAAGATAAGGCAGATCCCCTTCTGTGAAGCTTACCGTAGTTGTTGCTATACCAATTTCAGGTCGTTAAGGACAGTCTATAGAGACAAAAACCAGTAAAGAAAGAGCAAATGCCCAGGCAGAAACCTCATGCCAGTGTGTTAAATGTTGAGAACTTTCAACCTGAATCTTTAGCTGTACAAAACAATACATATTCAGATGTAACTATTAAGAATTACCACAGACTGCTACAACTAGGCTGGGCTTTAAAATGACTAAATTACCCTCATTGTTTCTCAGGTGTGAAAAAGTTCCAGGAAGACTGTATAGTGATTGTTTCAAGATTACAGTCATCTGGAGGTGGGGCTCAAATCAAGGACTCAAGTCTTAGACAATACACTTTACACAGTATTATATTGCTCCCCTCCTTTTGTAAAAGGACTAGAATACAATTCTTTGAAATATTTGTTCTAGAATATTTAAAAGCAGATTTCCTTTGGAAAGTTAGATTTAAATATGATGTTTCCAGAGCACACCAATTGTGTAAAGCCATGACCATATCATGTAATTGTAAGGCAAGATAGAGAGGGCTTGGGACTTGGCATTGAACACACCCACTGAGGAAAAAATCTCCACTTAGGGAACAGGTGAAATTGCAGGTGCTGACAAAGGAAGTCCAATCTAGTAAGCAATTGGAGCTTATGGCAATCTTGCTTATGGCTCAGGAGGGCAGTTGGCTAAGCGGGAAGGGGAGGGAGGCCATAAGAACAAAGTGGCAATGTTTTGAACAAGCAGTAAGAGCCCAGCAGAGACAAACATGGGGCAGGAGATACTTGGAAATCCACACAGGAAGCTAGCTCCAGGAGCCTGTTGTCTAGTGTCAAAGCCCAACCAGAGACTTGGGGCTTGGGGCACTGTTTTAATTCTGGATAGGAGCTTAGCAAGAGAAAGGCTAGTGCTTACTCCAAGGAAAGTTCTGAGGTTCGAGGTCAGCTGCCAGACAGGACCATGGGAAGAGTAATACCTACAGGGAACCTTAGGCTTGTGAAGGAGGTAGGAATCCTATTTGTAGAATCAGGGCAGAGCCTCTGGTCAGACCGTTAGGATGTATGACTTGGTGCTGAGCCGTGGAGTACGAGAATGGGCTACATTCAGGACATCCACCACGGGCCTGGGATGACCTAGGAACAGGACTGAGACCCCTGATGGGAAAGAAGAACAGGGCCCTGCTGGAGATGGAGAGAGAGAGGCAAAGCTGAGACAAGCTATTGGGACTACTTGTCTACCATCCTTCTTAATGTCCACTTGGAAATGATTTAGGTGCGTTTTTCATCAGCAAGTAAGATGCTCCACAGAGGGAGAGGAAGACTCTCAGTGGATCAATCAATGATATTTTGGGAAGGAGAAGAGACTGAAATTAACACTAATGAAGCTCACAGCTTTCATTTGCTGATAGTATACATCTTTCAATGCCCTAAGCAAATGGGTAATGGGAATAATTATTTCCCGATGGAACAAAGAATGAAAAATGGAACTGATGCACTCCTAGTTCTCAGACCGTCCTCCAGTTAGTGTGGCATTAAAGGGTGCTCTCTGAGCTCTTTTAGCTCTCCCTCTCCTCCACTAACCCTGCCAGAGCACCTGAAATTTACAAAGTAAAAACTGTGTTGCCACCCATAGGCAACTTGAAAATCAAGATGCACAGATTCCAACCTGATCTTTGTTCTTGTGGAAGTATTAGGGGGCTGCCATTGTCTTGGCAGTTCCTTCCTTTGCAAATCCCTATGGAACATACACTTTTCTTCCCGTGCCTGCCACAGGCATAATACTGTACCTCTCTCCCCACTGAAGTTGAGCCTGGTCTTCCCTGCCCTTTCTCTCAGTCTTCCTCTGGAACCAGGGCACTTGTTGTCAGCTGGTTGTGTATTTTGTTGTTGCTGTTTGTGTACATCTCATCCAGTAGCCTTCCTACCACATATGCCCTGGTACCAACCCAGAACAACCACATCAGGGTCCCTGGGAGTGCAAATGCAGGTTCTGCAGTTTTTGACAAGTAAGGCTTATACTGTGCTTATACTGTCTTGAAAAAAATAAAAGGAAAATAAAAGAATAAGGTACATCTTTTGTCATGCAAGATGTCCATGATACATTAACTACAAAGTTAATTTACAGAATATTATGTAGACTATAACTCCATTTTTGTAAAAGCAGAAAATGTGTACTGTGTGTATGTTGTGATATACATATGGGTGTATTTGAACAAAGGAGTCCTTGGACTTGGGATTCAAGCCATTGTTCCCTGTTTCTGCGTCTCACCCACAAACCCTTGATGCACTAAAACCAATTCCAACCTTAGAATCAGACAGTTTATATTCTGACTCTACCATTTAATAGCAATGGAAAATTTGGCAAGTTACCTAATTGCCCTAAATGTATCCTTTATCTGAATGAAATGAAATACTACTAGTCTTCTATTCTACGGGATCATTGTAAGGATAAATAAGATAACATACACATACTCAACCTAGTGTCAGACAAATTATAAGAATATTTTAAAAGAAAAAATTAGTAGTAGAAGTTGAAGATAATAGTATTTGGGAATTTTCTCTTCCCTAAAAAATGTAAAATGGAAAAAACCAAAATGTTTTTTTAATCTTTCTCAAGCAAGCACACATGTAAATTGATTATTTTCTCTAAGGGTGTCAGCCTCTGAGGACTAGAGCATTCAGAACAGGCCCCGCTAATCCTGATTCTTCCCAGCCCTGGCCTGCCACCCACTGAGCCTTGCTACGTGCCACCTGCAGGCCTGGCCCCGGCCCTTGTGCCCTGTGACAAAAGCTGCATGGCTTTTGAAAGTTTGGAGAATCATCCAAATATCCAATTGCCTGGGGAAAAAAAATCTTTCAGAGAGGGTTAACAAGCTGATCAGAGAAACTTGGCTATGTCTTATGAAATGCATTTGCAGGCACTCATGAAGGAGTTTATGTTGGGAACAGGAAATTTAGGAAGCACACGTTGGTCATCTTCAAACACATGACTGCTTGTCATATAGAAGGATAGGGTTGGCACTGATCTAGTGAAACCAAGGGAAGAACTGGAATTAACAAGAGGAAGCCTCTCCCTAGTAGTTTGGGAGTAAGGGCTTCAATCCTTTTGATTGTGGTGATGTTTCCACAGGTGTACCTCTGACATGCTTCATACTTTATGTACGTTCAGTTTAATAGAATTCAATGGTACTTCAATAGAGAAGAGAATGAGCCTCAGTGTCTGAGAGCTTGGGTTCCAACAATTGCCTTGCCATTTAGTATCAGAGTGGTCTAGTACAGATTTTTTAACCTCCAATACATCTCTCAGAGTTGACATGGAGCTAGGCGCTTAGTACGGAGTCAACATGTGGCCAGCATTTGCTCTTATTGGGTATTCTGACTTCTGTGAAGTTCTTAACACTGGAAGGGGTAGTTAAGGGTGCCAGACTCAGGAGGGCAGTTGCAGTGCCAGCCCACTGTCTAATGTGGGCAACTCCAGATTTTTAAATGAGAAAAATTCAGAACCAGATCATCTTGGCATTGGAAGAAGCTTTGGGGATTGGCTGGGGATTCCAATCCACGTGTTCCCTCCTCAGGTGTCCCAGCCTTCCTCTCCTCCCCACTTCCAGTGTCCCTGCAAAAGACACCATTTCCAGTCGGTGTTCAGCATCCAGGAGCTTGCATACTAAAAATTATTAAATGGTCAAATATTTTGGAATAAAAGATGGGAAACACATTCACTTCCTGCCTCTCATTCTCCCACAGTGTGATCTTGAACAAAATCAGTTCATTGCTCTGAGCCTCAGTTTTCTCACCTGTAACATGAGATGGATACTATTTTCCCCATCCTTGTGATATTTTAAAGTGCTTAGTGCTGCTTGACACAGTTAAGTGCTCCATGAAGGGAGGTCATGAGGCTGCCAAAGAGTGGGTGTCATATGAGTTAACAGAAGTGAAAGCAGTATAGAGTGGTGCACCTGGGTCTCCCACTCACAAACCTGTGAGGTTGCTGGAAGGAGCAAGACAAAGTGCTTTCTTCTCTTCCAGGTAACATGAATGCACTTTAGACCATAGTTCTCAGAAGGCCATGTGCCTGCCTTTGTTCTCTTAATGTACTCTTTTTGCTACTGCCCTAAATTCCAGTGTACTTAATGAAATGTACTATCTCATTGATTAGTACATTTTGAATCCTCAGGGTTTTTTTTCTTTTTTCTTTTTTCTTTTTGCTGTACTCTTTTTAACCCCTATGATAGAACAGGTGGTCTCTGGCTTATACTTTCTCCACAATCAAACATTCCATGTTTCTGGTCTGCCTGCTTTCTCATAGCACGGATGACTTCTGTCAGCTTATATTCTGCCCTCAATAATCTGTGACTGCTTCTGTGTGGGCTCCCCTGATCTTCTGGGGCCTCCCTGCCCAAAGAAGTTGTTAGGCTTCATGAGAGCCTTCTACCATAATCTATCCCCCCCCCCCCCACAAGCATGCACACACATACATGTACAGACATGCACTATCCTGGCATAAACTTTGGTCATACTTCCATTAGACTCAATGGCAACATTTGCCTTATCATTCCTTTCCATGATATTTCTCACCCATTTTACTCACTCTTTGGGAGGCCTGCTGCAAATTTCTTCAGTCGCTTTAGTCAGATTCCATCTCTTAACCCATATGTCATTCATAAAGCCTAGTGCTGTGGTTCACATTATTTTTGATTATTATTAAAATATTTGATGACACGACTATGCTAAGAATGAAAAGTTTTCTGAAAGATTATTTGTTAATATTTATCAAGGAGAATATGAGTGTACTTACAGTAATCATACCTAACATTCACTGAATACTTGCTATGTACCAAACACCGCTGTAAGTTGTTTAACGTACGTACATCATTTTCCTGCCTTCAACTCTATAAGGCAGTTACTTTAGTTATCGCCACTTTATTTCATCTTTAGAAATTGTTTGTAAAGGAATAATCTTGGCTGTATTCAAAATATACATATACAGAAATTTATCACAGTGTAGTTCAAATGGAACATATCAAATATGACAGAATATTATGCATCTGTTGAATATCAAAATTTTCAAGAATGGTTAATAACATGAAAAAAGTAATAAAATATTGTGAAAAACAAGATGCAAATTATTATTTGTAACACTAGCCCAGTATTATCCATGGGTGCATAAACAAAAAGAAAAAAGGAAAAATACAGCAAAATTCTGACTATCTCTGAGTAGGGGAATTCATTTTTTGCTTGGTTCACTTGTCTGTATCATCTAATTTTCCACAATAAACATACTTTAATGCCATAATAAGAAAATGTAATTCAAAACATTTTTTGCTAGAGCATAATTTCTTTAAATTCTGCTTAACGTCTACTGAGCCCAGCTTCCTTGCCTGTCCCCATTGGGAGCTTTACACTGTCAATCTCTTTGGCACGGCCCATGAACTAGGAGTTAATATTATTTCTTAAGATGAGGAACTGGAAATGTAATGCAAGTTTATTAAATTACACAGAATATATCCAAGTAAAGAACTTGTGAACTTCTCTTTGTGGCAGGAAACAAGTCCTCATTAAGGATCCATGAAATTTCCTGAACAGCCCTGAAAAATGATAGCTTAGCTACCATGCGTTAGGCCTCTGTCCTCCTCCAGGAAGTTTCTGGCTTCCTGCGCTGCTCTTTGCTCCCCACCAGCCCCTGCCTTTCTCAGCTCTGATTAGCCCTGGTCCTATTTGAAGCTTGCCCAGTGTCCTCTGGATTGACTCCCTTCCTCTGACCTTGTGAGCCAGTGCAGAGCAGCCTGCCTAGATCCCAGGCCCAGGCACCCTTGGGAAAGTGAGGATACCCAAAACATCCCCTTTGACTGTGGAAGAGCTTGGGCAAACAATTGACTTCATGACAAAATCTGCTTTCTCTGAGAGAAAAATATAGTAAAGGAAACTCTTTCATCCTAATTGTGGGCAATAATGGACACTTCAGCCACTATCTCTGGAGCACAGTCAGGTGCTCCTTAACGATGGGGAGAATGAATCAAGCACAAGGGAAAATGCTGCAAACCAGAGATACGGTAAAAACAAGGTATATGGGGCTGCTGTCAGCATAATGCGGCATACTGTTTACAGCAAACCTTTTCTTTTTTAAGAAGCAAGAGTACACAATAACATAATGATAAAAAGTACAGTAAATGCATAAACCAGTAATATAGTCATTTGTTATCATTATCAAACATTTAGTACTGTACACATTCGTATGTGCTATACTTTTATATGACAGGCAGTGCAGTTGGATTGTTTACACCAGCGTCAATCCAAACAAGTGAGTAATGTATTGAGCTGTGGCATTACGATGGCTACAATGCCTACATGTTAGTAGACAATAGGGTTTTAAATTCCACTATAATCTTATGGGGCCGCTGTAGTATAAGAGGTCTGTGTTGACTAAAAGGTCATTATGTAATAATACATGACTGCGTTCAGGGTTTGTAGTCACCCCAAATCCTGAAGCCAGGATCTACAACTAGCTGGAGGAGCTTGTGCAAGGCTGCAAAAATTGCTCATCTTTGAAACAGGATTAATAACTCTGTTGTTGGAAGAGTATTTTATTTCTAGACCTTCTTAAGAGTTTAACAACCAGTATTTTAGTGAAAGGAGACTGCATAGAATAGTTTGATTATATCTTTGTTCTTTCTTTACATGTTTTCACAAAAGTAAACTTAATTCCACATACACATTAAGTAGACACTTTTGCAAACACAAAGAAATATGATTACAAATGCCATTTTGGCTTTCATAATAGCTAATCACCTTCTACTGTATTTATTTGCATATTTAAATCCTTACATCAGCCCTAGCTGGTGTGGCTCAGAGGATTGAGCGCTGGTCTGCGAACCAAAAAGAGTTGCTAGTTTGATTCCCAGTGAGGGCACACGCCTGGGTTGCAGGCCAGGTCCTCAGAAGAGGATGCACGAGATGCAACCACACATGGATGTTTCTCTCCCTCTCTTTCTCCCTCCCTTCCTGTCTCTAAAAATAAATAAATAAATAAATAAATAAATAAATAAATAAATAAATAAAATACTTAAAAAATAATAATATAACAATGGAAAAGAAATTGAAATACTATAAAAAAAAATCCCTACATCGGTCTGAAGGTAGCAAATATGACACTTTACATATATAGTCACTGTGCTCAAATAATGTGTATTGAATGAATGTGTGAATAAGTTAAAAAATGATTTTTGCCACATAGTCACCTGATTATTTTATTTCTAGACCTCCTTAAGCATTTAACTACCAATATTTTAGTAAAAGAAGACCACATAAAATAGTTTGATTATATCTTTGATCTTTCTTTACACGTTTTTCACAAAAGTAAACTTAATTTCACATGTACATTAAGCAGAATGCTTTTTGCATACACAAAGAAATGCGATTACAAATACCTTTTGAAGTCATAATTTGTACCTTTTGTAAGTAAAATGAGTGCAGATACCATTAGAAGTCAATGGACTGGGGCTTTCTTTAATCAAATAACACCTGCAGCGCTGTTAGCCTTGCTCCAACCCCAGTTTCTTAGCCTCTGTGAATAAAGCAGTGACCTGGGAGTTCTTGAGTCTGCCCGGTTCCTCAGAAGGTCCTGCCAGCTCTGCATTGTCCAGCTGGATTTGCAGTCAGATGTCCTATGCTGGCAGGCACTGGGCAGGCAATGAGTTCTTTCCCTGTAAGTTGGGCACAAAAAGATCAGCATGGGAGCGGCCTCCTTTGGGACAGCCACTCTGTCAGAATGCAGCAAGCAAAGAGCAGACAGAAAGTCCTCTGAGCAGAGGGTGACTCATGGGAGGAGTTAGTTCAGTTTGCTAAGCATTGGCATTTGCTGAGTGAAGGTGTGTACTCAAGGAGTTTTAACCTGAAGAATCATTAACTCTTGCAGTCAGCTGGAGACGCTGCCGGCGGCTCCGCAAGTTGGTCCTGGAAGCATCTGCTCTGGGAAGATCAGGGAGGAGGCGTGGAACCACTTTTTCATGGAGAACCACTTTGAGAAGGGCAAACATGCTTTGCTCAACGAAGGAGAAGAGAATGAAATGGTAAGATTCTAATCACATTAATCTCTTCCTATTCTGGTTCCCCAGCTTTCAATGCACGCGCGCACACACACACACACACACACACTCCTCTGCAATCTGATTCTGGTATTATGTGAGAAAAAGTTATGTCTGAGAAATCTTTCTGACCCATAAAGGTAACCTCTGCCAGCACAAATATGCTACACTGAAAATATTGTATTCATTTTATCAAGAATGTTTTCTTTTTAAAATACAATACCCATTTATAAGGCATTTTTGAGCCTTACCAGCCAAGCAAATTCTGTTCAAAACTCCTAATAATTTCAGCAAATTCCTAGGGTTGGGAGCAGTATATTCTCTGATGGGAAGAAGCAGAGCATAAACAGGGAAGTATGAGTGCAGCTGGGACTTTGACCTTTTTCTCTTCTCACAGATCTATGTTCAGAAATACTGTCGGGCAGTAAAAACATATAAAATATTAAATATTATCAGCCTGCACACATTTCTGTTTACTTCTAGTATTTTACCTATAGCTCTGTAGTTATAGAGTTTGGTTAGAGAAAACTTTCTGTAGTTCACGTTCTCTTTTATCTTAGATGTGTTCCCATCTGGGGAACTGTAGGAAAATCAAAGATGATTCTTATACTCTTGCTGAATTCAAAGCTGTTTTCTTAATTACAGTGTAATCAAGAGAGAGTTAGAAATGCATATTCTGTTTAATAAGGTCTTTCTGCTAATTGTGTAAGCATACTTTTTTTATGCCAGTAATGATGTAATTAAAATGTGATACTCTGATTCTATAATAAATAGCATTGGAATTAATATGTAAATAACAAACCTAAAAGATATTTACTTAAAATGTTTTCTTGGTTATTTGCTTCAGTCCTGCCTATTAAATTCTTTGTTCTCTAACTGCTGTTTCAAGTGTAATCTGCTTACCTGTTCCTATAGCAACAACATTTTTTGAACCTTCAAGAGTAGATTCCTTCTGCTCTCAAAGCTAAAAAATTATAAGGGAATATAAGGCACCCAAATTTATGTGGCTTTCTTAACTATCTCCTTACTTTTTAAATTTGACTGTCAAATGGCAATTGCCTCTTGGTCCTACACAAATGTCATCAGGAATGACCTTCTGACCCTATTTTGACTTTTCCAAAGTGTTTTCTTTATTCTCTATCTTAAGTTGAAAATTTGATTCCTATCTTAAATTCTATTAACCAGAAGACAGGGACTCCTTCTCTCTAATTTTTTAAATCCTCCCTCAAATTATCAGATCAAAACGTACCTATGTTTTCCCCATACACTTATTTCTGCTCTTTGACAATTTTTCATTCAAGAGTCATTAAGAGTGTACTTGTAAGTAGACATTTTTAATTCTAGTGAGACTACTATCCCTTCTGGAGTTTACACGTTCTTGTAAAGCAATTTTTTAACATTTGTCTTCATAATGGCACCCTCCTGCTGCCCCACCCCCGCCCCTGCTCCCCAAAGCAACAGGGTGTCCGCTCATTCTATATGAAGATGAAAGCCCCATTTGGAGAGAGCCTCTGATATAGAAAGGGACACTGTTTTCTGGAGAGGAGTCACTTGGCCAGAGTCTCAGTGGAGGTGCAGCAATTAGTATGCATCCTGTTCTGCCTAGAAAAACCTGGCCACCTGCCTGTTGCAATCTGACACTCTGTCCGTTTTTAATGAGCTACTCCACTCCCCTCGCCCAGAGCAGTAAACTTCAAAAATTATCAAGATATCTGAAATGGATTCCATGTGTCTTCACAGTGATTTTTAGTGTATGAGATATATTTTAAGCTACTAGCTAATTTAGTTGTCCCTGCATCCTGTGAAGTAGGCATTATGATTCTTATTTTAACTATGAGGAAACTAATATACTTGAGAATTTGCCAGTCTAAGGTTG
Source organism: Pteronotus mesoamericanus (assembly GCF_021234165.1). Classification (NCBI taxonomy): domain Eukaryota; kingdom Metazoa; phylum Chordata; class Mammalia; order Chiroptera; family Mormoopidae; genus Pteronotus; species Pteronotus mesoamericanus. Next base: position 7,224,999 of record NW_026555265.1, on the reverse strand, counting down.
CATAAATTCAGGAGCTGAAGCACCACAAAGGTTTAGTATAAGTTGGTAGCTCTTTTGTCTCTGGACCAGAACATAGCTTACTGATACACTTTTCAGTTCTTTTCGAAGACATTGTACTCTTAACAGGGCCCATTCCCTCCCCTAATAAAACAAAGCTTAGGAGAACATATGATCTTAGATTCTCCCGGATCTATTCAGTTATATATGATTAGTGTTTTCTGTGTAAGCCTGTCTCCTAAGACTTCAATGTTAAGCCTTCGAGAAAGACAAGATTATCTATCAATGTGTCATAGCAAAGTGTTCACAGTTTTTGCTTTATAATATACACTGGCCCTTTGTGGAAGTCATTCCCCTGATGGTAGAAATGACTTCAAATTTCAAGAGAAAACAGCACTCTAGGGGTTAGCCGTCGTGTCAAATAGAGAAGAACAGGACTATTTCCAGGGCTAAAGATGCTTGGGACTATCATTCTAGAATAAAAGAAACAGAAACTAAAGAGCAACTCTGAGTGACCTGAAAGTAACAAACTTAAGTACAAAATGAGATAGGGACTGAAGAAAGACAGAATTTGTTAAAGGGACAAGGAAGGAAAGGGGAGACACTGACCGTCAGAGAAAGTTCACCCAGATGACTGAGAAAGGCCTCGGAGATGAAACCGATCCCAGACGAACACCAGGACCAGACCGGGCACTTCACTCCCATTAGCCCTGAGCTAGCCACTTGCCCGCTCTAGCCTTAGGCTTTCCTATCTGTAAAATAAGAGTGGTCCTTTTCACCTTGCCTGTCTCATAGCACTCTTGTGAAATACAACTGAGGTAATCTGTGTGGAAGTGTTTTGAGAAGTATAAAATTCTGGAGAAGTGTAAGCTGCTATTACCTAAACAAAGAGGAAAGAGTCAGGGTTTCAGCAATTAGCCAATCAAATGAATACTGCTTCCAAAAATGAGGTCATCTCTTCTCATTAAATAATGACAAGTAAGGAATATACACTTTGATGACAAGCTATGGAGAACATTTATAAATGGAGAGGAGCTGAGTCACCTTATAGCCTGCCTTGTAGTGTCTGCCTTAGGATACCATCTATCTGACTCAGGATTTGGTTTCTGTGATAGTATCAAAAGGACTTTGAATTCTGATGTTGCATATTTATATTTCAAAAGGCTTTAGAAACACTGAATGCTCATTCCCTTCCAGCATGTCTGAACAAAGATATCATGGCGTAATTTTTTTTTCTGCTAACATTCTCATTTAATTTATTTTCTTTATTTTTTCAAATACATTTGTCTCTGTCTTTCCCCCACCACCTTCCCCCTCCCCCCTCCCTCCCTCCTTTGGCATATCATGGTGTAATTGATTCAGACATTGCTCACCATTATCCTTAGTGACACCTTAGTGAAATCGAACTCCGTTTAGAAAAGTGTTTTGCTCCAGTAAGACTTGTGTTAAAAGTAATATTCCTTGATATTTTTTTCTTTCTTAGGTTTTAAGAAATAAGAAAAAATAAACACCTTGGATTATTTTTTCTGATTATAAAGATAACATGTTTATGGTAAAAATATTAAAATAAAAGAAATTAATTAAAAATATTAAAATGACCTATGACGATCTAAAGAATGAAGTAAATATGATTCATGGAATTTCTACTCAGACATGATCAATATTATTATATTAGTGACACTCCTTCCAGACTTATAGAAAATGCATGCACAAGACTCATCATTTTCTAATTCGTTTACTGCATTTTAACATTATCTATACTCTTGCAACTATTTGCATCTGTTGTATAAGAATCATGGAAACACTACGCAATGGTGCGCTGCTGTACATTTCTTCCTGACACTGCATTCAGTGACATCACAGTAGTAGCTTAAAATGAGTAATGTTGGGAGTATTTGCCGTAAAAATCGGTAACTAGGACTCTCACCCTGCCTCACCTGAAGGCCGGTTGTTAAATATTTACCAGCACACAGATGAATATGTTATTTCCTCAAGATGTACCTTTGTTCCCCTCATGATACTGTATTTGGATATCTCCAAATACAATAGAGATATTATATTTGGATATCACCCATTTATTTGTGCTATGCATCATGCCAAAGCAAAATCAATCACAATCTATTCTTAAAAGAATGCACACACATACTCGCAAATATGCATTTTTTAACAAAAAGTCATTTCATCTATACCTTTTTTTAAAGCTAACCTTTTTATTATACCTAAAAATATTATGGATACATTTTCCTTTTGGTAATTATAGCTCCATACAACCATTTTAACATTTAAATTATGTTTTTCTCCCAGTGTCTAAAATTTTATATTTTAATGATAAGTTAGCTAAATGACCAGAAAATACACTTAAAGGAATTTATACTAAACTGGAAGGGGCTAAAATAAATAGCTTCTCACTAATGTTAAGTAAATTGTGTTTGAATGACCTATGCTATATTAAGCAAATCTTTCATGATGTACACTTAGGTTATTTCTAAATTTTTGGCTGTGATGGACAACTTTGTACGTGGATTTTTACCTATTTGTCAGATTATTTCCTTAGGATAAAGTCCTAGAAATGGTATTGCTGCATGAAAGGGGATGTGCGCTTTAAATTTTGATCGATAGGTAAGGCTGAATTGCCCTCCTTAGGATTGTGGCTGCACTGATTTGTATTTTGATTACCAATTCTTTTTTAGAGTACTTGCTTTCTTTGCTATACTTGCCAACATTAAACATTATCAGTCTTTTGAACTTTGTCTCATCTGGTATGTGAAAATGATACTTTGGCTGTGTTATTTTTATATTTCATTGAATTGAAGTTGAACACATGTCTATATGTTTGTTGGCATTTGTACTTTTTTGACTAGAATCTCTTAATATAATCATCAATTGTTTACTAAGTAGTAGACTGGGTGGCTAAAACTGAATGGATTGTGGAACAGCAAGAGAAACTCTTCTTTTTTAAGGTTTTATTTATTTATTTTTAGAGAGAGGGGAAGGGAGCGAGAAAGAGAGGGGGAGAAACATCAATCTGCTGCTTCTTACACTCCCCCAACTGGGGACCTGGCCCACAACCCAGGCATGTGTCCTGCCCAGGAATCGAACTCGCAACCTTTTAGTTTGCGAGATGACTACCAACCTATTGAGCCCCACCAGTCAGGGCAAAACATTTTCTTTCTTTCTTTCTTTCTTTCTTTCTTTCTTTCTTTCTTTCTTTCTTTCTTTCTTTCTTTCTTTCTTTCTTTCTTTCTTCCTTCCTTCCTTCCTTCCTTCCTTCCTTCCTTCCTTCCTTCCTTCCTTCCTTTCCTTCCTTCCTTCCTTCCTTCCTTCCTTCCTTCCTTTCTTTCTTTCTTTCTTTCTTTCTTTCTTTCTTTCTTTCTTTCTTTCTTTCTTTCTTTCTTTCTTTCTTTCTAAGAGAGAGAGCATGGGAGAGGGAGAGAGAGAAACATGGATGGCTTGTCTCTTGTACATGCCCCAACCAAGGACAAACCCACTAACTAGGCTTGTGCCCTGACTGGGAACCAAACCAGCAATCTTTCATTTTGTGAGATTATACCCAACCAACTGTGCCTCGTCAGTTAAAAGGAGAAACTCTTTTTGAACATCCATGTCATCTCTGAGAACAGCAAGACTCAATACTGCACCGACACTAATAGGGTAGCAGAGTGGTATGTGGTCTTTGTCACATTGGAAGTCCTGTCGCCCCTTCAGCATAAGCTAGGGACCTCTGTCCTCACCAATTATTTGGCTCACTTTGATAGCTGACGTTCATCTTTTCTTCTCTAACACTAGGGAGCAAAAGCACCTCCCCCACCTCAGTAGCCACTTATTTATTATGCTTTATGAGCACCTCCTAGTTGGTTGCCAATGTTAACTAGTGAACACACAGATCTCATAGTAGAGGAATTGTGTTCAGACTGAGACATTTTGTCAGTTGAAATGTTCAGGAAGCTGGGCCACTGGCCAAGTCTAGTGTCTTTATTTTCGATTCAGTGCTGCGAAACTCCCATGAAGTCAACTCATCTTTGACAGAAGCTCTTAAAGAGTAAGATTTAATTGCTTTTTGAGACGAGGAATCCTGCTTGGTTCACCTTTCTATGGCCTCCCCTTTCCCTTCCTCAGGACCCTGCAAAGTTAGCACAATGCTTGGCACAGACACTCTGGGCATATTTTATGATAGTACCATTGCAAGTTCCATTAACCAGCAATTTAGAATTTTGAGAAGAACAAGGAGGCAGTGGGACTCAAAGGAGAAGCAGAGCAATTTAAAGAGAAACCTAGGAAAATTTATGTAACTTATTTGAAAAGGTCAGTCATCTTGTGAACTTATCAAGTGACCCCTCTCTTACTCAAGCATAAACAAAGCTTATTCTCCAGAGTTAATTAGCCATACTACACGCTTTTGTCTATGAAATGTTTTAATTCTTTGCTTTCATTCATTCATGTATAAACTCAACAAATATTTTACCAAACCCTTTCTCTGTGCCCGGAGTCCTCTGTTTTAACCAAGAATTTCAAGTGAATAGCAAATAGCTTCTGTTTTCAAAGAGTTCACAGTTTAGCAGGCAGGACTAGGCACATAATTTGTGGGACCCAGTGCAAAATGAAAATGAGGTGCCCTTGTTCAACAAGTATTAAGAATCCCAGGATCGCTCTAGCAGGACATTAAACCAAGTTCAGGGCCCTTTGGAGGGGAGTGTGCTGTGTGACTGCACAGGCTGCATGCCCATGAAGCTGGTCCTGCAAGCGGGGGATCTAGGGGTGCAATAAAATTGGTGTCATTGGGGGTATTATGCATACAGAGCTGTGTGAGCACAGAAGGAGCATCTCAGTCAAAGACAGCTTCAAAAGGAAAGATGTCATCTAATTTTCCTGGTGAGGTATTTGAGGGTCAGATTGTGAAGGCTTTATAAGACATCCTAATGAGCATACGTTTTATCTTTTCCAATGATGTGCAAATATTGGTCCATGAAGAAACTCAGGAGCATATGAAACATAGATTCCTAGGACCTGTTCTAGACCTACTGAGTTAGAATCTCTGATGGTTGGGCTGGTCTTGGTCAGAATGACTGACACCAGCCTGGTGAAGACAATGGGGAAGCTGCTGAAACGTTTAAAATGGGGAATATTCTGGTAGGATTTGCCTTTCCAAAGGATCTTACATCATGGGGTAAGGAAGTTTGGTTGAAGGAAGAGACCAGGAAAAAGGTGTTTGAAATAGCCCAAGCGAGACATTCAGGATGAAACTATTGCCTTGTCAGATACGAAACTGAGTAGACAATGGATTTAAGAGATATTTAAAAATGAGAGTTAAAAAGACTTTGTAATTCATAGGCTGTGGGTTAGGAGAGAAGGGGTAGTTATTAAGGATGTCTTTAAAGTTTCTAATTTGTACAATGGGAGAAGATGATGCTATCATTTAATCCCACAGGGAAAATTAGGAACAGGTTGGGAGAGGAGATGGCAATAGTAATAGCAAATACTTATATGATGATTGATCAGGACTAAGCACTTTTCTCATAGTAATTCATTTAATCCCCTCAGCATCCCTATGCAGAATTATCCACATAGGAAACTGAGTAATAAATTAAGTATATACCCACATTCATTTGGCTAAGTAAATGGAAAGCTATGGTTTAAGTACCCACTTTAAGCATAATGATTTACTACCTCTTGGTTTTACTAAATCCTGGAAGCACTACTTTATTTATTAACGGTGGCCAAACAGCAGGTGTAACTGGAAAAAGAAATTGAAGGCTGGAGATCAGCATTATGGCATTGGTTTTGCCATTATTAATGCTTGCAATCTTAAAGCAAATCATGGCCATCTCATTTGCCTTCACCTCGTTTACAAGATGGAGAAAATAATACCTTATTGGTTTGAACAGGGACCAATGCAGATGGTTTCTTGAAGTCCTCTCCAACATGCACAAAAATATGATTTAAAAAATGTTAAAAAGGTAGATAAAATTGCAGTGAAACGTCTTACAAATTTAAGTGATACTCTTGATTTTTTCAAAGCACTGTGAGTTTTTTTAGTCAAGTGAAGGAGAATATATCTGGAGTTATTGCATAAAGTGGGAACTGGAAGTTTATGGCCATTGCTGTGTGAATTATTCATAAATATGAATAAATCTAAAGAATGAATCTAACAAGCAATAATAACTAATGCTGAACCCTACAGAGCCCTCAGGTCCACAGAAGACATAAAGTGCAGGGACTCAGCCCTCAAAAGAGTTGGTGATTTGGTGAGCAGAGGATGCCAGTTACGAAACTTTTTGGCTATTTCGAAGCTTTGTGAAGATTAGCCCGAGTGAGACCATCTACCAAAATGGCTTACAGCTATTTCTGCATGCCCATCATGTAAACTCTGGTGAGCTGCCTGAAACCACAGCCTGGGTAAAGTTGAAAGACAGTTCAGAACACTGCCTCCTCAACTCTGTCCTCGGCCTAAGACTATTCTTACGGATGATGAGCACAGCTATGCCCCGGATGTCCCCTTAGAAGAGCAGAGGAGGCTCAAATATGCCTTGTGTTTTCTAGAGGAATATTATGTCTCCCAGCCCCAGGTCAGGACATTTTCTGATTTTATTTGTTGCATCCAAAGCCTTGGCTGAGACTATAATCATATTAGCATTTTTAGAACCTATTAGCTTCCTGCAGGAGCTGTGGCTAGAGGATTTTGAAACTGGTACACGTCTCAGTGGTCAGTTCACAAGAATTAAGTTTGGGAAAATGAGTGGTTTTTTCTATTTGCTTTTTAATGGAAAAGTAGGTTAATTTTTATGGCACACATTTACCTATGTGTAACTTTGTTCTCTTTCATCTTAGAATCACCATGCATAATGAGGATCTTTCAGATCAGAGGCCAGGCTGCCCTGTGTGGGTTTTTCCCTGGGCCAATTCCAAGAGATAACTTTGCTACTTCTCATCTTCTCCAACTACCCAAATGTGGTCTGCCTGCTCTTGCCAGAATATATTACAAACTTTCTCTGCCAGACACATCTTCATGCTGATATCTGCCCATCAGAATTCTGTCCCTCTGTCAGAACTCACCTCAAGTCTGACTTCCTTCATTAAGCCATAAGGGAACTCCTGAGCCACTCTTAATTGCTTCCTTGTCTGGAGTAAGTTTGAATGCATATTACAGCTATTTTCACTATCTTTTATTGTAGAGTCATGTTCTATCTTTCTCCCTCAGCTGATTGTGAGTTATTATTTGCAGGGACTGTGTCTTATTTCATGTCTGTATCTTACATGTAACACTAAAGTTACTTAATATGTTTCTGATCAGGTGAATTGAAGATTTTTGTGCAAAATATTACGAAAGTTTTTCTTTTTCTTTTTTTTTTTTTTTTTTACTCAATTGAGTTGTTGGTCCCAATTTTACAAAAGGAACCACTGAGAAGTTGTATAATTTGTCTAAATCTGGAAGCTATGAAGTTGCAAAAACAGACCTTGACCCAAGGCCGGTTGACTCCAAGGCTCTTGTTCTAACTCCAATAGTTATAATATCTTAGGCCTTTGGACGTGGCCTTCTGCTTCCATTACCAAAAACACTACCACCACTGCTACTACTACTACTGCCACACTCATTCCCACTAACAATACTACTGCCATTACCATCACTGCTACTAGTACTACTCCTACACTACTACCACAGCTGCTACTACTACTACCATAACTACTACTACTATTGCCACTGCTGCTGCCACTATTACCATCATTATAATACTCCCACTATTTCTGCTAGCATTATCACAACTGCTACCACTATGTAAGCCCAAGAATGGGTGAGTTAGTTTAGCAGCTGTTTTATAGTTTGGGCCCATTTTGAGTTTTGAGAGACAAAACATCCAGGTCTCATTTTATAGAAGTCAGAGCTCTCTGATCTTTTGGGAGAAAAGGTGCTGGAATCGGATGGCCTGGATACGCCTTCAGTTTCCAGCCATCCATGCATGCCTGTGTCACAGAAGTGGTCTCTGCCCATCTCCTATCCCCTACCCCAGAGGTGGCCTTCTTGGCTTGTTACTCAATGTTGGCTTCTAGTAGGGGAGAGAGAGTTATCTGTTGCAGTGGTTCAACTAGTCTTAGGCTGTCTCTTGATATCTGAGATTTGGGGAGTGGTCTTTGTCAATATTCCTGCTCATCCTCTCTACGGCAGAGGGCCACCTCTGTCATATTTGTAATTGACCTTAGGTGGGAGTTTCCTTCCATTCCCCTAGTAGTTACTTGGGCTTGATTTTATAGAATCCTGGTTTCTGGATGATAAGTAGAAAATGGTTTTTGCTTCTATCCTGCATCCAGTGTAAATGGATTTTTGCTTTTGTCTGGGGGGGGGTTTCCTACTTAGAAATAATTGACCTTTGCCAGTTTGGTCACACTGGTTTTATTCCCAGACTTCACATGGGGCCTTCTGATAACTTTAGGGTTACATATTCCTATATACTATGCCAGTGGAAAAGCTAATTTGCTTTTCTTTCAAAAATCTCAGCAAAATACTCCTAGTCCCATGCTCACTCTTAGAATTGGGATCAGAGTCACATCAGCTGAGGATGGTGAAGGGGGTGGTTTGACAAGAAAATTGGGTGTAGGATACTATTACCTGGAGTGAGATAGATGGTAACTGGGTGGTCTAAACAAAAATACAAAAACCAAACACACAAACAGAATTCAATCTGATAGTTAATAAGTAATAATTTAACTAAACTGAACCAACAATGTTTAAAGTGGTCAAGTCCCCCAGGTGATTTTCTTTGCAAGAAATAATATAAAAGATAGAGATTTCTTGCTGGCATTATAGATATCTACGAAGAGGTAGGAAAGGACTTTTCAAAACAATATATTTATTTTCTGGTTTTAAAAGTGAAACATAGTTAATGATTAAAATATGTATAATATAAAAGTGAGAGAAGAATCACAATGACACCATCACCCAAGGCAAGTACCATCAGTGTTTTGTTTGATACATTTATCTCTCAGTCTTTTTGGTTTGAGCCTCACCATTTTTCAATTAAATTTGAAATCATACTGCATAATTTTATGTTATTTCTCTTCAGATAATATTATTTCATATATATATTTCCCCAGGTTTTTAAAAATACTTCATAAATATAACTTTAATGGCTATATAATATCCTTTAATGATTACCCTATTATTATATACATAAATTGCTTTCTATTTACTATTACTAATAATATTGCAGTGAACATCTCTGCATATAAATCTTGTCTGGGTTTTGTGTAAGCTGGGGGGGGGGGTGTTGTTTTCTTTATTTGTTTGTTTTTGTTTTTTTTTAACAGTGTCTTTCTTTAGTGGCTTTTGGGTGTCTGCTCAGTTTCTTGAACAACTCTTCCTGTGGCATAGTTCTTGGGAATTTACCTCAGAATGTCTTAGAAAGATATCTTCTATGATAGTTTAAAGAAGCAGCCTTTTCTTGGTGTGATTCTTTTTTGAAATCCACTGGGACTTTAGGATTTTACAGGGACACCTACCAGGAAGAGGGACAGTGGCTACTTCCTCTGTTACAAAGGTTGTTGATGACAAGGAGTTCAGACTTGTCTGTTCAGATCCAGACAGGTCTCTGATCAGAATGCTTCTTGCATGATTAGAGTAATAATTCACACTTATTGACTACTTATGAGGCCCTGTGCCCATTGCTGAGCATTCTCATGTGATATGTAATTTTAAATTCACAATAACTCCATTAGGTAGGTACTAGCACTACAGGTGCAAACACTAAATGCCTCTGCTACCATTTCTCTATGGCAGGGGTCTGCAAACTATGCATTTTGTATGAAATCAGGCCCACTGATTGTTTTGTAAATAAAACTTTTTTTTTTTTGGTAAAGGTAACCTTGAATGTACATACAGTTGTAAGATATAATATACACAGAGGTTCTCTGTACTCTTTCCCTGTTTTCCCCTATTAGTAATAACTTGCAAAACTATAGCACAATGTCACAATCAAGACATTGTCTTCAATGCAGTCAAAGTAGAGAACATTTCCATCACCGCAAGGATCCTTCATTTTGCCTTTTTACAGTCGCCTCCATTTTGTTTTTCCCTGTACCCTTTCTTTAAGTCCTGGCAACTACTAATCTGCTCTCTATTTCTCAAGAATATCATATAAATTTAATAATACAGTATGTAAACTTTGGGATTGCCTTATTTTTTTTTATTCAGCATAATTCTCTGGAGATTGATTCAGATTGTTGTGTATATGAATAGTTCATTACTTTTTCTTGTTGAGTAGTGTCCCATAGTACTGTACGATGTCATGATTTATTTAACCATTCACCCACTGAAGGACATCTGAGTTGTTTCCAGTATTTGGCTATGATGAATAAAGCTACTAAAAACATTTGTGTAGAGCTTTTTGAGTACACATAAGTTTTCATTTTTCTGGGATAAATACTGGGATTTTTCTGGGAGGGTTGCCATGTTAGTTATATGTTTAGTTTTTTTTTAAACTACCAAAATGTTTTCTAGAATGGCTGTGCTGTTTTACATTTCCATTAGCAATGTATGAGTAATCCAGGTTCTCCACATCCTCACCGGCATTTGCTATTGTCACTGTTTTTTATTTTAACAATTCTGATAGGTGTGCAGTGATATCTCAGTGTGGTTTTAGTTTGCATTTCCCTAACAGGTAATGACTTTGGACATCTTTTAGTGTGCTCATTTGCCATCTATATCTTCATGTCTTTTGTCAATTATCTAATTGATTTTTTTAAATTGAGTTTTCAATGTTCTTTATATATTCTATATTCTAATCCTTTGTTGGGTATGTGGCTTGCAAATACTTTCTCTCAGTCGAGAAAAATTTTCACATTTTCACTTTTGGTCACTTTCACAGACCAAAAGTTTTAAATTTTTATGAAATCCAATTTATCATTTTTTTCTTTTACGGATAATGATTTTGATGTCAAGCCTAAGACATCAAGATTTTAGGTTTCAAGATTTTTTCCTACTTTTTTTCCTTAAAGTTTTATGTTTTACATTTGAGTGGACAATCTATTGTGAATTAATTTTTGTATATAAGGTGTGAAACTTAGTTTGAGGTTTTTTGGGTTTTTTTTTGCCTATGGATGTCCAATAGCTTCAACACCATTTGTTAAAGAGGTTATTTTTTAATTGAATTATTTTTGCACATTTGTCAAAAATCTGTTGGGCGTGTTCATATAGATCTATTTCTTGGGTTCTAATCTGTTAAGTTAACCTATGTGCCAATCTACTCAGTCTCAATTAAGATCTCTATTGAGGTGGAGTGGGGCTCTGGTCACGCAGACCTGTTCTGGGTTGTCACGGATGAGGAAATATAATAAGTCATTCCAGACATTTCTCTGTCTACCAGAAGAAGGGGTTGGCGATTCCCTCTAGTGGAGAATGCCCTGAGCCCCTGTGTCCAGTGGCTTTTATTGAAAAGGTTATCAGTGGGAGCTAAGTAGTAGGAATGTACAGGTGATCTCCTTACATCAGTATGTTAAAGTTTACAGAGAATAGAGGATGTTTTGAAGAAAACAAATGGCAGGGACACACTGATTTACGTGGGTCCAAGAGGACACGAGTAAATGTAAGAGCATGAACTTAAGAGCACCAAATGGGTTAGGGTCAGGGTCTGTGGATAATGTAAATTTCCTTCCCAGCATGAGCCGGCCATCACAGCTTTTGAGGGAAAAACAAAGCATGCTTCAAGGAATTTAATTCTAGGCCTGATTTCCCTTGGGAACTGCCCAATCCATTCTAGGACTGTCTGTAGTATTGTTTCAAGCCTGAGCCAGGAAAGGGAGCAGAGTAGCCAATAGATAAGGAGGCTTCTTTCAGATAGAATGAGGACTCCGATCATATCAAAGCCGAGGGGTGAGGGTGTTTTGTCCTTTCTCCATGTCCCCCAAGTCCTTCTCTGATGTGTCTGTCTTAGGTTGCCCCTACCATGGAGCGGTCTTACCTATCATTGACTAACCAGCCATCCTCTGGGGCCAAGGAGGGTGATGTGAGGGAGGCTGCAGCACAGCCCCTGCCAGGGGGACAGGTTTTGTCTCCTCAGTGGCCTATCTTCCCAAGATCTGGTTGTTCAGCTTCAACCTTGGGGCCCTCTCACCTGGTGGCGAGGCTACAGTTTCTGAAACCAGGCAGGATGGTTCCCAAAACTCTATAATTATATAATGTTTGAAATCAGGCAGACTGGTTGCTCTCACTTTATCTTGTTTTTCAAAATGGCTTTAGCTATTATAGCTCATTTACTTTTCCATATGAATTTTACAATAATCATATATATCTGCAAAAATATCTTTCTGAGATTTTGATAGAAATTATTTTAAATCCATATATCAGTTTGGGGAGAAATAAAATCTTTACTATGTTGAACTTTCTAAACCATGAACATGGCACATCTCTACACATGTTTAGATCTTTGATGTCCTTCATCAGCGTTTTGTAGTTTTCAACTAAGTCCTGTACATGTTTTGTTAGATTTGCAACTAAGTATTTCATTTTATAAGTGATTGTAAATGTCTTGTATTTTTAAATTGGTATCAACATATTCATTACTAGTATATATCCATACAATTGATCTTTGTATGTTTATTTTGTACCTTGTGGCCATGATAAACTTACTCACAATTTTTAAGTTGTTTTTTTTTTAGATTCTTTGGTATTTTCAATATAGAAATTATATTATATGCAAATAGAAAGTTTTATTTCTGTGCTGTTTCTGTCTTTTTCTTGTCTTGCTACAACTCCCATGCTATATTGAAGAAGAGCAGTGAGAATGGACATCCTTGTCCTTGTTCCTGACCTTAAGGGAAAATTTTTGTGTTTCACCATTAATTACAATGTTACCTGTAGGTTTTTAAAGATGTTCCATATCAAGTTGCATTTCCTTTGCATTCCTATTTCTCTGAGAGTTTTTATCATGAAGGGGTGTGAAATTTTGTCAAATATTGTTTCTGCATCAATTTATATAATGACGAGATTTTTTTCTCTTTCAGTCTTGTGGGTTTAATTGATTTTTGAATGCTGAAGTAGCCTCGTATCCCTGGAATAAATCCTGCTGGGTAATAATACATAATTCTTTTTGACATATTGCTGAATTTTATTTGCTAATAGTTCATTGAGGATTTTTGCTTCTGTATTCCTGGGGGATGATGGTCTATAGTTTCCTCCCTTCTTCTCTCCCTCCCTTGCTTCCTTGTTTATTCGTCTTCTTCTTCTTTTTTTTTTGTACTGTCTGTGTAGTTTGTTATCAGGATAACACTAGTTTCATAAAATTAATTGGGAAATGTTTTCCTCTTCTATTTTCCTGAAGTGATTGTGAAGAATTGATCATTCAATTACCACAGATTTTTTTTTAAAAAAAGAACTTAAAAAGTATGAATTTGATTTTTTAAATTGTTACAGGGCTATTTGAATTATTTAATTCATTTAGAGTGAGTGGTGGTGGTTTACGTCTTTCCAAGAACTGGTTCATTTAATCTAAGTTGTCAAATTTATGTGTGTAGTTATTGATAGTATTTTCTCTCTTTTTTGCTATCTTTATTCCTGATATTAATAATTTGTATATTCTCTCTTTTTCTCTCTCAGCCTTGCTAGAGTTTTGTCAATTTTATAGATCTTTTCAAAGAATGAGCTCTATTGTTTTTCTTTTTACAATTTTATTTATTTCTATCCTTGTCTTTATTATTCTCTCTGCTCTGCTTGCCTTGAACATTTTTGCTCTTCTTTTTCTAGGTTCTTGAGGTGGGAACTTAGAACAATATATTGGGAATTTCCTCTTTTACAATAAAAATTTCCCTTTTAACACTGCTTGAGCTGTGTTCCAAAATTTTGGATATGTTGTATTTTCATTTTCATTCAGTTCAAGGTATTTTTAAATTTTCCCTTGAATCTGCCTCTTGGGCCCATGAATAATTTAGAAGCATGTTCTTTAGTTTTCAAAAGTTTGAGCATTTTCCTGTTATATTTCTGTTAATAATTTTCAGTTTTATTCCCTTATGGTTGGAGAACAATATGTATGATTTTAATTCTTTTAAATTTGTTGAGGTTTGTTTTATGTCCCAGAATATGGTCTACTTTGGGATATGTTCTATGAACAATTGAAAAGAATGTGTATTCTGCTATTGTTGGGCAGAGTGTTCTATAAATACCAGTTTGAACCTATTAGTTGATAATGTTTTTGAGGTTTTAAAAATATCTTTGTTAATTTTCTGTTTAGCTGTTCAACAAATTATTGAGAGAGGGGTGTTAAAGCCTTCAAGTATAATTGTACATTTTTTATTTTTTGTATTGCTTTTTTTAATAGCTAAGTGCTACACTATATATGCATAACTTGCCACACTTTAGTAGTGTTCTCTCTTTATCAGATCAAGTAAAGTTAAGACTATTAACCTTTTTATCCTTTTACCTACCCTTGTTTATAATTGCCTTAAATATGCTGCATACAATTAGAGCCACATTGATATTATAATTTTAGCTTCAACCATCAAATGTAATTTAGCAAACACAAGAGAAGAAACCAAGTCAATTTACTATTATTTCTGTTTATCATGAGTTCTCTTATTTGTCTCTTTCTGATATTCTGAGTTTTCTCCTTTTATTTATTTTCTCTTTAGAAAATATTTTATTTGTCATTTATTTAGGGTTGGTATTTTGACAACATGTTCTCTTAATTTTTTTTTAATCTGAGAACATCTTGATTTCCCTGTCATTCTTGAACATTTTCACTGGACACAAGAATCTACATTGATAGGTCTTTCCTTTTAGCTCCTGAAATGTGTTGTGTTACTTCACCCTGGCCTTTATGTTTTTTGATGAAAAATCTGCAATCATTCAAGTTGTTTTTCCGTTTATAAGTAGATATTACTATTTTTTGGCTGCTTTCAACACTTTTCTCTTCATCTTTAGTTTTCACAAGGTTGATTATTACATATATTTATTTCTGTGGACTTCTCTGGCTTTATTCTGCTTAGGGTTTGCTCAAGTTCTTGAATTTTCAGGTGTATGTCTTTGGCCAAAATTTGGAAATTTCAGCTATTGAGTACTTTTTCAGTCATGCCATTTTTCTCCTCTCCTTTCAGGATTCCAATGTCATGATCTTTTCTTACAGTTTCCCAGGCTCTATTCAACAATTTTTTTAAACAATTTTTCTCTCTGTAATTTAGACTGGGCAATTTTTATTGTTCTGGCTTTCGTTTCACTGACTCTTTCCTGTCCTTGTATTCTACTATTCAGCCCATCAACTGAGTTTGAAAACAGTAATTGTGATTACTTAGTTTTAACATTTCCTTTTGGTCCTACTTTATATTTTCTATTTCTTTGTTGAAATATTTCTTATTTTTATTTGTTTTAAATGTGATTTTTTTTAAGAGCATTTATATGATGGGTACTTTAAAATCCTTATCAGAAATCTTTACATTTTTCTTATCTTTGTGTTGGCATCTATTGATTATATTTTTTCATTCAGTTTAAGATCCTCTTGTGCTTGGTGAGACTATTTAAAAGTTAAAACCTGCATACTTTAGGTACTGTAATTAGGTATTATTATAGGACTCTGGATTTTATTAGTTGGCCTCTGTTGACAATGCTCCAATAGAGTAAGAGCAGCACACCACCTCTTACTGTGCTGGTGATGAAAGGCCAGGTTGACCTCTTAACCTCCACTGACACTTGGGGAGGGGGAGACTCTTCATTGTTGCTGGTTGAGTTGGGGTTCCAGCTTTCCACTCTACTTCAATTGTACCTCTGACTTGGAGGATTGGGAGAGCCTCTCTACTCCTGACATATTCTCACTGATGCCTTGGGATGGGGTCTTACTATTATTAAGTGGTAATAAAAAGTTTTCACTCTCCACTAGGCTTCCTCTGACAACACCCCGGCATGGGGGGGTGAAGAGAGTTTTGCTACTGCTGGTTGGGAGCACAGGTCAGGCTTCACACGGTTTCCACTGACACAACAGGGGGAAGGTGCTTGTTGCTACTCGGCAAAGATAAAATTCCCATATCCCTATTTAGATTTCTCTGACATCATCCCTGCAGTAGGCTGAGGTGCCTCTTTACAAATAATGAGGAGAGTGGTCTGCAATCCCCACTTGTGGATGTAGATGAGGTGAAGCCACATTTTTTTTTTTTGTGAACTTTGAACCTTTTCTTATTCATTTGACTTGATGGAGCAAGCTGTGTGTATGTGTGTGTGTGTTTTGTCTGCTCTTGTCTTCAGGTTTGCCAGCTCATTCTGCTTCATGCCACAGATCAGGCAAAAGAAACAACAAACAACCCCTCTCGAGACCCCCAAAAAACAAAAAATTCCCCCAAACCAGGGAACTCATTATTGTGCCATTAGTTCCTTAAGTTCCCAAGCTCTGTAGCCAACCTACCTTTTTTTTTATCATGCAGAGTATTTTAATGTTTTTTTTTTTATATATAATATCTAGGGATTTTAGTTGAATTTATTGGGAAGAATAGGAAAAAATAAGTTTACTCCATGTTCCTAGAAGTGAAAGTCTTATTTAATTCTAAAATAAGTATTACTTTTTGACTCTATTTAAATCTATTTTATTGTATAAATTTTTGAAACCATAACAAAATATCAAGGAATAAATATCATCTTATTTTGGTTAACATTTGGTATATTTACTGTTCCCTTTTTTTCCTATGTTTCCTTTTCCATTATTGGACTCAAACTAAAAACATTTTTATTCACTTAATGCATTATAAATATTTCCCTATATCATTAAAATTGTATTGTAAACTTTAATTTGATGACTAAATGATATGCCATTTTGGGCTGGTGTGGTATTTACCAAACTATTCTCCTAATACCAGACAGTTAAGTTCTTTCCAGTGTCTATGCATATTTTACCCTTCTGTATAAAAATACCTATAGAAGTTTACCTTTTCACTTCATATTATTTCCTTAAAAGAGATTCCTAGAAATAATAATTGTATTACTGTAGTGAAAATTATAAACCTTTTGAAGACTCAGCAAATTTGCTCAATTGCTTTCCAGAAAGTACCAACATTGTACAAGAATTCCCTTGTAATTTTCTTAGATCAGCATTCAGGACCCATCAAAGATATTGGGCAATTTAAGTAAAAATGCCATTTTGTTTTAAGTTTTTCCTCCAACCTATTCAAGATCAAAGTTCAGTGTAATTCAATTTGTTAGGGGTCTATTATTGTTAAATTCTTATACTGGATGCTAAAATGCCAAGGTCACTATAAGGGTGAAAAAGGTATGTTCTTTTCATCCAGGAACTCAAAAGTCTAAAAACAGAATTGGTTAATACAATATATACCGAAAACTTGCCATACATCAGGTACTGTATAAAATGCTCTATAGGCAACATATTATTTGTCACATCAACCTTATAAGGTAGTTATTATTATAATACTTATTTAACAGATGAAATATTACTTGCCCAAAGGGTGAGTCTTCTTCACTATATTGATCAGCAGTTCCCAAATTCCAGTATGCATAAGAATCAGCTGGGATACTGATCTGGAAACGCCTTGACCCTCTGGCCATATCTTCAGAAATTTGGGGTGGTGGCCTCCAAAATGCTTATGTGATTCTAATGTTTGTGGTGGATAGTCTCAGATTTAGGCATATTGGTATAGATATTTAGTTATGGCTTGCAAATAGGGACTATATGATCACTGAGCAAGGAAGCTTTTTTTCTCCGTAGGTAGAGAACCCAGTTGAGGGTAGAGCTGCTTCAGTGATTTCTAGTGCCTAATTTATCAATAGATAGAAAAATCCCAGTTCTCTACACTTCTTTTTATTTAGCAATAAAGAGGTTTCCCCGTAAGAGAAAAAGTGATTGCTGTAAAGGGAAATACATGACAGTCACACTCAGGAAGGGGTAGTACTCAATTATCACCTCTGGACCATGCTTACATGTCCTCACAGCATCTCTTGACATGTCCCCCACAAAACACATTCAGATCACCCAACTTTTCTGTCTCTGACAATAGCCAGGCTATATCAACTGAACATATGTAACCAGTCTCTGCAGTGTGGATACTGTGGAAATAGGTAAAGCTGGGTTCTTGACCTCAAGAAGCTAACAGTATATTCAGGGAAGCAAATACTTGATTCAGCTAATTCAAATGCCTAGAAATTCTACATAGAAGGCAAACTGCCCTAAGGGAAATGAGCTCCCTCCCTCCCTTACTTCTTTTCTTCCTTTGTTCTTCATTTATTGAGCACTTATTATGTGTGAGTCCCTGTGAGAGGTATTAAGTATACAAAGAAATGTCCTTGAGTTCAATATCTAGTGGAGAATAGAGTTCATTGGGCTAGTGCTATGGCAGCAGTATATGCAAGGTGCACAAGAACACAGCCAATTCCTGGATGACTTCAGTAAAAAAGTGTCAGTAGAGAACTGAGATGGATGAATAGGGGTTTACCAAAACCTTCGTAAGGCAAAGGATATTCTAAGTCAGGGGAGACATAATGTACAAAGGTAATGAGATGCAAAGGAACAGAGCACATTCTATTCAGAGACCTGGAAGGTAGCTTGGCAAAGCTGGTGCACAGGGTGTATGTATGTGTGTGATGGAATGGCACTGGGAAAACGGAGTTGAGGCTGAAAAGATAGTGTAGGGAAGATGATAAAAGCTTGTCTTGCCATTCTAAAGGGATTTAAGTGTTTTAAGTATGGGACAAACAATCCAGGTTTGCCAGGATTTTGGGGGCATTAGCACTGACAACCTACATCTTAAGAAACCCCTCAGTCCTGGACAAACCAGGACAGTTGGTCACTCGATAAGGAACTGAAATTGAATATAATTTTTTAAAGGTAGCTCTGGAGCAGTGTGGGCAACAGTGTAGACAGAGATGGGGCTGGAAATAGTGGCTCTTGCCATGATTTTTGAGAGAATACAGGTTGAACTAAACAGGTAATAGTATCAGGGATGTATTGGAGGAGACTGTTTTAAGAAATGTCAAGGAGACAAAATCAAGAGACCTTGAACCAATTAGATGTTAAGAGAGGAGGAGAAGAATATTAAAGGGAATATTTAGATTTTTGTTTCATAAAACTGGATGTGTAGTGGTGGTGGTGAGTCAGAAAGTAAGAAGGGTGTGGATAAACTTGAGATTAATTTCAATTGAGAAGGCTTCATAGAGACAGTGTTAATTAAATAGTGCTTTAAAAATGTTTTTGTCATGTTAAATTTTTTTATTTTTACTTTTTTATATATATATATATATATAGTTCATTGATTATGCTATTACAGTTGTCCCATTTTTTTCTCCCCCTTTTCCCTCCGCCCTGCACCACCCCTGCCAGCATCCCACCCCCTTAGTTTATGTCCATGGGTTGTACATATAAGTTCTTTGGTTATTCCATTTCCCATACTATTCTTAACCTCCTCCTGTCTATTTTGAACCTACTATTTATGCTTCTTATTCCCTGCACCTTTTCCCCAATTCTCCCATCTCTCCCTCCCCTCTGATCTCCATTTCTGTGATTCTGTTCCTGTTCTAGTTGTTTGCTTAGTTTGTTTTTTTGTTTTTGTTTTTGTTTTAGGTTCAGTTGTTGATAGTTGTGAGTTTGTTGTCATCTTACTGTTCATCGTTTTTGATCTCCTTCTTTTTCTTAGATAAGTCTCTTTAACAATTCATATAATAAGGGCTGGTGATGATGAACTCCTTGAACTTGACCTTATCTGGGAAGCACTTTATCTGCCCTTCCATTATAAATGATAGCTTTGCTGGATAGAGTCATCTTGGATGTGGGTCCTTGCTTTTCATGGCTTTGAATACTTCTTGCCAGCCCCTTCTTGCCTGCAAGGTTTCTTTGGAGAAATCAGCTGATTGTGTTAAGGTAACTCCTTTGCAGGTAACTGGCTCTTTTTCTCTTACTGCTTTTAAGATTCTCCCCTTATCTTTAATCTTGGATAATGTAATTATGATTTACCTTGGTGTGTGCTTCCTTGGATCCAACTTCTTTGGCACTTTCTGAGCTTCCTGGATCTCCTGGAAGTCTATTTCCTTGGTCAGATTGGGGAAGTTCTCCTTCATTATTTTTTCAAATAAGTTTTCAATTTCTTGCTCTTCCTATTCTCCTTCTGGTACCCCTATGATTTGGATGTTGGATCATTTAAAGTTGTCCCAGAGGTTCCTAAGCCTCTCTTCATTTTTTTGAGTTCTTGTTTCTTCATTCTGTTCTGGTTGAATGTTTATCTCTTCCTTCTGCTCCAAATTGTTGATTTGAGTCCCAGTTTCCTTCCCTTTCCTGTAGGTTCCTTGTATATTTTCCTTTATTTCACTTTGCATAGCCTTTGGTTTTTCCTCTATTTTGAGACCATACTCAACCAATTCAGTGTTGAATTCAACACTCAATTCAAACTCAACCAGTGTTTTGAACTGTGCATCTGATAGGTTGGCTCTCTGTTCATTGCTTAGTGTTTTTTTGGAGCTTTGATTTGATCTTTCATTTGGGCCATATTTCTTTGTCTCAGCACATCTGTTATGTTGGAAGGGGTAGAGCCTTAGGGATTTGCTAGGGCAGGGCCACCCAGGTCCCTGCTGTGTGATACTGTATGTGGGGGAGGGGTCTGAGAGGGAACAATGCCGCTTGCTCAGCTCTCCATTTGCTTTCAGTCACTTCCCCTACTACTCACAAGCAAATTGGGCCCTTCTAGTGCTGTTTCCCAGGTGGGTGGATTTGTGTACATTCTAGGACCTGTGGGTGTCTCCAATGAATTCTCCTGTGAGGCTGGGAGTTTTTCCCACTGTTGCATCCTCCACAGTTTTTACAGTCAGAGGTTTTGAGGATCTCTTTTCCTGAGCTGGAGCTCTGGATTGCGTGGTCTGTCTCACTCCCCATCTGTTCCTCCCGGTTTATACATACGCAAATGTGGGACCACCTGGTCCTCCAGCCACCACATTGCAGCATGTCCTCTCTGCCCTGGCTTCCTGTCTCTGCTCCTCCCACCAGTGTAGATGAATATTTCTTCTTTAACTCCTTGGTTGTTGGACTTCCATACAGTTTGATTTTCTGACATTTCTGGTTATTTTTTATTTTTAAATTTGTTATTGTTCTTCTTTTGGTTATGCAAGGAGGCATAACCAAAAAATATATCTCCCTACACTACCACCTTGGTTGGAAGTCTAAATAGTGCTTTTAAAAATTGTTAGGGCAGACTTTGCAAAACAGACACAAAAGTAAAAACAAGTAAACAAAAGAAGCTGCTGAATAAAGGCATACTGGTGGATTAGACAGAATATTTCTAGGAATGGTGTGTCGTATTAGGACATAATAATTTTAAGTGCAAATTTGCCAGATAATGACTCTGATTAGATTGAGTGAGATAAGAGAAGAGGAAGATGTTGTTTTACTATACATATAGGATAAAGCAAGTCTGCCTGACTGGAGCTCCAGGGATGGCCCTGGTGTTTTACAGCTGTGTTGCCGAGGGCCTCACAGGAATGTCAAACTATTGATCCCTCCAGGTTTAAACAGTCTCATCTTTTTACTTGATCTGCACTATGCAAATATTGTCAGAATATAGGTGTCACTAAGTGAAAAAAAGTTGGAAGCACTGTGCTAAGAAAATCCTTTTTAATTGGTTTACAGTCAAACTTAAATTGACATAAAATTCCATAAAAATTTTTAGAATGAAAAATAAAACTAAAAATTAGGTTTTTTTGCTCATAGGCTTTATTTTTTCAGCTTTATTGAGATATAATTCATATATACCATTGTATAACTTTAAGGTGTACAATGCGATGGTTTGATATACAAATATATGGAGAAATGATGAAGTTCTTTATAAATAAAACCTTTAAGTTATTAATAAACATTTCCCTGTAGTATTAATGTTACTACTAAAAAAATTAAAATAAAAACAGCTGGCAATTAAGTTATTTGTTGTTTCTGTGTGATATCTAAAATCAGGGGGGGATGTAGCTATTAGCATATGGACTCTTACAGAATGACTGGTCCTTCAATAAGTCATTCTCATGAAATATGGAAAGACCTATATTAAAAGAATCAGCAAAAATACAATAATAATCATATAAAAGTGTGACACTTATTGTGAAATGTACAGTATTATTATTATATATGTAGATGTTATATAGTATACAAATATAAACAGTTGTAGTGGATATAAGTGGATCCGTTTGTGAAATCTGAATATGATTTGGCTATTAGTTGAGATAAAAAGTGACTGATCTGGAGAATGGAAACCACTGAATGAAAAAGTAGATTGTAAACTATCATTTATTGTATGGTTTTATTTCAGTAAAAGGAAAAAACATAATCAGTATGTTGTCGATTGTGCTTATCTCTGGGTTGTAAGAATGTAAAGTTTTGATTTGCATTTTAATATTTTAATCTTTAAATGTGCATGTATTACTTCCACAATAATAAATCATAAGAAACCCCTGAGGTGATGTCATAATTAGTTAGCTGAGCATTTCATGCCCTGAATTACCCTGTTTGGGTGTGGCATTCCAGATATTTGACAAGTATAGAAATTCTGGTATTCTCTATGGCCCACTATTCTCCCAATTTCTTATTTTTAGTCCTGCATTTTGCTGTGTATAATGCACACCTACATTTTTGGACCAGATTTTCAGGAAAAAAATCATTCATTTTAATTTTTTAATTCAATTATTTATTTATTTATATTTAGATACTTTTTTTGTATTATAAATGAATTTTAGCATTAATTTTTTAGCATATTATGGTACAAGAAATATTATGTAACAAACAATTACAAAACACAAGAACAAATACAAGGACTTTCAGACACTATCCATGCATAACATGCATCCTTATTTTTCCCTAAAAAACTTGGGCAAAAAAGTGCACAATTTGCACAATTATACAGAGCAATCTATGGTAAGTCCCCATTTTCCTATCACCAATTCTAAAATTTCACCATCTGCCACTTCTGTTCATTTGCTTGAAATTTTCTAAGGGACTCCTTTTCTATCAGTGAAAACCAGAATCATGCATGTTGGCTTGATCTTGTCCTTACAGAATATGAGAAGCCCTTCCCAGATACTTGTTATGGAAATGAATCAAGTGGTCTTGTCACACTGGGATATTCTGATGCTCAGTTGATAAATGTGGCATAGTGGCCGGGGAGTCACACAATGGCATGCTAGAACCCCTTCTTCGGGTCAGGCATGGGACTTCGTGAATATGGCATTCTCAGTCTTCCAGAGGGGGCTGTCTAATAATTCTCAAGCAGGTGGCCTACACACTATATTAATATCAATTTGAACAAATGATGCAATAGAAACCACTTGCTGTTTTTCCCTAAATGAATGTTGAATCTTGAGTGAAGGCTATTTGGACATGGCCTTTAAAATGGAGGCAGGCATCTCCATGGAAGGGGTTTATGACCTTAGATGTGCACCCATGAGAGGACTGTAGCTAGGACTGAATATCACTAGGTGATATTCAGGAGGTTTCTATTGTTACAAGAACTATGGGTATCAAAATTTAGAGGGCCTCAAGAGATCATATACTTCAACCCTTCTATTGCAGATGGAGAAACTGAGGCCCAAAGAGGGGAAAGGGATTGTTTAATAGGACCAGAGTTCAGACTAGAACCGGGCTTCTTTATCTCCAAGCCAGTGCTTGCAAACTTGTGGGCCAGGACTCTAGGTAAGTGTTAGGGTTATTGATATGGGTCCAAGCACTTTTATGCTGAAGACGCATTGATACAGCTCCCATAAGCAGAAGTAGTAGTATATCATTTGATAATGTGGCAGCTTTGAATTGTCATGTAAATGTGCAAAAAATATATTTAAACAATTTAATACAAAGTCAAAACCCTTATGATTATTATCTAAGTTGAAGACAGAACACTGCTGGCATTCCAGAACTTTCCCTGGGGCCCTCCTTAACTACTACCTTTCTCTGTTGCCCTCCTCCAACCTAGAGTTAACCTCCTTTCACCTGACTTTTGTAATTATTATTTTTTGCCTTTAAAAAAGTATTTTTGCTAAATTTGTATATGCAACTAATAACAGTATTTTTGAAGTACATATAATTGTAATCACATTGATTATATTGTGTTGTGTTTGCTTCTTCTGCTTATGTTTGTGAGATGTATCCATATCATTACATAAAATTATAATTTTTTTCATTTTTATTGGGTCAGAATATATTAATGTAAGACTTTTTTTTTAAAAAGTCAGTTTCATTGTTGCTGGACTTTTAGATTTTTTTCAGCTTTGAATTTTTTAAAATCTCTTGGTGCACATCTACACACATTTCTATAGAGAAGATGTAAGCAAAATTGCTGGATCACGCAGTATGCACTTGTTTAGCCTTATTATGTAAGGCAAAAATGCTTTCTGAAGTGGTTTTAACAACTTACCTGTTACCAGCAATATTAAGAAAGGGCTCCTTATTCTAAAAAAGCATGGTAACTATTGTCCTATAGCATGCTTTTCTTCTACTTCCATTATAGGGAAAAGATTTAGGCCTTCTCAATGAGAGAGTTGATAAGACAGTGATTTTCAAAATAACTTTTATCTATGCAGGCCCTTGTTTAGATGTAAACTTGTAATGGAAGATCAATATATTCATATTGATTTTATGTTGCTTTCACAGATTCAGATGGCATTGTTCTGGTAGAAAGGGAAGTTTGTATGTAGGCATGCATGTGTTGAGTGGGAGGGTGCTCTAGCCCAGTCTGGCCCATGGTGTAATTATCAATAGGGCTGTCTGAAATGTAATAGATTTCCCCAGGAGGTAGAGATTGCTTCACTGGAGGTGTGGGCGTTTCATGTTGTGAAAGAAATGCATGACCACATCATCTTCATTCCTTCCTTCCCTCAGAGTTCATGATAGCATCCTCCTCTCTCTAAAATCCTATGGTAAGCGACAAATCCTATGATAAAGGAGTAAGGACAAATAATACTTGGGTATACACTTTATTGCCAAGATAAGCTCCCCATTGGTCAAAGAGTTGAAGTATGACTTTGGAACGAGATCATTGCTTTTCTTATGCTTTCTGTCTAAGTGTTGGGGATCCTCATAAGATCTCAAGTTTTTCTTTTCTCTGCAAAATGATGCTTGACTAGATGTTAAGATCTACCAGCTGCTAACAGTCTATCATAGTCATCTCTGACCTCTCTGTTTACCAGTCTAATGGTATTTCGATCTACTCCTTTAGATTGGAATTCCTAAAATGTAGTCTGAGACATGTGTTCACTCAAAGAATATGTGTGAGCCTACTGTGTGCCAGGAACTGTCCTACTGTGTGCCAGAATTACAGCAATGAACAAGACAGACCTAAGCTCTGCTCTTTTGACACTTACATTCTAGTAACAGGTCCTAAAAAAATAAGAAAAATATCAGGTAGAGATAATGGTTTGCGGAGATTTAAAATAGCATGATGTGCTAGAGAGTAACTGGGTGGCTACTTCATACTGTGTGGTCAGGGAAGCTAATCTGAATAAGGAGGGGCCAGACATATGACGTTGTTACTGATGGTTTATCAACCAGCCTTTAGTCTAATTGCCCTCATAATGACAGCTAGTATCAGAATACTATTTCACCACTGTTATCCCATTTCAGTGTCTTAACAATTTTGTGAGGTAAGCATTAGTATTCTTATTTTTTAAGTGGGATAGTGACTTCTGTATGATAAAATTATTTTTATTTTTTAAAAATCTCTTTTATTTTATTTTTTTACATCACCATTTATCCCCCCAGACCTTTTTCCACCTCCACCCCCACACCGCAATCACCACACTGTTGTCCGTGTCCATGATTTTGTTTTCTTTTCTTTTGCATGATCCCTGCCCCTTCCTCCCCCCACCCCCCGACCCAGAGCTGTCAGCCTGCTCTCTATGAGTCTGTCTCTATTTTGGTTGTTATTTCAGTTTGTTCATTAGGTTCCACATATGAGTGAAACCTTGTGGTAGTTGCCTTTCTCTGACTGGGTTATTTCATCAAGTATAATATTCTCTAGTACTATAATACTATCCATGCCATTGCAAAGGATAAAATTTTCTTCCTTTTTTAATGACTGAGTAGTATTCCATTGGTAAATGTACCATGGCTGCTTTATCCACTCATCTAATGATAAAATTATTAAGTGGCAGAATCAGTTCTTGAATCCAAGTGTTTCATCTTTAAATATGGCCTTTTCTTTTGCCCTGCTCTGTCTCAGGTCTTTATTCTGAGAGTAAGTCAGTGCAGTGAATAAGCTTCCAGGTAGGATGGTAGTCTCAGAGACTGACTTGTCTGTGCTCTGTCTGCTTTGCATTTCCTGGATTGCCAGGTCAGAAGATTAAAATGTTGCCTGTAGAAACCACCATCTAGTTGTTGGGTGTAGTCCTTCTTGCCCATATCCTCTTACTCTGCAGTTTGAAGCTTGTGGAAACCTGTTTAAAGGGAAACTGAGAACTTGTCTGGCCAGTAAATTTATTATTAGTTCAAATGTAAGCCATCAGCAGAAGTTCAAGTACTATTCTCCATGACACCTGCCAGGTGACAAGAGCAGAGAGCTGAAGAAGTAGTGTTTTCATGAGAGGCAGCCTTCTTGGGCAGAAGGAGTTCAGTAAGAGGAACTGGCTCTGTCACCTCTCAGCTGGGTGACTCTGGGTACAGCCCTTAACTTCCTTGAACCTCACCTTTTTTATTTCTCACCCATGGCTGATATAACCTTTCTTATAGGATTACAAAGATTAAAGCAGAACATGGAAAAACACATATTTAGGGTGAGTGGGACATAAAAAGAAATCATTCACAAGAACTTTGTGTTTCCACAAGCTTCGGCCAAGAGAACACTCATTCGTGAGGCAGGGTGTTACCCTGCTTGCCATGGAGGGGTGGGTAGGACAGGTTGCTTTGCTGCCAGCCAATCCATGTGGCAACCTCCTGGGCTGAAAAAAGGAAACACCGATTAGTCAAAGGACACTTACGTCCCACACATGCATGTTCCTCTTGCTTCCGTAACCAGGCTGCTGCCCAGTCAGAAAGGCCAGTGGCAGTGGTCCCTCAGCTCCGGGGTTCTCCTGAGGACAGCAGTTGTAGGGGAGCCACCAGAGGTCCATCTGCTGGTTGTTGAGGGGAAAAATGGAGGTACAGTTTTTAAGGACAAACTCTTTTGGCCAACGGCTAGCCAGAGTGGAGTACGTTTTCTAGAATCCCAAAGTTCCACCCAAAGGTGCATTATTTGGCCATAAGTGACTATGTTCATTGTAATACAATGGTACATTGACCTGTAACACCTTAAATTGACATTTTGTCCTTAAATACACTCCTTGTTTTCAGATTTTGCACCTTCGCACAAGGCTAGTGTTTTCGTTTGGAGTGCCCTCTCTCCTACCCTGCTTTTGCAACTATTGAAATTGTAACAATTCTTTCCAACTTCACCTCAGGTAGGGATTCTGAAAAGTTTTTCCTCATCTCAGTAGTATATCTTCATCATTTTAATCTAATAACATTTTTCCCCAGAAAACATATGACACAATGTTTTCTGCTCTGAATTATACTCATTTTTCAGTTTATCATCTTTTCTGTCAGACCCTTGAGGGTGGGACATTTATCTGTAGTAGCCCTACTTTACTCAGGGCCTTAGACACAGGAGGCAATTTGAATTGAATTGAAGCGAAGACATCTTGAAGACTTTTTGCCGGGGATGCAGCACCTAAGGATTTTTATGATGAGTTTCTTGGTTCTGGGACCAGACATCTGACTCAGATGTCATTTCACTGTTTCCTGTAGCGACTGTATGAGGTAATGCTGTGGCAAGAGAACTGGGACTCAATGGCCAGGGAGGTAGCATTCCAAAGCTAGGAATGACAGAGAAGTGGAATTCCAAAGCCAGGAATTAAATTGAATTAGATGACATTCTAAGAGTCTGCCATGGGACAGAGAATGGTGGCCAGGTCACTTGACTCCTAAGGACCCCCTCAAGGCTCACTCTTGCCACCACTCAACAAATGTCAACATTGTTAGCGGGAAATGAGACACAGCTGTTAAGTAATCATCGTTGGAGAATATTTCCTTTTTAAAAATAATCTTTCTGTAAAGTACTTTCTAAGACTGGGAAATTAGCAAAGCTCACCCTGAGGCAAATGTGAAGACATCTTTTGGTCCAGAGGAGGAGCCTAGGTAGCAGATGTACAAATTAATTTGTCCCTTTCAGCACAGACTCTTGGTTTGTCTCTTTTGAAGGTAGGGTTATAAAAGCAGCCTTTAGCAACACTTGAACTTCTGGAGACAGATTATAAGGAAGAAGAAAAAGTGTTCAAGAAACCTAGCCTTACAGATTAACTGGAGTGTGATGCAAATGATGAGATAGTTAACAGTTCGAAATGACCAAAAGCAGAGAGTTGTATATGCGAACTGCTTATATTTCCTCACCCCCTTTTCCCAGTGGACTGATTTAATTTTTAGAGTGTCGAAGAAGAGGACATAGTTAAGCTTGTTGAGTTAGGAACAAGGAGAGTAAAGAATAGTTAATTTTCCTCCTTTTCTTCTTCCTTCCCTCCCCCCTTCCCCCCTTCCTTCCTTCCTTCCTTCCTTCCTTCCTTCCTTCCTTCCTTCCTTCCTTCCTTCCTTCCTTCCTTCCTTCCTTCCTTCCTCTAGTAGAGTTGCTCATTTATTTATTCATTCATTCAGCAAATATTTACCAAGTGTCAACTATAAGCAGAAAATGTACCAGCTGCTGGGTAAACATCATTGAAGGGAACAATCTTGACTGGATCCTGAAATGACAGAACACAAAGTCTTGTTTGTGAGGGACAGGAAAGAGGAACAGTTAGAAAAGTAAGCAAAAAAAATGCTAATTACAAATAATGCAAATGCTTAAAAAAAGTGTTTGTAAAGAGTGTATGAGATCAGGGGCTTATAATTAAAATATAGAAGATTGATTGAAACCTGTCTGAGAAGGAAACATTTAAAGAAGACAAAAGGATGAGAAGTAGCCAGCCACGGGAAGACTTGGAGCAGGAAGGGGCTCTATGAGTTCAGGAACTGTCTTTGCCACTGGGGCAGAGTGAAATTGGAGTGGCTCTGCTTGGGGAGGGAGACAGGTGTAGGTGACATGGGAAATTCTCTTTCTTTCTTTCTTAGCACCTCAGTACCATCAGCTGCAAAATGATTTGCTATGACCACTACTGACTTTAGTGGTCATTTGGCATTAAGTGTGAATCGTTTTTTTACTACAGATTTCCATATCAAAGTGTTCTAGTTCTTGCCTGGGTACTGAGGATGGATGGCATCCTTGTCATTTGAACCTAGAGACCTACTTAGATTAGGTGGGGGAGGTGGGGGAACTCAGATGCCTACAGCAAGCTTATCAACCATGTAGCATTATTTTGAACCAGATAATTTTTTTGTTGTAGAGGTTGGGGAGCAATTGCATTGTCACCTCTTTAGCAGTACTATGGGTCTCTACTACCCTCCAGATGTCAGTGGCACCTCTAATCCAGTTGAGAGTGACCAAAAATGTCTCCAGCCATTTTCAGATGTCCCCTTGGGGGCAAAATCACTCTTGGTTACAAAACACTGGCCTATATGTAGAGTGAGACAGTAACTCCAATGAGCAGGCCCGATATGAGCTAAGAAATGGAATCTGACATGGCCGAAGCATTGAGGGAAAAAAGCGTGGCACAGGCCATGGGAAAAGGGAGAAGAACCGTTGCTCGTTTCTTACTTGCTCTGGCTGATTCTTTCTTTCTTTTTTTCCTAAGACTTCAGTGCTCACAATTAGATCATCCATATCCTTGATACATGGCATATTTTCGTTATTTATCCATGATATGTTGCATTCATTTAGTTAGTTAATTACACCTCTATCACAGTGTGATGACCCAACAATTCCAAGCAAAAGCTAGGACCCTGACTACAACCTGCAATTGACAACAAAGCCCCTCGCTTCCCTGTTTTGCCCCAGTACAGGAAAGGATTGTCTTGCTTCATCTGTTTATTATTCCCTTGCCTTTCTTTCTATAGAGTTTTCTTTTACCTAAGTGTATCCTACAAATATATTTTAAGTTTTAGTTGTTTTTAACCTTATGGAAAGGTTATCGTGTTGATGTAATCCTTCTCACTGATTTGTTTCACTTGCTATTTATTATTACTAAGAGTCATCCATACTGTTGGGTGTTGCTGGAGCTGGTTTGTTTGCAATACTATTTAAGAGAGCACTGTGTGAATGCACCTCCAGCTGCGTCTCACTGGATGGTGTCGGGTTAGTTCCTGGGTGACTTTGCACATCTCTTGGTGCTCTCCAGATTCTCCAGTGCAAGAGTGTGCATACAGTGTTGTCACAATTTTTGATTTATTTTAAAGTAAAGGTAGAAATCCGAACTTTTATATGAAAATAACTGGAAGACCAATTTAAAGTTTTAAGAGCTACTTAGCAGGTCATTAATAAATCTGAGCAGACCATAAATTTCAAGCCTCTAATTTAGGATTTCTGGATTGCATCACTCAGGTTAAAAGTTTCTCATTTAGATTTAGTGGTCAATGTAACTTACAGGACACTTAGAAAAATCATCCTTCAGTAAGAAAGTGTGCAAAACAAGAAACTACTGAGGCAGAAATTTGATTAGGGCTTGGGGTTGGGATAAAAAGTGAGGTGAGTTAATTCCTTTAGCGTGGTTTGTTGTAGTGCATGGAAATCATTAGTAAAACTTTGTCACACCAGAAATGAGGGTAAAGAGATTATCTTTAGGGAGGTAAACTTTAAAAAATGAATTATTTAAACTTTCAAATATTTAATGAAGGCAGTAGAGAAAGCAAAATTGCCTTAAAGAGAATAAATGGCTCCCAGACCAACAGGATTTGTGATTGTAATTTGATGGAATGAATTAATATGTTTAAAGAAGGCATGTTACTCAGGGTGGAAGATGGTCTGATATGACTCCAGGGCCCATTTTATCTTTTATTTTTTTAAGATTTTATTTATTTTTCAGAGAGAGAGGAAGGGAGGGAGAAAGAGGGAGAGAAACATTGTTTGGCTGTTGCATGACCCCAACCTGGGGCCCGGCCCGCAACCCAGGCATGTGCTCTGACCAAAAATTGAACCTGTGACATTTTGATTCACAGGCCGCTGCTCAACTCACTGAGCCACACCTCCCAGGGCTCCAGAACCCATTGTAAGCATTATATTCGCCTATGGCTCCATGGTGGACAGTCATGACTATGGCAATGTTGCCCTTAGGGAGAAAACAAACTCTTAATACATACCCATATATTTATCTGGTTGGCGAATAGTTATACACGTACGTCTCACTCTCTCATTACACTCCACCTTTGAGACCTGGTTCACTTGAGTCTTCCCTGCTGGCAGCCACAGGAGGAGAAGGCTGAGAGCCACTCTCGGGACTTGTTGAGTCCCGTTTGATGACATCATCCTATAAAGATTCTTGGAATTAGCCGCTGTCCTGCTTTTATTGTCGCCCTCACCTGCACCTGCATTTCCATGAGCGTCTGTCTTCATACCTCCACATTCACTAACAGTTTACTCACCGCGATGCCGTTAGTTAAGTACAGAGTCTACTTAGTTCAGCCTTGGTTCAGCCTTAGGAATCTCCTGAGGCAGAGTCTTTTCTATACTCTGGAAATGTCCTGGATCTCTGTGGAGATGATTATGTGTATGCGTCTCTGTGTATTTTTCTGGGGAGAGAGTCCTTCTTGAAACCATTGTTTCAGGGAGCACAGTTTGTGTTCTTCATTATAGGGCCTCTGCAGGGGAGATGGCCTGTACACTTGGAAGCCAAAGTTTAAGTCCTTAGGGAGGCAAAAGATCTAGATGCCCAGGGACAGGGGGAGGAGGAGAATCTGTGGGTTGAAAGGAGATAAAGAAAGGGACAATGTGCTATTTCATAATGCATGTAGACTGCCATGAGTGTAATATCCTTTTGACATTTTTCCAATATTATATTTTTGGCTGATTGATTCCTTTTCTGTGGGAGGTAAGGGTGGGTGGAGTGTGGAGTAGCTGGGATACTTCCCTCGAGCATTTTCGGGGACGTGGAAGACACTTCATAATGTAGGATGTAAATTGCTACAGGGTGATAAAAAACAGCACCATGCTCATTTTTGCAGTTTTAAACCCAGTGTCTATTAATGGTCCCTGCAATGCTGTTCACTTTCAGTTAGTACAATTCAATTTACTTCAACAAAGAGTAATTGAAAATTCCCTATCCACAGTATTTCAGCTTTTCTACTGAAAATTTGGCAGTGGATTATGGGCCATGAGCTACTAACTGGGGTTGTGGCGCCCACAGAACTGAGAGCAGGCAAGTTTTTGGAGTAATACTCTGGTATTAGCTAGGGGAATATGCACCTGGGACTCTACTGATCTACTTCTCTTGTTCCAGTGTTATTAATAGCACCTCACTTAGATGACAATTTTTATAGTCACCCCTCTATATAATGCTTTTATTTCTCTAACCTTTTCTAGTCTTATCTATTTATGTGTCTCTCTTCCCATTAAACCAATGAGCTTCTTGAGACTAGAGACATGGTCTCATTCATCTCTGTGTCTAAAACATGCCGGCTATTTGAGGGACACTTAAGAATATTTGTTGAACTGAAATTCTAGGTAGAGTGAATAAGAGCCTTAGAATAAAAATGGCCACCTCACGTTATCTTTCATGTGCTGCAAAGGCCTACACTGGAAGCTCAGTTTTGAGATAAAGATGAGCTCTATGCCTTGGGAAAATTATTTAATCTTTTCTTTTTTTTAACTAAATGTGAAAAGTGCTTGGTGAAGTGATTTTAAGTGCTCGATTAATGTTAGCTGCTATCACGGTCACCAAATAGTTACTACTACTAATTATTATATATAATAACTTTAAACTTTAGTTTTTCTTAGCTGGAAAATGAGGGAAATAATTCCTGCTTGCTTAAATTTGTTAATGAACTTGAAGACACTTTGGAAACTACAGAGGGCTCTCATTGCATAGCCCTCTATTAAAAGAATAAAAGGTAACGGGGAGGTTTTTTCTATAGAACTGGCGTGACTCAGCCATATTAGATGGAGCTCAATGGCAACATAGGGAAGCTTTTAAATACAGTATTTTAAAAAGAAAATAACATGGCTTAGCTGGGTGGTAGAAGTTTATCTATTATAAAGTGTCATAACATAAAAAAAGCATATAAAAAAATGGTAGATGAACTCAGGACAGGTATGGAATTTAGGATGAGGACCACGCACAATGTGATCTCAAAGCATTGCTTCAGGTACGATGAGGGAACAGAGCCATTCCAGTCTCGACATCTGGAGAGCATCACTTGACCTTGGGATGGAAGAGTTTTTATGTTAGGATAGACATTTTATTTTGCAAACTCAGTCAAGAGCTTGTATTTTCTGACTTACTGTGAACATTTTATTAAAGGCATACCAAATGTGGGCAATACCCACAAAAGCTATTCAGGACCTGCATGTGCTGCTAAGGAGAGGGAAGAGCCTAAGAATTACACATAAAAGCAGCTTTTAGCCAAGGATCACAGAACCTTTTCTAGTAATGTAATCTTCATCAAGGGAGATAGAGAAGCTGGTGAATTTCAAGTTGTATATTCCGGCTCCCTGTTATCCTAGCAGGCCATTCTAACAAGAGTAGAACTATTGATTCTAGAATTCTTAGATCTAAATGCCAATAAACAATGGGGTAGAACTTCAGGTCTATTTTTGGGGAGATGGTAAAATAGTAGTAGCAGTAGCAATTGGCAGCAGAGTAAATGTTTACATAGCATTTATACATATTAAACTAATTTAAGCTTCATAGCAACCCTGTGAGGTGGGTACTTCACCATCTCCCTTTTATGGTTGACAACCTGAGGATAAGAGGTTAAATAACTTCCTCAATGTCTCACCTGGTGAGTGGAAGAGCCAGGCTTTGAACCCAAAGTGTCTTGGTCCAGAGAATGAGCTTTTCACCAGGACTCTCTGCTTCTTAATTTGAGCCATTCTAACCAAATATAAAGTGTAGCTATGGCTTTGTGGGACAGAGTTGTGAAATCAAGGCCATAAACTTCAGGGGTGGCTTTCTATTTTGTCCCAGGCTTGACTTGGAAGGAAGAAGTTTGTCCAAATGATAATTTTTTTAGCAGTAAGACTCTTATCTTGCTCATATGTGTATCCTCCAGGGCCTCATATCCCCTGGAGAAGGACATAGCTAATGGCACATAGCAGGTACTCAATAGGCATCAGTCGAAATAAACCAAATAATCTCTATGATTTTTCTCTCTTGCTGTAAAATTCTTTTTGTTATTGAACAAAGGAGGAGGGTGTGAATGCATAGCTCTACACCAAACTCCCAAAGCCAAGCTGGCATTTTGTTGTTCATCCTCTTGCAGTTAAACACTTTTACCAAATCCTAACTCCATACTCAAGGCCTGGTTCAAGTCCCTCTCACCTAAGATGCTGTTGGTCCCAGTGAAGAGAATCACTGGTTGCTGGGGTCACTTAGTACTCCTGGCACATGCCTCAAGGGCATGTCTATGAAGGCTGTTGATCATGCTCAAGACTTGGGGGCTGAAAGACCTGAGTTTGAATACTGGCATCCAAACTTAGCTGTGTGGCCTTGAAGAAGCCATTCCAGTCAGCCTTCGTGAGCTCAGTGTCATTATTTATGAAATGAGGGTGAATCCTACTCAGGGGATGATTGTAAGACTCAAATAAGACAAATAACGCCTAGCATAGTGTTTGTCATAAGGAAGCTGAGTGCTCAAATTATAAAAATTAAATTTCCCAGTTAGATTGTAACTTCTTGGAGGCCTGGGATCATGTCTTACACTTTGTCAGGGGGTTTTTTTTTTTCACTCTCAATACAGCCTGCCCTCCCCTCATCCTGCTCCACTTCTACCCTTGCTCTCTTTCACCACCAAAATCCCAATTTGTTTATTTTTTGCTTATTGTGCTTAACCAACATTTGGGGTCATTTTGGTTCTTCCCCAGGAGATATTTGGCTACCAAACTCAGAGCTGCAGAAAAACCCTCTGCCTTGCTGGATCCATCTTCTCGTTTGGGATCCTCCCCTTGGTGTTTTACTGGAGACCTGCTTGGCATGTGTGGGCAAATTGCATCCCGTGTTCCTTGCAAGAAGCAGATGTCGTGTTGCTGAGGACAACAGTAAGTGTGTACTTGGTTTTGTACCTGGTGGCCCTTTCTCTTGAACCTTGTGTGATGGGATGGTTGTAGAGAGATGTGCACAAAGCAGTTGATAAAAGGAGGCTGCAGCTTCAGCTTCCATCACAGCCTTGCCTTTATTTATTTACCTCAATTAGAACTCAATATTGTGTGTATTATGGGATATCACACAGTATTTCTTTTAAGCTTGTGAGTTGTATGAATATTAGAGCAGAGAATAACCATATTAATAACTAAAAATAATAGGTAGTGGGAAGTGATTAAGTCAGTCTACAAGCTACAGAATTCACATTGCTTCTTCCCTCTGTATGCTGACATATTTGTGTCTATCCCAAAACCCACTCCATTGGAACAACTCTGGAGGAAGGGAGGTTAGAGGTAGGGAGGAGATGGAGAGCACTCCTCTGAGGAGGATGTCACCTTCCCCTGCTCATTTGAGAGAGCCACAGTTATTGATAGGAGTGTGCTACATCCTGCAGATATGCTAGTGTAATCAATGCAACCATCTTGAGGTCATTGCTTTTCTCTGCTAACACAAGGTCCTGGCATTAAGTGAATTTGCTTCCATAATGCTTCCTCCTAGCACTCATTATACTTAGGCATTATGAAGTTTCTACTGGATTGTCAGCCCCACAAGGGAAGGGATCTTTTCTAACTCCACTGCTGTATCTCTAGTTCCTGCGCATGGTAGGGATTTCATAAACAAGTGGTGGCTATAGGCTGAAGTGGACCTTTCTATTGATGGGCATCAAAGGGCAGTCCCAGGGAGAATGGTTTTTTGCCTGAATATTTCTAATAATGCATTGCCCAAATAACTCAGAATGACAACCAGATTCTTGATAAGTCGACTTCTGCTGAGCTGTTAGCTTCTTTTTGTATATAGCAATCTCTCTAGTAAACTATTTAATGCAGCAAGAGGAGAAGATAGCAACAGATCTTATAACTGGCCAAAAAAATTCCACAGTTTAATCTAACAGAGTTGGGGTTAGACCTCAATGACATTGGCATTTGGATAAAGTTTGTCTTTGTTGACTTACTCCACTTGTGCCAGCCCAACCCCTTGTTTCTGGCCTGGTTGCTTAGCTTACATGTGAACCATAGTATAAGTGATAGCTGAGGACACCTCCATCCTAGTTCACCTATATTCTAACTCAAGAGTTTTGGAAAATGAACTTCTAGACTTTAGGAAGGCAAGATTATTGTGAGGTAAGAGTTGATGGTGTTGGGCTGGGAGCCCTTATTCCACCACTGGCTCAAGCCATAATTTTCATGAAGGATCACAGAATATGCCTTAGAGAAGAGTGCCTGGCACTTACCAAGGAAGACTTCATCATTTGACCAGGGAGGAAATGGGGCCTGGCGAGGGGATATGATTTATTGCATTCCTAGGTGAGTGAGAAGTCTAACTAGGACTAAGTCCCATGTATCCTAACTCCCAGTACAGGGCTGTTCCCGTGCAACTCTACTTAGACCAGTGGTTCCCAAACTTCAACCAGCATCAGAGTCATCTGGAGGACTTATTAACTGCCCTGACCTCTCCCAGAATTTCTAGGTCATTAGATTTGGTTTGGAGCCCACGAATTTGCATTTTTAATGAGTTTCAGTTGATGCTGATGCTTCTGATGAGGCCATACTCTGAGAAACACTGCTGTGGACAGTCTCATTCCCACTTATGAGCTCAACTGATCTTTGGGAGAAGAATAGAAGCCTGGACATGGCTTCTTGGAACAGAGATAGAAGTGTCTTCCTGGAACAGAAATAGAAGTTTGCTTTCTGTAGCTCCAAGATGAGACATAAGGAATTTGAAAGACCAAATATTTGGCATTCTTTCATAGATCAACCACCCCCTTGTGAAATTAAGAACCTATGAGGTCCTTATTTTCTGGCATAAAAGGAGGATTTGGAAAAGTACTTATATCTAACCCACAGGTACTTCCATTTCCCAGAACTAGTCCTCAGTGGACAATGCTTTTGCCGTAGTAGGAACAACTTCAGACACAGAAAAGTGTTCTGCCTTTCAGAGCACACCACCAAGACTCTTCAGATCTGAGAATGTCTGTTTGGCTGAGCTCTACATGCTCTCTGAGGCTGCTGGCAGAGTCAAAGCATAGATAGGAATAAGAGGAAATGAGCAGGAAATGGCAAGGGAAGGGAGGAGGATGAAAGAAATGCTGAGGAAATTGATAGAAGGACAATGAAGAGGTTGAAAAGAGACAGTTCTAGTCAAAGTGAGAGAAATAAGGACTTGTCAACTAACAGGAAATGATACACTTTGGCATTTGGAGTCAAAAGTTTTGAAGTCTAGCCTCAGCGCTGTAGGTGTGTTACACCTTAGATTTGTTACTTAACCCTTCAGAAACTCAATTTCTTTACTTGTGAAATGGGACTAGTAAAAGTACTAGTTATTTTTGGGGGGTAGTGTGAAGATGAAGTGAGATTATGTATGTAAAAGCCATTTGCAAACTATAAAATTCATTATTGAAGACCATTTTGAGTGTGTGTGTATTATTGCTCAAGCAACTGTATGAGCTTGCTATGCTAGAGAGCTTGCTGTAGACTAGGTACACCCATATATAATGGCCCTGCTCATTGGATGCTGTGCCTTTCCCTATTTAGCCAGGAAGGCTGGCATTCCCTCCTAGGATAGGAGACATGGGGAAGGTTTCTGGTGGCTGGGGATCCCCAGCACACACTGATACCCAATCAAGTCAACTTTTCTAGTTGTTTGTTGTCAGCTTTGCAACTGGACATGTAGTGGAAAGATTAAAAAAGTCATTGGTGCCTCAGGGAGCTGCATGTCCTTATCCTGGCTCTTTCTTTGCATCTTTGACAATCTATTAATCTCCACCCTCTACCATTTCACTGCTCTTCTCAACTAATCTGAACTGTTGAAACCAGCTTCAATCTTATCTTTTTCATCTTGATTTCTGCTTTAATTTTTAATTACCTGCTCTTGTGAGTCATTTTAAATGGATTTGATATGCCAGAGACTCTCTAAATAAATGAGATTCTAAATTAGTCATTATGTAATTAGACAAGAATTCAGTTATTTCTGAGCTTTAGATAAAAAAAGCTTTGGGCACCAATAGTTTAAAAGTCTGCTGCTTGGTCATTTGCATTAAAATGACACCTTAAAGAGATTGAATTTGAATTATATTACAATAGCTGGACTGTAAAGACTTTCCATTAAGGAGGACTAGATGACTTAAAAATATGTTGTATATCTGTTTTTTATGTTATTAAAAAGTCAGTACTTGGTATTTATCATCAATCTCACACTGGTAAGATTACAGATCATTATCACTGACACTGATTAGGTAGTAATTTTTTAACATTAAAAAAAAAAAGGCCATGATGCACTGACTGAAAGTCTTTAGGACTCAGTTTATTTCAGTTCCCCATGCCATATTAAGTGCCTTTATGAGCAAGATCTTTCCCAAAGATAAGAGCAATTACACTTTTATTTTATAATTTTAAAAGTACCATGTCATTCACTGTTCATATAATGTTAAATTTTAACTGACATCTGTAGTGATGTCACATTTTAGTTCAAATAACATGATTTACATTCACTGGCATTTTGACTTCAGATGCTTGTGATGATTTCCATAGTTTTCATCTTTGCTATAATTATAAACACATTTTTTCCCTTTATTGTCATTGTATGTCACATGTCCTCAAAGACCCATATTGTGCAGAGGAGGACTTAATGATGACTGGTTAATAGGCATGACTGAGGGAATTTCATTTCAATGTTTTAATAATTGGAGCATTTCCCTTTCCATTTCATCTAAACATGTCAGTGCTAGGGGCCTTTGTTTGCAAACTCAAAAAATCTGCAAATCAGCCATGCAAATGTGATCTAAAGTCCACGAGCCCACCAGGCTATTCACCAGCCAAAAACATTTGTGTTCATGTTTCCTGGATCCTTTACCTTCTCTCCTCCCTCCTCTTCTGCAACCTGGTCTCTCCAAGCCCAGGCTTCCCACATCAACACTACTATCTGTTTTGTCTATGCTTTCACTCATAACATTTTATATGATATTCTCTGTCCCCTCCATTCATGTATTCATTATTATTGATTTATTATTATTTATTCATTCAATAAATATTTGTTGAGCTCCAATGATGTTCCAGATATTGTTATAAGCATTGAGAATACTAGCTATCAGGCTTCTGGTCAAGATGGCAGTTTGGGAAACATGGCTCATTTCTTCACACAACCACATCAAAATTACAACTAAAATATGAAACAACCATCATTCAGAACCACCAGAAATAGGGTTGAGTGGGAGTCTGACAACTATGGAATAATAGAAAGCACATCCATTGAGACTGGTAGGAGGGGCAGAGACATGGAACAGGCTGGTCCCACATCCATGTGTGGTAGATAAAAATTCAGGAGGGATAACTCAGCAGCGAGAAGTACCAGCCCCACACCAGGTCCCCCAGCCCAGGGTTCCAGTGCCAGGAAGGTAAGTCCCCATAACTTCTGGTTGCAAAAACCAGAGGGGATTGAGTCAGTGGAAGAAAATTCTGGAGTCCCAAGCAGTTCCCCTTAAAGAACCCACATATAGACTTACTCAGACTCACTCCCTCTGAGCTCCAACACCTTGGTAGCAGTTTGAAAGCAGTGGCATACAGGGAGGAGCTGAAGTGTCTGGCATTAAAGCGGGAGCTGGGGGGCAGCTTTCTTCCAGACAGAAAGTCAAGCATAGGCCATTGTCCCTTTTCTGAGTACCCAACAGAGCCATAGTGCCAGCAGGTGGGTCCCATATCTGAGTCAACCTGGCTAATACTATTTGCCCTGCCATGGAGATCCCCAGAGACTGTACCACCAAAATTAAAGGCCCACCCATATATATTTTCCATATGAATGGCTAGCCTTGGCTCATGCTTCACAACTTCCTAAATCCTATCAAACAAGCAACAGACAGCCTTAGTAAGCCCTGCAGCCCCCATACCTCTTGCTAAGTGGTAACAGGCTTGGCACTAGCAGCAACCAGCCTAGATTCACAGCTTGGCTTCACCTTGGATCTCCAAGCTCAGCACAAGTAGCAGCCATCTCAAAATGTTTATAGCCCAGGCAGGGTGACCCTGCGCAGAACACAGGTGAGGGCTGACCTTGGCCTGTACCACCTGGGAAACCCAGGGCCAGCGCATCCAGTGGACAGCTATAGACCACATTGAAGAACCACCACCCTACCCTTGCACAACTGATCCTTCACAGAAGGTAGAGGTTGGTGGTAGGAACAGCCAGTTGTTGCAGCTGACTGACCTGGGTAAATCCCTCCCATTGATCTGCCAACAGCAATTAAGGCTCAACTACAAGAGGAGGGTATACTGAGCCCACATAGAGAGTGCACCTCAAGTACCAAGCTTGGAGATAGGGGAGGCTGTGCCACTTGACCCTATAGGACACCTACTACATTAGGCCACAGTACTAAGACAATGAGTCATAGCCACTCTATCTAAAACATAGAAATAAACAGAGGGAGGCTGCCAAAAAGAGCAGACAAAGAAACATGGCCCAAATGAAAGAACAGATCAAAACTTCAGAAAAAGAACTAAACAAAATGGAGAGTAGCAATCAATCAGATACAGAGTTCAAAACAGTGGTTATAAGGATGCTCAAGGAACTTAGTGAGGAGCTCAACAGCATAAAAAAAAATCTAGTTAGATACAAAGGATACACTAATTGAA
This sequence comes from Pteronotus mesoamericanus, assembly GCF_021234165.1. NCBI lineage: Eukaryota > Metazoa > Chordata > Mammalia > Chiroptera > Mormoopidae > Pteronotus > Pteronotus mesoamericanus. The sequence goes on along the minus strand of NW_026555265.1, from coordinate 7,184,211 downwards.
ATAAGGAACAGTTTACAGGGAAATGAGACTAGAGTGGATGAAGCCAAGAATCAAACCAATGATTTAGAATATAAGGAACTAAAAAAGAACCTATCAGAACAACAAGGAGAAAAAAAAATCTAAAAAATTGGGGATAGATTAAGGTGCCTCAAGGACAACTTCACGCATTCCAACATTCACATCATAGGGGTGCCAGAAGGAGAAGAGAAAGAGAAAGAACTTGGAAATCTGTTTCAAAAATAATTAACAAAAACTTACCTAAGTTGTTGAAGGAAATAGACATGCAGGTCCAGGAAAAACAAAGAGTCCCAAACAAGATGAACCCAAAGAGGACCACACCAAGACACATCATAATTAAAATGCCAAAGGTTAAAGATAAAGAATCTTAAAAGCAGCAAGAGAAAAGCAGTCAGTTACCTACAGGGGACTTCCAGTAAGACTGTCAGCTGATTTCTGAAAAGAAACTTTGCAGGCTAGAAGGGATTAGCAAGAAATATTCAGTCATGATAAGCAGGAATCTACAACCAAGATTGCACCACCCAGCAAAGATATCATTTAGAGTCAAAGGGCAGATAACTACCCTTTGCAAGAAAAAAACTAAGGGAGTTCATCATCACCAAACCATTATTATATGAAATGTTAAAGGGACTTATTTAAGAAAAAGAAGAATATCAAAACTATGAACAATAAAATGTCAATAAATACATATCTATCAACAACTGAATCTAAAAAACAAACTAAGTAAACAAGAAGAACAGAGAATCATGGATATGGAGAGTGTTTTGATGGCAGATGGGAGGGAAGTGGGGGGAATGGGTGAAGAGGTGAGAGGATTAAGGAGTACAAATAGGTAGTTACAGAATACCCATGGGGGTGTAAAGTACAGTATAGGAAATGGAGTAGCCAAAGAACTTATACCCTTGACCCATGGACATGAACAATGGTGCTGAGATTGCCTGAGGAAGTGGGGTGTTGGATAGAGGGGGGCAAACGGGAAAATTGGGACAACTGTAATAGCATAATCAATATAATTTAAAAAGAGAGAATATAGCTATGAACAAAACAGACAGAAATCTCTGTCCTTACAGGGTGACTTTCTGGTGAGGAGTCAATTCAAACACACACACACACACACACACACACACACACACACACACACACTCATACCCATACATTCTCTTTAGAGCAAATACAAAAAGTAGGTCTTCTATCTCTACTTATCCAACCCTCCTCATTTCTCTATAATATACTGTCTTTCTATTAAGCCTTCATCAATCCATTCTCTGGCCCAGTTCTGGAGGGAATTAATGACCTTTCCTTCATTCGCTTTTAGCTCTGTATTTTCATCTCTGACTGCTATAATTCTTTTAGCAGTGTACTTTGTATTAAAATGCTATTCATTTTACATTTTATGAAATAATATCTCATTGCTTATTTTATTTAATTCTCATAATAACCCTGGAAAATAGACATTATCATCTCTATTTTACAGATAAGTGAACAAGTAACTTTGCCAACTAGTGAATGTTAGCCAGTTTCCTCCCTTCCCCTCTTTCTCTTTTCCTCCCTCATTTGAAAACTTGATGAGCACAGATTTTGTACCAGACACAGTGGTAGCTCATGGGCAGGGGGAAAAGAGTATAATAATTAGGAAAGATTCATTGTTATGGTGGGATTATAGAACAGGGATGTGACCAAGTCAAGAAAGACAGAATAGACTTTCCTGAGCTCATAACAGATGTACAGAGTTAAAAGGTGATGGTGGCTTGTGGATAGGAGCGCATGGGAAATGGTCCAGGTAAAGGGAATAGATGGATAAAGAACTTGAACTTGTCTTCTGACTCTCAAAATCCAGAGTTTTTTCTACTATGCCATATCCTTTTTATAGCATTTTCTGTTATTAGGTTATAAGCTTTTTGAACACATTAAGCAATACTTACTTTTCATTCTCCACCACACTTAGCACAAGGCTGTGGCGGGTGCTCAGTATTTATTTAATTCAATTAAATAAATGTATTGAATCTGTAATAAATGGTTTCCCAGTGTCTATCAGCACTGTACTACAAAGACACTAAAGTGAAACATTGCGATTGAGAAAGTTTTATGTTTCTTTTAAGTACACACTCCTTCTTCTGAGTCCCATATCCCCAACCCTCCATTTCAACCTGGTTTTCCCTTAGACATTCAGACAGAAATCCCTGAGAGGCTGTGGGCTGGACTTTCAGAAATGTTTCTATGTTACGGCAAATAGTTTTGAGGTCATTATCCTTTATAACACAGGGTCATTTATTTTGTGATTTATAGTTTACAATGTATTTGTATATATATTGTCTCATTTGGTCTTAACTGGTAGAAGTTATTTTTTCCCCCATTTTTATAGCTGGAGGCAGAGAGGTAAGAGAAAGGCTCAGGGACCCTCACTGTAAGCAATGAAAGCAAAGCTTCTACTAAAGGTTGAACTAGAGTCTAAGCTGGAGACCTTACTACTCCCTGTCCAGGGACCAGACTATACAGAGGCTTATAGTGAAGTGGTTTGTGAGTAAAGAGTGGAGCCTGAGTGCCTAGGATTGATTCCTGTTTCTGTTGACCTACCTTGCGCAATGTATTAGCTCAGGCTGCCATAACAGAATACCCTAGGTGGTTCATGAAACAACAGAAATTTCTCACTGTTCTGGAAAAGTGAGGTCCAAGAGCAAGGTGTTGGCAGGGTTGGCTCCTGGCTTGTGGACGGCGAGCTGCATTCTCTCTGTGTTCTCACAGAAAAGCAGAGAGAGAGGGAGTTCTGGTGTCCCTACCTATTCTTACAAGGGCACCAGCCCTGTTGGATTAGGGCATCACACTTATGACTGCACTTAACCTGAGTCAACCTCTTAAAGGCTCTATCTGCAAATGCAGGCACATTGGGAGACAGGGCTTCCATGCACGAAATTTTGGGAGTTCAGTCTATAATAGGCAAGTTCGCCCTCTCTGCCTCCCTTTCCTTGTCCATTAAGTTGGGCTAACAACAGTACCTACCTTATTGCCATAGGGACTAAACGAGTGGTACTTGTAAGTGCAGAGATGAAGCTATGCCTGGTCTGCAGGCATTCCATGGCCATAAGTTGTTACATACATTTTTAAACCAATTTTCACTTTATAGTCATTACTTCTTAAACTATACAATGCATCTCCAGATATTTCATACAATGAACCGACTAAGTCACTACTCCCTCTCGCCTCAGAAAATGACTATAAAAACAAACAAATGAAAAACACCATCTCTCTGGAAGCACATGCCGAGTTTTGTTCAGGGTTTCCTTTTTTTTGCATACATTGACGCTGCCTCTGCTTTGTCATAGAACTTCCCTGACTTGGTTACTTGCTCCCTCACTTTTATTTTGGTCAACATATCCCAGGAGCACCGAGAAATATAATCAATGTGAGATTTTTCCAATGCTTAGAACTTTTTCTTTATATTTTATAACTAAATCCTAGGCTCCAGCCAATGTCAACTTTCTGGGGACCCTGGGATTATGAGGCCAAGGTGAGAAGAGTACCAAAGGGTCTGGCTAAGAGGAGGAAAGAGAAAAAAAAGTTACTTAAATACAGAAAGAATAGGTTTGTTTTTTGTTTTTGTTTTTTTTTGTGTGTGTGTTTTTTGGCAAAGTTATGGGTCTATACAAGTAGCACAGTATTTTACACAGAGCCTAAGAAATGTAAGTTATTACTTTATACATAATTCTCTTAAGTACTTCACCTGAGTTAGAGTTCAACTTTTTAGCATTATAGTGCCTCCATCTCCAAGGGAAAGTACTGATTTCTTAACTTCTCTTTGGAACTTTAAAATGTGTCAAACTCAGAAGAATATTTTTGTGGGGAAAACTTCTACACAAGAGGATAAGGCACAGCACTGGCCTGAACTTAAAGTGACCATTACACTCCTTTTAAATTCCAAGAGATGAAGTTCTTAGAGCAAAACTTTGGAAGATGTTAAGCAAGGTCACTCACTTTACTCACATATAAAAGCTAGTCTGGCCATTTTCAGACTTAAGAAGTACAAGGCCACAGGAAATACAAAAAACCCCCCAAAAAACCCAGGTGTGCTTCTCTTTCAGCCAAGTCAAACACAGGTCCTTTGTGTACATTCAGTTCTTTGAAATGTACTAGAATTATTTTAAATTCTACTCTTTTAGCACCTAAAAACTAATCTGCTTAATTCTCTTGACAAAGAGTAGGTAATGCCTGCTCAATAAGAGGAGTTGTTAAAAGTCTAGCTTTACCTGGCAGTTTGGATTATTGGTATTACAAAGCAATTATTTAAAGTGGTAGCTCCTATGGTGCATTTAAGTATTTTATAAATAATTAACTGCTTGAGAGAGCTGGGAAACAGACTCTGGAAATAGAAATATGCATTCCAGGTAAAGTGTTTTTTTCTAAGAAAGGAAAAATAGAGTCTCAGAGGTTCTAAAGTTTTCTCAAAGGGGAAAGAAGTTTCTGTTCACAGAAAGATCTCAGGAACAATATACTGTGAAAAATGAGGCACACAGCTGTACTCAACTAGCCTTTGTTGCACCTGATATGGGCCAAGCCTCAGATGGGTACATCAGGTATTACTGCGTTTAATCCTTCAAACATCCCCTTGCCAATTAAAGGAAATTAGGATTAGAATTTTGCAATGATTTTCAGGACTTGTTGGAGCTGAGTTTTGAACTCAGGAAGGGGTCGTGCTCTTTCTATATTGGACAACGTCAATCCAAAAACTGAGAGAAAGTGATAAGGTTACCTGGAGGGACTGCTTCACGTCAACATGCTTTTCCTCAATTTCTTTGCCTTGTTTCCTTAAAAAGGCAAATTTCTTTAAAAATATGGATGACGTGTTGCAGTCAGTCAAGGCCAGGCAGGTCCATTGTGGATTCAGATGGAAGAAAGTGCACAGAGCAGTGGAGATGCTGGACATGCCTTTATTCACAGGTGGGCAAGCCACGCACGCTGTAAGCTGCGTTCTGTCTGCGTGTCCAGCGAGCAGTCTCTACCCTCCTAAGTACTAGACACAACAAAGCCGTCAAAATCCAGAACATGATATAACATAGCATGATTCTGTGCACGCGAGCCTACCTCATGTTATTGGTATCATTTATTGGACCCAGTCTCAAGGCTATGAGAACACTGCTTATCAGGTCCATTCAAGGTTGTGAGAAACTGCTTCCCTTAGTTACACAGACACCTGGGTGAGGAAGCCAGACTGCCTCCATCTACCCTACAGATGATTTTTTTAGGGTTTTTGTTTTTGTTTTTTTAACTGGGTAATGACCCATAAAAAGGTCAGGAAAAATGGTTGTCTCATTGTGGTATCTTTATTTAGACTATAGAAGTTTATTTTGCATTATACAGACTTATGAGTTATAGAGCCCAGGGGTACAGGGGATGGCAGGGAATGAGCTTAAAGGCAAATATATCCAAGCACTTTCAATTGAGTTATACTACAGGCTATAATAAGATGGAAACTTATTGATGAATTTCAGTTTTAATACTCACTAGAACAAGACATGTAGCTAGTTGCTGCATTGCATTAATACTGGCCTGTGAGAGCCTGGGAGTTCCAATGTTCCATTTTGGCCTTTTCTTATTAGGCATTATAATCTAGAGGTCTGTCATAGGATGATAGCTTGATTTGGGTAATCAGATCCTCTGTTGCCAAGGCTGCCAAGATTCTGAGAAACTGGATGTTATTTGCTACGCAGGGTAGAATTCAAGGTGATTTTCATATAGGAGCCACAAACACCATGGGACAACTTATTGAAACAAAGGAAGGAGCCAAGATCTGGAGAGGGAAGACCACAGGTCTTCGTTCTCCTTGGCTCCCCATACCAGGCTGGCTTGAGCAATTGTTAGTCTTGCTCCTGGAGAGTTTTCTCATCTGCAAAATAAAGATAGGTGATAGCACCGACTTTGAAGAATTGAGCCTAAAATAAGGTAACTCTCTCTCTCTGACACACAATCTGCTAGGCCTGGCTGGAGCACAGACATACATTGGGCACAGCCCCACTACAGTCCAAGAGGAGGGATAAGGCAAAGGGAAATGCATTGGGGGTACAATGTGGTAAGGCAGCAATTTTATAAACTGATTACTAAAATTCTTTGGCACACAAAATTATATATTTTTTGCTGATCTGTCAAAAAAGTAGGTATAATTTTGACTCATTCACACCGGACAGCTATTGTTGTGTTGGCTTTTGTCATTTTTTTTTTGTTTGACAACCTAAGGGAAAAGAGGTCAGTGCCCCAACTAAATAGTCAGGTATTGCATGTTTTAAAAATTCTTACTGCACACTGGTTGAAAATCTCTGGTTTAGGGGAAAGATCACCAAGAGAAATTAGGGATATTCCTAACCTTTGAGTTGGACCCTAAAAAAGATCTCTGGGATCTAGCCACATGGAAATGTAAAGAGAGGGAAGAAGGATGTGTATTCCAGGCTAAGGAATCAGCAGGAGCAAAAGCATGTAGGTGGGCTTTTCCTGAGGGGAATCGAAGTAAGAGATTTGGCTACCACAACTGCTATATCTTCTCTCTGCCTTCTGCAAAGTCAGCTCAGAAGCTGTTCATGAAAAAAGGTAGGTGTGGTGGAGAAAATTTCCAGCTCTGACCTATGTTTCCCAGGCATCATTTGTCTCCCAGGCTTGAATCCCCCTGTCACCCTTCCTCGCTCTGTAGTCCACCAGTCATCCGGGTGGATTTTATGTGTATCATTTACCCCCTCAGATAATAATCACTGTTGTCATCACCTCAGTGCTTAAGGGATCATTGTAGTACCTGTTACTCAATCCAGTGCTAGTTTTCTTCTGTGACAAAGTGATCAGTGAACTGTAAAGGGAAGCAACTTCAGTTAGAGTCATGAAAGAAGGTGCCTTCTTGAATCCTACCTGTGCTAATATCTTGACAGTTACCTTTGGGTATGTTCAGACTATGTAATTAGTTTTGTTTTTCTCCCCACCTCCATTCATCAGACTGTCACTGAGCAGGTTGCAACTGTCCATGTGAATGGGTTATAAGGGTCTTTGCCTTTAAGATAGTCTACACGGACTAAGACAATACAAAACAGAAAGTGATTAGGAGGACAAGAGAAAGACAGAATCTTTTGATGTTAGTATAATGACAGCCTTCTGTATCTTCCCCCGACCCCAATCCCACACCTACCCCCTTGAGTGGGTGTTAAAGGGCCTGTTCAGGAAGAAGTAGAATTAAACTTAAGCCTGGAAACATGGTGAGGGTTTAGTTACCTGGGTTCCTCACCCTCAGAGACTCACATAAACTCCTTGGAATATTTGCTTTTTTTTTTCCCCTATGAAAATCTGCATCTGGCCCATGGTTGGAGAGTAATAGGGAAAACTAGCTTTTACCTCTTAACCCACTTCGTGACTCGAGCTTTGTTGTGCGGGCCAGTGCCTCACAGTTACAACTTCACTAAGTGATGATGAGACTTTTCAAGGTTCTATATCTACCTGCTTGCAAAAGTATATAATTCTGTCTAGAATATTAATTAACTTCATAAACTTATAGAATTATATTAAAATGTTATTTTTTTAGGTTGAATTTTAGCCTGATGACTTCCCTTAACTTCACGGGGGTTTTGGTGTCTATTTCCTCAGGATGAATTCCAAACCTACTCTTGGAAAAAGGTAATGAGGATCTACCTGTCAGCACTAAACAATGGATTTCATCTCACTCCTGACCACCCTCTCATTACAGATGAGGAGTATATCATAAATAGAGCCATAAGAAAGCCAGACCTAATGGTAAGTACACTCATGACTACTGCTGATGCAAGAAATATTAAATCTTTTCCCCCAAAAATGTAAGATTAAATTCAGAGCCTCCACTGCGCTAATCCTGAGTTGACAGTGTAGGATATCATAAGCGCTTATGTGCAACCCTGATGACAACCTTGGATAAGGTACTCAACTTTGCCTACCTCTAATATTAACTATAAAATTTAATAAGTTAAGGAATACAAAGGTTTATATGGTGCCTTGTGTACAGTAGATGCTCAGTACATATTTGCTCTTGGTAGCATCAAAGCCTGTATTGTAATCTATGCAACAGAACTTATTTTACAGTAAAAATGATCACCCAGGAATGACCCACAGAGTCTGCTATGCCTGCAAGGTGACCTTATGTTGAATCTGTCATTCAAATGCATTTGAGGTACTCCTACCTCTCTATATTAAATGAGTACTGCTTAGATTATGATTAATTAACATTCATATCAAAAATGTATTTTATAAGACAGATAATTTTCTCTTTAATTTATATATGTGTGAACAGCTGTTTAAATTAGTTTTATGAGCTTAAGGTCAATTTAAAAAAATAACAGTCAATTGTTGAGCAGTTTCTGTATTGTCAATTGTTATTACCCAAATTGAACAAATAAAACAAAAACAAAAGAGGTCAAGTACCTCTAATATGTTGCTTAATCTTTTAGGTGGCCATTTGCCTGGAAAAATAAACATCCCAGGCCTGACATCTTCATTTACCAGCATAAGTCATATGCAGTTTGGCTAGTTACCTTGAGTTTCTTATTTATAAAACAAGAGTAATAACTCCATCTTTGCTTGTTTCTCAGGGCTGTGTGAACCTAAAATGAGAAGGTGGATATTAAAGTGATTTGTGAACTGTAATGAGCTATATTCTTAAAGGGCTGAAACTTCAATTAAAATTGGAGGAGATGTCACAGGCTAAGCCATGATAACACAGATGGCAGTAACAAAAAGACGAAATAGATAACCTGTCAGGGCCATTTAGGGGGAGTTGGAGACTGCAGCACAAGAACTTTGTCAAATTTGCAAATGCAAGCTAAGAGGAAACTCCAAGAAGCAGTGTTGTATGCAAGATCAAAACCCAGTGCTTACAGGGTGTTCTTACAACGTATTTCAATAAGAAATGAAGAGTAGGAAGCCTGGGGAGGGTAAGCTTCCTTGTTCTGAGCAGAAAGACGAAATTCATCCCACTGCAGGGCCCTGATTTTCTAATTACTATTTCCTAGTCTCAAGTTCCTGGAAATGGGCAAATAAACTCCACACCTTGCAAATGTAACGCTTTCTCTCTTACCAGCTTCTGGAGCCTCAGAAGGTGATGAGGGAAGCAGAGAATTTCTTAGGCAGCGATCTTTCCTGCTAGGGGACTCTCAAAGGTATTTAAAAGGTCTGTGACAAGTCATTCTTCTAACTCTGTGAGGAATGGCCTTAGAATTGTCAGGAGTTAATGGAATTTTCTACTTTCTGGCCTGAGGTAACACCAGTAACCTCTTTGTTTTTCATTATTGCTGCCTACTGCTGCTGATTTTTGTGTCTTTTATGTTTAATAAATTTTTCAATCTCAGTTTGTGGTTTTACAGCCTCTTGATCCAGGTTCTCTAATTTGGCAGGGGCCTCAATTCTATCATCATTTGTCCTTTAAAATTTTTCCAACGTAGATTTTGAACTTACAGACTTAATAAGGTAGAGAACCCTTCTTTTATACAATTTGAATCCTGGAATTTCCAGACCTTCTGAGACAAGCTTGACTATTAGATCATTCGAGAAACTGGACTTTGGCTCCAGATGGACTTGAGTTCAAATTCTAGTCTTGCTTCTTAATAGGTGTAATCATGGGCATGCCATTTAATCAAAATGAACTTTGGAGGAGAAGTGAAAATAAAAACAATATCTGTCCTATCACAGGGTGATAAAAGATAGACTAAAGATAAGGTGTAAACAGCTTCCAAGTACTCAATAAACAGTAACTATGGGCACAGTCCAGTTCCATTTGCAAAACTGTGGGAAATACTAGAAAGAAAAGGAAGATGTGAGGCAAGAAACTTGAGTTTTCAAGATGGGTTGTGGCAGATAACACACCCGAGGCTGGTTATCATCAAATACTCTTCCTCACTCCAACTTGTAGCTTGTGAAGGAGGATGACTCATTCCCAGTGGTAACTGATTTCAACTTTTCATACTGAAAATTAATTGGAAAATAAGATTTATTTTTTAAAAAGTTGTTATGCAGTCAACTTAACAAATAAATCCATTTTGTAAAATAGAAAAATATAGCATTTAACATTTTTAGTTGGTAACTATGTATGAGTGTGCATGTGTTTATGCACTGTGTACACATACATGCATTTATTGAACAGGGTTCAGATTCATTTGAGGCAACCTCAGTTATGGAACTGAGGGATTTAAACTCTACTTCTAGTTGACAGGTGGTTGTATGGAACATTCTATTATTTAATACAAAACGTATTGAGCACTTACTATATGCCACCTTTACGCCCTTCCCAGTTTTAGTGTTTATCTAGTGGTTATACCGACAATAATATTTATAGGTATAGGACATATTCAGAGGAGTTACAGTGAAACTCAGAAGTAATCTGGCCAATTGCCTCCATTTATTCATGGGCAAACTGAAGTGCAGAGAAGTTTAGTTGAATTCCTCAATGACATAATTACTGGAGTAGCTATGAAAGAAAGTCTTGAACACTGTTTTTCAACTTTGGCTGCACATTAGAAGTACCTGAGGAAATTTAAAGATATTTATGCCCAGGCTGCACCCTAGACAAATTAAGTCAGAATCAGTGTCCTTGTTGATGGTGATGCGCAAAATGCGGTCATACCCATTGCTCCACAGCAATACGACAATCTCACTGTTTTTCTGTGCTTAATTAGATCACCAGCTAATGGAAATTCAGATTCATATACAAAGTTGCTTAAGGAAATCAGAAACAAAAAGGTGTAATCAATACTCTGGTTTCTCTTGGGATCGTATAAATCTTTTGCCTTTTACAAAAAGGTGTAATTGCCATAAGCATTAACCGTTACTTCCTTTCCCACTACCGCTGTCCTCAACGCGCCACTTCCTGCCACACTTTTTCTTTCAATAACCCCCTCACTCTCTTCCAGTACCTGCTGCCAGCTTCATCTTTTTCGTGCCCCTTCTTTAGGCTACTCTGCAAGTTCACTGACTCTAAGATGAAGTCCTAAATACCTCATTCTAGCATTTAAGGCAGTGTAATCTCATCTTTATTTATCTTTCACCCTCATTCTCCATTCCTCCAAAGGGCACACTCACCTGCCCCTCCCCCACAACTAACTTGTGCATAATTTCTTTGAAATACTCTCTTGCTTTCTCATCTGAGCAAAATTCTTCCCATCTTTCAAGGCTGCAGCTCAGATGTCATCGACGATGCCTCTGTCATCTGCCCTCTCCATATTTCTACAGTATTTCAATGCTGTATTTTTTACTTTATTGCATTTTTATTTCTTTGACATGTACATATTTGATGGTATGATAAAGTTTTCTTTTTTGTAATATGTATTTTTCCTTGTTAGGTTATAATGTAGTGCAATACAGAGACTGAGTTTTATTCATATAATATCCATGTAGTAGTCCCCTGATATAGATTGATTGAATGATTACTTCTAATGAAATTGGAGTGCCATTTGTGTAGTGAGAAAAGACAGGATAAGTTGGGAAAAGATAAAATGTTAAATAAGTATAGTAGGGCTCTATCTTTGCTTCTCCTGCAAATGCTTCTTTAGCCATTGAGCTGCTATATATTTGACGATCCTCAAACTAGAGACTTTCTTTGTACTTTTCTTTTGTAGGTGAGATGCATAAAAGTGCAGAAAATAAGATATGTTTGGAACAATTTAGAAGGACAGTTTCAGAAAATTGGGTAAGTTCTTTCAGCAATTTTATCCAAAAAAAGAAAAATATTATCTCAGAAATAGTATTGCTAAATATGTCTTTCTTCTCTTTATTATTTTAGCTCTTTGGAAGACTGGCTCAGTTCTGCCAAGATACATCTAAAATTTGGATCAGGTTTAACAACAGAAGAACAAGAGATTAGGTACCATGCACCTTGTTACCTAAACCTGTTCCAAAGGACCCTTACCAGTTAGCCAAACAGAGAACCCAGTTAACAGTCATCTCAACTGGTTAATATCAGGGAACATTGTAATGCTCTACTTAATAGTATTAAACTAAACGCTTTCACATATATCATTTCACTTTATCAGAGCAGCTTTGTGAGGCAGGTAGAATAGACACCCTCTTCATTGCAATGTAACAGATGAGAAATCTGAGGCTTGCAGAGGTTTAATGGTCCACACAAAATCACGCAAATGGGAAATGATAGAGAAATAACTGAGTCTCACGTTTCTGGCTGTGGGTTTGATGCTCTTTATATTCTACACAAAGCTTCTCAAGATTATTATAATAATAAGGTTGAGCCAGTTTTGATTATAATCAGGAAATATATATTATGCTATGATAACATAGTTGAATGATAATTGTGGAGCAGCAGAAAAATATCATGCAAGGCCCGTAGCTCCACTATTCCAAATCAGTCACTGGGCAGAAGAGCAAGTTTTAGGAAAGGCGTTGTACTGAATATCAAAAGTCTGTGGCTTTGGGCAAAGAGTTTCTCCACTCCTGGCTTTTGTTTCCTAATGGTTAAGAGGCGGAAGAGAACTCTATAAAGGTCTTGCTGGTTCTAAGTTTCTATGATACTCACATGCCCCTCTACCCCATTTCCTGTACTTTAAATAGATATAGAGCTTTGTAGCATCAGCATCACCTGAGAGCTTGTTAGAAATGCAGAATCTTAGGTCACATCTCATCCCTACTGAATCAGAATCTTCATGTTGACAAGATCACAGAGTTATCTGTGTGGACATTAAAGTTTGAGAAGCACTACTCTAATACATTCGACCAAACTATTTGATCTGAATATTTTTGTATAAGTCACGGAGAAAGTGATTGATGTTCTCAACAGCAAAATAGCTCATAAAAGATTATTGCTGTAATAATCAAAGAAACACATCTTCGAGTTTTCAATTAAAGGGCTCTGTATAATTCTGGGCAGAGCTCTTTTTGAGAACACAACACCTTCTCACTCACACTGAGACAAATTTTGCAGCCTCCTAGAACTGATTGGGAGTAGGACGGCAGGTTCAGGACCCCTTACCAGTAGAATTACTCTCTCCTGCTGATCCCTCCCTCCCACTTCTATGGAGCCAGAGTCAGGGAGAATCAGAGTTGAGAGAATGCCAATCCCGAAACACTTGAATGAGACAATCTCTAATATTAAATACCCAAATTACCCTGAGGGAAATATTTAGACCTCAGAAAGAGTCTAGTTTCATAGATGCAATATGATTATGTTTATTGTTTTGGTGCCTAGGAACCCCCCTCCACTCCAGTTATTTTGAGAAGGATGTGGGTGTTATGTAATAAGAAAGGCTTATGTTGATCCCACAAGTGAGAAGGTAGACATGAAATAGAGCTTTTTTTGAAGGGGCAAGAAATAAGTTTCATTTTTGTTATTAGTAACTGAGTGATCTGTGATCTCTCCCTATAGGAGGTTAATATGTGGCCCTAATAGTATTGATGTTGAAATCACACCAATTTGGAAACTGCTCATCAAGGAGGTAATATTACTTTCTTTCAGTGCTAGATAGAAAAGAAAGAAGTTTGGTTGTGGTCAAACGATCAAGAATACTACTTATTAATAGGTAACTGTAATTTCGGATATTTTAAAAGAATGACAAACATATGTTTTATATCACTTTTTACTCTTTTTCTCGAAGTCCATCTTTTGCACACGTTGCCTGGCACTGTATAAAATACGATGCTCATGTGTCTACTTACTCCCTACTGACTGTATAAAGATGAATTCTTTTTCTTTTTTAATCCTTTGTTTCTTAGTCTGTCTCAAATTTGTGAAATTAAAATAATTTAAGAAATCAAAAAATCTATTTTTTTCTTATGGGAAACATACAATTTCCTGAACATCCAAAATTATAGAAAGAAAAACATCTGTTTAGCCTTATTAGTTCTACTGATCTCAAAGTGTGTGAGGGAGAAAAAGAAGGATTTGGCCTTTACTTATTAAACTGAATGTTTCCTTTTTGGCTCTATTACTGGGCTTATTTTTTATTTTATAGTGATTATTCAGAAATTATAATCATACAGCTGTGCTCTGGGTTTTCTCCTGCACTTGACCTCCACTCCTTCTTGCCTTAAAAAAAAATCTTATACACTTAAGGTACTTTCCCAATATTTCTAGCAAGCTCTCAGGCATGAAAAAAAGCAAAAGAAACTGGTAGTCAGAACTCCTGTGTACTTCTTCCCTAACCAGAGGCAAGAATTACCATTACTGTTTAAGACAGAGGGGAATTTGAATGACACAAAATGTTTTCAACCATGGCAGGATTACCACTGTTGGAGTTAACCTCTACTTTCTCCTAGTGTTATAGATGCTCAGTTATAGCATACCACTTGCAACTTTGCTCTTTGCTTATGAGAAAATACCACCTTCAACTCATCCATTAATCTGAAAAAGTACTTTAACGGCTTCAAATATGGCAGATATTGCATCATAGAGAACTGTAGACTAGAAAGCATTTTAACTTCATAAATTTGAATATTCCATTCTTCTGAAGGCCAGTGAACTGGCCATGATAATATCTACTCCTTACATAACTGTTCTGATGGTCAACATGAGGATATGCGTGGCACTACTTTGTAAATTATAAGGGCAGCAGTGTTTGAAAGTAGGTGCTCTGGAGTCAGATTGTCTGGGTTCAAGTCCTAGTCTGTGATAGTCACAGCTGTGTGATCTTGGGCAAGTTTCTAAAGATCTAAGTTTCAGTTTCTTCATCTTTACGATGGAGATAAGTAATGACATCTGGTTAATAACGTAATTATGGGAATTAAATGAGCAAATTCAGGCAAAGCTGCTTAGTGCAGTACTTGGTACATGGCAATTGCTGAATAAATATAACTAGAATAGGAGTATTGTGTGGCATGACTTATGTCAAAGAGATAATTATGAAAACAAATGTCAATGAATAGCTAAGTGTGAAGCCTAAATATCTCCCTTGTCTTCTTGTTTTTGTGCCTGCCAACAGGTTTTAAATCCATTTTACGTATTTCAACTCTTCAGTGTCTGCCTGTGGTTTAGTGAAGACTATAAGGAATATGCTTTTGCCATCATAATTATGTCTGTCATTTCCATCGCCTTGACGGTGTATGATCTTAGAGAGGTAAGTTTTTTGACTAATCTTACGGTCTCAGAAAGAGAGCAGTAGTAACTTTATTGAAATTCTGTTGGAAAGGAAAATCAAGAAACAGTCACTGCCCACTCATAATAAATGAGACCACATTTGTAAATACCTAGCACAATAGCTGTTGCCCAAAAACTGTCCTTTTCTCACATTCCAGTTCCTAAACTTTCAAGTTATTTTTGCCCTCTCTTTGACTTACTCAGCCTGATTAGCCAGAAGATGATGCAAAGATTTATGAATTGTGAATAAGTGAAAAAAATAGAGAGAGAGAATACTGATGGATGTTGAAGACAATAGAAAAGGGGTGGAAAATGGAGGAGTCTCTTTAACATTAATTTTTTGCTTTTTGTGTTTGGTTGGTACTTACTTGTCAATGCCCCAATTCATATCATGGCTTTCTTTAGGTCTACATCAGGGGATGTAGGTGCTTTTGGAAAAAAAAAAATCACATAGAGGGATCGGTTGTTTGCACTATAAACCAATACCAATATCATCTGGGCAAGCTTTCTATATGTCTCTGGTCCCATTATTTGAAATTAAGATTCCAAACCAAATTTCTCAAGTTTCTGAGATGCCTAGTGGCCCATATTCTACTTTTCCTCTGATTCAGCAGACAGTCTTATCACTTGTTTTATAAAGACAGAAGCCATAAAGCAGGATTTGCTCAACTCACCCTTTGCAACTGCCAAATGACCCTTGTCTCCACCTCCATCCTGCCTTGATCCCTCATTACAGAGGAGAAAGTGCCCTCTGCCTGTCTTGAGATAGCATCCTCTCCAGCCTTCTCAGAGCGCTTATTCAGTCAACAGATGACCCCTTCTCGTTCTCTCTCCTTGATGCCTTCTCATGAGCCCTGAAACACACTCAGGCTTCTCCCAACTTCAAAAGAAATGAAACAATCTTTTCTCTTGAACATTCTGTTACCTTGACCTACTAGTCTATCTCTCCTCTCCCTTTTACAGAAAAATTTCTTGAGTTCTTTGTGCACACTGTCATCATTTACTCATCTCCCTCTTACTTTTCACCTATTCTGACCTGGATTACTCTCTCATGAATCCATTCAAACAACTCTTGTTAAGGTCACCATTATGATCTTAAGGCCCATAGACAGTTTTAATTTTTTTTTTAAAAATTCTGTTTTACAACTAGTTATGTTTTCTTAATAGAAGGAGCAATATATATGGACATGATTAAAAAAATCCAAACAGAATAAAACAGGGTAAATGAAAAGTAAATATTCCTCCCATTTTAGTAGTCCCCATTGTCAGGTTTCCTTTCAAGAGGCATCTACTGGGACCAGATGTTCTATATACTTTCAGCAATATTAAACACATATACATTAATTTGTTTTACACAAACAGAAGTACACTATCTATACTGATATGCACTTGCACCTTTTTTCTGAGTAAATCTTGAATATCTTCCTATAAGTGCACAAATATATTTTCTCTAGGTGTACCATAATTTTTAAACCAGTTTTATATTGATGGATATTAGGCTGTTTCTAGTCTTTTGCTATTAAAATAATGACACAATGATGATTCTTGCATGTGCGAGAATCTTTTCATGAATCCACATATATGTATGTTTATAAATATATACAAATTACAAGTATATAATTTATATTACATATAAATACATGTGTATGTAACAGGTATATATATATATGCTTATCTATGTCTATATTAAAATTACCTAGTCATGAGCTAGGTATAATATTTTAATAAATGATGTCCAAATGTCTTTTAAACAAGTAATACCAATTTACATCCTACCAACAGTTGATGAGGTGTTTGTTTTCCTTATCTTTGCTAATATAAACAAAAATAGAATCCCATAAATGTAATAGCATGTTTTCCACTAGGAGTTGAGCACTTACTCATGTTTTAAGCTATTTGCATTTCATTTACTACAAACTGTAGTCCTATGCTTCATTAATTTTTACTGGGTTGTTGGTCTTTTGCTTGCTGATTTTACGGTCCCCTTCCCGCAGTGGACACTTATAATCCCAGCACACATTTCACTCAACTTCTCAGTTGTGTTTGGCACAGCTAACGGCTCAAGTACTTTTTTACCAAGTACTCTTTTCCTTTGGCTTTGTTGACAGCACGCTCTCCATGCTCTCTAGTTGCTCTTTTCTATTCTCATTTCAAGTTTATCCTCCTCCACCTGGCCCCCCTTTAAAAAAAATGGGTGTCTCAAAATTAAAACAATATGAAAAGGTAGACAGTGCATGTTCCATCTTGTATATGCTGTGTGTTCCTTCTTCCTCTCCCCCTTCCATTTGTTCAATCACTTTTATTAGTTTCCAGGGAATTCTTCAAAAAATTTTTTTTGGCAATTAAAGCAAGTATAAATATCTAATTTTGTTTTTCGTATTTTCTTATGTAAAGGTAGCAGAATTATATTATTTTCTACCTAGCTTTATTATTATTAACAATATGTCTTGAGGGTTTTTCCCCATATGACTACATTCAGAGATCCTTCATTATTTTTACAGCTGCATATACCAATGACTCCTAAAGACATATGCTAATGAATTTTAAATCTATCTATCTATCTATCTATCTATCTATCTATCTATCTATCTATCTATCTCTCTATCTATCTATCTCAAGTCTAATACCTCTTCTGAGTTCCAGACTAAGATCCCACAACCTATTTCTTTCAATGTCACTCCTTCAGGAAAGATTTCTACTGCTTCCATTTGCTATATATGCTCCAAAAAATGCCTTATTTTTTTTCCTTTTATTTCTGATTGTAATGATAAATTTACATATATGGGTATTTGATTAAGTGTATTACTCTGAGAGGGTTGTAAACTCCTTGATGATAAGAACCAAATTTTTTTTTATTGTTGACCATTAATTCTATCCCCAACTGTTAGCATATAGTGCCAGGTACATAAAGTTTGTTCAATAAATGTTGAGTGAGTGTATAAGTGAATAAAGGAATGAGTTAATAGCAGAATACTCTTTCTTTACCATTATCTATTCTGTTAATCATTCTTAGGACATATTAATCATATTTGTAAATGATTTAAAACTAAGAGATTTAAAGAGTATCTTAAATGACAAAATCAGAATAAAAAAAATATGTACTAAATGATGGGGAACTTTAGTCCCCCAGGACCTCGTAAAGGTTTCTCACACAAAGTTGCTTAATAAGTATGAAATCAAACATAATTTTATTTTATTTTTCTTTTGTTTCTTCTTATTGATTCACTCTCAATGTCCCATATATTTAATATATTAGAATGATAAATACTACAAGAAAATTGTAGGAACCACCAAACTTTTTATAAAGTTATAGATTAAGAACTCTGATGTAGGATGTCCCAAAACTGAAGTAAGTCTAGTTCTTGAAGATATTTAGTATAAACATATATCTGAATGACCGAAGTTCTTGATATTATTTATCTACTTAAAAAACTGAACACAAATTTATGGATATCAAAAACTCTTTTGTGTGGAAGAGCATGCTGGGAAATTCCTTTCTACTAAAGAATATATACCTCTTACTGCTGGGTGAAGAGCACAAATTGAATGCTTTTATAACTGAGTAATAAGCTACTCAGTCTTGTTTTTAGCCAATACATCCAGTCGGCAACAAGATAGTGCTCCATCTTTAAAGAAAGCTAGCACTGTACTGAATAATACCTGGGACCAACTCTCAAATAAATAAGCCTCTTTCTATTTTTCCTCCTTTTCAGCAATCTGTGAAACTCCACCGTCTAGTTGAGTCACATAATAACATTACAGTCCCTGTATGTGGGAGAAAATGTAAGTATCATTAATTTATATCTATGTATTGTTTGTATGGAATCAGAAAAGTATTTAAATTTATATTTCTAATGGTTCCTACTACTCTCTTTTCATCGCTTCCTGTGCGTTTAATTAAAGAGATAAGAAACTGAAGTTCTTTTCATCTTAAAAAACCCCCAGGTTTATTGAGGTAAAATTGACATAGTATAAACTGAACATATTTAAAATATACAATTTGATAGTTTTGATGCTCCCCCATGAAATTATCACCAAGATAAAGATAATGACTATCCATTATTCCCCAAAGTTCGCTTGTGCTTGATTATAAATCTTCCCTTTTAACCTTTCTACCTATTGCCATCCTCAGGCAACCGGTTTGCATGTTTAGAATTTTGTATGAATGGTATTGTACAGTATGAATATTTTTGTCTTTCATAATATATTTTGGGTTAATTTTATTGGGATTAATGTTTATAAATATTTTAAAATTTATCCATTTTGTTAAGTATGTCAATAGTTCATTTGTTTTATTCCTGAGTAGAATGTCATTGTATGGATTGGTTCATTCATTCACTTGTTTATGGAAATGTGGGTTGTTTTCACTTCTTGGCTATTACAAGTGATGCCACCATGAACATTTGGGTTCAAGTCTTTGTGTGGACATATACTTTCATTTCTTATGGGAAAATACCTAACAGTAGAAAGGTAGATCATGTGATAGAAAAACGTTTAACTTTTGAAAAAAACATCAAATTGTTTTCCAAAGTGGTTGTACCGTATTATATTCCTACCAGCAATGACTGAGTGTTCCAATTGCTCCACATTTTTGCCAACACTTGATATGTTATGCTTTTTAATCTTAGCCTTTTTAACAGGAATATAGTTAAATCACATTGCTGTTTTACTTTGCGTTTTCCTAATGACCAATGGCATTGAATGCCTTTTCAATCATATGGTATTTGTCTTTCGCCACCTGGCTTATTTCACTTAGCATAATGCTCTCCAGATCCAGCCATGCTGTCGCAAAGGGTAGGAGCTCCTTCTCTCTTTCTGCTGCATAGTATTCCATTGTGTAAATGTACCATAGCTTTTTGATTCAGTCATTACAGACAGGAACTTAGGTTGCTTCCAGCACTTGGCTGTTGTAAATCATGCTATGAACATTGGGGTGCATAGGTTCTTTTGAATTGGTGTTTCAGGATCCTTAGGGTATAATCCCAGCAGTGGAATTGCCAGGTCAAAAGGCAGTTCCATATTTATTTTTTGAGGAAATTCCATACTGTTTTCCTCAGTGGCTGCACCAGGTTGCATTCCTACCAACAGCGTACTGGGGTTCCCTTTTCTCCACAACCTCACTAACACTTATTGTTTGTTGATTTGTTTATGATAGCCATTCTGACCGGTGTGAAGTGCTATCTCATTGTGGTTTTAATTTGCATCTCTCTGATGGCTAGTGATGCTGAGCACCCTTTCATATGTCTCTGGGACCTGTGTATGTTCTCCATGGAGAAGCATATGTTCAAGTCCTTCATCCTTTTTTAAATTGGATTGTTTGTCTGCCTGGAGTGGAGTTGTATGAGTCCTTTATATGTTTTGGGGATCAAATCCTTGTCCACGGTGTCATTGGCAAATATATTTTCTCATACATTTGGTTCCCTTTGCATTTTGCTGTTGTTTTTTTTTTGTAGCTGTGCAGAAGCTTTTTATTTTGATGAAGTCCCATTTGTTCATTCTTTCCTTTGTGTCCCTTGCTCTAGGGGACATATCAGTGAAAATATTGCTGTGAGGAATAGCTGAGATTTTCCTGCCTATGTTCTCCTCCAGAACTCTTATGGTGTTAAGTCTTTTATCCATCTTGAATTTATTTTTGCGTATAGTATAAGTTGGCAGTTGAGTTTCATTTTCTTACATACAGTTGTCCAGATCTCCCAATACCATTTGTTGAAGAGGCTATTTTTATTCCATTTTATGCTTCTGCCCCCTTAGTTGAATATTAATTGACCATAGAGATGTGGGTTTATTTCTGGGCTCTCTATTTTGTTCCATTGATCTATGTATCTGTTCTTATGCCAATACCAGACTATTTTGATTACAGTGGCCTTGTAATATAGTTTGATGTCAGGTATTGTGATCCTTCTTACTCTGTCCTACTCCTTCAGAATTGCTGCAGCTATTTGGAGTCATTTATGGTTCCTTATAACTTTTTGAAATCTTTGTTCTATATCTGTGAAATACGTCATTGGTATTTTAATAGGGATTGTGTTGAATCTATAAATTGTTTTGGGTAGTATGGACATTTTGATGATGATAATTCTCTCAATCCATGAACACAGTATATGCTTCCATTTGTTTGTATGTTCCTTAATTTCTTTCTTCGGTGTTGTGTAGTTTTCTGAGTACAGGTCTTTTAACTCCTTGGCTAAGTTTATTCCTAGGTACTTTATTCTTTTTTGGTTGCTATAGCAAATGAGAATTTTTTTCCTGATTTCTGTTTCTGATATTTTGTTGTTGGTGTATAAAACTGCCGTCAATTTTTAAATATTGACTTTGTATCCTGCTGCTTTGCCAAATTCACTTATTAGGTCGAGTAGTTTTTTGGTGAAGTCTATAGGGTTTTCTATGTACACTATCACAACATCTGCAAACAATGACAGTTTTACTTCCTCCTTTCCAATTTGGATGCCTTTTATTTCTTTTTCTTGTCTGATTGCTGTGGCTAGGGCTTCCAATACTATGTTGAATAGAAGTAGTAAAAGCAGATGTCCTTGTTTTATTCCTGACCTTAGTGGGAAAGTTTTTAGTTTTTGGCCATTGAGTATGATATGGCTGTAGGTTTTTCATATATGGCTTTTATTATGTTGAGGTATGCTCCTTCTACTTCCACTTTGCTGAGTGTTTTTATCATTAAATGCTTTTTCCGCATCTATTGATATGATCATGTGGTTTTTGTCTTTACTTTTGTTTATATGATGTATTATGTTTATTGATTTGCAAATATTGAACCATCCCTGCACCCCTGGTATAAATCCCACTCGATCATGGTGTGTTATCTTTTTAATATATTGCTGCATACAGTTTGCCAATATTTTGTTGAGGATTTTAACGTCTATGTTCATCAGTGATATTGGCCTGTAGTTTTCTTTCTTTGCTGTGTCTTTATCTGATTTTGGGATTAGGATGATGCTGGCCCCATAAAAAAATTTTGGTAGTTTTCCCTCTTCTTGAATTTTTTGGAATAGTCTGAGAAGGACAGGGGTTAGCTCTTCCTTAAATGTTTTGTAAAATTCTCCTGTGAAACTGTCTGGTCCAGGCTTTTGTGTACCAGGAATTTTTTGATTACCGCTTCAATGTCACCAGCTGTTATTGGTCTGTTCAAGGTTTCTGCTTCTTCTTGACTCAGTTTTGGAAGATTATATGTTTCTATAAATTTGTCCATTTCACCCCATTTATTAAATTTCTTGGCATATAGTTGTTCATAGTAATTTCTTACAAGCCTTTGTATTTCTATGGTATCAGTTGCAATTTCCCCTCTTTCATTTCTGATTTTGTTTATTTGGGTCTGCTCCTTTTTTTTTGGATAAGTCTGCTTAAAGGTTTGTCTATTTTGTTTGTATTTTCAAAGAACCAGCTCCTGGATTTATTGATCCTTTGAATTGTTCTTTTAGTCTCTATGTCATTTAATTCTGCTCTGACCTTGATTATTTCCTTCTACTTGCTCTGGGCTTTGTTTGTTGTTGTTCCTCCAGGTCTTGTAGATGTAGGGTTAGGTTGTTTATTTGAAATGTTTCTTTTCCAGGTAGGCCGGTATCACCATGCATCTCCCTCTCAGGACTGCCCTCGCTGTGTCCCATAAGTTTTGGACTGTTGCATGTTCATTTTCATTTGTTTCCAGAAACTTTTTGATTTCTTTCTTGATCTCACTATTGATGCATTATTTGTTTAATAGCATGCTATTCAGTCTCCACAAGTGTGAATATTTTTGAGTATTTTCCTTGAGGTTGGTTTCTAGTTTCAAGCCCTTGTGGTATGAGAAAATGCTTGATGTGATTTCAATTTTCTTGAATTTGTCGAGGCTTGCTTTGTGTCCTCTCATATGGTCCATGAAAATCTTCCAGGTACATTTGAAAAGAATGTGTATTTTGCTTCTTTGAAATGAAAGGTTCTATATGTATCAATTAAGTGCATTTGATCTAATGCATCATTCAGTTCCACAATATCCTTGTTGATATTTTCTTTGGAAGACCTATCCATTGGTGACAGTGGGGTGTTAAAATCCCCTAGTATAACTGTGTTACTGTCTATATCTTTCTTGAAGTCGTCCAAGATTTTCCTTATATATTTGGGTGCTCCTATGTTGGGTACATATGTTTACAATAGTTATGTCTTTTTGATGGATTCTTCTATTGAGTGTTATGAAGTGTCCTTCGGTATCTTTTTATGGACTATGTTTTGAAGTCTATTTTGTCTGATACAGGAATTGCTACCCTGGCTTTTATTCCCTGTCTGTTTGCTTGGAATATTTTTTTCTAACCTTTTACTTTCAGCCTGCGTGGGTCTTTTGTTCTGAGATGAGTCTCTTGGAGACAAGACATGTGAAGGTCATATTTTCTTATCCATTCAGCTACCCTATGTCTTTTGATTGGAGCATTTAATCTATCTAAATTTAAGGTTATTATTGATAGGTACTTATTCATTGCCATTTTACCTCCTTTGTACCTGTGTTCCTCTGTCTCTCACTCTTTTTCTTCATCTTCTTAAAGCAGTCCCTTTAGCATAACTTGCAAGGCTAGTTTGGTGGAAGTGGACTCTTTTAGCCTTCTTTTGTCTGGGAAGCTCCTTATTTTGCCTTCCATTTTAATTGAGAACCTTGCTGGATAGAGTAATCTTGATTGCAGTCCCATCATTTTCATTACTTGGAATATTTCTTGCCATTCTCTTCTGGCTTGTAGTGTTTCCGTTGAGAAGTCAGCTGCTAGCCTTATTTGGTTTCCCTTATATGTTACTACCTTTTTCTCCTTTGCTGCCATTAAGAGTCTCTCTTTGTCTTTGAATTTTGCCATTTTAATTATGATGTGTCTTGGAATAGGCCTCTTTGGGGTCTTCTTGATTGGGGCCCTCTGCGCTTCCTGGATTTGTGTGACTTTTTCTCTCTTCAAATTAGGGAAGTTTTCCATCATTACCTTTTCAAACAGGTTTTCTATCCCTTGCTATACTTTTTCTGGTATCCCTATTATATGGATATTATTACATTTTGTGCTGTCCTGCAGTTCCTTTAACCCCTCTTTGTTCTTTTTTATTCTTTTTTCCTTTTCTTGCTCTTTCTGGGAGTTTTTTTCTACCTTGTGCTCCAGCTTGGTGATTTGCTCCTCTGCGTCATCTAGCCTGCTTTTGATTCCTTGTACTGTGTTGTTCCATTCAGAAATTGTATTCTTCATTTCCTCTTGGTTCTTGTTGATTGTTTCTATGTCCTTTTTCATGCTGTATAGTTTGTAGTAAGTTCCTTGTAGCTTCCCTGTAGGTTTTGGTAATACTCACTGAACTCATTGAGTTTCCTTATAACCATTGTTTTGAACTCAATGTCTGAGAGTTGACTTGCCCTTATTTCATTTAGCACTCCTGAGAATTCCTCCTTTCCTTTTGAATAGGGTTTGTTATTTGTCTTCCCATTACTTGTGAGACTCTTCTTGTTTACTTCTTCTTCTTAAAATGCTCTGTTTTTACTCTCTGACTTTGTGATGTGACCTATGGTAGGAGACCTGTGAGACTCAGTGGTGCAGTCTCCTTGATTTCCTGAAATTGATGTTCTTGGGATGTCCTTTATGCTGTTTATGTTGGATTTCTAGATGGAATTGGGTTTTGATTGTTGTTGGGTCATTCTTTGGTAAGTCCTTCCCTCCAGCTGGTTGACTGAAGGTCACTCCACACACCACGTCTTGTATGCTGTTGTGCAAGTGCTGCTAGAACAAAACCACAAAGCCCAGGAAACAAATCCACATCTGCAAAAATAACTCCCCCTCCACAATCCCACTATCAGCAGCAAATGAACCAGTATTAATAAAGGTGTAAAGAGGTTAAGACTATTATAAAAAAGAGAGAGAATACGAGATGACCTACTGAAAGAAAAACGATTTTGAAAGGGTAGGGGAAGGAACACTAATAAGAGTTGGGAGTTGGAGCAATGGGAAGAGAGAAAGTAAAATTTACATCATGATTAAAAGAGAGAATGAAGGAGGCAGAATATGCACAAACTTGATGGACAAGAAATGAATGTTAAAAAGCTATGTAGTAAAAAAAATATCACAGGTCATGGAGAAGACCACAGTAGATTTCGTGTCAGTGGCCTCTAGTATTTATCACTGTTTTTTCTTTCTGGATCTGCCTCTGGTGATGTCAGGCGTTGATCCATTTGACCTTAGGCAGTCTGTTGGAGATGTCCTGGGACCTACTGTCTGTGGCTGTCTTTTACAGTTGTTAATCTAGTCCCTCTGCACTCAGCAGTCAGGCTTAACCACAAGGTGGGGCAGAGCCCCTCCAGGGGTCAGGGCTATTGCTTCCCCTCAGGCTGCTGCCACTGGGAGGCGAGTGGTCTGCCTGAGCAGGATGGCTGCTGCCACAGGGGGGACAGAATATTTTTTAAAGTTCTTCTTTTTCCCTGTTTGTGGTATATCATTAAGTATGCACAGTGAAACTATACTTTAAAAATCATATTTTAATAAATAAATAAAAACATGGGAGGCTTGACTTATAAAAAATCATATTTTAAAGTCACTCAAAATATTCCTTTTGTGTATGGTTAAACCATCAACATAATAGGTTTTTCACATTCATTTTGCTGTATACTTTAGTATTAGCTTTCCATATTTAATTTTGTGTTATTTTGTGTAGCTATCATATAAAATATATACATGACTTGGAAGTTAAATCTGTAAGCAGAAGATATTCAGGTGATTCTAGTTTCTATCACTTTTCTCTCTACCTTATGTACTCATTCTCTCTATAGCTATCATTTTTGTTTGTTTTTGGTTTATTCTTACATTAAAACATACAAACAAATTATATATAATATTTATACTGCTGTTTTTTAGATAACAGAAGTATAACATACACATTTAACTTTATTTCCTGGTGTGTATGCTTTACATTCTTACCTATGCTTCCTAGAGACCCTTTCATAGATATGTATATATTCATTCTTTGTTTCACCTGCATAGCACTGTCTTGTGTAGAGGAATCATTTACTCAATCAGTTCTCTACTGAAAGATTTTTTTTTCCAGTTTGTTACTATTATAAATAGTGCTGTAATAAAAAAGCCTTGTGCCTGTCTTTTCATACATTTTTTGGGTCTTTTCATACCTTTGCCAGTCTATCTTTGGTATAGACTTTGAGAATTGCTGAGTTACAGAATAAAAGCATTTGTACGTTGGAACAGATTGACAGCTGTCAGCGGGGAGGAGACAGGGGAACAGGATGAAATAAGGTGAAGGGATGAGCCAAAGAACATACATGCATAATTTAGGGACACAGAGAACCGTATCCTGGCGGCTGGAAGGGAGGGGCTGGGGCATGGGTGGTGGCAAGCAAAGGGGGGAGAATGGGGACATCTGTAATCATGTCAACAATAAAAAATAATAATAAAAATAAAAAATAAAAGATAGATATTGCCAAATTTCTTTCCTTAGACTTTGTACTAGTTGGCATTTGAACCAGAAATGGGTGGAAGTGCCTATTTTCTCACAGCTTTGCCAGTAGACTTTTAGATTTTTCTAATCAGATAGGTGAGCAATGTTATCTCTTGTATATTTTTCTTTTTTTCTTTCTTTTTAACTTGCAGATTTGTTGCAAGACTAGTTCAAATCCCTTTTTTTCCTGAGCTATTTGACAATAAGCTGCTGACATGGCTCCATAACCCCCCATACTTTAGTGTATGTTTCTTAAAGACAAGGACATTCTGTATAACTGGCAGTACAAACATTAACATGAAGTGAATATTGATATATTAATTCCAAAAAGTGCTTAGACCCATTCAAATTATACCAGTTGTCTCAATCATGTTCTTTATAGGAAAGGACTGAGGATTATACAATAATGTTATTTGCAATGTCTCTTTAATCTTCATTTTTTTTCCTTTGACTTTTATGACCTTGACTCTTTGATTTGGTTATTTCATAGAATTTCTCTCAATTTTGTTTTGTTTGGTGTTCCCTGATAGTTAAATTCAGGTTATGCATTTTTTTTTTAAGCTGGAGTATCACAGAAGTAACGCTGAGTTCTCACTGCTTCCTTACATGTGGTACATAATTTAAATTTGTCCTGTTACTGGTGATAATTAACTTGGATTACTTAAATAAATGGTGTCTGCCAGGTTTTTCTATTTTAAATGTACGCTTGTAATTAGTAGTTATTTCATCCTCATCCAATTTTTGCCCACTAGTTTTAGTATCCACTGATGTTCCTTAGCTAGAGTGTTTATTGCTTTGATAATTGCTATCTTTCCTTCTACATCAGTGGATTGCCATTTACATCTATATTACTTCTCTGTTGAAAACCATCAGTTTATACCATTGTCTTCAGTTCTATGAAAAACCACAGCGTTCATGCAAGTTTTATATTTGCCTATGTGTAACTTCCTTACTTCAGTGAGAAACCTGGATCCCACCAGCCCCTTTATATTTCATTACTGTGTCAGTCACTGGGATGTAAAGCAGCGTCCGTCTCTGCAGATACTCCCCTCCCCCACTCCTATGCGGGAACACCAACATACAACCCCAGGCCACTGCCGTCACGGGGGCCCCTCTCTCCCTCCTTGGGCTCTGAGGCTCTGCTCTGCTCCTGGCCATCCTTCTTAGGTTCCAACACCCACAGCACCGCCCCCATACCCCTAACACCCAGAGTCACTGCCACCCCCCCCCCCCCCCCGCCTCACCCAGGCGTCCCCCGCCCCGAGTCCCCCCCCCCATCCCCGCCCCCGCGTGGATGTCTATGTTGCTTAACCCCATAGCTTTGGGAATGAAAAAGGAAGGGAAGTAGTAAAGGAAGACAAGAAAGCAGGAAGGAAAGAAGGGATTTTCATTTACCATACTATGAGTAAGAATGAGCACCCTTTCAAATGTTTAACATGCCCCTTGAAATTGTGTGTGTGTGTACATGAAGTATTTGTTAACATTTCTATCAATTTTGCTATACAGTCATTTTTCACACATCTAATTTTTTTAGGAACTCTATTTATCAGGAATATTAACATATTGTCTATAATTTAAGTTTCAAACATGTTTTCTGAATTGGTTGTTAGTTTTTCTTTGTTTTTCCCTTTGCCACACAGTTTTTTTATTTCATGTAATTGAATTTATTGCTTTTTTTCTCATTATTTCTGGATTTTGAATCAATATTGAGAAATAACCTCCTTTTTTTAAAGTGTACTGTTTGCTTTTATACTGATTTCTAATTTAGGTAGGTGTTGGACTGTGTTTTTGTAGGAAAAGAAACTGACTGGACTCTATCTTCTCACACTTACAGCTGGAGTCAGAGAGCAGGAATCACGTCTCCTGGTCCCTGGAGATCTATTAATTTTGAAAGGGAACAAAGTGCAAATGCCATGTGATGCCATCCTGATTGATGGCAGCTGTGTGGTAAATGAAGGCATGCTGACAGGTGGGGTTCTTTCTCACTTCTTCAGCTTCCCCAGCTCTCCCAGGCTCCTCCTCTACTTGAATGACAATGGCAACTTGTAGGGCTGCTGCTAGCCCTTCCTATTCCGCAGCTCTCATGAACAGTTGTGCCCTGGATATGTCTGAGAGTTCCATTCAAAGCTGCTCTCTGCATACTAAGTTTGATACAGTGGTCACTTTTGAGTCTAGCATTCCCTTCTTGAACAAAGAGTTGTTACAACCCTGTCATTTTACTTTAAAAGACTGTAAAGATCATTAGATGTTTCAGAATGATCTGTGGCGTTTATGTTTGCTATTTTTATATAACATTTGTCTTCAGGTAAACTTGGAGGGTTTAAAAACAATTGAGAACATCCTGAAAACCACAGAGCTAAATTCAAGCTCTTCCTAGCTTGGCTTGAAATGATGAAAAGGTTCATGATGCAGGATTTGACAGACCTGAGTGTTTTGGACTTCCTGTATTTCATTTTTAAATAGATGCTGGAGCGGGGAGGGTCCTTAGAAGTTATTGCACCTCATTGCTCTTAAAATTGTGATACAGAGAGGAGAAGTAACTTGCTCAAGGTCACAGTGCTTTGAATTATCACTCACATATGCATTATTAGGAGGTGTTGTGCCAATATTTCTGTAAGATAAAGAAGAATCATAAAGTCTGTGAATATGCAGTGACATACTGTGATTCCCATTAAAGTCCAAATCAAATCCATTTCTCTTGGGCAGACCAGAAAGGTGTGAAATAGAAACAAACACACACCTCTCTCCTATGTTAACTTACCAAAACAAACCAAAAAAAGCAAAGAAAACAAGGCAGTCTGGTTCTTTTCTTTAAGGAATCGATACATTTATAAACGCCCCTAGTGCTCAGACCTTTGCCACGCCAAGTACCGTTTTCCTAATGAAAGTGGCCTTATTATACTGGAACAAGTGTCTGATTCTGTGCTGCTCACTCTGCAAAGACCAGCGGAAGGCTTTCCAAGCTTCCTTCCTCAGAGGCCGTTGCTACTTCGCAACTTCATTTACAACTTTGTTTGCTACCTGTATTTGCACTTCAACCCCCTGCTACCTACTCCTCCCCCTGCACTGGCAAAAGCCTCTAATCCCTCAATTGCCAAATCCAATGGATTCTTTAAATTTCTCATTTCATTGACCTCTCTGCTGCTAGTGATTATTCCCATCATCTCTTTCTTCTGAAAACTCCCTTCTCCCTAACTTTCCAAGATAACGCTGTCTGTCCAAGTTCTTCTAACACTAACTACACTGTTCAGCTTCCTGTGGTGATCCTCTTCCTCCATCTCTTTGATTTTTGCTGCTATGTCCTGGACCTTTGCTCTTTTCACCCTACACTCAGTTCCCAAGTAATCTTTTCATTGCCTTTATTGCCAGCTCTAAGGCGATAAACTCTGACCAAACCTCTCCCCCGGCCTCCAGACCCAAATCAATTTCTAGCCAGCTACAAGGCATCTCAATAGTGTCATTCCACATGGATCTCCAACTCGCAGTGGTCAAAAGGCAATTCCTTATTCCTCCTATAATCCCTAAATTAATAATTAATGGCACCCTCCACTCATTCTCCCAGTCAGAAACCGGGAAGCTGCTTTAAATTCCTCCATCCCTCTAACCTGTCAAAATAAAAATATCCCCCAAGTTTTGTGGCTTTTTACTTCTTAATTTCCAAAATCCAGCACTTCCTTTCTACCCCCACGGCCAACTGCCATATTTCACACCTCACCTGCTCCAGTGGGGGTTTTTGTGATCATTCTCCTACTTAGTGTCCAGCCTCCAGCCTCACTAGACTTTAGACAGAGTGTACTCTCTTCTGCATTCATATGTTTTCTCTTCTAAATAAAACAGTTACACATCTCCTCACAGTGTCCATGGGAAAACATTTAAACTCTGAAACATGTACACTTAGGGCCCTCCAAGCTTTGGCTCCTACATAGCTCTCGTGGCCCTTTATTCCCAACATCCCACTCTCTAGACTGCGCACTTTGCTATTCCCTACATCGTTATTTCCAGCTTATTTCAGCATCCAGGTTTGATTTTGTAAAACTCATAGTATTTATAACATTTATATTTATTTGTTCACATGTATGTGTCCCTCTCTGGAGCATGGACTTCTTAAAAGCAAGCACTCTGTGTCTCCTTGTATGCCAGTATCTAGGGTTGTCCCTACTACAAGGCAGGCTCACCACAAATGCTCTACTATGGGGTGAATGAGTGTGTGCAGGACTGAAATGAATGAAGGCATCTCGCCTCACAAAATCTGTTGCTTGTTTTCTGTAGGAGAAAGTATTCCAGTCACTAAGACTCCATTACCCAAGATGGATAGCTCTGTGCCCTGGAAGACACAGAATGAAGCAGATTACAAAAGGCACGTCCTCTTCTGTGGAACAGAGGTTATCCAGGTCGCGGGAGCTTGCTCTGGGGCCGTGAGAGCAGTGGTACTGCAGACCGGTTAGTGAGCATCTCTTCCTTTGTTTTGCTCTTTTAATAAAATGTTTTTGTTCAGTTTGTCTGGTGTCTTAAATTTATTAGGTAAGAAGCAGTATTTAGATATCAAACCAAATATATTAAATCTATATATTTTAAATGTGAATTGAACTATAGCATATGCCTTTTGAAAATAATACTGATGACAATAATCACTATTTATGTGCTTTGTAGTTTATGAACCATTTGCACATGTCATACTTGCAGAGCCAAGAGCCCTGCTGTCCCTCCTTTCTGCATGCGTAGTAGGAGGCCCACACAATTCAAGTGAACTTGAACAAATCATACAGCCAGTAACTGGCAGAGCAGGACCTGGAACTCAGGTCTTCTAACCTCAAATCCCAAATTCTTCCTAGGTAGGATTAGAAACTGAAAACTTGACATTAAAAAGTATTAGAAATTGAGTCCATCAGTACTAACCAGACCATTTAGTTTAAATTCGAGTGACTTTTGTGTATGTGCATTCTCATGAGTTGTTTCCTTGAAAGGAAGCTACATTTGGGAAAGCCACGCTCTGTGCCCAGTATAGGCTTTCCTATCTCTGGGATGCATTGAAATTGAAAGTGTAGGGAGGGAAGGTCAGAGTAATAGGCTATGAAATACATATTTCCATTCTAGCCCTTAGATATTTTCCCAATTATCCTGTAATCGCATTTGGGGTTAAATACTGTTTAAAATGTCTCTAGAGAAAACAAAGGCAATGTTGAGGTATAGAAGACCACTAGCAGTAGGACTTGTCATCCTAAGAGCTGGGACGTGTGTTTACCACTTCAGGATTCAACACTGCAAAAGGGGACCTTGTGAGATCCATTCTGTATCCCAAGCCGATGAATTTTAAGCTCTACAGGGATGCCATCAGTTTCCTCCTATGCCTTGTGGGGACCGCCACCATTGGGATGATCTATACTTTGTGTGTCTACGTGCTCAGTGGGGTAAGCTGCTTTTGGTCTTTTCCTACAAGCACATATACACTCACCCATGCCTGTTTCATACTCTGCATGTTGGCCTTAACCGAGATTGTGGTTTACCAACCTGGAAAACCAAGACAAACACTGAAAATGGCCTGTATACTCTCAGCCCTGCAATATAAGCAGTTGATCACCAAGGTCCATAATAACAATGAGATCTAATGGGATAAAACCTGTTGTTTATAGAGATAGCAACATGCTTCTACTCTTGCACACTATTTCCTTACACTATTTAAAACTGAGACTATATCTGTTCCAATAATATAGTATTTTGTAGCTACAAAATGAAGAACTTTAATTAAAACCAGACACTCAATGTGTTGGTGAGGGTACGTGGCAAATTGGTATGTGGTTTTCTACTGGTAGCATATAAATCATTACAAGCCTTTTTATTGCACTTTGACAAAACATTGAAATCATATTCATACCTTTGACCCATATGTGACCTGCTCATATTATTTCTAGAAATTTGACCTAAAGAAGTAAACAAAAGGAAGGAAAAAGTCATATGCACAAAGCTGCTGATGACCAATTTATCTGTAATAGTGAAAGAGGGATGTATCTTCCAGGAACCCGCTGGAGAGGTGGTGAAGAAAGCCCTGGATATTGTCACAATTGCAGTTCCTCCTGCTTTACCTGCTGCCCTGACCACAGGCATTATCTATGCTCAGAAGAGGCTAAAGAAGAGGGGCATCTTTTGCATCAGTCCCCAGAGGATCAATGTATGTGGGCAATTAAACCTCGTCTGCTTTGACAAGGTATGTGAGTATCAACCTCATTCTCATCCCCCCTTTTATCACCATTGTCATCAGGGATAGTTGCTTTACACTCTTGTGAGACAGAAAACACAAGATGTGGGTATCTGACTTCACTTTATCCCTGATTGTCTGTCTGACCTAGGAAAGATATGCCTCTTGAGCACTTAGATTCTGGGGTTTAGAGAAGGAACTGTAGGCACTGCCTTAGTGAATCTTTTAGGATCTTTCCAGCTCCAATAGATGATGAAATGCAAATAATTAAAATAGCATCCTGTCTATTGTCAAAACCCCCAGAGAACAAAATTTAAACTTTTTACAATACTATGATTACTGCTGTATCTCTAACGTTAAGAATATTGCCTGGTGTAGTCAGTGCTCAATAAACTCTGAATGAATGAATGGATGAATGAATGAATGGAAAAGGAAGACTTTGTTTAACCTTCCTATGAGACTTGGTTACACTAAAACCTCCATCAAACCTTTACTATATTTTCCCATCTGCAGTATATTGCTTATAGTTATCCTTGATTATACAGCAGTTACTCCCAGCCAGTCTCTTATTCTGCCTTCTCTTGAAGGTATTCTAGCCTGTGTACACTTATGCTGGGGTGAAGGTGGGAACTATGAGAGGATAAGGTGGAAAAGAAGGACAATTTTGTGCTTGGGTCTTAATTTATAAAGGTGACTGAGCAATGACAAGGAAAGGTCAGGGCTGTTCAATGAGATGTTTAACATTACAGTCCCCTAGAAAAAGGAGGCATAGCTTACCGTGCAGGTCCACAGGAAGAATGCTATGTTTTGATCAGACAGCAAAAGCAGGAGGGAGAAGAACAATTAGAGCATGGCCTTTATTGGGATTTTTGCAGGAAATGCAAGACAAGGCAGGGTAAACAACTGACAATGGGATAGTTGAATGATTTTGGTGAGCTTTGGGCTACAGAGGCGGCTCCTAGGTGTCTGGTGCCTAGGTCTGGGATGATTAAGGAAGAGAAATGACTATCGCCTGGGGGAATGTGGCCACATACAGGAAGTTTGGCTACACATTGGTTAGTTTGCATGTCAAAGACATGCTCTTGCCTGAGCCCCTTTCTATTTTTCTAAGAATTGCCAGCCCCAGAGAGGCAGTCTCTCTCCAGTTAGAAATGTTTTTTAAGATGTCAAAACATCACAATATAGAAAATTAAAAAATATGTACAATACAAAGACCTTGTAGGCAGGAGAATAGGGGCAAAGGCACAGAGTCCGAAGAGCAGTAGAGTGTGGGTTGGCCAGAGCTGGACATTAGTAAAGGGTGGGGGCGTTCACAGACCTTGAATGTGTGGCTAAGAAGTTTTTACATACCCTTTTGGCAGTGGGGAGCCATTAGAAGTTTTTATTTTTACTGTTGATTTTTCTTTTATTGTGGTGAAATATATATAACATGAAATTTACCATTTTTCCCTTTATCAGTAGCTTTAAATGCATTCAAATTGTGTACAACCATCATCACCACCCATCTCCAGAACTTTATTCTCCGTCCCAAACATAAAATCTGTACCCATTAAATAGTACACTGAAGGTTTTTGATAGCAGAAAATTAATGAGATCAGCGCTGTATTATGAAATTGTTGGACTGTCAAGAACAGATTGTCCTTGGAATATCAGAAGTTATGTGCCTGGGGCACGACTACCCACCATGACCTGCCCAGTTAAGAATTTATGATCAGATCACCTGTGAGGTTACTTTGCAAGAATCCCTTTATGATCCAGAGTACCTTGGACTAAATGCACTGTAGTTTCCCTTTTCCCAGAATTCTCTATGTCCTCATGGAAACTAATAATAGAAACATTTTAGCTTTGGCTTTGGTGAGCAGTGTTTGCCAGGGTAGCTTCATTTAATTCCACCTCTTAAATACTTTCACTAATACTCTGTGCTAAAACATATATGTTTTCTCCCACCCCAGCCCCTGCCATATGCTCCACAGAAACAAAAGGTTAATATTGCTCTTTGCCACCATTTCAGCATTGTTTTGTGATCAAACTTCCACCATAAGGAAGGATGCTTTATTTATGAGATCATATCATCCTTGGACTCAGAAAAAGAAAGAGGATGGGAGAGATAATTGTGACCAGAATTTGAATATGAAATACATAAAAATTATGAGTAATTATCATTACTATTAGCTCTTACTCTATGCCAGACATTACATTAAGCTCCTCATGTGTATTATCTCATTTAATCTTCACAACCACCATATATGATTATAGCCATGTTACAGGTAAGGGCTTGACGTTTAGAGGAATTCAATAATCTGCCCAGATGACACAGCTGGTGTTTTAAACCAGAGAAGCTCTTCAACATCATACTGCACCAAGAGAAATGCCAAGCACCTTTCAACCAAATATGGATCATATAACAAACCACTTCTGTAGAACAATACAAAATTCTTCTACTCCCATTACTTCTGGTGACAGACTTTTCACTTCTGCTAGAAAAACTGGGACTTGCTCATATTTAGCTCTTAGAGGCTTACCAAAAACCTTCCCATTCATTTCGTCTGCCCTTAGAACCTCAAAACAAGCTTCTGAAATATGTAAGGCAGATATAGCTTTCTTTCTTTTATTGCTGAGAACACTAAAATATAAAGAGATTAAGTGCTTGTTTGTCATACAACTGGTATAAGCTCATCAAATCTTCCCCCAGAAGTCCAGATACCCATCTTACTGTGTTCTCGCTTCAAGTGGTGATGCCGTTTAATTTTGTGGTGTATGTTTTTCTATTAAAATATACCTTATTAGTCTTTACAATGGGGTGCTAGGTCTTCCGAATAAACTGAGTTCTTGTTTCTGTTTAGACAGGCACCTTAACAAGGGAGGGCTTGGATCTCTGGGGAGTCGTGCCCTGTGACAAGAATGGGTGAGTACTGTCGACCTAAAAACATCTAAACCTGTAGAAAAGTTTTACACGAGTTTATTTGAGCCCAAACTAATGACAATTGCTTGGAAGCAAGATCTCAAATGCTCTGGAGAGTGACAGTTTTGCAGTTTTCTTTTATGCATTGAAATTAAGGACAGAACATAGGAAGACTACATAAAGGTGAGAGCAGGAATTGGATTACAGGATAGTTCACATGATTTTGTGTTCTCGTGAGGGTGGTTGCTTCAAAGGCTTATTTCAAAGGTACATTAACCTAGGTGCACAAAAACAATGAGCAGGGCTTGCTTAAGGCAAAGATAAACCTTTTACTTAAGAAGTTATGTGCCTGGGGCATGACTACCCACCATGACCTGCTCAGTTATGAATTCATGATCAGATCACCTGTGAGGTTACTTTGCACAGAATCTCTTTATGATCCAGAGTACCTTGGACTAAATGCACTGTAGTTTCCCTTTTCCCAGAATTCTCTATGTCCTCATGGAAACTAATAATAGAAACATTTTAGCTTTGGCTTTGGTGAGCAGTGTTTGCCAGGGTAGCTTCATTTAATTCCACCTCTTAAATACTTTCACTAATACTCTGTGCTAAAACATATATGTTTTCTCCCACCCCAGCCCCTGCCATATGCTACACACAGACTCAGGAGATGAAGGAGAAGTTTTGACACAGCATTCAAACGCTTGCTAAAATATAATTTGCAGTCAGCCCATTAGTCAGGGGCCTGAATTTGGCCTAGTGTTACCTAATTCAGACAACACTAGGACACGGTCCCTCAGGGAAGTAACATTCCTCGAACAAACTGAAGCCTTTCAGTGTGCTAGGAGGAAGGACACCGTGCTCACTTGTGTACCCTGAATTTCGGTAGGAGGAACATCTGTGGAATTGGAGCTGGGGTACCCATTTTCCTTGGTACTCTAGTTCTGAGAACTTGACCT
Source organism: Pteronotus mesoamericanus (assembly GCF_021234165.1). Classification (NCBI taxonomy): domain Eukaryota; kingdom Metazoa; phylum Chordata; class Mammalia; order Chiroptera; family Mormoopidae; genus Pteronotus; species Pteronotus mesoamericanus. Next base: position 7,147,630 of record NW_026555265.1, on the reverse strand, counting down.
TTTGGTGGCCTCTGGACTCCTCAATTTCGGCAGCTTTCAGCGCCAGGCGGTGAAACCTGGCACAGGCTCTCCGGAGGCCCTCTTGCGGCCACGCCTGGATTTACCTCCTTGCCCGCTTCCCCCTCTCCTACAACCTGCATTGTGATCTGAGCAGGAAACATTTGACATTTACTTTTTTTCTTTTTTCTTTTTTTTTATGAAGGTATTTCTCACTTACAAACTAAATCACAAAACATTTTATTCATAAAAGATCCATAGCACTTCTTCTGGATTATGTCGATGACATATAATTTATCTATAAAATATTTTAATTACAGGTATTTAATAGAGTTTCATATTAAAACACGAATATAAAATATTTATGAACAACTCTATTTCCTGGGTTAAAAAAATTAACCTTGGTACTGCTAAACATGTTGGTCTATAGAAGGAGCCCTTTATAAATATAAACTCTCTAAAGTTCTTTTCATTTTCCCTTGAAGGTAGATTTGGATATATACCTGTTTTCCTTGTTTGTTAATATTTTTCTGTGTCAGCTTATACAAAATATGTATGCATTTATTAAACTATTTGAGCATCTTGAGAGCAGTATTTTCTTACTTATATTCGTGCCTCTCATGCTGTAGCACTATACAAGGCACACATAGATGAACACTATATGTTTGTTCATCTAAAATTAACTAAATCTGTCGCATCTTTTGAATGCTATCCTACTTAGTGAGTTGACATCAAACATATTTATCAAACATTTTATTTCTAAATGTTACTTGTCACATTTAAATAAAATAATTAAGATGATATTTAGGTTATTGATTAATAGGCCCATTACTCTTTATTCCTGACTTCCTTCAACATGCTGAAAGCTGGATTCAGATGAATAAAAGAACAATTTGAAAACATTTTTTAATTACCAGTTTTAATTTATAACATGAGAGAAAGCAGATTCAATTCTAGGTAAGAGATTAGTACCTGACTTATAGGCTATTAAATATCTCCTTATAAAAGGTGAGCTCCAGTAATTCTCACCTTTTCCAAAAAGAGTTTGCTCAATGTGTCAGATATTTAAAGAACTATTGGAACAGTACCTGGGCTACCTGAACTTGATAAATCACAAGCATTCAAGGAAAAATACAAGGACAGGATTACAGAGAGTTTTATTTTTTTGTGTGTAAACCAGAGTCACTCAATCTCAAAAATTCAGAATTATGTATTCAGAATTACATACTGATGCCTGGGTGTGCCATCTAAAAAAAAAGATCCCTTTTCTCCTCTTCTGTGTTTGCTTTCTGGTGTGAGCTTAAGCTTCTGTGTTAATCACACTGCTGGTGATGTCTTCCTTTTACTTGTTTACTAAAAACCAGGGGCCTCTTGTAAACCACTAAGGTAACTTAATCCTTTAATATGTGGTTGAGCAGAAGTAATGCCTGCTTGAGTGTGGTTGGCAGGGTAATAATATGGGTATAATAATTTATAGTTTTAATATGAACATTTCACCTAAAATGTCATATGGTATGCTTAACTGTGATATTGTTATGTTACAGAATTACATACTTATGAATTTGTAATAAAAAGGGGCATTATTTGTGTTGGACCCTGTATAATAGTAGATATGATCAACCAGGTCAGTAATCAGCTGAGAGGTTTTGAACTCAGAGAAGCCTGAGGAAGGTGGCCAGGAAGAAATGTGGCTGAGTTATGAGTTAACAATGTAATGTGGTTGCTTTCAAGAACAAAAGGCTGAGCAACCTAAGGCAGTATTTAAAGAAATGTAGTGTCCATATCATAAGAAATAATAGTCTGGTCCTGAAGGAGCCATTCTAAGGCAAAGAACAAATAAAAACTTTTCCAAGAAAGTAACTAGAAAGGTGAGTGGTCTGGAGACTGTGTGTTGAAGGCACAGCTGGAGGTTCCTGTGCAACCGTAGGGGAAAGGAGGATAAGAGGGTGTTCCAGTGAGCTGGTCCACAGAAGCTGACATGTGGAGGAAGGAGAACAAATAGATTCTGACTGGCTCCGAGGAGTATGGTTTGTCTCAATGCAGGAAACATCTTCCTCATAGGATGAGCTGCTCTGAGCCATACTGTGCTATATGCTTAAGAAGGGACTGACAGCAAGGTTGCAGAGGACAGTCCTCCCGTGGGCCAGAGGCTGAATTTGATGACTTCAACGCTGCATCCGTGACAGCACACTGCATGTGACGTTTGAGTTGTATGTCAGTAGGGTTTAGATGAAGCCACTTTCTAAAGGAAGAGATGGTGATGATGGTTGCAATACGGACACTGCACGGTGAATGCCAGGGTGGAAGAGGAGAGTGCAGTGTCCCTTTAAAAAATATTTTTTTTAGGGTTTATTTCTTTACTATGGTCTGCCATACTACTTCCAGTACCAACTCATTCGTTTATTCACTCATCCATTTGTTGACTGTGTAATGTTGGTCAAACGTCCAACATGTTGGAGAGATACAGGAGACATAGCCCTGCCCTGAAAGATTAATGAAGGAGACAACGGGCGTACACGGTCACAGCATGAGTGAGGCTCTTCTGACTCACAGCACCGGAAGTGAAGTAGTCTGGTAGTTGGAGCGGGAGTAGATGTGCTTAGAATTAAGGCTGATACTTCTACTTTCTTCCATACCTCTGGAATTAAATCTGTGTCAGAGAAAGAGTAGGAAAAGAGGGAAGAAAGAGCTTGAAAGACCCTCAAAGACCTTTCTCATACTCACTGAACTCATGTGAGGATGATGGCTGCATGAAACACTGCTGGGGGATCTGGAGAGTGGGTGTGTGATGTAACAAAGCACATTAAATCGCTTTTGAAAAAGTCCCCTCCAGGAGCTGCATTCTGGCCTGGGGGCATAGGACTGAAGCCTTTTCCCTTGTGTCCTTTAGCTTCCAGGAAGTCCACAGCTTTGCCTCGGGCAGGGCTTTGCCGTGGGGCCCACTGTGTGCCGCCATGGCCAGCTGCCACTCTCTGGTTCTTCTCGATGATACCATCCAGGGAGACCCTCTGGACCTCAAAATGTTTGAAGCTACTACCTGGGTAAGCCTCTGGTCTGCAGAGAATCTAAGAAGCTTTCTCCATGCCTAAGCACCGCAGGTTTTATCGCTGATACTCAAAACTCACAAATTGTGAGGGCTCCATCATGGAGAACATAAAGTGGTGAGAGACAAACCCGCCTGAGCCTGGTTTCCTCCACGATAGGAAACCGGCGTATCTCCCTGATAGGGTTATATTGATTAAATGTAGTGGTGCCCTTAAGAAATTCCTGGCACATGTTATAGGCTCGCATGCATTAATTAATTATAAATATCATATATTTTTTCAAATTTTCAGATTGTGGTACGAGCAATGCCTGGTTTCAAAGTTTTCTGCAACATGGGGATTAGAAAACATCACTGTGCCCCGTGCTTAGGGTAACTCATTGTTACAGGAGTTTAGTTCCTATTAATATTGTATTGACTTTGTTTCTAAGACTGGACGCAATAGGAAGGAAAGCATGAGCGCTGTCATTGAGACTTTAAAGTGGATTCAAGAGCAAGCGGTTCTGTTCAGGAGAGGAGTGTGGCTCTGCCAGTGGTGCTGGTTTCGGCTCTGCTCTAACTGCCAGCTTGACCTTGGGATGTCAGCTCTCTTGTTGGGGCTTGGCTCCCACGACCTTAAAGTGAGGGGGCAGAGTAGACCAGCAGTGCTCACCTAAAACAAAACAAAAAAGCTGGAATCTTTTCTTAAAAGGAAGTTTTATTCAGAAGTACATTATACAAACCAAATAGTTGGAGTTGATCTTGTTGAGATGGGGAATAAAGGTCAAGCTTAGGGAACATGCATCCCCACCTATTCAGCCAGAAGCCCAACCTATGCCTGGCAGCTGGGTGCAACTCCGGACCCCTCTGATACATGTGTGAGCCCCGCGGAAGGAGACGATCCTTAGGGTCCCTTCTGAGTAGGACATGTTCTGTAGTAGACTGATACAAGTTTGCCAATCTTTAATCCTTCCTGCATTACTGTTTCTCTATCTTTAAGTAGGGATTGTAATTTCTTCTCTGAGATTTTTTTTTTCAGCCACTCAATGATATGATTACAAAGGATTTTGACATCTTTTGGTAAAAGATTCCTCTGACTGTAATTTAGGGTCATCATTGTAGCAATTACTGAGTGTTTATTGAACATCAACCATGTATATCACTGTCCCTGCTGTGCACACCCTGAGAACCAACAGTCTGAGTTACCATATATTTGCCATGTATAATGTGTACTTTTTTGCCCAAATTTCTGAGGGAAAAATAAGGATGTGCATTATACATGGGTAGCACCTGAAATGCCTTGTAGCTTTCTTGGTGTTTTGTAATTATTTGTTCCATAAAATTTCCTGTGTCATGATATGTTAAAAAAATTAATGCTAAAATCGCCTTATAATACAAAAAAAAGTATCTAAATATAAATAAATAAGAAATTGAATTAAAAATGTAAAATAAAAGATTTATTCCCTGAAAGTTTGGGCCAAAAATGTGGGTACACATTATACATGGCAAAATACAGCAGACAGAGGAAAGAGCAAGAACAGCCATGAACTCCAGGGAAAGAAAGACTGTAAGGTGCTTGCCTCATGCTCACTGTTTTCGAGTCAGGCTCTTCAGAAGCAGAGATTAAGCGCTTTATACAGCACACTCCGACAGAGAAAGCAGGATAAATTGCATGAATAATTCAGAAGGGTCTGATCTTTGAGTTCTACAGCATTTTCAATGCATTGTTTTTTTCCTGTGGCGAAATAAGATTGGTTCACCTCCATCTATCCAGGGGAGGAGAGCCGAGGATACATTGATATGGCCTGAGGATTTTCTCAGGGGGAGGGTTTGAGCATAGTATCAGGCAATGAACAAGAAATAAATCTCTGCAATGAAAATATTCCATTTGTGAAACAGGAAATGGCTATTTCTGGGAACAATGTTCACGTCACGGGAGTGCCAGCACACGCCATGGTCGTTAAGCCCTGTAACACCAGCCAGGTAAGCCTTGTCTGCTCCTCCCGCCACAACACCCAACCTCGAGGGGACAGCCCCGGCAGGCCCATAATTTTGAAAGGTCCCAGATGTGTCTTCTTTGAATCCCACATGAGAAAGTTAATGAGAACTTGTTTCCTTTATTTGCTATCAATCAATCAATCAATCAGTATTTAAAAAAAAAAAAAGGATCGAGGGAGGAATAGTTCATTCCCTGTAGGTAGAATCTATGTTGGTGTGTCACTCTCTGTTCCCCATCCCTCAACCAGGTCCCAGTGGAAGGAATTGCAATCCTGCATCAGTTTCCATTCTCGTCATCGCTGCAGAGGATGACAGTCGTTGTCCAAGAGATGGGGGGTGACCGGCTGGTGTTCATGAAAGGTGCACCAGAGACAGTGGCCAGCTTTTGCCAACCGGAAACAAGTAAGCAAACAGACTTGTACTACATCTGGCTAATTGGTAGTTCAAGCCCAAATGTGCACCCTCAACACTTGACCTAAGAATCCAATTGCCTATTGCTCATTGCCAGCGGGATGACTCATTTACATCCCAAACTATTCAATACTAAAACCAGGATTATATTTCTAACTTCCTGTATTTCCCATCGTGGCAAACAACACTCCCATTCTCCACCTTCCCAGGATTTTATGTTCTTCCCAGAATTGTCCCTCATCCTCCTTGTCTTTGTCTTGCCGGCTGCTAATCCATGACCCTGTCACTCCATCGGCTCAGGCCCTCATCCCTTTATGGGATCACTTTAATAGTTGGTGAACTGACCCCCTCCCTACTCCTTTCACCCTTTTGAGCTCTGACTAGATTGGTTTTTCCATCACATAATATAACTATGTTGTCACTTTCTACTTTTCTTCTTTTGGTTGCTTCGCAGACTCCAGGAAAATATTGAACTCCTTTAAGATCTTAAGGCCTTCATGACCTGACTCCTATTAAACTTTCCAGATATGCTGCACCACTCCTCCCCTCACATTCTGTGCTTTCCCTGAGCTGAATTAATGACTCAAGTCCCGACCACATGGCGCTTTCTCAGCCAGCACGCCCGTTCCCTTCTTCCCAGTCTGGCATATGTGTCTCTAAGCGCTTCCATAGCACAGTGCACGGCAAGTGCGAGAAGAGATCCTGAGAGTGGGGCCCGCTATTTAATCTTTGCAGAGCCACTGTCTGGCACATAGCAGACTCTCAGTAAATGTTTCCTGGTTAAACTGGAGAAATAAGAATTATACACTTACCCCATTCCCCTCCCCTGTCTTTTGTTTTACTACTTCCTTCTCATTTCAGCTTCACTGAATCCCAAGACATCAGTCCTGACAATGTAGTTTATTTAGGGTGGGTTCCCACTGACTTATTGTATACCTTTTTAGAGGTGTAGTTCTTTTTTTTTTTTTTTGTTTCTCCGCTAGTACCAGCTGAGTAAAATATTGCTTGCTAATCCTGTGTAATTTTCTGAATAGTACCAACTACTTTTGCCAGTGAACTTCAGATTTACACAACACAGGGCTTCAGGGTCATAGCGCTGGCCTACAAAAAGCTGGAAATGGACCACCACGCCACTGCCTTGATGAGGTAAATGGGAAGGATTTTCATAAAGGGGGATGGTTTGGTGGGAAGATGCACCAGTCTGGGCTGTGAACTCAGCAACAGAGGTTGCTGAGGATTCATGTATATGAAATGTCTCTGAACTTAGTAAACACAGATATAGCCATCCCTACTCTGCCTAAATCACAAAGCTGATGTGAGCACTGACTGGGAGAATTTACCAAGAAATAGCTATATAGACTCTGAAGTGTGATGTGATTGTATACCTTTGTGGAAACATACATGAATACAAGCAAATGCTTCATAGTATGAAATTATGGTCATGCCCCCATTTTGAAACAAATACAAGTAGCTAACTTCCAAAATCATGGTTGGTGAATTAGTGGAAAGTTACAAAAATTAGTTGGTGAATTCGTTGAAAGTTACATAACATTTTTCTGAAAAAAATTCTTGATAAGAAATATACAACTTAATGGAAAAAATATAGCTTAGACTTAAATATTTGTAGAAAAGCAAGGATAGCTTCAGAGTGACCATTGTTGGGAAAATCTTGGTATGATTAAATTAAAAAAGGGGCCCTCCAAAGCTAAAATGGACTATTGGTTCAACTTTATTTGTTATTTTATTTTCTACTGTTTTCAGTGCCAGCCATCTTTGGTAACACAGCTGTGGAGATAAGGCTTATTTTGTTGCTTAGGATTTTACATTTGGGAGGTCTACTTGTGTTCAACCCACTCAGACTCAACAACAGTCTCTTATTATAACTATATTTCCTACTGATTCCTTTTCTATACTAAAATAAAACTCATAAGTATATAATCACATATTTTGAAAAATAAATGATGCCATCCTAGAGAGTAAAAATAAGAACAAAAAATACAATGTGTTACAAAAGTAACAGCTTAATACACACTCAGCTGACTCCCCTGAAACAAAATGAAGCGATTTTTTGCTTGCCTCTGTGTGCAGAATCACCAGGGCTGCGCCGGCACTAGCACTAGATGCAGACGGATACAGGCGTTATGCATCGCGGTCTGAAAGAGCACTAGCCGTCTTGTTCTCAGTGAGATCACTGTGAAATGGTTTAAAACTCTTGGTAAAACTCTGAGTAAAACAGTACAATCTCCTTTCAACCTACACAATGCTTTGTGCTTATATGTAAAACAGAGCTAGGGGAAGTATAAATGATTTTATATTTTCTTAACATAATATGGTTGTAGTCTATATACTGTGATATAGTATGCTCTGTAGCATAATATAAACAGTATAAACCTATGCTAACTTAGGAAAATATAAACAACACTTTAGGGTCAGTGAATGTCCCATAAAGCATTCAAAGAGCATGTGGGATGCAAGGTAATTCTTGACTGTGCATTGGTGATTGCAGAAAATCTTGCACAGATGTTGAAAAAGTTTCCAAAGTGTCCTGTAGAGGCAGTACCGTGCCTGCTGAGAATCACAGATGTGCCCCAACCGTGTCGCTTTGAGCATGGGCAGAGAGGCCAGAGGCACAAGTGGCTCACCTAAAGTCATTGCGTATTGGATACCTGAGCATATCGGGCCACTCTCCTGGAGCCAGCTTAATGTGACCCTTAAAAGGGTTACTGTGGCTATTGTGATGCTGGGTATTTGTTGTTATTTAATCACCTCAGGTCACTCAAGTCGCTGGTCAGAGAGCTGACAGTGGACTTTGAGACTGGATCTCACATTTTCAAGAAGAAACTTGCTTTGAGGGAAGTAGTTCCGGCTGTGTCCACTTGTCGCCACTCTGGTGGAGGGGTTAGCAGTGTTCTAGGAGCATCTGGGCCCTGGCCGATGTGAGGCACACACAGCAGGGGAGGCAAGGGGGCTTCCCTGGGTTTTGCTTTCATCTGTATTCCAGCTGGATGTGGGCAATGCTGGGGTCTTGCTCTCGTGTCTACTAGAGGGGTCTGAGTCTTGGATAAATGACTCTTGGAAGAAAGACTCTTTGAGCCCCCAACCTCAAACGTACTCACCTGCACTTGGTCCTGTGGGATGCCTTTGAAGTGTCCTTGTGGCGGATGGGGCCTCAGAGACCCTGCTTGCTGCAGAAACAGTCATACTTTATGTAGAAGAGCCATGTTACCAGTTGAGAGTTTTTGAGGTTATGACCTCATACTCCTGGCACTAAAATGGTACAGACTATAGGTTTGTTTCTAGAAAAGCCGGCATTTTATATTTATATTGTGCCTCACTTATTTCCCATGATGTACCAGAGGTAGAGCTCCTCTCTGGTTGTTGCCAGCAGGCGAGGTGATGAAAATCAACACAACAGATGGAAGGGATCTTTGCAGTCATTTAGTTTATTTTATGCAAACGTTAAAGTAAACCTTTTGCTTAATTAATTCTCCTCCTTTTGATTCAGTTAGAGTAAATGTCTCAGTGTCCCCTTCTTGTCTGGGTGGTTCCTGGCACATATTCAGTATCTCAGGAATGGCATTTGAATGAGAGTCAATACCAGTATGACAGGAAGAGATTTATTTTCGTTTTTGTTTTGCTTCCTGTATGAAGGGCGGTGATGTGCTATTTCTGTCCAATCATTCAGGGACAAGGTAGAATCAGACCTGATATTTCTGGGATTGCTGATCTTGGAGAATCAGTTGAAGGAAGAGACAAAACCTGTCCTGGAAGAGCTCATCTCAGCCCGGATAAGGACGGTAATGATCACAGGTATAGAAAAAAGTAGAAAACAGTAAGAATTTGATATGGAAATAGATAGAGAGTCACTCATTAACAAACACTGTTGACTACCTTCTATGGATCAGGCACTATTGTAGGTGCTGGAGATGGGCAAAGAAAAGCAAAATTATTGTTCTCATGAGCTTCTGTACAGGTGGGATGAGATAGAAAGTCAATCAATCAATTAATTGGCAATAAAAGAATGAAATGAACAACTAGTATTGAGTGTCATGAAGTACATAGAACAAAACAGGATGATGTGGCAGAGTGCCTGACTGGCTATTTTAGATAAAGAGTCGTCTCTGAGAGAGATCACTGGGGATATTACCCAAATGAGAAGAAGAGATAAGCCATGCAAAATGATGATTGTGTTGTTAAATATTAGGAGAAGAAAAATGCTTGGTCAGCATGGTCTGTAAACTGCACTGAAAACCCATCAATAACAAGATACAATTCTGGAGATTCAAAAAAAGTGCTGACCTCTCTAGTTCTACTTTCAAGCCCAAAATCACACAAACAGGGGAGTGGTGAGAAAGGATCATGTAAGAGAAATGTGTGAAATTTCCTAATAGATGTTTCTGAATGGAGAATAAATGATTTCCTAATGCATTCATATTTTTTGAGTGTATTTTCCGCCTCATAGTCAGAGGCATTCAATTCTATTAACTGTGTTACCAAGATAGAATATTTCCCCACCTCACATCCCCTGAATCCAATTCTACTGTTGGGCACTCAAGGATACTTTCACTTTCCCTTCTGTCCCTTCCCATCCCCTGTTTCCACTCCACAATCTTAGAGACATTTGGATCACTCTTACTCTCTCCCTTTCCTGTCCCTCAATCCAACTTTCAGGTTTTGCTGAGTTAACTTACTACTTAATAAAATTTTCCTTGCATTATGATGCTTGTTTCAAAAATCTTTAGTTAGCACTATATTACACATTCTTATAATCCATCCTTAATCATTTAGATTTATGTAGGAATAGAAGTTGACCACCCTCCCTCTACTCCCTCCCTCATTGAATTTCTGTTGTTTTTTCCTTGCTTGGTTATCATTTTTTCTCAAAAATTGTCGTTGAACAGGATAGAACATTGATATGCTCTCTGATTTCTTACATAGGTTGGAATATTTTTCTTTGCTCTGACAGTTGGATGAGTATAGAATTTTGGGGATACAGTCTTTTTAAAATTTATTTTATTTTATTTTTTATTGTTCAAATACATTTGTCTCCATTTTCCTGCCACCATTTTCCCAACCCCCTTCCCCACCTCCCTCCTGCAATCTTTTCCCACTTTGGCTTTGTCCATGGGTCCTTTATACATGTTCCTTGACTTGACCCTTCCCTTCCCTTTCCTCACTGCCACCCCTCCCTTCCCTCTTGATTTTGTTAGTTTCTTTTTTCTTTCAGTGTTGCTGGTTATATTTTCCTTGCTTGTTTGCTTTGTTGGTTAGGTTCCACTTATAGGTGAGATCATGTAGTATTTGTTTTTTTGCCCCTTGGTTTATTCACTTAGCATAATGTTCTCCAGTTCCATCCATGCAGTTGTAAAGGGTAGTAGCTCTTCCTTTCTGCTGCATAGTATTCCATTGTGTAAATGTACCATAGTTTTTTGATCCACTCATTTACTGATGGGCACTTAGGTAGCTTTCAGCACTTGGCTATTGTAAATTGTGCTGCTATGAACATTGGGTTGCATAGGTTCTTTTGAATTGGTGTTCTGGGATTCTTAGGGTATAATCCGAGCAGTGGAATTGCTAGATCAAAAGGCAGTTCCATTTTTAGCTTTTTGAGGATATTCCAAACTGTTTTCCACAGAGGCTGCACCAGTCTGCATTCCCACCAACAGTGGACTAGGGTTCCCTTTTCTCCACAGCCTCGTCTGCACCCATTGTTTGTTGATCTGTTTTTGATGGTCATTCTGACCAGTGTGAAGTGGTATCTCATTGCAGTTTTAATTTGCATTTCTCTGATGGCTAGTGATGCTGAGCATCCTTTCATATGTCTCTGGGCCCTCTGTATCTCTTCCTTGGAGAAGTGTCTGTTCAGGTCCTTTACCCATTTTTTAATTGGATTGTTTGTCTTCCTGGAGTGGAGCCGTGTGAGTTCTGTATATATTTTGGAGATCAAACTCCTATCTGCTCCTATCATTGGCAAATATATTTTTCTGTACGGTTGGTTCCTTTTCATTTTGCTGATGTTTTCTTTAGCCATGCGGAAGCTTCTTATTTTGATGAGGTCCTACTTATTTGTTCTTTCCTTTATGTCCCTTGCTTTGGGTTACATTCTTTTTTTCCTTAATAATCTGTAGGTGTCTTTCCTTTGCTCTCTGGTTTTTGGTATTGCATATTACCAGTTCAATGCCAGTCCACAGATTTTTCTTTTCTGCATATAATCCTTTTCTTTTAACTTTGAAGCTCAGAAATGTTACCAGAATATGCTTATAAGTTTCTCACTTTTCATTAATTTGGTCTGGAACACAGTTAACACTTTTAATCTGCCTTTGTCCTCTTGGGAAAATTTATTCTATTGTTCAAAAAGTCTATTGTTCATTTAATTATTGCCTTTGTTCTCGCTCTCTTTTTTCCCTTCTGGAGTTTCTATTATTCATACAACAGGCCTCCTGGGTCTATCCTCTCAGTTTCTTATCTTTTTCCTAGTGACTATCATGTTTTTTAATTTTGCTTTGTGCTTTAAGAATTTTTTTGCACCCAGTTTTTTCAAACCACAAACTGAGGTCTCACAAATGACTATTAACGGCTACTCTACTTTACCCAGCATGTGTTCTGGCTGTTCAGCCTATCTTTTCCTATCTCACTACTGGGGTTTCTTAACTAGGATGTTACATATCTTTGTCAGGTGACTGAGACTCAGGCCTGGGCTGCATATCCTAACCAGTAGAGCTCTGATGGTGGTCGATGCAAAACAGGCCTGCATTGCAAAGCAGACCAGCTGCTGGCATCTGCTGAGGTCGGTGGGGGAAGCCTCTTAGCTCTCAGTGCTCACTATACTCTTCCAGATGTAAAGGGTTCAGCAGCTCCTTGCTACCAGTTAGCTCTTTTGAGCATCCTCATAAGGATTTTGGTAGAGACCTGAAAAGAGCTATGCTCAGGATAGCCAGCCAGATCTTATATTCTATATTTTTTGGTTCTAGGAATTACAATATCCATACCTACCCTTTCAAGAAACCTTACAACCATAAACGCTTTCTACCTTCTCTCCTTTATGTTATAGTTGCTATGTGTATATGGACAATTAAAGCCCCACTGGGCAATGTTAAAGTTTTTACTTTTAAAAGTAAGGAGTTAAAGAACATAAGTGAAGAAGAATAGACTTTTATATTTACCCAAAATTTTATTATTTCTGTTGCTATGTTTTCATTCCTTAGGTTTGAAGTTTCCCTCTGGTATCCTTTCCTTTCAGCCTAAAGAACTACTTTTAACAGTTCTTTCTGAGCATGTTCTATGACAAAATAAAAAATTATCTTAGTTTCCCTTCATCTAAGAATGCCTTTATTTTTACTTCATCCCTGAAAGATATTTTCATAGATGTCTGAATTGACAATTTGTTTTTCTTTCTGTACTTTAAACATGTTGTTTTACTGTCATTTTCTTGCCTCCATGGTTTTTAATCAGAAATCTGTGATAATTTTAACTTGCGTAATTATTCCCTTATATGTAATATATTCCTTTTTTTCCTAGCTCCTTCTAAGATATTTTATTATATTTGGTTTTTAGCAGTTTATGTGTCTAGATGTGGTTCTCACTGAGTTGTTAGGGGTTCACTGAGCTTCTTAAATCTGTAAATTTAAATTTTTAAACATATTTGGTAAGTTTTCTGCTATTATATCTTAAAAAATAATTTTTCTGTTCCAGTCTCCCCAGTTTGTTTTTTTTACCCTAATGAAATAAATGTGAAAAATTTTAATATTTTTTTGGTGTTTTTTTCTTTTCTTTTAAGATTTTTCTCTCTTCTTCAGATTATATAATTTTTATTGCTCTAACTTCAAATTCACTGACTCTTTCTGCTCATCTCCATTCTGTTATTGAGTGCATCTAGTGAATTTCTGCAATTTCGACTATTATATTGGTCAGTTCTAAGGTCAGTTATAAACCATTTAGTTCTTATTTATAGCATTTTTTTCTGGTAAGGATGTCTTTCTTGTTATTTATTTCAGGAGTATTAACCTTTACCATGTGGAGGAGGCTTACAATAGCTCCTTTAAAATCATTGTGTAATAATTACAACATCTGGGTTATTTTGGGCCATGCAATTGTTGATTACTTTTTCTTGAGAATTGGCCAGAGTTTCCAGGTTTTTTGGTATGTTGAGTATCCTATATATTTTAAATATGATGTTCTGAGACTTTGGATCCTGTTAAAATTTTTGGAGAATGTTGAGTTTTGTTTGTTTGTTTGATTGATTTTTAGCAAGAAAAACTCAGGAATGTAGGATTAAAAAACACGGTTCAGTCCTCGAAGACTTTGCTATCCTTCTTTGGGTATATTCTGCAAAGGTGCAACTCTGAGTTGGGGCTGGGACTCACATAGTTCACTCACTGATTTATTTAGGCTCCTTGTCTATGGCTGCCCTTTCCAGAATTTCCCTCATAATTCTTCAACCCTCAGGTGCCCCTTTTCCTAGTTCTTCTGGGTAGAAAGGCTAGTTTCTCAGAGTTTTCTCTGCACTGCTACCTGCACTGCTGTAGGGTCAAACACATGAGAGGAAAGAGAAACAAAACATGAGAATTGTAGCATCTTGTAGACTGTTTCTCCAAATTTGACTCTCTTGCTCATTCTTCTTGCTTATGTTTACTTTTCAAAGTCCTTGGGTAGTTGATTTTTGTATTTTTTTAAAATAATTTTTTAAAAAGATTTTATTTATTTATTTTTAGAGAGAGGGGAAAGGAAAGAAAAAGAGAGGGAAAGATCAATATGTGGTTGCCTCTCACACAACTCCTACTGGGGACCTGACCCACACCTAGGCCTGTGCCCTGACTGGGAATTGAACCAGCAACCCTTTGGTTTGCAGGCCTGCACTTAATCCACTAAGCCACACCAGCCAGTGCTGATTTTTGTGGCTTTGTTCAGAGTTTTCCATTATTGTCAGTGGGAGAGACAGATTATAGTGGGCTGACTCCATCTTGCTGGAAGTGGAACCACCAGATACTATATGAAATCAGTAGGGTCTTGTCAAATGTTTACCCAGCTGTTAACAAATAACAGAAATAGATTTGATTTTTATTTAGATTTGCCCTTTTATTTTCCTTTCCTCTCTCTGTCCAAAATGTACTGTTAGGTCATGAAACAACCAGGTAAAAAGCAGCAAGAAGCAGAAAAGGGATCATGAGATCAAGAAAGGTCAGGGCTGAGGAAGATCTTACATGTTATTTCTCTTCACATCTAAAATAAGTTCTTAACTCCTTATCCTAGTTTCCCAGGCCCTTTATGAATTTGTTCTATCTCTTCAACCTCATGTTAGGATATTGTTCCTTTCCTCTAGGCGACAATCTTCAGACTGCAATAACAGTGGCCAGGAAGTCTGGAATGGTTTCTGAAGGCCAGAAAGTCATTCTCATTGAAGCAAATGAAGGTCCTGTGTCCTCATCAGCATCTATCTCTTGGAAATTGGTAGAAGAGAAGAAACACATTACATATGGAAGTCAGGTACTATACCTGGAAACAGGCTTTCTACCATATTATCCAATGTTATTGAACTTGTTGCACAGCACTGGTGGCTGATCAGTTTTGACTGGCGGAGGTGTGCAGGTGATCTAAGCTCAGCATACTTCTCCAAATGTCTAACATATATACAGTGCAAAGAACTGAATTATATCTGTTTCCCCTATTTTTCCAACTGAGCTGTAAGATACAGTGCTTTCCTGGATGCTGAAAATTATCCATTCTCTTAAACTTAAATTTTTTTTTGGCTCTGTATGAGAAAGAATATAGATGGGGGAGATGATAATATAATTTTCCATTTTTCCCTTGCTTGTCAGCCATCCTGTTGAGTTCAAAGGGGATTAGTCCCTATGGGAGACAACACTATGTGAATTGGAAGATCAGACTGTATCTTCAGGGTGGGGAAATAAGTTTTCTTCATTTATCTCTAATCTGGTCAATATCCTATCTCTACTGTGTCTTTGTGGAACAATATTAATTTGCTAAGAAAAAAATTGTAAGTTCTCACTTCAGGGAGAGATTTGTTAAGTTGCAATGCTTTTGTATTTCACACTCGAAATGTGTGAAATGTGCTCTTCTCTGGGACTCACCGAGATCAGATCAGGATGAGAGCAGGACATGAGTAAGTGTTGTTCTCCTATTCACTAGAGACCAGGGTGTGCAAAGACTGATCTAGCAAAGAGAAAGCGTACCTCTAAGGAATCAGGACTTGAGTGTGACTTTTAAAGAGAGACCCCTGGACTGCCATTGTCTTCTCTCAGCTCTGCTGTGGTCCTGGCCTCTCTGTCTCATCTAAGATAACTGTGTCTTGCTTTGTAGGACAATTACATTAACATCAGGGAAGAAGTCTGTGATAATAGCAGAGAAGGAAGTTACCATTTTGCCCTAAGTGGAAAGTCCTTTCAGGTCATTAATCAACATTTCAGCAGCCTACTGCCAAAGGTAAATTCTTAGAAGGTGCTAATCTCTGGGTAAACATGGTGACACCATCATTTACAGAACATGATGCTCAATAATTTCAAACCTTTAAACAGGTGAGGTATACCTATTGAATGTATCATAAAAGAGGTAGATATTTTTATAGAGGTTACTGTTACCTCATTTTCTACTAGATTTAAAATCAGTAAACTCAATTAGCCGATTTTCCATCATTTATAAAATTAAAGTTCTAGTGACTTCCCAAGTCATCAGGATGGCTTTGGGGTAGCAGTCACTATATTGCCATGGTTAGGAGTCTCACAATATAGAGAAAATCCAGCAATTATACAAGAAGACAGGCTACGAATAGAGGAATTCCATTATGTTTTTGATAGAGGACCTCTCCACAGAAGAGGGACAAACTGAAAAATATCCGGATGAAGAATAAACCCATAGTGGCTGATTTACTTGAATTTAATTATTCACCACCTTAGGCACTACTTAAGCAAAAAAAAAAAAATAAATAAATAAATAAAATAAAATAAAAAAAAATAAATAAAATAAAATGAAGGCTTTGAAGCTGAATGAACACTAAGCTGAGTTTACTACCAGGGAACATGCAGATCTAACACAGAGGAGTTCAGACTCTGTAGATTAGAGCTCCAGTGGAGGGACTGGGAGAGGTTTATAAACCACCAAACCATCAATGTTCCATAGTCCGAGTTAGGCTTGGGATATCAGCTACATTTTACAATTTGACAAACCCAGATGGTAATGGTTAAGTCAAAGACCACACATAATTACTTTGCTATTTCACCAATCGGCTGTTTTTCTGTTACGTAGTTCTGGGCAATTTTCTGAGAAGCAGTCACCTCCTTTCCTTTTCCTGAGATCCTTACAATTTCTCATGTGGTACTGGGCTTAAGGTTCCATTAAGCTCAGGATTTTTCAGGACCACATTCTCCATGGCCGCTGAGCTAAATTCTTATAAGCCATCCTTTTCACCAAGTATTTTCACTAAGGAGTCACCTTTACTGATATCAGTCTCCTTGGTCATTTACTTGATGACCAATGCCAACAATACCTGTCTTAAAATCCAAAGGAAGACTTCTTGGAAAACAATTTTTTTGTTGTTGTTGTTGCAGTCATGGATATCATCACCCGGTCAGTTTTATGGGAGTTATTGATTATGTCATGTATGACCAGCTGTCATAATAAAATATTTCTCTTTTGGGTTCCTTACAGATACTGATGAATGGGACCATCTTTGCCAGAATGTCTCCTGGGCAGAAATCCAGTCTGGTAGAAGAATTTCAGAAACTGGAGTAGGTCCTTTACCAGGTCGGGGGGTGTGAGGGGCAGGGAGGCTTGGCAGGTGGGAGAGAGTAAGAAGCACAGGGGCTGCTCTGTTTGGCTTGGTTCTTAACTTGGCTTCACATGTCAGTCACCCGGGGAGCTTTGAAAAAATAGCTGTATTGACTCAATTGCACACATGGGGCTTGGACATCGGTATTTTTTTAAAGCTCCTCACGTTAGTCAATTTTGCCTCCAGTCCTGAGAAACACTGACTAGAACATAAGAGGCATGAAAAGCTATGGCGAGGAACAAGCCTGGAAAGGTCATTTGAGCTCAGCTCCTGAAGTGCCAATGAACATTTATATTTTGTTTTTACAAATTATTATCACAGTTATGATATAGGGAGGTTTGTATGACAAGAGATTCACATAACCTTAAAATATTAAAAGTCTATGCCAAAGCATCCTCTTTATCCTAAATCAGAAAAATGATTTCTCTTCTAACACAAAACATCTCCATTGATAAAATGGTCAGTCCAAACAAAGTGCTTATCATTTGCGACCCTTTATTATTACAATTATTTGTTCATGGAGCCCATGGAGTCCTGAGGGCTTCCTCCACTTCTGGTGCTGGACCTCACAGATATGACTCTTACTCCTACTCACTGCTACTCCATCCTGCAACTCATTCAGTTCAGTCACGGGGCAAGCTTCTCGATTCAGAAAGCCTTGTCTTCTCAGCATGATTGAAAACCTAGACAGTGAACTAGTTGCCTTCACAAAGCAGTGTGTAAAAAGAAGCACGGCAAATTCTGTAAATGCTGCCAGAGTGCTCTTACCTTAACAGCAGACTATCCATACTCTTTGTCAACAACTTAGAAGAGCAGCATTCATTCAGCCTCAAAGAGCCATCCCGAAGAAGGGGTATATTTTCTTTCACTTCTGGGTCTGGCACTGCATTTTTTGTTGAGTGACTGCTAACCTGGCAGATTTCCTCTTGTGTTATAAATACTATTAGTAACACCAATATAGATCATTTTATTGGTCATTTCAGAATTTATAAGGCACTTTCCCATATGGCACCTCTCTGAATACTCACAACACTTTGTACGGGAAAAAAATGATAGTCCAAATAGTAAAGTGATTGGGTTAACGATCTGGATGTCGCAGTGTTAGACTCTGTGCCCTCTCTGCCGTGCCATGCTGTCTTATCCTACAGTTGTTACCATCCTGTTTTACCGCTGACAAAGCTCCTTCCCAAACAGTGAAGCGCAGAGTCTCCCTCAAACTCTTGGAGTCCAGAATGTGTCCTGGGTTTCTTAATCCATTGTAGGAACTGCTGAGTCAAATTTTACTCTTTAGTCAAATCAGATTATTAGGGAAACTGCCTTAAAATAATAAGTTTGAACCTTATGTAATGAAGCTCATTTTATCTTTTTAATGAGAGAAATTAGCTTTTAAGATTGCTTTGATCTTTTCTACAATTAACATGGTTCCCATTTAGTTACTTTGTAGGTATGTGCGGGGATGGAGCCAACGACTGTGGGGTAAGTAGCATGTGTGGCATCATAGTCTCGCACTCGACTGTACTTGCCCAGAGCCCTGTAGAGGTAGCATTTCCTGAGCTATACGCTTTCTCCAGTCCTCTTGATGGAAGAAATGATGCTGAGGGTTTGGGAGAGTTTTAACCAAAGCTACATAGTAACTCAGCGATCATTATAAACTACATGGGGTAGAATTTGCATGTGAAGTCCCCACTTCTTTCACTGGGTGTCCCAGTGCCATCTCTATCTTACGTGGCAGGCAGAGCAAAATCCGGTCATCTCCTAGCTAGTGCCTGAGCCCACAATCCACCTGGTGGACAGCTTCGTTGGCCTTTTTCTTACGTGGCCTCAGGAGAGAGGTGTGTGAGTGCGCATGGACAGTAAGCCGACTCTTTGCTTTCAGGCTTTGAAAATGGCTCATGTGGGAGTCTCTTTATCAGAGCAGGAGGCATCTGTGGCCTCGCCTTTTACTTCCAAAACTCCAAACATTGAGTGTGTGCCGCATCTTATCAAGTAAGTAAGCACTTTCATCAGCATTGTTTACATTTCATCTGACTTCTGTTGTTCATTTTATTTTATTTTATTTCACTATTTATTTATTTTAAAATTTTTAAATAAATGTTCAATATTATTTTGTTTTAGTTTCAGGTGTGCAGCATAGTGGATAGACAGTCATATACTTTACAAAGTGTTTCCCCTGATAGTTCCAATACCCAACTGGCACCATACGCAGTTATTACAATGTTATCTACCATGTTCCCTATGCTGTCCTTTACATCCCCATGATTATTCTGTAACTACCAGTCTGTACTTGTCAATCTTTTCACCTTTTTCACCTAGTCCCCCAAGCCCCCTCTCCCCTGGCAACCATCAGTTGGTTCTCTGTATCTGTATGCCGGTTTCTGTTTCTTATATTGTTCTTTAGATACTGCATATAAGTGAAACCATGTGATATGTGTCTTTCTCTGGCTGACTTATGGATCCCATTTTTCTGCGAGTCAAGGACCAGGGAAACTGCATTCTTGGGTGAGGAGGGTGCTTCGTGGGAGAATGCAGTCAAATGTTCTACACCCAAGCGGACTTACCAGGAGTTAAAAATAACACTGGGAGAGGCAGTGGCATTTTTTAAAAAAGATTTTATTTATTTATTTTTAGAGAAAGAGGAAGAGGAAAGAGAGAAAAAAAAAATTGATGTGGGAGAGGACATCACTCGATTGCCTCTCACACCCCGAATCAAGGACCTGGCCCGCAACCCAGGCCTGTGTCCTGACCGGGAATTGAACCAGTGACCTTTCAGTTTGCAGGACAATGCTCAACCCACCGAGCCACACAGGACAAGCAGTGGTGTTTCTACGTTTCTAATGAAAATCACTGAATAGGTTATTTTTAGAAGATTGGAATCTGGAACTCAGTACTGCTTTGAAAGTGTTACTCAAATTCTTTGTATTATTATTATTTTAAATGTATCTCCTTAGACACTTTATAGTGGGTGATGGGGAGAAACTTTCTTTTTCCCATTTGCCTTCCTCACTCTTGCCTCTTTATACTTCCTTGCGATATCTTTCCCATCTCTAGTTTTCAAAATATTTGTCTTCACTGTCTCTACTAAAATTTCCCTTGGTGCTCTAATCCCTGCCCCCTTACCCCAACATGTACTTCTGCTGCCTTTCATTTAACTGACAGAGATGGTGAGTGTTGTGGCTTCTTTTGGTTATTAGAACTAGTGTGTGTTCACATTTATAAAGTGCTTCAATGCCTGTTTTATTATACTCCAAAAAGCCCGGAGATGTAGTAATATTCACCATTTCTTCTACAAATAAAGAAACTGAGGCTCAGAGAACTACCCAAGCTCACGTAGCCATATAGGATTGGAGATCGTATTAGAGTTAATTCTGTGTAAATGTGTTTTATCTATAAATATTATACTCCTTTCACCACATTAAAATAATGATTTGGCTGGTTCCTCCCTTTTTTTTTTTATTTTTTCATGTGCTCAACAAATATTTATAATGTCACCACTTAGTGCCTGGAACAGTTGGAGGCGCTGGGGATTCAGAAGCAAGTAAATCAAGACAATGCCAATCTCATGATATTTTCCTCTGGGGAGGAAGTCAGCCAAAAAAGACCCTGAAAAACAACAAACACATGCATAGATAAACCAGGGATAATGTGAGAAGTAGGAAGATGACCTACTTCTTTCTACTTCTCACATTAGGAAGATGGGCAGGTGGAATTGGTTGCAGCAGGTGGGGCGGTCTGGCAAAGCCTTTCTAAGAAGGTGAGGAGTGGGGAGAAACTCCCCTCTAGACAGAGCGAATAGCAGCTGCTAAGCCCTGGTGCAGGAGAAAGCTTGGTGTGAGGACCAGGCTTTGGAATCGTGGGAACTGTTACGATCAGAAGTAAATTTACAGTCTATTTTTTCCCAAATGAAATAAATAGAGTGGTATTGTGTAAGTAATTTATTTTCTGCTTTAAATATATACTATTTACTCAAAAGTAAAACAATAGTAACAAAAATGAACATACTTGTTTCTAGTCTATTTAAATTTGATATATATCTAATGTGAGTGTATATGTTGTTTTAGCCCAGTTTTAGAAAAAGTTGAGACTTTCAAATGCCATTTGAATGAAAAGTTTGCCAGACTCCTGAAGCACCTCCCTGAAAATAGCCCCCAAACCTGAGATCTTATTTATATTCCTCAGTTCACAGATGAAGAAACTGTGAGCAAGAGAAGAGAAACGGCCTTCCGACTCTCATTAGTATGAGACCTGGGACCAGCCCAAGTCCCCGGACTCTGAACTGAAATAATGCCCCCAGAAAGGACAAGAGGAACTCTAAATGTGGCTCCCTGCCTGGGTCAAGGCCTGTGGACCTTGGAGTGGACCCGGCCTTTCCCGAAAATGTAGTCATTTAGCACACTGACAGTGGGCTTTTCCCACTGGCTCATGGCTGTCCAGTCTGTCAGGCAAACAATGGAATAATCAGGCTTTTGATCTTTCCTCCTGAGCTCAGCTGAACAGCACAGAATAACTGACCTCATTTCTTTTCATTCCTTTCACTTCATTCCTTTTGCATTTCTTTTCTCTCACAGGGAAGGACGTGCAGCTCTCGTGACCTCATTTTGCATGTTTAAGTACATGGCTCTGTACAGCATGATTCAGTATGTTGGTGTTCTGCTGCTCTACTGGGTATGACCTGGGACCTAGCCTCTTGGTTAGTGAGAACTGAGACAAGGGGCGGTGCACTCTCAGTACGCAATGCCTCTTAAACGAAGTGCAAATAGAAGATTTGAGCACGGACCGCCCCTCTAAAACTTTAACGTTTTGAAAATAAATCAGAAGTAGACAAATGTACACAGGAAAACCTGTGAGTGCTATTTCTCTGACTCTGATAGTCTAAAGGTAGCTGAGGATCAGAATGGAACAAATCGCTCTCACTGTTGCTTTTGCCTGCTTAGATCAGGTCTCTATCTTTCCAATCCAGTATGGCTCACCCCTCACACACTATTCTCTACAGACATGATTCTCTGATTAGGTGCTGCAATGTGTCATGACTGGCTCTCCCTGGAAAAACGAGCCCTGATTATTATTGTTCGCCAATTTCAGTGGTGAAAGTACTCCCACCATGGCTGGTTTCAAGCTATCCACCTGAACATAGAGTTGGGGAGAGATGTACAATAGCATACCATTAAGTAGTACTTGCACCACATACATACAAGAGTTATGAATAACCTCAAGAACATATATAAACATTAAAATGTGGGAAAATGATTAGAAGGTGCTGAGTTTTGAGTATTTATTACCTCTTTTTTTCAGTATAATTTAATAGTAAATTTGTATAATTTAAGATTTTATATTGGCTGTATTTAACAACCGGCTCACAAAATTTCTGAAAATCTAGGAGGAGACTCTTATGAGCCAGTATGAGCCAGCATATCACTGATTCCCTGAACATAGGGGTTTGAAAATTAGCATACCATACCACAAAAAATACATAGATCTTGTGATGGCTTTCACCATTTGACCAAACATAAAGGGAGAACACACATGATTACTGCTTGTGGACTCAACATATAGTGCCTTTTTCTATTAGTTAACGCAGAGAAAGGGAGTGCTTTTTGTACTGGAAGCACCTAGATTCATCTCTGTATCTTGTCCTTCAACTTGGGTTGAAAAGTTTTATTTCTTTTATCTTTAGATTATTCATGTCTTTTCCCACTCACTAATGACTGAACTAGAGAAGAAGAGGCTATTTATAAAAATTTGGCCCTCTTGTGAAATATCAATAGCTCTTGCTCAAAGCTAGAGTTAAACATGGGTCATCATTATCTCCTTTCCACCAGAGGGTAAGGGGCAAGGAAGGAAGTTACTTAAAATCTGTAAGACCTAAGTGTTTTTTTCCTCAAGGATCAGGGTGCTTTATCAGGGACTTTCAAAAAACACCCAAGAATGCACATAGTTTGTTCAGTTCTTGTCATTTTCCATCAGTAAAATTTAGGTATGATCATCACACATTGGCCACTTGTTACTGCTGGGAATGCACTCTTCTTTTAGTGTGCTAGACCGAACCCCAACTCTCCTGCTAGCCAGTGGAAAAGAGAGCAGGGATGCATCTGGTAGAGTGAGATATGCTCTGCAACACGGGCGATAATAATGCACGAAGGACCCAGCCCAGAAAGCACACGATGGGGGCCCTCCTGGTGAGACAGGGTTTCACAGCCTTGTCTCTAGTCCTCCCATCAATCTAAATAGGCCCCTGGCCACACCATCTCCTTGGTAATTTGCTTTACAGTCCTATGTTGCAGTGAGAAAATGAATGAAATTGATGTCAGACTTCACCCAGAAGCTCACAACTCTTTTGAGCTGCTTTCCTTTTATTTTCAGGAGACGAACAGCCTATCGAATTACCAGTTTCTGTTCCAAGATCTGGCCATTACAACTCTTATTGGTGTAACAAGTAAGACGTTTTTAAAACTTTCTTTCCAAAGGTGCTCCCCTCAGCTTGCCTCCCTCTGCCCCAGAAGGGCTGGTCCACCAGGAGGGCAGGGACAGCAGCTGCCGCAGATGTGATGTGTGACTTATTCCTAAAGGAATATACAGAGAGGTAAAGAGAGAACAATCCTCATTTTTGAGTGTTGAAAGAAAGTGTTAGCCACAAAAGCTGGCTAGTTACTTTGCTGTTTCCCACAAAATACAGAGCTTCCATAAAAGGTCACTAAATAGTTAAAATAAAAAAAAATCTTGAAAAACTCAGGAACACTGATTCTAGTGTGTTTTTAGGTAGCGGTATGGTTAAAATGTGCTCAGTATATAGCTTATCTGTTTTCCGTCTCCAAATCCTAGCCTCTCAAGATCTAGAACAGAGATTAAAGGTCATCTTGCCGTTATACCACTCTCACCCCTCCCTTCTAACTAATCTGTGAATTACTTTCCAATTCCCCTGGCAAGGAATTTTCATCCCGACCCACGTACTAACCATCATCTTTACCAAATTCTCTGCTTTCCTGGCTGTTACATATAAATGCCAACAGCCTCACTTGTACTGTTAACCCTACCTCCCCTTATTCTCATAAGGGCTTTGTTCATGTAGTAATTCCTTCTTCCATCATGGTCAACTTTTCTCTGGGCTACTGGATGATTCCTTACCAGCATATAAGTATATTTCCATCTCTTCTTTCCTTAAAAGCTTTCTCCTTGACCCAAATCAACTGCTATCTGCCAAACTTCCTCATTAGCTGTGTATACCCACTTTCTCCACTTGTTATCTTTAATCTTATTATTTCAGCCAGATTCTAACATTCAAAAGGTATGAACTTGGATACTTGGCCTGTGCTCCTGTTTGAGGGGAGGCAATGGTAGGTTGGCAAATGTTTAACAATTGGCATTACAAGAAAAATCTTTGTACACATATGCACATAAGTTTTTATGAACTGAAAAGAAATATGTGGTGAGAATTTTCAAATAATAATACAATATACAATGCATTATTGTATATTCACTATTCCATTTAGCCAATTGATTCTCACAGGATGCTTTTTCTGAGGGTTTACCAAATTCTTGTATCCATAGTCAACCTATGCTTTAGCATAAATCTTTGTTGACTTTTTTTTTTTACCTAAATGGCAAAATAGCAAAAATTTATGTTGAAACTTTAACCATTCATCAGTGATGTGAGCAACTTATTTGCTGAATTGGATAATAGTTGTTGAATGCTGGAAGATTATTTCCTCAGGAAAAAAAAATTCATTCATGAATGGCTACAGACATGCCACACTTTTAAGTTTAATTTCCATTATTAACTTCAAGAACATAGATAATTTTAAAATGTGAAATAATTAAGAAATTATCCATTTTGAGTGTTCATTATCTTTGTTTTTCATATATTTATTAAGCTGTAAGTTTATGTAATATACTTTTACTAATGGCTACATTTAATAACTGGCTTGCACATTTAGCAGGCATTGGCCCTTAGGAGCCAAGGTGAGCCAGCCTTAGCCACCCCTGGCTGGGAGGATGCACGTTATTGGCACGCGAAAAAGTACATCTTAGATTGCCTCTTCCCCATGCCTCATGGTCTTGCTTTCACATTATTTCCTCTTATATTTTCCCATCATAATCTTAACAACTATCACAGCAACTTATCATTTTAAAAACTGGTTCAAAAGCTCTGTTTTTGGAGAATGAGCTCACAGGGGGCAGCTGCTGTCTACGCTTCCACGTCTCCCTTACCGATGCTGCTTTTGTCAAGCCCATCAATGACTCTCATTGACAGCCATGGCCACTTCTCTCTCCTGATTGTACCTGAATCTCTCAGCAACTATTTCCTTCTGCAAAAGGTTTCTTCTGTTGCGTCTGTGATACCACGCCCTCCTGCATTATCTATCACTGTTGCGAGTACAGTTTTCCTGTCTCTTTTGCTGGCCTCTACTCCTTTAACTATCTTCTCACTCTTGGAATGTTCCAAGCCTTTTTCTCGAGTTCTTTTGTCTTCTCAATCTACACCATCTCTGTAAGTGATTTCAACCACTCCTATGACTTTACTGTCACCTACATGCTGATGTACCCCCAATTTATATCCCTGGCCTTGATACCTACCTTGAGCTCTAGAAATGCCTCAACTCAGCAACTAATTTTGGATATTTAACAGAATGTAGAATTAGCATGCCCAAATAGAACTCTTTATTCTATCTTATCTTATAATTAACAAAACCGTTTAAAAATTTACTGACTAGATTGTAGTACTTACTACTACCTAGGTGTGTGAAAGAAAAACAACAAAATGGAGTTAATATTGTCAATAGAACAATCTAAAAGGGAGCCAGGAGACCTCTGGGAAGCTACACGAACTCACCCCCCTCCACGTGGAACTGAACTTTTGAACTGGGCTAAACCACAAATGGCTGCCTTCTGAACTGGCTCTGCATCAGTGAACTCTCTATTAAGAAATAAAATTCTCACCTAGAAACAGGCATAGGCAATTAATCATATATATAGCATAGTGTAAGTTTGCTTGTAAGCATCAATCACAGCTATTTTAAAACAACTGTGTAACGTCTTTGAACAATACCTCCCACCCCCTACCCCCTGCCTTTTTTTCTTTTTCCCTTGGTACACAATCAGGTCTCTACCAAAATGTGTGTCATAAATTGCAATTCGTAAGGCCCCAAATAAAGTTTTCATTTGCTTTGCAGGTATTGGTCAAAATTAATTGATATTGGCACTTGGGATATGTCAGTGAAGAAAAAATTCCTTAAAATAACATCATTATCTATCTGATTGTTCAAAGACCTGGAGTCATCTTTAATTTTTCTCTTTTCTTTATCCTTCACAACCAATACATATGAAATTCCTATTGGCTCTACCTCCAAAACATATCCTGTTCCCTTCTCTCCATCTCTGCTCTAGCCACGGTCTCAGAACAAGGTTACGGCCCCTTAGATTACTGCAGTAACTCTACAACTAATCTTGCTTCCCCTCTTACTGCCTTCCCTTCACTTTCATTTACCTTTCAGACAGTGATGAGAGTGATAGTTTTTTAAATTTAAATTTGATTGTCATACTCCAGCTTAAAATGCTCCAGTGGCTTCTCATTTCTACTAAATCCAAAGTCTTACACAACTTATTTCTGCCTACTTTTCCAACTGCACATCTAAGCACATTGCTATTCACTTACTGTTCTAGGTGCGCTAGTCTGTCTGTCTCCTGAGCATTGCCAAGTTTGTAGTCACCTTATCTCCTTTGATTTTGCTATTTTCTTTGCCTAAACTACTTACCTTTCAGATCTTCATATGACTTTGACTGCTTTTTATTATTCAGATTTTAGCTCAAATGCCACCACCTCAAGAAGGTCACTTTAAATAATGACCAAGCCAATTATTCTCCAGCACACAATTCTGTTTTATTTTTTCACAGTACTCATCACAATCTGAAATTATATTGATCTGTTTTTATTTGTTTTTGCCTGCCTCTCCTCACCCAAAGTATGTACTTCATAAGAGCAGCACCTTGTCTGTCTTGATCATTGCTGTATTCCTAATACACCTAACAGTGCCCGACAGATCAAAAAAGCTCATTAAGTATTTGTTAAATCTATTGAAAGAACAGTCTGGGACAGTCCTTATTGTTAGCAGAGTTCTCTTTCCCATCAGACCAAATCTACCTCCTTGTAACTTTCACCCATCACAGTTCTGCCATTTGGAGTGGCACAGAATAGTCTACACTTTCTCCCCATGACAGTCTTTCAGATATTTGAAAACAGTTCTAATTTAACCTGTGATTATTCTCTTCTACCTAACAACCAACTCCAGTGTTTTGTTTCTATTTTTTGACAAATAACTTGATCCTTTTTTATATTTATCTTTGATTAACATATAGTCATTGTGAAAAGAAGATATGACAAAGAAAAAAAAACTTCCTTTATCCTAATCCACAGCTAACCAATTAAAGCATTTTGATATACTTCCTTTTGGTCATATATATGTGTATGTATCTATATATGTGTGTATGTGTGTATACATATGTGTGTATATACATACATATACGTATACATATATAAAGAAATTTGAATCATGTTTTCTATGTAATTATGCATGCTGTTTTTCATTTAACTTTGTAAGTACTTTTAAATGTTATTAAATATTTTAATTTTTTTATTGTGGTAAAATGTGTATAACAAAATTTGCCACTTTTGTCATTTGTAACTGTATAGTTCAGGAGCATTAATTACATTCACAATGTTGTACAACTATCACCACTAACTGTTTCCAAAACTTTATCATCGCCCCAAACAGAAACTCTGTACCTATTAAAAAATCACTCCCCATTGCCCTCCCTCTAAGCTTCTGGTAACCTCTAATCTACTTTTTGTTGCTATAAATTTGCCTATTCAGAATATTTTCAATAAGTCAAAGTGTACAATATTTGCCCCTTTGTGTCCGGCTTATTTCACTTAGCACAATGTTTTCAAGGTTCATCTATGTTGCAGCATGTATCAGAACTTTATTTCTTTATAATGGCTGAATAATATCCCATTAAATGTACATACCGCATTTTGTTATCCATTTATGCATTGATGGACTTTGGTTGCTTCCACTTTTCGTTTATTGTGAATAATGCTGCAATGAACCTTTGCATATAATATCTGTTTGAGGTCTTATTTTCAATTCTTTTTGGTACAGAAATGAAATTACTGTTTTTGGAGAACTATTTTCCATAGTGACTGCATCAATTTACATTCTCACCACCAATGTATAATGGTTCCAATTTCTCCACAGCCTCATCAATGTGTTAACTTTAATAAGATTATTTTAGATATTCTAATAGTATGGAGTAGTATCTTACAGTGATTTGGATTTTCATTTCTCTGATGACTAATAATGTTGACATATTTTCATGTGCTTGTAGCTATTTGTGTGTCTTATTTGGAGAAATGTTTATTCAAGTCTTTTGCCCATTTCTTAACTGGATTTTTATCTTTTGACTCCCAAGTTCTGGAGTTCTTCATATACTGTGGATATTAAAACCTTATTAGATATATAATTCAAAACATTTTCTCTCATTCTATATATTGTATTTTCACTTTTTTGATGTATTTTGTTATATAAAAGTGTTTAATTTTGATTAAGCTCAATTTATCTATTTTTTTCTGTTGTTGCTTATACTTTGGTTGTCTTATCTAAGAATCCATTGCTAAATTAAAGGTCATCAAGGTTTACCCTGTTTTTCTTCTAAGAATTTTTTAATGATTTTTAGCTCTTGTATTTAAATCATTGATACATTTTTTATAAATGGTGTGAGCAAGGGGGTCCACCTTCATTATTTAACATGTGGAAATCCAGTTGTCCCAACACAATTTGTTATAGAAACTGTTCTTTTTCCCATTTAATAGTCAATGCTCATTGAAAACCAATTGGCCATACACATATGGGTTTATTTTTGGATGTGTAGTTCTATTCCACTGGTCAGTATGTCTACCATTATGCCAGTAACATACTGTTTTGATTACTGTCTTTGTAGTAAGTTAGAAATCAGAATGTGTGAGTCTTCCAATATTGTTCTCCTTTTCCAAGATTTGTTTGACTTTCCCACAAGAATTTGAGAGTCAGCTTTTCCTTTCTGAAAAAAAAAAAGCTGTTTGAACTTTGACAGAGAGTGCACTGAATCTCTAGATCACTTTAAGTAGTACTGACATTGTGACAAAATTACATCTTTCAATCCATGAACATTGGGTGTATTTCAATTTATTTATGTTTTCTTTAGTTTCTGTCAGCAAAGTTTTATTATTTTCAGTGTACAAGTCTTTTTGCTCTTTGGTTAGACTTATTTCTAGGTATGTATTCTTTTGGATGCTATTGAATTGGAACTATATTCTTAATTTCCTTTTTAAATTGTTTGTTGCCAATGTATAAAAACACAACTGATTTTTATGTGTTGCTCTTGTACCTTACAACATAGCTGAATATGTTTACTAACTCTAGTAGTTTCCTTGCGGGTTTTTTTTGGGATTTCCCCTATACAGAACAATGTCACTTGTGAATAGAGATAGTTTTACTTCTTCCTTACAATTTGGATGACTTTTATTTCTTCTTTAATCACTCTGGATAGAATGTCCAGTACAATGTTAAATAGCAGTGATGAAAGTGATCATCCTTTCCTTGTTCCTGGTGTTAGGGCAAAAGCTTTCAGTCTTTCACCATTGAGTACGATGTTAGCTGTGGGTTTTCATTGTAAAATAGATAACCATGGGGATTACATGTCACATCCTCAATTTATAATAATCTAGTTTGGATTGATCATTTAACTTCCATAACATGCCAAAACTCTCTTATTATATAGCTCTGTCTCCCCATATTATTTGTCATAAGTGCCCAGTAACTTAGATAAATAATTATTTTATTCACTTGTCTTTTAAATAATGTAGGAATATAAAGTAGAGTTAAAAACCAAAAATACAATAATACATACTTTCACATTTGTCCAAATAGTTACCTTTACTAGTCAAAATGAGAATGTCAAAAAAGAGATAAGAATTATAAAAAGAATGCTTTAAAAAATTTCTTTTGGCTCCTTTTTACAATTTCTGTCTCTTTATTGACATTCTGATTTTGTTCATACATTATTTTCCCGATTTCATTGAGTTCTTGGAGCATACTTAAGACTCTTGTTTTAAAATCTTTGCTCAGTAAGTTCAATACCTGGACTTGCTTAGAGGTGATGTTTATTAACGTCTTAACTCTGAAAATCAGACTCTCCCCTTTGCCTTGGCCTTGATGCTTTTTCTTTTGCTGTTTTTTTGAAAGCCCTAGTAATCCATTTGTTTAGTGACTTTCCTAAATCATTTTTATAGAGACTGTATCAGTGGTCATGTGTGGTCGCTGAAATCTCTGTTCCTTTAGCTTTGGTTCAGGTAGTGTTTTGACAGAGTTCCTTGAACTCTGTGAGTTCAAAAATGGGAATGACAAAGAAAATACCTCTCCCAATTGTTGCTGATTCATTCTGTTCTGGGCACTTCAGCACTTGGCCAGGCTTGTGTTGAGTCTGGAGATCATCCAGAGGTGAAAGCACAGGGTTTTTCTGGTCTTTTCTCAGCATGCATCTTGACCCAGGCATGCACATGACTTTCTATATTCCCCAACACTCACAGGAGACTGTGAATACCATAATTTCCCAAAGAAATGTGCTTTAGCTTTTCTTTCCAGACTTTAGGCATTGATTTTATGTGTCAACTGTAATCTTTTGTCTCAGGTGACTACGTACAGTTTGTTAGCTTTACAATACTTTGGCACAGTGCATGCTGCTTCCCCACTCGCTGTCAGTTGTGCATTAGGTGGAACAGAGGTGAACACCTCGCACCAGTCCTTCAGGGAGTCCCCAGACAAGTTAGAACAGGCATGCAGAATAATTCGTGGACAAAGTTGCTCTCCCCCCTCTGTAAGCAAGGACCAGGTTCCCCCACCATGTGTGTGTGCTGCCATCTTTAAGACAGTCATCGAGCTGGGGGTGGCAAGGGCAAGTAGAAGTGCACCAAGCTTCCCTAGCATTTTTAAGTTGCCTTTTTCTTGATTCAGCAATTCTTTGCATGCTGTAAATCTTTGTCTATTTATCATATTTCTGACAAAGTTTGTTCTTACAGTTTTTGCTTGTTTTTCAATGTTTCTGTGGAGGGATGGGGGTCTCAGAGTTGCTTACTCCATTATTTTGCAGATGTAACTCATCATTTTATTCCTTAAATATTTGAAAGCATTAGTTCTTAGGGACAGCATGTTGTTCCATTACATACATGTGCCATAATTGTAAACTATGCTATGATGAACATCTTTCTCTATGTCTGATATTTTTTAGCATAGAATAAATTCCAGAAGTGGAATGACTGTATGAAAAGTTATGAAAATTTTTCAGTCCCTTCATATTCATTACCAAATTGCCCTTCAGAAGGGTTTTTTTTTGTTTTTGTTTTTGTTAATTTACATGCCCACAAGCAGTGGAAGTATGAATTTTAATACTCCCTCATCTATAATTTAATAGTTTTTGCCCATAGGCACAAAGTGGGCATCTTGTGGTGGTTCTATGTCTGCCATCTTAAGAATTTCTCATATGACTTCAGTTTGAATCCATTTGTTGTATTGTTCACTCAGTTTTTTATGTATATTATGAAAATTTGTCAATTTTCTCAGATGTGTGAGCCCAAGAAGTTAAACCATTCTTCTGAAGAATACAACACTTTCCTGCTCTCATACATACAAAATTTGAATTTATTTTATAGTGAGTTTGAATGGTGCCTACCCTAAGCTGGTGCCTTTCAGACCTGCAGGACGGCTGATCTCCCCGCCTTTGCTGCTCTCTGTGATCTTCAACATCCTTCTCAGCCTGGCCATGCACATTGTGGGCTTCCTTCTGGTTCAGAGACAGCCTTGGTATAAAATGGAGATACACAGGTATGATCGCAGACTTGATTCCAGCTTCCCACACTCCAATTTCTATCAAACCCATATGATGAGAGGCAACTGGGTCTTTACTCTGCCAAAGAATTTGGCTCCCATAAGTCCTTTGGGTAATTTTCCAGTGAACTTTATTTCTCTGTAGCACAATTTGATGGTAACATTTATTGGCACCCATCTTTGCCTATCTTAGGTAATGATGTATGACCATCTTTTTTATCTAGAGTGACCATGCATTGTAGTTTTCCTGGACATCCCCAGTTTAAGCCTGATATCCAATTAAATTATTAATTTCTTTCCATATTCAATCTGTTCCTGTTGAATGATAAACTATATGGTCACTCTACTTATGTATTTTTAGAGACTTTACACCACTAGAGGGAAGAATTATTACTTACTCATTTCTCTCTCTCCCATATAGTCTTAATAGACATGATTGGTGCTCAATTTTTCCATAAATAACTTAGATCTATCTATCTATCTATCTATCTAGTCTATCTATCAATTATCCATCTATCTAAAAATGGATCTATTTGTGTGGTTTCTTTCTCCTTATTTTTCAGTATATTCTTTCCTAACGTGTAGGCAATTACAGAAACATTGAGGGTATGGCGTCTTGTGTGTATGCTCCATAGGTGTCTGCCATCCTACTTCATTAGCTGCTTTGGTTTCCTTTTTAGTGACTACACAGTGCAAAATGAAAGCATCTCAAAGTTAACCACCTCTCCAACTGCTCCAAGCAAAGTTGGAAGTGATGGTGCCTTCCCAAGTTTTGAAAACACTACTATATGGTTCTTGGGAACAATCAACTGTATTATTGTGGCTCTTATCTTCTCTAAAGGAAAACCATTTAGACAGCCAACTTACAAAAACTGTGAGTAAAATTGTATGGAATCAGAGGTGAGAGGTCATCTCACCTCTGGGTTGGCCCATATACAGTGTCTCCTGATTTCTACTCCAGCCCTCTGTAGAACACACTCTGTAGCCTCATTTTGTGGCCTTTTGCTCCCTCCTTCAAAGCTGCATGAAATACTAAGACTTCTTTATCTACTTCTTACCTTCACTAGAAATGTGTCTCTAGGTGTCTTTTGATGGGATCCCTTGAAATTGGGAAGACTCATTTATTTCTACCCTTGTCAGAGGAGGCGGGGAGAAGGGACACAGAGCTCAGTCGGAACACGTCTCCTGCCATGGAGACAATAGTCAGGATGGCATTGTGTGGTCGACAGGCTCGGAGGGGATCCAGCCTGGAGAACCTGGCTACAGACAGTTACAGACAATGGTGGAGGTTCTTGGCCAAAGCACCTCCTACTTACTTCCTTACATTCTGGGCTGAGGGTGGGACGTGTGTTAGGAAAAGTAGGTGACCTGCTTTGCCTTTTGGACATTTATTTGGATACCATCATTTGCCCCTCTAACTGGGAAAATTTAGAAGCAAGTTGAAAAGTCAATATCCTTATTAAAGCTTGTTCAGAGAAAATTATTTTGCACTTCTTCTTGGGATGACAAAGCAGTTGATTGCCTACCTCCACATGACTGCAATTTAAACATTTGTTTATTTACATCCTTCCTTCATTTCCAGAAAAGGATTTGAGGTGGATGATTTGTATTAAAGGGACTCAGATACTTGGATGCCTTCAAGGCATTTATTTTGTAATAATAAAAATAAATTTAAAAAAAATTTTTAAAAATATTACCCTATCTATATTCCCCACTTTTATTAATTGAAACCTATCACACAGATGTGAAAAATTTCACTTGCTTCAAGGACATGCATAGAAATTTTAAAGGTGAGACCCATTGCATAGAAATGAGCACTTTCCATCTATTATGCTGTGTTTGGATGTGAAAATCAAGTAAATCTAATCAGCATTAATCTAGAATATATCTTTCAATAGATGTGACACTGTATATTCTGAATTCTGTAAATGATAGTTTGTGTTCTTATTTCCTCAGATATCTTTGTCCTTGTACTGATCATACAGCTGGCTGTGTGTCTCTTCATTCTATTTGCTGATGTTCCAGATTTATATAGGCGTTTGGATGTAAGTCTCATCTCAGGGATATGACGTTTTATAGTTATTTAATACCCTGATTTAAAAAAGGAGGTCACAATTGCAATTGACATGGATTCTTGACATCAATTATTCCTTTGGGGCAGTTTTTTGAATATTGAATTTATTCATGTTTTTTATTTAAGCTGGTCAGGAAATAAAATTCCCTCTAGTCTTGATTTCCAAGTATTTCAAAAGCATTGTACATCTTTCTTTTAAAAAATTCCCTTTAAGACTAGAAAATCTATTTATACATTTCTTTCTCAAATGTGAGAAAATTTCCCCCTAAATGCTTCTGTTTTGAAACTGTTTAAAACAGTTTTGTCTATAACACTTTTTCAGTTAATTCTTAAATCTATATTTACATCTTGTTTTTTTTTTACCTCTTTAGAAATGTGTTTTTTCTGATGTTCATGGTTGATGTCAGCAAAGCATACTTTCAAAGAGCCATGACTTACCTCATGAACTGGCTTAGGTTTTATAACAACTTTGAAACCTTGTAAGAGAAAGAAATTTTATGTATTCAAGCAATGGGAAAAAATATATATATTTTGATTCTTCTAGCCTATGCTACTTTTCAGTTAGAAGTTAATCATTAGTAAATGTCCTTTAGACCAGTAAACAGAAAGCAGAAGAGAAGATAAAAGAAACTGAGCTTTTTTTTTTCTTCTTCCACTTAGTGCTTTGTAAACCTGCCTCCCTGCCTCTCCATCTCAAAGACAAGATTCTCAGGGGCCAAGATCCTATCTTATTCATTCTCATATAGACAGTGCCTTGCACAGCAAATGGTACATAATGGTGACAAATGACTGCCGGATGGGTGTACATCAGTGTCTTAAGTGTAGACAAGCACTTGGAGCATTCCAAGCCAACAATATCTTCACAAACCCAGCGTGACATAGAAACTAATGTCTATATTCAGTTTTCATTTTTGTAATTGCATTACTGTGGTGAAGAGTGTAATTGCCACTGTTGTTAAGTGTCTTCATGCATTACATTAGGTACTCATGGAGATAGTCTTTGCCTACTAGTCTTCCAAATGAGCTAAAACTTTGTAACCCTGCAGAAGTTAAGGTTAAGAAATGCTGGGTTTAGTCACACTCTTTATGAGTGAAGACTGTAACAGAGAGGCTTGGTTTCTCAGCATAGCAAAATAAGAACATGTTTAGTTTGAAGGGAACATGCGTGAAGTCATTGCTAGCATGACTGCAAAAGATTCTGCAAGGAATTATTGCTTGCTTTAAAAATAATTACTTTTCTTATTAGTACATTAAGTTGTGAGTACATTTTAGAAATGTGAGTATGCAGGCAGGGAAAATTATAACATTGTTCACTTTATTCTTCCATCTTTAAAAATTCATATATTATAAACATGTTTTATGTTATTTATTTTATTTTAAATGGAATCATGATGTTTTGCAACCTAGATATTGCCCATTTTTAAAAAAAATGCATGGATTGTTTAAATAGAGAATACATGATTTAAAAGGTAGAAGTTAGATGATATGTAATGAAAAATCTCCCTTCCATCTTTGTTCCCCAGCTACCAGTTCCCCTCTTTGGAGGCAACTGATGACACCAGTTTATTTTACATACTTTCAGATATACTTTTTAAAATTATTTTTTAATTCTCATCCAAAGATAGGCTTATTGATTTTGGAGAGAGGGAAATGATGGGAGAGAGAGAGAGAAGCACTGATGTGAGAGAGAAACATCTCTCCTTTGCCTCTTGTAGGCACCCTGACTGGGGACCAAACCCGCAACCTTTTGGTTTACCAACCTATGTCCCAACCAACTGAGCCACACTGACCAGGACATTTCAGACATTTTTTTTAACATATGTACTGCAATTTGTATGTGTATGTGTTTCATATATATATTCTGCCACATTGTTACACAAATAGTAGCAAACGATTACATTCGTCTAGGTCTTTTGAAATAGAGATGTCAAGGTGAGATGAGATGTGTGAAAGAAAGTTATTAGAGGGGCTTCCTATGGGAGAATAAAAATCAGGAAGCTAGAGAAGGTGGGGAGTGTACCACACCATGTGGCCTGACCCCTACGGAAGTAGAAAGGAAGGAGGAATAGATGAGGGAAGTTTCAGACTACAGCACAGTTCTAAGGAGCTCAAGTCTAAGTTGTCCATCAGAGGTGTCTAGTGTCTCACAGGAGTGACTGTGATTGGAAGCCCTGCTGTCCTCAGTTATTGGCCATGAGCAGCCCATGGGACACGTGGCCTTGGGATGAACGTGGTGGCAGATTCTGAGTCTAGCAGCTGGGGCATCTGTCACTATCTTCCTAGCAGCAGGAGAGCTGAGAGGAGCATTGTTGTGGCTGCTACAAGCACATAAATACCCCTGCGCCTTGTTGTTTTGTAGAACAGTGTATTTTGGTAATCGATCTATATCAGCACAGAAAGTTTCCTCTTTCTTTTTATGCTAATATAGTATTTCATTTTATATATATATCATAATTCATGTGTAGTCCCCTATGACAAACATTTAAATTGTTCTCAATTTTTTTACTATTATAAACAAAGCTGCATTAGAATAACCTTATACATATATCATTTCAACCATGTATGAGTACATCTCTAGGGTAAGTTCCTAGAAATGAATTTGAAGTTATAATTATAATAGCATGGCCCTCTGTAGAGTCATACCAGTCTTTACTCCCACCAGTGTAAAGGCAATGGTAGAGGCAGTGCCAGGCATAATGCACTTGGCTTTGTTTCATTCATTCATTCATTCACTCACTCACTCACTCATTCATCCATCCATGTAACATATATAAATATATGACATCTGTATCTTGAGCCTGGGGAGGGGTTAGGGAAGATACAGAGGAAGTGGGGAGAGAGACAGGTAGTGACAGCTTGGTTTCAGCCCCACTTGCTCTGCTGGTGAGCCCTCCTGAGACAGCACAGCCTGTGCCACTGAACACACAGTCCTGAGAGGAAAGCCCAGACCAAGGGTGCAACAGCACGGCCTGGGAGAGGAGGGGAGATGTCCATGCGGTATGTCCACGTGGAGGTTTGACATGTGTAACCTCAGAGCCTCCTGGGAGTAGGGCCACATTCCTGTATTCCCTCATTAAAAAAACCAAACAAAAGTTACTTTTCCTATTGTTCATTGTTGTACGGTGACCAGATATATTTTAGGAAGTTTAGAAATTACAGAGAAAAAATAAGAAGAAAAGAAAGAAGATAAAAGGAAGTAGTTATTATAGTTCCCAAATCATTGGATCATTGGGTATAATCCTTCCACACTGTTTTCTGTGCATACATGCATAGAAGTCTTACATGCATAAACATGCACGTTCTACTTGTATACAACACACATACACATGCATGTAGGTGTCTGTTACATATGTAATTTATAACCTATGAAACATGTGACCATTTTCTGGCATGTGTTTATCTTCAGACTAACTGTGCTTCTTTGTTCCCTTCCAGTTGCTCTGCACTCCGGTTCTGTGGAGGGTCTACATTGTCATTATGCTCAGCTGCAATTTCATTGTGTCCCTTATTGTGGAGGTAAGTGCCCTCTGGCTGTTAATCATTTGGGGGGGTGGCATTTTGGGGGAGTCCAAAAAAGGAACAGCATTAGCTGACAAGGCTCAGCAGTGCAAAGGGCTTCCTTCCTTGGCAACATGAGCAGTGGTGCTTTCCTCTGATGGGCTCAAAACAAGGTGTTTGTTTTCCCATCTGTAAAGTAGAGCTGGGGAGACTAGAATTGTGATCTCTGAGGTCATAGTATTTCTAAAATTGACAAATAAAGACCCAACTCAATTCATTTTTTGAAATTGAGATATGATTTACACACTATAAAATTTACCTTTTAAAAGTGTACAATTTAGGGATTTTTAATGTATGAGTATTTATTGAGTTGTGCAACCACCACCACCATCTAATTCTGAAATATTATCATCACACCAAAAGCAATCCTGTACCTATTACCAGTCATTCCTCCACCCCCTGGCAATCACTAATTTATTGTTTTACTCTGGAGATTTCATACAATGAAATCATACAATATGTGGCCTTTTGTGTCTGACTTCTTTCACTTAAATTGAATCATTTTTAGTTTATAGATGGGAAATGAGATTCATGGTGAGTTTCTCCTGGCTTTATTCTTCAGCTTTCATTTCCTTATTAAATTAATCTTCTTCTCCCCCTTTTCTTTGCTTTGTGATTCATTCTGTCCTTCAGTGCTCTTGGCCACAATCTCTATTCTTTCAAAATGAACTGTTAGTAAGATGATGCTCCCCCACGCCCCCCAAATGCATCCATTTTGAAGGAGAGATGAGCTGCAGGATTCCATCTGTCCCTATTTCCACTTTCATTACAAACTCAAGCTCGTTCCAGTAAGGGCAGATTCACAGAGGCCTGAGAGCACGTAGAGCCCGACTTCCCACAGTAAGCTGTAGGCAGGAATGCCACAACCTTCCTTACCGAGCAGGGTAAACATTGCACAGGAGCTGGTGGCAGAGCAGGACAAGAATAGGGTACTGGAGCGTCTCTCTCTATGCTAAACCAGAGCTTCTCAAAATTGAGTGGACATTGGAATCACCTGGAAGTCATGTTAAAACACAGGCTGTTCAATCCTGACCTTGACATTTCTGATTCAGTAGGCGTGGAGTAGGTACAAGTTTTTGTTTCTAACAGGTTTCCCGGTCATTCTGTTGCTACTAGTTCAGGGACCACACACTGAGAAGCATTACGCTAAACCTTTCCAAAGCCACCAAATTAATAAAAGAACATCAGCAGGGGTTTTCTCATACTGAATTGCACAGAAATGGTCCTTGCCCTTTAAAGGGAGGTGTATCTTGTCTCTGTCCATAACCTCATTATTTCCTCTGTCTAGCACATCTTTCCTTCTTTGCGTATTGAAATGTTATTTTATCCTCCATGGCACAGTTGCAGCACTGTCCTCTTCCTGAATCTTTCTTGACTCCTAGATCAGTTAGGCAAGCAATAAAACTCAGCCAGCAGGGGCTTAAACAATAAAGATATATATTGGCTCAAGATTGGGAGTGGCTTTGGGGCTAGTTTAGTGACTGGAATGGGAGGCACCAGCAACCTTTCAAATAGAAACCTTTCACCAGTGAACAAAAAAAAAAAATCCCTACAGCACACCTGTGGACTTCATCGTATGCCTGTTGGTTAGAACTGTGTCTCATCAGCATCCTGAGTAGAAACAAATTCTGGGGAAGTGGATTTATGCCAAAACGTTAGACAGATTGACTCAGACTGTTTATGTGTTTTTTCCTTTTAGGCAAGCAGGGAAGGCTTGGGAGCATTGGCCTGTAGGGTAATGAAGCAGCACAGTCTGCCACAGTCCCCTTACAGGAGGCCCTTCCACGGTTAGCATAGTGGCAGTTAAGAGCATAAGCTAAAGGGTGTTTACCTGGGTTTGGATCCTGGCTTCACCCTTTCTTGCTGCCTGACTTGGGGCAGCATTTGCTGTTCCACTTCTCTGTGTCTCTGTTTCCTCAGCTGTAATATAGTGAAAAGAATGTCACCTTCCCTCAAAGGTTACTGTGAGCATGAAATGTGAAGAGTGAGAAGCAAATAGTAAGTGAGCTTAGTAAATATAAGCTATGATTATTATGTCATCTCTGTGGTACTTATAATTTCTTACTTTGTATCTACCAGTCATTCAGGTATTTATTTATTCCTTTATTTTTTCCACAAGCATTTGTTGACCATGGGCCATATTTATGACAGGGCAATTTGATACTCATGGGAGATCAAGTTTCTTTGTTGTTTTTCATGCTGAGTGAGAAATTGAGATGCCCATGGCGAGCTAGTGTGGGTTCTCAGCAGCTTCTCTGCTGAGAAATAACATTGCAGGGTTCCAGCTCCCACCCCATGTCTCCTCCATGAAGTTACCCCTTTCCTTGGCTCTCACTGCATACTCAGGAACAAACCCGAGCCATATGAGTCTTGGATGAATACCATTGTATTGGAGAATTACAAACACTAAGATTTCCTGTTTCATGAGGTGAACCTAGGCGAGTAGTTAAAGCCCCCAGACTATTGTGGATATAGCAAGATGTTTTCCTCACATGGCTCTAGGTATGTCTGACACAAGGCACTAAGGATTCCTAGGATGAGCTGCATGAACTCAATATTAGCTGGCTAGGTGGTGGCAGAGATGGTCCAGAGAGGTTTTGAGGGACAGGCATGGGGGTCCAGAGAGGATGGAAGGACAGGCTGTTCGCAGAGTCTCCTGAGAATTGTCTGGTATGCTAAGAGGTGTAACCCTAACCTTAATCTTAGAGCAGCAGAGAAAACAGGTTTGAATGAGACCTTATCCTTACTTTGCCAATTTGCATGATCTAACCTTCAGCTGAAAGACACAGGAGCTAATATTTATAGCTTTAATCCATGTCCCTTTTTCATTATTTATGTGTTTGAGTGTACGTATGCATATATGTGTGAATGAATTATTTGAGAAGCCAGCCAGGAGAGCTCATGAAGTAAAGTTCTTTTCTTTGTTTTTTTTGTTTGTTTTAGAAATGGCATCATATTAAAGCATTCCTTTTGTTTCTTGTTCTGAATTTCATTTGCAATGTGGAGTGACAGGACAGATTATCTCTCGGGGCTTTGGTTTCTTTTTCCAGAGTAGCAAAGTGATACAGGTCATCATAGTTCCAGAATTGTGAAAAAGCTCAAGGCATGGCATAGAGCACTAAATTCTTTCTCTCTGTGTGTGTGTGTTTTGATTTGTTTCATTGTTTTGTTTAAAGCCTGCTAAGGTTTCCTGAAGGTAAGTTAAATATTAAAACCTCTAATTGGATACCCGTGATCCTGCCTTATCCCAGCTACAAGGAGGACTATTGCTCTCTTGTTAAATTAAGGAGGACAAAAGTCTTGCTGTGGGAAAGTAGAATAACAGGCCTGGCTGGGTAAGCACTGAGGTTTACAATGAGATGGCTGTGCAGGTCTTGAAGGGTCTGCTAGGGAATAATCAGTCTTTATAGGAAAACTCAGACAGTTGTTCTCTGTTAGTGCCATGGACAATGGGACTCAACTGTCAAAGAGAGAGGATTTTAGGAAAACTATCTCTGGCAAAGTTTCTTGTAGAATGCTACAGAATTAACTCTTTCAATTTAACAAAGATACCATTGATGGACACCAAACCCAGTTCTAATTCTGTGGGGACAGCTTGGCTCCTCATATTTTTTTCTTTGTTTCTTTCATAACTTCTAAGATGGTCAAAGTTGGTGAGTATTAGAGAACAGAAAGAGTCATTCATGGGGCACTAGCAGAGCCAAACACTAGACACTGAAAATTGCAGTGAAGAAAGATAGGCAATTTTTTTTTTTTTGACAAATGGCACCACGCAGGAGAATGGGAAGCTAATGCTCAAAAGCCTGAACTCCTCCATATCGTGTAGGTCGTGGACTATGTTTGGCAAAATCACAAGACGTGGTGGGTAAGGGATTTGAGGCCATGCTGGGAGCAGATTGGTCAGAGGTGAGGTAAGGGTAATGAGTCATTTTTTTAAGTCTTGAGGACAGCTCTGAGGCTTTATCCAGTATCATCTGCTTGGTCTCATGGGAAGGTAGTTGGGGGGTTTATCCACTTTGGGGCCCAGGGACTGAAACATAACTTTGGTCAAGCTGTTACCTTTAACCTGCCAGAGGTCCAGGCCTTGTGACCATTAGTCGGGTCCAGGACACTGCCTTCTGCTGCCTTGGGGGCTGCTGCTTATCCCGGGGAAGGGTAGGTCTCTGAGACGCGGGTGCGCGGGTGTGTGGGCGCGCGGGTGCTAGTGCGCATGCACACAAACACACAGAGATTCTTTCTAGAGCTAGGATTCAAAAGAAAATTTAATCAAAATCATAAGGATCTTTGGTTCCATGACTAAACATAATAAAAAGGAAAAATTAACATAATAACCGCTCATGCCCTCTGTATTGTAACATAACTTGGGCTCCATTTTGAGGCTAAGTCAAAATAAAATGGCAGTCCAAAACATTTCCAAAAAGATGTATCTTGTAATCTTAAAAAAATGCATTGCAATTGTTTGTAGGTGACCGTTGAAGGTATATGTGAACAGTGCCACAGTATGGTTTCGGAAGGGTAGAAAAAGGAGGCAGCTAAGCTATGGCATGCCCTGCACTCTAAGGGGAAGGAATTATTATGACAAACCTAAGAGGAAGGATTTAACTATTTCTAATCACTGACGCTGAGATAGGGTAATTTGTCCAGAGTAGGTGTCAGAACTGGAATTCAAAACCAGATCTGTTCTACTCCAAGACTATGGCCTATTCCAAGTTTGCTGAACTCTGTTTATGACTGTGCTGTGACATGCCAGGGTGTACCAAAGCCACACCATACATGTGGCTCATCTTTCTATAGGGTCAATTTCATTTGGTGGTAAGTAACTTCAAATGTCATTTTATATTAAATTAAATATGGATGTGTTATGGAATGGACTGCAAAGTTTGAATGATTTTAAGTTCAATTTATATATGAGATTCAGAAGAAATGTCATTCTTGAGGCAGGCTACTTCAAGCTATGTACTTCTTGAAAGTATACTTCTTTCTTCTACCAGGAGCATTTCTTAAGTGGAAAAGTTTGAGAGGCGAAGACCTGACATGTGAAATCTCCTTGGATCTGTTTGTCCAAGCTGAAGTTCTTTGTCAAGTTGAATTGAAGCAGCCAATGCAGTAGTGCTTATTAGAGTCTATGGAGGGCCCTAACCTAAAAACGCTTAACCTCTGGTTGTTAAAAGCAACTCTTTTATTTTGCAGGAGGTCATTATTGAAAACCGAGCCCTGTGGATAATAATCAAAAGGTGTTTTGGCTATCGATCAAAAAGCCAGTATCGGATATGGCACAGAGCCTTGGCAAATGACCCCAGTTGGCCCCCGCTCAACCACACATCCCACCCTGACCTGCCAGGGCACGGCGGGGGAGTGTCTTACAGCAATCCGGTGTTTGAGAGCAATGAGGAATAACTCTGAAGGCAATGGGATATTCAAGTTGATAAAACATAGAAACAATGACAAAAGGGAACAGTTTCAGTGATTTTTTTTTTTAAGCAATAAAGACTCTTACAACATCAGAGGAGATTTTTGGAATCAAAAACCTATTCAGTCATAGTGACAAAGTAAAGTCTGCTTGATAAAATACTTTACACAGAGCAGAACACTGCCCCAGGAGGGTGTTCTCCTCTTGGCCTCTGAAAGCAGTAGAGGTGCTTTGTGAGTCAAGACTGGGCCAAGGATGGCAATGACCCCAGCAACTGGAAGGCCAAAGCAGAAGATGAATTCTTTCTTCTTAGGTAACATATTTTTTTAATGAGTTGAGGGAAAGTAGTGCTGTGTGTAGTCATAGAATCGTAACATGTGAGATCATTTTTTAACTCATTTCATTGATGGAAAAACAAATGCGGGGGAACCATCACACCAATATTCACTGTCAAGTTTCCTTTCCTTTGTAGTACTTTTCAGAGCTTAGACATTTCCTGCTACTTCTGGCCTTCC
Organism: Pteronotus mesoamericanus; assembly: GCF_021234165.1. Lineage (NCBI taxonomy): Eukaryota > Metazoa > Chordata > Mammalia > Chiroptera > Mormoopidae > Pteronotus > Pteronotus mesoamericanus. The sequence continues at coordinate 7,103,954 of NW_026555265.1, read as the reverse complement.
CCTGCATATTAGTAGGCTACTGCTGCAGTAACAACTTCCATATCTCAGTGGCTTAACATACTAGAACTTCTCCTTTGGTCAAGGGGATGCTTTAGAACAGTGGTGACTGCTTTCATCAGATGGCTCCACCCACTCAACAACAGAACTCCATGTTTACTGTGCTAGGGGAAGAAGAGACTAGAGATCACACGAGGGCTCTTCCCTGTCTGGTGCCCAGAGTGACGTGTCTCTCTTCCACCACTCCCATGTCATTAGCCAAAGATTGGCAGAGGACTTGGGAAGTACAGTCCCCTGTGTTTAGGGCTGGCATCGTAGGCATACGACCTGTGCTATCACACGGGGCCTATATTTTGAAGGAACCCACTCTTGGTTTAATGCTCTGCTGTGGCATTCTTAAAATTCTTTGAATAAAGGTCTGCACATTCTCATTTTGCACCAGGCCCCACACATATGTAGTTGGTCCAGCTTGTATTTCTGGAAAAGATGGGAACATAACACGTGTCAAAGAGCGCTGGTGCTGTCCACTAATCCCTGCATCTCCTGACCCTGGGAACTCTGGAGTTTTAAGAACCCTCATCTCACATGCCCAACTCCAGAAATTTTTACTCCTCTTGCTTTATTATTTTTGATAAAAGTTACTCCTGTTCTACCATATAATATGTTACCATAGACGTAAGTCCTCATATTACCTACATATTTCTTAGGTTTGAGGCTTCAGTTTTCAGAAACAAAAAATTTCCTCTATTTCATCACTATTACAGTTTGGTTTTACTGGATGTATTCAGCATAGAAAACACCCAGGTTTCTGTTCACTCAGCAGACAGTACTGAATTCTAGGAGAAAATCGACAAATATTATTTTAAAGCAAAAGCAAAGTTTTTGTTATGAATATCAAATCCTAGATGAATGCGGTGGGCAGAGTTGAATGTCCTGGCCCAGGACAGATGGCTGGCTTTGCTACTACCAACTGCATCTGCAAACTTTCCTTTCCCTGGATGAACTCCTGAGCATGGCTGGTGGCTCCATGACTACAGATAATTCTGAGAACAAGGAACCATGAAGGTACCTTGTTGCTCTTGGTTTTAAAATAAGGTGCAAAGAATCATTAAAATAGGTTGCAGCACATTGTCTCCCTTAGTACGGACAGAAATGTTTCCATTTACAAAATCAGCCTTAGCAGTGATATGGCAGCTCTGAATCTTTTCCTAAAATTGATAGTTTTTCTTATTTTTCAGAAGTGGGGGACTGAGGGCAGGGCAAGGTGGAGATGGTCTACTTCCTAGTGACAGGCAAGAGCAACATGCACATCAATAAATCAACAAAGTGTTGGCAAGGATGTAGAGAAAAGGGAACCCTATGCATGCTTGGTAGGAAAGCAGACTGGTGCAGCCACTGTGGAAAGCAGTGTGGAGACATCTCAAAACACTAAAAATGGAACTACCTTAGGACCCAGTGATTCCACTTTTGGGAATATATCTGAAGAAAACCAGAACACTAATTGGGAACAATATATGCACCCTTATGTTCATGGCAGCGTTATTTATAATAGCCAAGATTTGGAAGCAGCCCAAATGCCCATTAATAGATGAATGGATCAAAAAGCTGTGGTAAACTTACACAATGGAATACTACTCAGCCATAAAAAAGAAGGAAACCTTACCTTTTGTGACAGCATGGATGGACCTGAAGAATATCATGCTAAGTGAAATAAGAGAAAGGCAAGTACCACATGATTTCACTTATATGTGGAATCTAATGAACAAAATAAACTAACAAACCAAATAGAAACAGGCTCATAGAGAACAGACTGATAGCTCTTGGAGGGGGCGGTTGGGGGCCTGGGTGAAAAAGGTGAGGGTATTAAGCAAAGGACGAAATCCTTAAAGACACAGATGACAGGGACCAGTGGAAAAGGGAGGTTGGGGAGGTAGAATAGAGGAAAGGGGAGATACATGTGATGAAAGAAAATGTGACTTGGTGTTGTAGACACACAATAAAATATACAGATGATATGTTATAGAAGTGTATACCTGAAACCTATATAATTTTATTAACCTATGTCCCTCCAATATATTTAACAAAAATTAAAAAAATAAAAAGAGCAGCACACACAACTCATACTTAGAATACCTCGCCAGATAATGTCGCCTTCACTAGCTCATTTGATTGCACAGTTCTTCTGGACTCAGAGCAGGAAAGGCTTACCATCCCCACTTTACAAGTGAGAAACCAGACTCGAGCTGAGGAGAGCAGACCTGAGCTGCAGACACAAGCTTCTCAGAAAATCTTCTGTTTCAAACCTCCAACAGGGCCGGGGGCTTGGTACGATCTCAGTCAAACAAAGAATGAGTTTCTTATTCTCCAGGTAGAAGGAGGCAATCTTGTGCTAATACCTGGGCCTTCTGTTCAGATCAATTCTTGCCAGACTTGGGCTAGAGGTGTACTTAAAACAACACGAAACCACAACCTGCCAGTGTCTGCTTGTCTTTCTGGGATTAAATTGCTCTGGCCGTAGTCCTAAGTGATTCGATCCTCAACAATTTGCACATTGCTGGCAGGGAATAGGGATGGAGGACATCAGTCTCCCACCAGCCGAACAGTCCTAAAATCTTTGACAAAAGGGACTCATTCTGAAGACCCTACTTGAGACTAATTATATCTCAGAGGCAATAAATGAAGGAGCAGGAAGTGCTTACTCTGGAAAAATAGGGAGTCCCGGCATGCGAGAATTGTATTTAAATACTTGAAGGATTACCGTGGGAAAGAATGCTCTGACCTGTGCTCAGTGGCACGACTAGTGTATGAAGAGCACAGCGGGAATGTCTTTGGGCTGACTCAGGGACACCTGTTCTTACAGTACTGATGAAAGAGGCAGCTGGTGACCTCCAAGGTGTGTGCTCTGTGACATGGGAGGTGCAAGCGGATATTCAAAACCGATTACAGGAAGAAGTCAAGTATAAAATGAAACTCAATAACCTGCCAGATCCCTTTCAAACTGGATAGGCCCCACGTCTCAGTCTTACACTGCAATGTAAACCATTTGCAGCTGCTGCCCACACGGAACATCAGACTGGCCCACATGGCGAGATGGGCTGGGGAGGGTGGCTCTCGCCCAGCTCTGTGAGGTCCCGCGATATGGACAGGTAGGCTCAGCAGCTCTGTACCTGGGAAGGTGGCTTCTAATGGGAGAAAAACCTAAGAAAGACGTGCGGAGTGAGGGGCCCTGCCTGCTAAATTGGCAGCTGTGGAATTCTAATATGCGTATTTTCTTAGAAATAGGTGTTTGAAAATTTTGAGGAAAAGGACATGAGAGAGAGCCCCAACCCAAAGGCAGAGTTACCTGTGCCCAAAACACTTTTCCGATCAGGACTTGGAGGAGAAAAGGACACAGTCCCCGATCCAAATCAATTGTGAGGGTCCCCTGTATGTCCATGCCAAGGTAAACCACTCTTACACACAGAGAAGACCCCTGACTCTGGACTCTCCTCACAGAATATGGAGCGATCTGCGGGTGGGAATTTTCTTGTGCCATCTGTGTCCTAATGCACTCACACCAGTGTGCGTGTGCCCACTTGTAGGTGTGATGACTGTAAAAAGTGATTATTTATTCAGAGCCATGTGTTTAGTTTACTATGTAATAAATGATTCTGTATGAAAAAAGTCAAGTAAAATCTAATTCTGTTGTTCTAAAATCAACCTCTCTCTCTTTTTTGTAGTGGAGCCTTTCACTCTGGCTAATAAAATGATACGGTCTATTCCAGTAACATTGGATCAAAGCAACATCTTTACAAAGTTCTAGTCATTTCTTAACACTGCAGAGGCTATTATTCCTGGCTTTGTACATAGGACATTAAGAGTATACAAAATATTTTATACTCGTTTTCTCATTTAAGCCTCATAATGATATTAGGAGGAAGGCCTATCCTCCTCAAGGGTTATTATCCTCCTCATTATGATGAGGTACCAGACCTTTCGAAAGGCTCAGTAACTTGTCTAAGGACAACAGCAAGTGAGTGGAGGAGTGGGAGCTGAATTCAGACCCAGGACCTTTGCGTGCAAGTTCTCTGCTATGTCTCTCCCATGTTGTTTCCTCTGTATGAAATGTTTGTAGCACTGCAAAACAAGGAGGCGAGAAAGGCACCCATCCAATAGATTGCCATCATGAATGTAATTTCCTTTAGAAAGAGTTTTTAGTTTTTACATATATTCTCTTGAACCTGACCATCAGTCACGGAAGAGGTCAACTCCCACTGCTGAGAGAATAAAATCATAAAACCAGAGAGACCAAATCTCTGCGTGAACTTTGCTCAGCCTTGCTTTGTACAGCATTTTAGGGTCATGTAGAGTCTCTCTTGGTTTGAACTATACTTACTCCTTTATACATAAAAAACTTGAGAACTGCTGCCACACAATATTCTGTCTGCACTTTAGTTTCCATTAGATTTGTTAAAATGACCCTTTAAACTTTATCAAAAAAATGACTTCCCCCCCAAATTGCACATACATACAAATAACAAGAACAAAATATACCCCGCCCGGACTTGGTGAGAGAGCCTTGGCTTTCCCCGACACACCAGGCTCGTTCCTTCCTCAGGAAGACTGCCTTTGCCACCCTTTCTGCCTCGAGTGCTCCCCCTGCACCGCCAGTCCCCCACCCTCATGGCTGATTTCTTCTCCTTCAGGTTCCAGCTCACATGTCCCTTCCTCAAAGAAGTCCCCCCGACTACTTTATCTAATGGTGCCCTTGCTCCATGAGCCTATTTGTTTTCAACATAGTACTTGGGGAACCCTTCCAGTGGTTGAAGTTAAAAGAGCTATACTTGTTCAAGGTCATACACTTAGGAAATGGGAGACTTGAGTCTAAAATCCAAGTCCACTGATTTCCAAATCAAAGTCTTTTATGTTCTTCACACCTGGCTAGATACTGCTAATAATTTAGTTAATCCACTGGGAAAAAGAACATAGGAGGTGGTGGAGCAATGTCCCTGGTTGATGCAAAGCACTCAGGGGGCCATTCACACTCCCGGTTCTATTTCCTTGCTGTCTTGTCCCCACTCTCTCCTGAGTGCTTCAACTCCATGGAAAATCTGACAAGGCACTAGTGATAAAAGCTGCACACAGATCAACTATGGGAACTCTGCTGAAGTTGTGGATCTGCTAAAAGCTGCTGAAAGATCTCAGACATGTTGCATGTATTACAAGCTGCACAACTCAAGGGGGCACCATTCACATTATGGTGCAAGCCAAAAAGGGTGACTCTGTGTGATGTCAAAAAGGCTCTCTGGGTAAGTGAGAACTTTTACTGTTATAACCACAGCCATGGTTATGCAATGAAAAGTGCCACTCTCTCTTGGCCATGTGTCTCTCACGCAGACTCTCCTCTTCTCCAGGACCCTTGGCTACCACCTGAATGATTAAAAAAGCCTTTTAACTAGTCTTCCTAACTGGGGTCTCCTATCTTTGCTTCCCAAAGTCTCTATGAATTCCACTGCCAAACTCTGATCTTCTCACACCCACAGTCAGAAACCCTTCATAGTCTGCATTATCTACCAAATAAAGTACAGAGTTCTTACTAAGAGTCTCAAGGCCCTTTGCATCGACCACATCTGGTCTCATCTCGGACATTTCTCCTTGATCTCAGTAATGCAACGAACTGTTATTCCCAGCAATTAGTAACTTACTTATTCCCAATCATACAGTAATTTTCTCACATCAATACCTTTACTTATCCTCTTTTCTCTTTGGGGGCATCAATTATTATTACTCTTATCTCTACATATCAAAATCCCACCCATTTCTCAAAATCCAATCAGAATGCCACTGGTCTGCCGAGCCAGAGGGACATCCCTTTATCTGCACCTGCATCACACTCTGCATATCCTTCCTTTGTGTGGTGTGCATCTCTTTTTACCTTGTATTATGGTTCTGCAGTTGTTCAACTTCCTCCAACTACCATGCAACCTTACTTTAACTAGAGACCGCATTCTCTGAAGGTGGAGACCAAGCCTGATTCATTTTATCTTCCCACTTTGTGCCTAGGACAGGGTCATGGTTGGGGCTCAGCAAGCAGCTGTGAGATGGCTGAATAAAAAAAAGTATAATCACTGTTGATTTATTTTTCCTCCTTTGTCTGTGAACATCTGTTTTCCATTCAGTACAAAGACGCTTAACTAAAACAATAGGACTATGAATAAAAACAACCAAAAGTACAAAGTATAGTGATTACAATGTTGTGTTTAATGAGTCTGAATGTCCATTTGTATAGTGGGCGTGTGGAGGTGGGCTGTGAAATTAGAGGGGCTGGGTATATGCTACAAAAACTACCTCAATATGTAGAGGGACCTAAAGGCTTATTTACACACAAGTGCAAAGACACTGCTAGGAAGATACTCAACCCAAGAGAAGAGACAACTGAGGCAAGCAAACTTGTTTAAAAATCAAACATTAGATTTTAGGGGACAGGGGCAAAATTTAAGTACAACTGGGTGTGTATTTTTCAATCTGTTATCCACTTTTACCCTACTTTTTGAAACTTCTGCAAGGGCTTAAATAAAAGAAATATATGACAAAATTGGGGGGGGGTGCTGTTGGAGAGAGAAGTAAATAGATGCCCACTCTGTGGTCTGTTCTTAGTGTGTAATAAAAGCTGGGTGGAGAGAATACACCTGTGGCCTGTCACCTGGCAGTGATGTGACTCTGAAAGACAGGTGGAAGACGCATGCTGCTGGTGGCTGATGGTATTAGAGAGACAAAGGTGATGTAAACAGTCTGAGGAGGTCTCAAAATGGCTAAAGGAGATAGAAAATTGTCAAAAGAGATGGCAAATGACCAGGGGTGACAAAATGGCATGTAATCATAGTGGCCTGGGGGTACCTTGCAGCTAATTTTAGGGTCATGCAAGACCCACAGGAGCCTCACAGAGGAAGCAGAGATCATCTCAGGTTGGTGGTCCGTGGCCTGCACAGTCAACACAGGTTGCAGGAGGGAAGAGCATGCTGTACCTGAGTCCTATATGCAACATTCTGTCAATGTTTTTTGTGAGTCAAGAGGAACTTCAGAGTGACAGGGCTTCTGTGATCCTGGTTTTTTTTTTTTTACTACCATCCCAGGTTTATTTGACCAGGTAAACATAGGTTATAAAGATAGAAAAGATACCTTCCCATTAGGTGAATGCCCATTTGATGAAAGTCCATGCAGGAACACTTCCAGAACAACACTCTGAGGAAGTGGCATAGAACCCCAAAGCCATTCTGCGTTCTTAATCTGCTCAGGAGCTGAGCAAAGTACAAGATAAGGTAACTCTACAACTGGGTGAATGCTCTTCTTTGACAGCTAAGCCAGTTCTCTCATGACCTGACCCAAGGTTAACTTTGAGAATTTGATAAAGACTTAGCCTCAAAAATTCAGCCACAACCCATCACAACTTAGAAACTGGTTTGATCTGGAGATAATTCTGTAGGTTTGTATTCTCCATAGATGAATCCTGAATCGGATTTGGTCTGGATGACAAGAGCCGTATTTGGGAAAGTCCTAATCTTTGTATCTGCCCACACTTCACCCTAGCAGGGCAGATAGGAAGGTTCACAGGTGTCCCAGGGTAGAATGGGTGGCTTAGGCCAGCAGAAGTCTGAGACTGCATCTGGAGCCTTTACAAGGGGAGATACACAGTGGCATTTGGGGGCGTAGGAGCAGCTATGCTAGCTGAAGTCATGAACTCTCAAGCAGTACCCTGTGTCCTACCACATCATCAGGAGCCACAAGGCACCTGAAAGTCAATCTAGAGTCAGACACATCTGAGCTCTAATTCTGACTTCTTTGTTTTGTGATTTTGAGCAAATTAGTCACTTTGTCTACATCTTAGTTTCTTTGGCTATTCTCATGAGGATATTAGTTATTACTTCATGTGTAACTGCAAAAAATCAAAGGAGATTTAATGTGACACATAATTTCTTTTTCTACAAGTTTCAAGCTTTAAGGAGAATTCTTAAGTCTTGGCCTTGCACATAGCATAACTATTAAATGTGTTGTATGAATCAGTAAAGAAGTAAATAAAAGAATGTGTAAGTGGAGAACGATTGAACTAATGCACACACTACACACTTCTAGGAGCTGAATGAATATAATTATATTTTAATTAAAAGGTAATCATCTATCTTTTTAAAATTACTCTTTTTTTAGTTAATCTGTTTATTTTTATTTATTTAAAATAAGATACAGAGAGATCTACCTCCAGTCTTTGTTTACAGAACTGATCACTTCCACTGCAAAAGAGTCAACTTTATTTTTAGATTTCATTTTGCAGCCCTTCTTGTCTCATCATCTGCCTATCCTGAAAAATCGCTTTATAAATAGGCCCTTCTTGGATGACTTCCTAGTCTTCAGGATCTCCCCTGAGATGCAAAGACCTGTACAAAACAGTCCAAATTTAGACATATTTGTAGGTGGGGTGTAGTGGGTCTTTTTGCTGTCCCATCATGTTACCCCATATCTCTGGGGCATAATCCACAACACTTCGCATTCCTCTTTTTGGAACATGAGTCTCAAACTTGACCCGTCATGGAAATCCCCAAGGGACTTATTAGAGATAAAGTCCTTGGACGTAACTTAGTCAGAGTCTCTGAGATGGGTCCTGGGGAGCTCTATCTTTATCAAGCTCTCCAGGTGACTTTGATGCTGAATCAAGTTTAGGAACTGTACTCCCAAAAGAATAATTTATATTGTTTCCTTAGATGTGCTATCTTGTACTTGCTTTTTATAAAGACTCATCTACATTTTTTCCTACCAACTTCCACAGTGTTGACAGAACATTTTGTGATATATTTCCTTTGGAAGTGCTATATTTGTCCCTGTGCATTCTCCACTCTATATTATAAAAGCTGTCCATGGTGGGAAGAAACCCTGCTGATGGACTTCTCTTCCTTGAGGTGAGCACAGTGGTCCCTTCTATTTGTTACATCTCTAAGTACTATTTCTTGTCTAAACAATCACCTGATGGCCAGGTTCAATGGGGAAAATATTGCCACCAGCCGAAGGCAAAAACATAAAATGGTGTTTAATATCTTGTATTCTTGAAGCTAGTTAAAAATTTATGTAAAAAAAAACAACTACTCCTTAAGATATTCGATCTACTCCACCCATCATATAAGGACAAGAAAGAATAACCAATCCTGGGCCATCGGCAATTCTGAATAACTTAAAGGATTCCTCATCTCTCCAACCAGTTTAGATCATCTGGAATCGATTAGTAGGAAATCAGCCAACTTCAGACCATCAATTTAGAGGTTTATATTCTCCTTAGTACAGATCCTTGGGATCTAGTTCCCTCTGTAATACCTAAATATGTTCTGCATTTCTTTAACCATCCTACCTCATCCCAGTTTTTTTTCCTTCGTGGGGAAGCCTCTTGAGTTGACAAACAGAATTGAACTCTTTCTTTGGCCAGAGGCAAGACCAATTTCAGAAAAGTCTTTCCCCTTCTATTTGGCCTCCTTCACTGGGCTCGATGGTAATCAGCATTTTCAGCAGCAGCGAGGAGAGCAGAGATGTGAATTTAATTTTCACCAAGATATTGATCTGACTGCACTGGGGCATTTTTTGGCTACTATTCAGAATCCAGTTGGTGATTCACCTGACAAACACAGTTAACACTTGAGTCATTCTTGCTGGCACTTAGTGTGCTCAGCCAACAAGCTGTACAGCTGGCAGTCTGTGTAGATTTGTTCTTCTGGCCTGTCATCTGAAAAGCCTGCCAGAATATTAAACAAACATTCTTTTTCTATACAGCTACTAAATACACAGCATACCGTGGTAACGTGGCATTAGCTTTGGCAATATTCAACACTTTCCAGCAGCGTGAAATGAGCTATTGAATTGTCCTGGAACAATCTTAATATCTTAGGCAGAAAGAATGGTTAGAACAAACTCAGAGTGGTTGCGCGGAAAATTTTAAATTATGGAAAGAGGACACTGGAGGCTTTGAAGTGAGACTAATGAGTAACAACCACTGGAGAGAATGGAAAGATGAAACCTGCTTGTATATAGCAGGTGGTCTTCCCTTCGCCAAAAAAAGAAATATGTGCCTACAAAGATCTAGGGCAGTATACAAATATTAGGAACACTTAGTTCTTTTCTGAAGTCAGGTTCCCCAAAAGCAGAAAATGAGACATGGGTTTATTTTATAAAGGAAATATTCCTAGGAAACACTGGTGAGGGAATGGAAGAAGAGACAAATAAATAAGAATGTGATTTTGGGGAAAGCCTTACCTCAAGCCAATGCAGTCAGCGAGCTTTGGAATGTAACTTTCGCCTCAGTGTCCCAAGTGCAAGGGAGAAGCACTTCAGACTCTTGCTCTAGTCATTGGCTCAGGGCTGCTTGGGCAGGGTGGGGATGGGGAAGAAATTACAGGCACTTTTGGATCTTTTGGGGGGATGGGACTTCCCCCCCCCCCAAAAAAAGGGGCTTAAGGGCAGGCCGCTGCTGAGTTGCAGGTGCAGGTCATTAGAAGAAAACACACAAGTGCCTGCGGAGACATTGAAGCCATCCAAAGGGATTTGAACGGACCACAGACATTATCTGCTGTAGTCCTATTTTCCACTGTGCCACTGGCCACCCTAAAGGAAAAACCATAAACATCCTCCTAATCTGAAAGATGGAATATTGTGAAACAGACTCTCTAGGTAGAAAAAGTGACTTATTCATTTGCACAGTATTTACTGAGCATCTGCTATATCTGCCACTCCCGGAGCTAAGCACTTAGATTTGAAGATGAATGGTTCTTTCCCTTGGATGTGATAAGAGTCATTTTCCACTTACGTATAAAAAGCTATGGAAAGAGCCCCCAAAGCAAAGTTGGTGGACCCAGTGGGCAGTGAGGACCACCAAACCTTGGACACATAAAGGAAATAGAATTGAGTTCATAATAGAGTAAAACAATTAATACTTATTTGATGACTGAAGAGAGCATGTTTTAAAAACTCCAGACGGAAGCACTTAAATAAAAAGAACAGTTTCTTCAATGGTCCACACCAAATGACATTATCTGCAATGCATAAAGTTAATTTTATAATAAAGACCAAGTAGACCTCAGGATTTATTCAAGTTCTGGTACTTGACTGCCATGAGGGCCACAGAAGAGCTAGCTCAGCTACCTAACTTGTGTTTAGTCATGTATTAACGGTCAAATGTTTTCTTAACCCATGGTTGTTGCAAAGAGCTCACAATGTCACTCAGTCAGATAGCATAGTCCATGCTCCATCCTGTCACATGATATTAGGGCCTCTAAGGTATGCTTCTCCTTAGTCTGCAATCACCCAAACCTTTCTCTTTTCTACCTTGCATAGCAGTTGCCTCGGTGTGGTTTTGCCTTTTCCACCAGACTCTGAGTCCCTTAAGGAATAGAATCCAATCTGATCCATCTCTTTACCCCTCACTGAGATCATATAGGGTCTGCGTGGGAGATGCTGCTAGATGACCACCAAATTCACTTTCTTTTCTTCCTGACACACAGGGGAACCATATATCCTAGTCAACCATACAGCTAGGTGTGGTCATCTGAGTTCTAGCCAATATTCCAGCACAGCACACAGTACCTCTTCTAGAATCGGTATGTAGAAATTTCCACTGATTCTTGTGCAAGGTCCTTTTTATAAAATCATAGCACTTCAGAAGCCACATGCTGAAGATGGTAGAGACACAAGATGAAAGGACCCTAAACCTCTGAATCACAGCTTGGAGGAGGCACATATCCACCCTTGTCAAAACCCTTCAAAGAGAGTCAGGAAGCTTTGACCAGGAATAGATGACAAAGATGTACTCAAGGGTCTTGGGGTTTCCAAACTAGAAACACCAATAGGCAATACCCAGTGCTCTGAAGGAGAAATAAAAGTGTGAGAATTTTATTGTACAAAGAACATTTTTGTGAAGAATCAGTTCTGCATTGTTAGCCCCTGGATTAGTTCAAAGCAGAATTCATCAGATATCCAATGATATAAATCAGATGTCCAGTCTAGTCAATGGAACATTTTCTTTGAGGTCATTCAGATGATTAACTGGATGTTTGGTGTATGTCCATGCATTCACACATAACATGCTACTGTGCACCCAGGCATTGATGTAGGACTGGAAAATTCAAAAGTTTTAAGTTTCCAGAGTCAGTTAAAACAAGAATAATCATTTCCTTATATCACAGTACACTTAAAGTTAATAACCGAACAGTATGACCACAGTGTCTTCATTGTATTTTTCACTCTATTCCTCACACTCCTCTGCTGCCCCACCAGTACCCTCCCAGTACCACAAACTTAGAGCCAACCTTCTTTGCTAAACCTCTGAAAATTGTTGTTTGTTGTTGTTATAGCAGTTACCTTACCTTAACTAAACAGTCTTGTCCATGTAGACTTTCAACAATATTTATGAAATGGAAATCTCCATAAGGCTCTGGTAGTCACTAAAGAAAACAGCAAGAGAGTTTTGAAATCTAGGTAAGACTCCAGATTTGGAACAATTTCTCCTTTATGTCAGGGAGAGGTGAAGATAAGGAATCACGTGCCTGCCAAGTAGGAGGGTGAGTTGTAGTTCTAAGACACTCCACCATGTCTCTTGCCTCGTCATTTATAAGCCTCATGGACCAGAGGTGGAGAAGCCCCACCTCTCCTAATCCATATAATCCCCTATTCCTTTACCACTCTAGAATCAGAGCAGAGTTCTAGAGAAAATACGGAAGGACAGAAGGTAGTATTTGCTGGTGGAAATAAACTGGGCTAGAGATAAAAGATCTGGGTCTGCCATTATTTTTCTGTGCAGCTTTGAACAAACTTCTTTTTCATCTCTGTGTTTCTTTTTTCTTTTCTGGAAATTCTGTTTTGAATCAGATTGTAAAGGGAGATGAGATACTCTCCATGATTTACTTCCTTTGGTTTTACTCTGGATGGGAGGCTCTTCAAAGTTCAAAGACTTGGCTTCTGGGGGGAGCATCAGTTCTTTAGGCTACTGGTGAGGAGGCCAGTGTTAGGACTGAAGGGGGGCAAAAATAAGACACTAATCCTGCCCTTAGTGTGTTTGCAGCTTGGAGGAAGCCACTTCCACCAACTCTGAGGCTACCTCTCCCACAAGAAACCCTTTGATCCCCTTCTCCATCCCGCCCCTACCGCCCTGCTGCATACGTAAACATAATAGGCACGTTTTTCATCCTTCAGGGTGCTGGCTAAGACAGAGAGATGTGATTATACAGTTGTGGAAATTTAGATAACATCCCCAATATTCAGCCTTCTGAGCTCCTCCTCCCTCCATAAACTTTACATATTGAAAGCTTTTGTAAACTAGTAAGGGAAAATGAAAGAAATCAAATCATTATTATTATAGTTTACTATTTAAAAGCTTGTCTCTTCTTAATTAGTGTTATGAGCGTGGTGATGATGATGATTATCTTTCTCTTATTGAGTGTGAAGGGAGCTATAGTCAGTCTTTTTACAAATATCATCTTAAATCCTCACATCAATTAATAATTATTACTGACATTTTACAATGAAATCTAAAATTTGTATTTTAAGTTATTTATCCAAGTTCATCAGTAAAGCAGGGATTAGAATTCAGAGTTTTCTGATTCCAAAATGATGCCTGCATTCCCAGTCATGAGCCACCCTCTCTTCCTTCTATTCTCATTGTCACTCCCAATATGCCCATCCCTGTTTCATGGTGTTTTTATTCATTTATCATTGGTTAATCCTGTTGTCTCAGGCTTTTAGCAAAGTGGTCATTTCTGTTCATTGGCTGAGACATTTATGGACAGCACAGGACATTATTTATTTGGTTCAGCTGCTTAAGTCTGGAGACATTCACATCTAGCTTAGCAAATAAGTACTGGGAAGAAAAACCCCACCATTATATTGAGAGATTAACAGACTAATCCTGTGGTTCGGGAGAGTATTTCTTCTCTTTCCTTTGTGAATGTAATAGAGAGGTGTGTGCTGAGAGATTTTAAGCACCTGAGAGCAGCAAAGACAAGTAGTGACTGTTCAGTTCACATAAGCCTTAGTGGGTTTGACATTTCCCCAAGGAATTAGCCAGGTGGTCCAGCTTAGATGGAGGGGAAAAATAAGGACCATCGAGCTTTGCTCAACCAAGGAGAGGAGAATGAACTGGTGAGTCTTCCCTTCTTTTTTCTAAAGTATATTTTATTGATTATGCTATTACAGTTGTCCCAACTTTCCCTTCTTTGCCCTCCTCTGTCTGGTATCCCCGCTTCCCTTCAGCAATCTCCCCCTTAGTTCATGTCCATGGATCGTGTGTGTAATTTCTTTGGCTTCTCCATTTCCTATACTATTCATAACATCCCTCTATTTTATTCTTACCAATTATGCTTCTTAATCCCTGCACCATTTCCCCCATCCCCTGCCTTCCTTCTTTCAGCTGATAACCCTCCAAGTGGTCTCCATATCTACGATTCTGTTCCTATTCTGGTTGTTTGCTTAGGGAGCGGGGAATTTTTTGGGGGGGGGTATTCAGTTGTTGATAGTTGTGAATCTGTTGCCTTTTTAATGGTCATGGTTTTGATCTTCTTTTTCTTAAATAAGTCCTTTTAACATTTTGTATAATAATGGTTTGGTGATGTTTCAGTCTTCTCAAAGTACCCAAGGCTGTGGGCAGGGGCTATTGAAGTGATGTTGGCTTTAGGACCTGGAGAGATTTCAGTCTGGTAAGTCTTGGGATCACAGGGCCCAGTTTTTTAGGGGGAGACCTGCAGGGGCTGAGAAAGTGTATCTTCTAGATGATGGCACAGTACCTTGGGTGCACCGGACTGCGTGAAGCCCGCTCCTCAGACATTATGCAGAGTAATCAGGTGCACTCTCGCATGGTACTCATTGAGGTGTTCTTCTGGGTCTTAATGCAGCTGGACAAACTCAGGCAAAAATTGAACTATTTTTTATGATTTCTAAGTTTTTGGTATGCATGTGTAACTCAGGCTTAGTGTGCTTTGGGCAGAAGTCATGCTAGTTGCACAGAGAGGTTTTAAGCACCAAGCACTGAAGAAGGAATAGAGTGGCCTGAGATTTAGCACACATTTAAAAAAAAATGTTCTTACTTCTGCAATTCTTTTACCCTCACTGCTTCTCTCACCAAATATAAAAATCTTCAGAAATAATCACTGAAAGCTTGCAAACTCCTACAGTGTCTATTGGGTGCTGACGAGTTGACCTTTATTATTGTATTTGGTCTGCAGAAATCAGAGAAGAAATTAATCTTATTTCTTGCCAAAGAAACCTGAGATCAGGAAGGTTGACTGACTTGCAAGGTCATCAACCTGCAAGGGACATGCTGGCTATCCAGCCCAGTCCAATGTGTCCCTGCTGCAATAACGTCTCTAGTTAGGCAATGAGAAAGGGAGACAAAAGGAGAGGGGCACGCGATGCAGAAGGTGCTCTCGGAGCAGTAAGAAGCCCGGGAGTTAGGGTTCATATATCAGAAGGGTGTCCGTTTCCTGTCTGGCCTCTCGGTCCCTACAAAGTCTGTAGGATATTCATCCATCTAACCTTGTTTGTTAACCTAAGGAAAACAAGCGATTTAATCACTTGCATTGTCCAATACAGCAATCCTGGCCATGTGGGGTTCTGAGCACTAGAAAAGCAGCCAGTTTGAAATGAAAGGTGCTATAGTGTAAAATGTACACAGGGTTTTGAAAAATTAGGTAAAATAGTGTAAAATATCTCATTTTACATTGGTTACATATTGAAATGACATTTTGGGTTTGTTGGGTTAAATAAAATATATTATGAAAATTAATTTCACCTGCTTCTTTAATGCGGCTTCTAGGAAATTCAGTAACCAACGAGGCTCACATCGGTTTGCCATTGATTTCGAGCGTGGTAAGGTACTTTGAAACCCTCCACACTGAAGGGATTCACTGAGTGTGTTCGCGGCAGAGTCACTCTGTGCCAATACTGATGTTTTGTGCAACCTGCAGATGAGTGTTCCTAAAAATCTTTGGCTCCTCTTTATTTTTCTCTAATTGGGTGATCTATCTGTAAAGTTTATAGCCTAGTATTTTAATTCCTTTAATCACAGAGGGAGTGTGGGTATCAAAGTATTAAATAACAGGCCAGGTGACACAGTTTACTTTTTTGTTGGTTATCAAACACTTCTGGAGATACCCACCGAAAAACCCTACCAGGAATCCTACTACGCTTATGTCATATTGTCAGGGCATGTCGGGGAGGGGAGGAGGTAGATTTCTCCTTCACAAATATTACTTGTGCGCTTGGGCACAGAGCACAGATGCAAATCCTATCCAGGTGTATCAGAGCCCGGGGTGAGGTAGGTAGACCTGGGGAAACAGGGGCCGCAAGCCGAGAGGAAGCTTCTACCTCCAGGCACCTGCTGTCCTGCAAGTCAACAGGGCCAGTGCTGTCAGCTCTTCGGTTTGAAAGGGAAGCCAGAAATCAGTATGCTTATGTAAAATAGGCTTATTATAAATTTTGGAAACAGTTTTCTTTTTTAATGATAATCGGTAGGCCAGACTAAACACGGGCATGGTCTAGTCCCAGCCTTCGGGAGCTGTCAGTCCATGACTTTTGCAGCCTCTCCCTGCTTGTTCTTACTTTCCCAAATGTTCCACAAAACCCTTTCTGACTTCTATTTGCGTTCATCATTTCAAGTGAACCATCACTGGTGATTGTGTGAGAGGATTTGAAATGAAAACAACGCACTGTTCAGGCAAATAGTAAATTCCTTCAGTCAAACACCCACGAAGAACCCAAGCAGGTGGGGAGGGCCTGTAGATTATTTAAGCGCAGTGGGAGTCATTTTGCTGAGCTCAGCATGTATATAAAGCACTGCACTGGCCTCCAGAGTTGAACCTTGTTGTCATTCTTATCTGCTGTTCTCTGGTTCTAACTCCTTCAGGAGAGGGAACAGCTCATTCTTCACAGGGCACGGTGCTAGGCACTTGACAAGCAGTATTTCATGTCACCCTCACAACAGCCCGTGTGATAGATACCCTACCTGTACAGGCCTTTATAGTTTTATCCAACCTCCTCTCTCCCACTCCTCATCCTCCCTGCTCCTAAGAAGCTCCAATGGTCTCCCATTTCTTCACCTGTGTTTTTCCTAAACATTTGCCCTGCCTAGATATTACATTATCCCCTCCAGTCACAGTCAACTCTTCTTGTTTTGTCCTGAGCTCTTCTCAGGATTCACAACTTCATTAATAGCCCACAGGATCCTTCACGACACCAGACCTCAAACGATCGCAGAGCCTTCCCACTGTGTAGCCCAATGTCTAATGGAAGGCCCTTTGGTCTCAAGCAGAGCTGGGTTTGAATTCCAGTCGAGAAGACAAGTTATTTAACCTCTCTGAGTCACTTGTAAAGTGTGGATAGTAATACCTACCATTCAGAATTGTGCGGAGGATTAAATGAGGCAATACAGCCTTTCCAAAATATCTACTGTAGGACAATGTTGTTACATAAAAAGTCTCCTTTTTCCCCCTATCAATTAGGTTTGAGAAATATTAGGTGAAACAGGTAGGCAGATAATAGCAGGGCCTCCCAGAGTATTTAATATATCATGGTTCTTTGTGAATTTCTAACGGGGGCATTACAATATGTCCCATTTGCCACACTTATCTATGCATGGAATCCTTTCTTTGTGTGTGTGTGTGTGCAATTTTTTGATGTCTTATGTTCCATGGAACCACCACAGGAAAGGGTGGGATGTTTTCAATTAATGAAAGCTGTTGTTTTATCACTATTACCCTTCTAGGAGAAAAAAGTCATTTATGTCTCTTTAGCCAGACCCTCTGAAGGTGCATTATGTGCCTATGAGCCTCTGTTTCAAGGTCTTCTCTGGCTATATTTGCCGCATTTACTTACTGAAAAAAATGGCCTGGAACCTGGCCCCTGAGGCAGAAGTCCTGCTTTATTCATATCAGTTGCAAAGCCCAAGCATCCATCAGTGCTCCCCCTCTGCACAGACAGTCACCCACGAAGTGTCAAAGTTACAAGTGGGACCAGCCCCAGAGGTACAATGGAGGACCCAGGACTGATAGAAGAGCACTTCGCTTCACGGTAACTTTTTTCTGGGAAAGGGTGGAGGAACCCTGGACTCTAACACAGCAGATATGGGCTTTGGTCAAGGCTCCGCTGCTAACTGTGTAGTTGTGGACACCTTTGTGGATCTTGCTAGTTGCCTGACTCAAAAGGTTTGTAACGGTGACAAAAAAAATGGGGAAAGTGCTATGAAATTATAAAGCATTCACTTACAAGCAGGGAGTCACAAGTTATATGTAATTTGAAAAATGCAGGGATACATAATTAAGTGAAATTGATATTGAGACTATTTCCCCTTTCTCTGATTAAACTTGGGGAATGATAATTGTTTGAGGTCTACCATTATAAAAGTAACTAATATGTGAAGAGTTGGTAAGAAAAGTCTGAAACTTGAAACATCTGAATTATTTTAAACAATGTCATATACTCCTCATCTTCCCTTAAAAGACAAAAAAACAAAACAAAAAAAAACAACACAGCACTCAAAAGATTAACATTGAAAATGAAAAAGTAAGCCCTTTTGGCTCTTTCCTGTCTTCAGTCAAATTTATAGTAACAACTTGGATGAAGGCAAACTTATCTAACCTTCAAATGACCCCTCACTATGAAGGAGAGACAACAATATAGGTGAGAGAATCAAGATTCAAAATGTTCTCTAGGCTGGATTATAGAAGAAAAACTGGCAAAATGTAATGTATCAGGCCTCAATATATTAGCGCCTAATCCACATATTAATCCTCGAGTTATTATTTATTTATTTTCTTATCTTTATTGTACTTGTTTTCCATCACCATTGAGTCCCATTATATCCCACTCCACACAACAATCACCAGGCTGTTGTCTATGTCTGTGAGTCCTTTTCCTTTTTGCTCAAAATTATTATCAAAATACAGGTGAGGATATTAATGACTGGAGCTTAGAAGATATTCATGGAAAAGCAATTGAAGTGCTTTATTTGGTTATGACTGCATTAGCTGCCAATATGGTATAGCTATAAAAAAAAATCAGTCCTTGAATGTCTTCACAGAAGTCTGTTGTAAAGAACAAAATAATAGTCCTGCTATAGTCTGTACTATTTAGGAAACCTCTAGGAAGTTATATTCAATTCAAAGATTCAGACAAGAAGTATAGCATATTTGGAGGGATATCTGGATATCATAATTAAGAACTGTTTAAAAGATGTTGGGAACAGTTTTCCAAAGGACTGTCATGTTTGTTGCCTTCCAATAATCGAGTGGCTGATGAGGAGGACAGAGTAGAAGTTGTCCTCATGAAAGATATTTTTCCTCATGGAAGAACTTCTTAACTCTGTGTCATGGCAGAATTTTGACATGACACCTCCCCAGTGATATTTGCCTTGTATGATCTCCTCCAGTTGAATGTGGGCAGAATCTATAAATATGATGAGCTATAATTCCTGTGATTAATTTACTGTATTTTGCTATGTATAATACACACCCATGTTTCTATGCACATTATACTTGAAATTATTATCCCCATCATTATATCCATGATATATAATCATTATACCCATATACAACACACATCCTTATTTTTCCCTCAAAAATTTGGGCAAAAGAGAGCTCATTATACATGAAAAAATATGGTATGTTATATGGCAAGAAGGGATTTTACTGACCTAATCAATATGGACTTGGATAAGTTAAACAAAAAGGAAATTGTTTGGGTGAGCCAGACCTAATTAGGTGATCTTGGAAAAGAGACTGGACCCTTCCTGAAGTCACAGATTTAAAACATGAGAGAGATTTGATTCAAGGGAGGTTTTCTACTGCATCTTTGATGATGGAAGATTTAATGTTCAGGAACTCTGAGTGGTCTTTGAGCACTGAGAACTGAGAGTAGCTTCTGGCTGACAGCTGGCAGAAGAATAGGGCCTCCTAAAGCTGCAAGCAACTAACTGAATTCTACCAAAAACCATGTGGCCTTGAAAGAGGTCCTTGACCTCCAAAAGGAATGTAGCCCAGGCAGCACCCTGATTTCGGACTTGTGAGATTTTGAGTAGAGGGCCCAACTAACCGGACTTGGAACACACGGGAACCATGAGATAATTAATTTCTGTTGTTTTAAGCCATTTGTTTTATAGCAATAGTAAACAAAGACACTGTCACAGCTGTCCCACAAGAAAAGGTGCTGCCCTGAGAGCAGCCTATCTTAAGCAGACGACAGATGCTCATCTGTGAAGGGCTGAGACAACTATTTTTTTAAGAAAATATTTTGAACCAAACAATCTCTGAGATGCCCCTGGTGTAGTGACACTCACATTCTATGAATGAACTTCAAAAAGACATGCCATGTTGTCCCACGTCCTTAGTCTAGGGCAAATTCTGGTTCCAGAAACTGTCACTGCTAATCAGCTCATTCATCTCATTTTCTTTTTATCCACACAAAAGTTCCTCCACCATTGGCCTCATCAAACAAGTGTCTTTAGTTGCACTTTTACTTCCAGGAAGACCTTATGTTAGTACGTTTGTTATAGTAGTACCACTTGACTTTATGGGAATGCCTGGAGCTAAGAGTGATAATATGTTCATCTCTTTGGTATTGGGTTTTGAGTCACACTGCTAAAGAATAAAGGGCTTTTCTTACTCCAGAAAGGAAGCATAGGGGAACTATTTCAATAATTGTTTTGAACATCTTTAAAATTTAAGTTCTTTGATCTACAAATAATGTATACGTGTTATTAATAATGTATATTCTAAAAAATAATAGTGTATATTTTATAGGGTTGTTGTGAGGACTAAATTATAGCTAAATAAGTGTTTAAGAAAACTCTTTTCTAAAATTGAGATCTAATTGACATATAATATTATCAGGTTGGCCAAAAAATCCATTTAGTTTTTTTCATAAAATAAAAGACATTTTTCGTTTTCACCAATAACTTTATTGATTTGGATATTTTGGGTATGTCAGCTATCTCACATGGGGTATAATGTTGATTGTTCTCAATCAACGTCTCAATTTGATTTCTATCAACCTCAACTAGTCTAATCAACTGTGGAGCACCATCCAATGAGAAATCCCCAGCACAAAACTTTGCAAAACACTTTTGAAACACTTGATCAGTCACAGCACCTTCTCCATATCCTGCACAAATATTTTTTTCTGTTTCAGTTGCATTTTTACTTTTCTTGAAATAATAAAGCATAATATGCCAAAAATGTTGCATATTTTCTTCTATCTTCAATCTTAAACTGGCTACACAAAAATTCACCAATTTCGCTAAACTTTTAAAAAATGCATGTTGATATGACAGCTGTCACAATGCAATCTAACAAAATCGTCTCAAAGGAAGTTAAAGACAACTGAGCTTTACAAGAGCCACCTTACAAGAAAAAAAGAAACATTTTGGTCAATTCAAAATATTGGTTTCAAGTGTACAGCGTTTTGATTCAATATTTGTATATACTGTGAACAGATCACCACAGTAAGTTTAGTTAACATCCATCACTACACATAGTTGCAATGTTTTTGTCTTTGTGATGCAAACTTTTAAGATTTACTTTCAGCAACATTCAGCTATATAATACAGTATATATATATTTTTTTTAAAAATATTTTATTTATTTATTTTCAGAGAGAAAGAAGGAAGTGAGAGAGAAAGAGAGGGAGAGAAACATTGACTGGTTGCCCCTTGCACACCCCCAACTGGGGACCTGGTATGCAACCCAGGTATGCGCTCTGACCAGGAATTGAACCAGTGACCTTTTGGTTTGCAGTCCAGTGCTCAATCCACTAAGCCACACCAGCCAGGGCATATACAGTATTATTTACTCTGGTCACTGTGATATTGTGATTTAGAAAAAGAAAAAGAATATATGCACCCCTATGTTCATGGCAGCATTATTTACAATAGCCAAGATTTGGGAACAGCCCTAAGTGCCCACCAGTAGATGAGTGGATATAAAAGTTGTGGTACATCTACACAACGGAATACTACTAGGCCATAAAAAGAAGGAACTCTTACCCTTTACAAGATCATGGATGGACCTGGAGAGCTTTATGCTAAGTGAAATATAAGCCAGTCAGAGAAAGAAAATAGCATATAATTTCACTCATATGTGGAATCTAATGAACAAAATAAACTAACAGACAAAATAGAAACAGACTCATAGATACAGAGAACAGACTGACAGCTGTCAGAGGGGAGATGTGTTGCAGGCTGGGTGAAAAAAATTAAGGGATAAGCAACAAACAAACAAACAAACAAACTCATAGATACAGACAACAGTATGGTGATTACCAGAGGGAAAGGAAGGTAGGAGGAGGTAGAAGGGGGAATAGGAGGAATAAATGGTAATGGAAGGTGACCTGAGCTGGGGTGGTGAACACACAATAAAATATACAGATGATGTCTTATAGTATTGTACACCTGAAACCTATATAATTTTATTAACCAATGTCACCCCAATAAATTTAATAATGAAAAATATATATTGGGTCTTGATCCCCACTTCTGGCACAGAGCTCCTAAAATCCTTGGATTTCCTGATGAGAGCAACAAAGGCATCTTTTGTTATGCTAATGAGGTGACTTTTGGACCTCGCCTAAATGTGGAGACTGGTTGCCAGAAGAAGTAACCTTGTGATTGGAGGGTTGGACCTTTCAGTCCCACTTCTCTGGACGCCAGGTGGGAAAGAGGGGCTAGAAGTGGAATCAGTTGCCAATGGCCAATGATTTCTCCATCGTGCCTAGGTAATGAAATCTCCACAAGAAAACCTAAAAGGCCTGGGTTTGGAGAGCTCTGTGGTTGGTGAACATGTGGAGGTGATGTGGGAGGGTGGCCACCTGGAGAGGGCATGAAGCTCAGAGCCCTTTCCCATTCCTTGTCTGTGCATCTCTTCCATCTTGTTCCTGAGTTATATCCTTATATAATAAAGCAGTATTCCAGTAAGTACAAGGTTTCTCTGAGTTCAGTGAGCCGCTCTAGCAAGTTAATCAAACTCAAGGGAGGGGTTCTGACAACCTCCAATTTGTAGCCAGTTGGTTAGAAGTATAGGTTGTTACCTGGACTTGGGTCAGGTGTCTGGAATTGGGGGGTGGCAGTGTTATAGCACTGATTCCTCAGCCTGTGGCATCTGATGCTGTCTTCGGTAAATAGCGTCAGAACTGAGCTGGACTGTAGCACATCCAGCTAGTGTTTGAAAATTGTTTTGTGTTGTGTGGGAAGCCCCTCCCCGCACACAGACACACAAGCACACAGAGTAGAATTGGGTCCAGGAACCCACAAAAGTCACCATGCTAGAAAAGCTCATTCTTATTGTCAAATACAGACAAAAGTAAAAGTGATTCAAGACATCGTATCCCAGTCAAAGGGCACTCCATGGCAAGAACGTGGGGCAAAATATAGAAAACTGTAATTAACAATGCCTAATTATTAGTGGTATTCAACACAAATTACTCCGTGTGGTCAAACCCAAGCAGTAAAAGAGGGTGAGGAACAATGACCACACTAACACAGTCCATCAATAGAGATAATATTATCTTTGCATTAAAGAAAGAACCTTGAAACATGGCAGAGTTAGAGATAGGAGAGCAAAGTTTTAAGAATGCTCTCCTATCTAAGACATAAGGGAACATACTTCGGCATGTCCAGATAAAGGTAACAATGGGTAGATTGTGAATAGTGAATAGAAACTTGGCACTGTGATGGTTGTTTTTAAAAGAAAGAAGATAAAGCATGATGAATTCTAGTCTCATGAAAGGACGCAAGAATATTATTTCCTCAGCTCTGATTCAAGGGACTGAAACTTGTGGCCTCAATAGAAAAAGCTAACTTACTCTGAGGTTGTTGGAACTTCTCACCCATGGAAAAGCCTGACATGTTTAGCAAAAAACTGACCGTGCCATTCACAGAAGTTTATTGTAATACTGAGAGTTATTTATGTCTCGGGTGAGTAAATAAATTTATAACTTCATGGTGCTGTGAGAATCTTTGTTTGAGTACATAAAAATGTCATGAACTGTCACCCAAAATGCCCAGTCCAAGGATCTGAAGCACACACTACCGTGTCTGTGCATGGTGGTTACACAACAAATGTTTTTGATGGATAAACACATCGTGACCATAAGAATAAAAGGATTTACAAAAACTAAAAAGGACCTGTTCACACAAGGCCAGTCGTGCATAAATGCTAGTGCTCCAGCTGCAATGAAAATTCATAAACAAAGACAGGCAGAGACACAAGGGGATGGTTCCATACGACTAAAACGATATCTAGATGAAGCATCGCCCCATAATTCTTCTTTCCTGAGGAATTTAGTCAATCAGTTCTATCTTTTATGGTAACTATAAATAAGAGGTACCTATAAAGAAAAGAAAGAAAAAGTAATACTTTAAAAAGTATCTTTTTTGTGCTAGGGTTTCATACATGTTCTCACTTAATCCCTCTAGGTTAGCCCCTCAAATATCCATTTTATAACTGAGGAAACTGAGGCTCAGTTAACCATATACAAGACCACATTACATAACATCAGAGGATGTCCTATTACACTGCTCTCCTCCTGTACAAGTGCAGGATGATTGTGCCGACTTCTGCGTGTGTGCGTGCACTCTCATATATATAGTTATGACATGTAGTTAATCCTTGAATCAATTGGGTGTTTACCTTAAAGTCCTTCTCTCAATTCCACTTATTACCAAAGTGAGCAGTTTGGTGGGGTTTTTTTTTTTTTTTTTTTTGGCCTCTATTTGACTTCAATTTTGACAATTTGTGCCCTGTGAAAAAAGCAAAAATTCCACTTAAGCCATTGGATCAATCACTTTTAGAAATGTAACCTGTGGTTTTAGCAAATAACATTTAGTTCTGCATATTGCCTGTGGTCAAATCATTTCACAATGGTTTGAAATTTTGTTGAACTGTATGTTAACCAAGCTAACATTGACTCCTAGCACATACTGCGTGCTCAAAATGTTTAAGGAACTGAGCTAAACGCTCTACATGTATTATCTCATTACTTGTTCACAGCAACCCTAGAAAATGTTTATTGCTGTTATTCTTACTTATGGAGGAGAAAATTGAGTCATGAGAAGAAGTAAAGTGGATTGCCCAAGGACATTTTTGTGATTACATGGCAGAGGATTTGAACCTGTTTTTTTCAGCCCATATCCCCATCTTTTAACTGCTACACCAGACTAGTTCTGTTGCATTTTACAACCAGCCACATTTCTCACATGAGGAATCTAAAGTGTAGGGAAGGAACTTAAGCCATTTACAGTGATCACATTAACTAGGAAGTGATGGAACAAGAAACAGAATCAGGACCTCTCGAAGGTAATGGCTGGGAGGATACAGAACAGAGGCCTTGATGATAGACCCCCACAGGGCTCTAAATTGACCTTAGGCTACAACCTCTGTCAAAAGCCATGTGTATATTTCATTGTTACTCCTCATGTTGCTGCTTCTCCTGCACTCTGGGCTTAGAAAAAGTCCATAGGGTTGTGGTACCATCCCTGTATCTGGAATACAGAATTCTAGTGGGAAATAAGAAAGTGAAGAAACATCACTGCTTAGAGAGAATACAGTTCAAGTCTCTGTGAAGATGAGCATAACCTCTATGCTTTTCACCTCAACTCAGGTGGTGGCAGATCTGGGTTCCTTGTGGAACACAACCTGTTTCCATTACCAGCCTTGACTTAGTATATTTCACTTCAAGACTAAAAGAGTCACCTCTCTTCTTTGATTGACGTATTATTATCAAACCGCTTGCTAGCATTGACTGAGAGCTTGCTTTATGCTCAACATCTTACATGTCTTAATCAGTCCCCTCCACTATTCTTCTGACTGTATGTTATTAAAATCCCCTAAGTACCAAGATGGAAGCTGAGTCTTAGAGAAGTTAAGTCCTGAGGTCACATAGGTAATAGGCGACAAAACTCACTTTACTATAAGAAACCATGTATAGTGGGTTTGAGATTCTGATCCTCTCACTCCTATTCCCAGTATCTTTACATTTATAAGACTTTGGGATCCTACTTACCTTCCTCTTTTACAGTATAAATATTACCTCTGCCTGCCTCCTCGACTCTACATTTTTTAGTGGATTTTACCAGGGGTATATAAACATTTAGGAGAAAGAGCAGTAACTCTTACTGCATCAGAAGACTAATCATTTAGAACAATCAACCTATACTTGACATTAACTAGTCAAAGTAGGAACACGCAAACATTGACTCACACAAACACTGGCCAGCCGATTAAGAGAATTTGGTTAAAAGAATGTCAGATAAAGTAGTGATTCTTTTAGCCAAAACCTCAAGTCCCTTACCTGACACCATAACCTCTGAGAAAATTGAGAAATGGTCTAGGAAGGAATTTTACCAAGGATTATGAGGTCAGTTTATTAAAGAAGCAAAAATATTGCTTCTCTTCACTTTACTCAATGAGCTACCAGTATCTAAAAACTACTCTGACATGGACAAGTTCTTATTTATTTATTTTTTTACTTACTTCTACTTCATTTTGTAACAGACAGGAAAAAAAAATCTGCTGCCATTTTGATTGAGGTGTCAGCAGCCATAAGCAGTGTCATTCTCAAAAACCCCTTCCCCACCTCAGTTATTAGGGATGTGATTTTCCTTCTGCTCCAGTGGAAGTCAGTTCTTCCCAATCAGCACACCAGGAGGCAGCCACAGTCTTCCAGGACACCAGCCTTCCCCTTCGCCCAGAAACCACTTCTCTGGTGCTCTCTCTTTCTCTGTGTCTCTTTCTCTGTCTCTGTCTCTCTCTCTCTTCATTTCTGATATTATGCAGCCCCTTTTTTCCTCCTCAATCTAATCCCATTAAAATGATTAAAATATCTTCTAGTTTCTTTGAAGAACGTCTAATAAACAAATTCACTCCACTTTTTAAAAATGTTATTGATGTAAATATGCTGAGCTGGGCAAAGAGTGGGAGGAAATGGGGATCTATCTGTAATAGCATCAACAATTTGAAAAACAATAAATAAATACAGTGGGTATATTTATATAAATTTATGTAAATAAAGTTCACTGATCTTAAGTGTACAACTTAATGACTTTTGTCATCAGTTTTGCTCATTTTGAACTTGAAATAAGTAGAATTGTACATTGCTATGTGGTAGTTAATTTACTCAAAATGATGTCTGTGAAATTCATTCATGCTGCGTGCATCAGAAACTTTTTATTGTTTCATGGTACTCCATTGTAGGAAAACACAAAATTTATTTATTTTTCTCCTGCTGAGGTACTTTTAGATGTTTCCAGTTTGGGAATCTATTGGCAGTTTTTATTTTCATTCAGTTCAAAATATTTTCTAATGTTTGTTGTAATTTCTTATTTGACTGACATGTGTCATTTAGAAATACGTTGTTTAATTTCTAAACATTTGGGAATTTTAAAGTTGTTCTGTTGTTAATTTCTAAAGTAATTATCATGACATCATACTTTGCATTGCATAATGCAGTCAATTTACCTAAATATTTTATGTGTATTTGAAAAGAATTTGAATCACGCAGTTTGGGCCTGTGATTTTCTGTTTTAACTAGGGCAATTTAGATAATGAGGTTGTTCAAACTCCCTGTATTCTTACTGATCTTTTTTGTCTGTTTGTCTTATCAGTTAGTGAGAAAGGTATATTAAAATCTCTAATGATGAGAATGGATGTAAGGCCTATCAATTTTGCTCTACAAATTTTGAAAGTACATTTATAGGTGAACAAAAATTTAGGACTATTGTCCGTCTGTTGATCTTTTAGCTTATGAAATGTCCTTTTTCTCATAATATTTCTTAAAGTCTATTTTATCTGATGTTAATATAGCTGTACCAATTTTCTCTTTTTAGACTTTGCATGGTATATTTCCCCCTTTTTCTCCTTTTAATCTATCTGCTTCTTTTAATTAATTAACTTCTGCTTCTTTATATTTTAAAGTATGTCTTTTATTAACAGAATTTAATGGGTCTTATTTTATTTTCTAGTCTGACAATCTTTGTTTTTCAATCATACTGTTAAGACTATTGACACTTAATGTAATTACTGATACAATTAGGTTAAAATTCATAATGTTGCTATTTGTTTTCCATCTGTTCTATCTGTTCTTTGTTTTTTTATTCACTTAACATTATATATCGCAGAATGTCCCATGTCTACAATGACTTCACACATTTTGCCTTTAATAGCTCCTCAATAGCCTGCTGTTTTGATGTTTCACATCTTACCACTTCATTAGTTATCATTTCATTCTTTCAATTACTTTACTGTTGCAGATAAGGCTACACCAAACATCTTTATATCTATCACTTTCTACTTTACATATTATTCCTTAGGGTATGTTTCTAAGGGTGGAATTACTGATTCAAGAAATAGAAACATCTTTATAATTCTTGATACAATTTGTCACCTTGCTTTCCCTAAAGAATTATTCTAATTTATAAGCTTATTAGCAGTATGTAGCTGTAGTGATTTTATTGCAACCTTGCTAGAATTTCGAGTTCTTTTTTAATAAAAAGAGTTGTATAAAAAGGAATGAAAAGGAATCAGAGTTATAATTAACAATGTGATTGCTGTGGGCAAGAAAACAGTAAGAAGGAAAGTCATTTATGAATGTCATTTCCACTATAAACTGGACTAAAATTCCTAACTCTTC
Organism: Pteronotus mesoamericanus; assembly: GCF_021234165.1. Classification (NCBI taxonomy): domain Eukaryota; kingdom Metazoa; phylum Chordata; class Mammalia; order Chiroptera; family Mormoopidae; genus Pteronotus; species Pteronotus mesoamericanus. The sequence goes on along the minus strand of NW_026555265.1, from coordinate 7,075,289 downwards.
TGCATCTATTTTTCACACACTTGGGCTTTAACAGTAAGCCCCCATAAATCACTGAGCAATATTTCTGACATAATATGTAAACTGGCATATACATATTATTTGAGTCTAATAAAATTATAAATAAAAAATTCACAAACAAAACCAAAACGGGTTTATAGATTCAGAGAGAAAATTAGAAAGATAAGAAGCCAACCAAAAATATGCTTAAAAACAGTGAACACATCTTTCTAAGTAACATTTAAACCGTAACACAAATAATCTCAAAACACAGGTACTGTGTTACTAAACTTAATGTTTTTTCCACAGTTGGGTGAGAATGTGGAGGAATAGTGGAAAGGAACTCTTAAAACTGTAATTACTTTGCAAAGCACTTAAGGAGACATTATCTCATTTGAGCATAAGTATGCTGTAAGGCACATATTTCTAATTTCTCTGCAGAGGAGTAAACTGTGATTCCCTAGAGGTGAATACTGGTCACATGACTGATAACTAGCAGACCAGTGACTCAATTTACATCTTTGCTTTTCAAGCCTGTGACCTCTCCACTATGTTTAGGGATTACTTTCAACAACTGTTATTAAAATCTGGATCTACCACTGAGTGCTTATTAGAAAAAACATAATGAAAATAACCATATCGAAGATGAAAACTTTTCCAAAGAATAAAGCCAAAACATTTATTAAAACATGATCTAAACTGGCATAAAATTCAGAAGATCCCGTTGTTTCAAAGTGTTGTAGAAACTCAGTGAAAACCTATTTTCTTGACAGTAAAGCTCAGTGAACTGGACTTGGCAGTTCAGAGTCATGGGGAAAAAACACAAAAGTAATAGTTGAACCTAAACTCAGTATAGTAACGATGTCATTCATAATCAGCATCCCTCTGGGTCTTCCAAATACACTAAAACTCTAGGGATTTTTTATTGGAAAAATTTGACACGTAACATTGTGTAAATTTAAGGTGTAGCATGTTACTTTGATATATTTATATAATGGAATATGGTTGCCAGTGTAACAAGATTTATCACATTACATACTTTTTTACAAAATTGTTGTCTAAATTCATTAAATCTCTGTGGCTATTTTATTGCTTGTTGCAAATTTGTGCATTTAGACATCATCACTTATATTCCCCATCTCCAGTTCTCTGGTTAATACAATTTTATTGTCTGAAAAATCTAGTTTTGAAATTAAGAAAGTGCTGTCAGTCTTTGTTGTAGAGGAGAGAAACTCTAAATTGACTTGAAATTTATAAAACAAATTTTAATTTATTTTTTAATTTTTAAAATACAAATGTATTATTTGTGTTTTTTAATAAATATATATATTTGCTGTTTGTTTTCCCCTAAAACCACATCTTAACTCTTTATTCAATGTATGACAAATATTAACTAACCTACTATTAAAAGTAGAACTATTTCAGCCTGTTACTCTCCAGGCAAATAACTTCAGCTGACTTTTGAGTCTTTCATGTCCACAGATAGTCTCCTAATTTATATCACCTCACTGGTTCAGAATGCAGTACAGTTATTAATAGTTTTAATTCTTCTCAATCATGTTATTATTAAGCAAAGCTGAATTTGAATAAAGCTGGATATTAAGTGTGGATTATATTCTGTCATGATTTTATCATCTTCCTCCAGTAAATTCATATTAATGATTTTTTAAAAACTTATATTTAGCCCTGGCTGGTGTGGCTCAGTGGATTTAGCACCAGCCTGTGAATCAAAAGGTCACTGGTTTGATTCCCAGTCAGGGCACAAGCCTGGGTTGCAGGCCAGGTCCCCAACTGGGGGCATGTGAGAGGCAACCTATCGATGTATCTCTTGCATGTTTCTCTCCCTCTTTTTCTCCCTCCCTTCCCCTCTCTCTAAAACTAAATAAATAAAATCTTAAAAAAAAAACCCAAACATATTTAAAGAAAGAACTAGTCCAAAGCATGAAGTATTTTATAAAATTAAGAGGTGACTCTTAATAGTACTTAGAAGCAAATAATTCTGGCCATTGCTTGCTTCTCCTGTCTAATATCTTAGTTCCATATGCCAGTAAGATGAGCCCTTTTTTATTCTATCAGCTGACAGCTGTAAGCAATCAATCTGATTCAAACAGCCTAAGTTACATTTTCCTCCTACTTAACATCCGTGCATCGAAAGTCTGTATTTCTTGGAGCAAGATTATATGCTTATATGAAAAAGAAAAATAGAGTGATCTTTTATTTTTCTCTCCAGGAGGTGTTTGGTTTCAAGACCCAGAATCTGCGCAGAGCGTTCTGCCTTATGGCATCTGTGCTGACCTGTGGGGCCCTCCTGCTGGTGTTCTACTGGAGGCCCCAGTGGAGGGTGTGGGCCAACTGCATCCCGTGCCCCTTGCAAGAAGCAGATACTGTTTTGCTAAGGACAACGGTGCGTGTGTGCCTTGCTTTGTGGCATTTGTGGCAAAGCCGTGACTGGCTGGCCAGCATTCCAGAGGGGCGAGCTTGCAGGGGTGTCCAACCCCTGAGACCCACAGGCCACATGCAGCCCAGGCTGGCTATGAATGCAGCCCAACACAAAACTGTAAATTTACCTATAACCTTTCTTTTTTCATCAGTTTTCATTAATATTTGTGTATTTAAAGTGTGGCTCAAGACAACTCTTCTTCTTCCAGTGTGGCCCAGAGACGCCAAAAGGTCGGATACCCCTGAAAGAATTTTCCTCTCCCAAAACAGGAGATGGAAAAATTATCTTTGTGATCTACTTGCCATCTTTTATTTTAACTCAGGAATGAAGGAAATTTCTTCCACATCAGACTAAGGACATTTCTACTATGTCAGGCTAATTTGCAATGCTCTTAGCTATTACATGAACAGTGGCTGTCATTATTATGACTCTTAGAAATATAACATGGAAATGATCTTTCAATTTTTCAAAAATAGGTCTTTTGAGGGAAATTGGACATTTTAAACATGTAGGTGTGAATTTAAGAAGGCCAGAAATTGTTTTCTGAATATAAAGTTTTCCTGAAAAGTGCATTTTTCTCTTTAATTCTCCAGCACAGCGAAGGGTAAATGTTAGTGCAAACCAGAATCATCTGGAGGGCTCTTTCGAACGCAGTCTGCTGGCCTTAACCCCAGACTTTCCGATTCAGTAGGTCTGGGGTGGGACTGAGAGTTTGCTTTTCTAGCAAGTTCCAAGATAATGCTAGCACTCTTGTCTGCAGCCCGAACTGTGGGAAGCACTGGTCTGGCACTTGGCAGGTTTTTGGTTGATCAAGTGCCTTATTGAATAACATTTGAGAATTTTACAGGCTGGATTGTCTTTTCTAGGATGAATTTCAAAGATACATGAGGAAGAAAGTAATCTGCATCTACTTATCCACACTCAAGTTTCCTATAAGCAAAAACCCAGAACAGCCCCTTGTAGCTGACCGCCACTCTGTCATAAACCGAGCAGTACTGAAACCAGAGTTAAAAGTAAGTGATTTCTGAGAGTGCATTGTCTAGTATGTTTTTGCTAGAAATGAGTAATGTGCGTGTTTATTAGATGGAAGTTTGGATATCGCACTGCTGGATTGGTAATCACAGCTACGTATTAAGGAAAGCTAGAGCTATGTGGGGATCTGCATTAAACAAGCCTCTTCTTTCCTGATGATCTTCACTTTGAGAATGACTGATGTCTTATCACATTTGTCATTGCAGCTACGATCTATCCAAGTGCAGAAAATCAAGTATGTTTGGGACAACTTGGAAAAGAGGTTTCAGAAAGTTGGGTAAGTCTGACTTTTTCTCAGTTCTACATTAGGATACAAGGGAAGAACACTGATTTGTTGTATGCCATGAACTGAATGTGGTTCCTGTCCTGACCACATCCTAGGTTGCTGGAAGACAGCCACTCCTGTTACGACATCCATCATATGTTTGGAATGGGTCTCACAAGTGAAGAGCAGGAGATCAGGTAGGGTTTGCAATAATCCCTGAGTGAACTTTGCCAGCAGAAACTGAAACATCATATGGCTTGCAATCAGTGAATTGTTGGCATAATGCTTCATCAACTTCATATAATCCCAGCTCATTTACTGGCATCAGAAAAGATATTCTAAATTATTTATGTCATAGGCAAACTTATTAAAAAGAAAAGACTAAAAGAACAATGCAATCAAATAACATCTGATCTTTTCTTTCAGGATTATACAACAGTTTTCTCTGTGTTGTCTTTTTAATTTTTTCTCTCAAAAAAATCTTGAGTCATTTCATAAACATCAGCTTCTTAATCCTCCAAATCCTCAGAGACAAAGACAATATTCTGATTGCATTTTACTTTAAAGAACAGCCCTTGGAGATGAGGATTTTGTTTGTTTAGTTAATTGTGTCATTCATCACAGCATTTGCAGCACCTAGGACAGTGCCTGATGCAGGAGAGAAGCTCAACAGATATTTGTGGAATGAATGAATAAATGAATGCATTCCTATACTTGTTAACTAAATGCCTCTAGTACGTCAGTGTTTGCCACTTTGCAAAACACTAGGGAGGTCAGGATAAATAAGAGATTTACTGACTAGTAGGAAAGAGAGATAAAGAATAGTTGTACAATAGTGAGAGCGATGTGTCTAGGGACGCATAGGTTAAGAAATAATAGTAGTAGCAAAGAAAGTGCTTATGCTTCTCATTAACTCACGGTGCTCTAGAGTCCTTGCTTTCCTCACCTATAATTTGAAGTGGTGAATCCTGATGAATCTGAAAGAAAACCATTGCAAGACTTCCTTTGAATTTTAATAATCGGCTTCATCTCTTGACCAATTTTAGGGACATTATCTGCTTGACCCTCTTGGCAGAAACACTAATTTACAAGCAAAGAAGCCATCCAGCACTTAAAATACAGGTTATTGGACTCTATCCCCACAATTCTGATTTAGTAGGTGGGAGCTGGGGGCAGTGGTGAGAGAAGGAACTCTGCATAATTAGCAGGCACCCCCGAAATTCTCATGTACACCAAGTCTGAGAATTACTGATCTGCTATTGTTTTTATGTTTTGTCTTTGCCTGAACACTATGAAAAAATGAATCAAGCCTCTAGACTGTGACAATATTGCAAAATGCCTTAGAAATGGTAGCATTATAAAAGATTTCAGATGCAATGCTTAATATATTGAAATACAAAAAGTTTCCAAAGTCATGAAAAACATAATTGCCTTAGTAGCATTAAGCACAGGACTCTAAAAGACTGATCGAGGACATTTAGGAAATCTCGATGATAAATGTAGATATACTGTCTAGAGAAGCATTTCTGCAGGAGAGATTTCTGTCAGTGCAGCCACCTCATGTTTGTCCCTATTTATCAAGTGCCAGGCTTTAATAAACATCATACATAATTAAATTGAAATCTGGTCTATGCAATAAAGAACTTGACAATCTAATAAGCAAGACAGAGCATATAGTTTTTCAAATATGAAGAATAGAGGACGTAATATAAACACATAGGTATATTTTATTTTATGGGCTTAACCATTTGGAGGGTAAAGACAGTAAATAGAAGGTGGAGTATTTCCCCCCTAATTTTTTCCTTATTTTTTAGTGTGAGACTAACCCTTTAAAAAAAATAAACATGATTGATTGAGTGGTGTTAATTTCCTTGGGCTTGCTTGCATGAAACTAAGGGCATAAGATGAGAAATAAAGAAATAAAAATAATAAGAGTCTCTGATGATGAAAAGCCACAGAATCTAACTGCAACCTTCTCTTTAGTTTTCTCAGTAGCCAGGAGAAGAGGAAAAAAATACACAGATTTACATAGTTCTCATTTTGTAGTAGCAAAAAGCAAATTCATCATGAGAAATACCTTTATCCTGGAAACTATCAGAGGTCATCAGAAAGAAAACAAGATCATTCCAGAATGTTTTCTGTTCTTAGCTTCACTCATTCATGGACTCAATGCAACTTGCCCTCTTCGACCTGTCCTAGACAGGTCCATGGACACTTGAGGTAGTCCTTTTATCTCATGGAAACAGGGTCCTATCAATAAACAAACCTATCTCATTCCCCATTCATCAGGTACTCTTCCTATTAGGACAGTTTTTAAAATAAGCATCTCTTCATCTTCTTTTTGTTCAGGCCACCCTCCTCTTGCCTCCTTTGTTTAATCTCCTGAAAAGAGAAGGGGACCTTTCGGACAGCAGAGATAGCAGGCACCTTCTAATGGCATTAGCTACAGACAAATTACCTTGTTGGTAACCCAGCTCTCTGGAAGAAAGAAAGCTTTCATTGGTGGAGTTTGCCAGTTTCTATAATGGGACTCCTCCAATCAAGGCTGATTTCAAGCCACTGGTGTGATGTCATTGAATGTGGAGCTGGAAGGAGATGCTCTCCTTAGGCTCAGTGATTCTGCAGGGCCAACCATAAGTCTCAACATTTGTCACACCATTGAGTGAAAGGGCATGCTCGTCGGTGCTGGAGGCAGGAAATACCATTCATGCTCGGTTCCAAGCTGGTGGAGGCTTTCCAGGAGAAGAGAGAGATTGAAAGAAAGTGAAAGAAGAATCAAGAGGGAGGCAGGGAGAAAGAGGTTAGGGCTGTTCTGGGACCCTATTTTCTTACCCCTCAGTTCTTCTGGGGAGCAAAATCAGAAAAGAAATGATGCTTATATACCATGACTTTATCTTCTTTGAAAGCTTCATCCCTAGGAAACACTCCTATTGTAGACACTCTTCCATCAGGTGAGTGCTTAGGAAAAGGAAGGAAGGGATGGTGGGAGTGGAGGAGAGAGGCAATGTTTAACATTCAGGAAGAAGTTAATACATGACTTAAATGTGACACTTTGCATGGGGGCATTTAATACAAATTAAATGAACCAGTGAGATCAACATTTCTTTTTAAATAAATTGTGTTTGTCTTACCCTCGGTTCTATGGATCTGGATCCATTCAGCATATAAAATCACTTAATTTCAATGCCTTGTCTAGAGCAAAGGCCCCTGGTGGCACCAGTAAGCCTAAGTCCTGGGTCTCCCTGGGGAGATCTTGTCTGGGTTTTCTCTAGTCCCACCTGCACCCCATGCCCTCCTGCTCCTCTGCTTTCCAGATATTCATGCCTGGGAATTTAAAAATTCCCATAAATCTGCTCCCTAAGAATTTCAGAATTTGTGCCAGAATCCCCTGGCATAGCATTAACAGTGCGGAAAACTACAGATCTCCCTTCCGTTCTATCGGTGGCTCATCCATATGGAAGCAGTGCAGTCATGTGTAGCTTGAAAAAGCTCATCAGTGACTCTGACACAGTCTTTCTCCCTCGAGGACCACTCTAGTCTTCACCATCTGGAGTCTGAAGTGTATAGCACACAACATATTCTCAACAATTATTTGGTTAACAAATTGCTAAATGAATGAATACATGAATGAATGATCGAATTTTAAAAAGACATAGACCATCTCCAAAAGAAAGTATTCTCACTTACATTTGGTTTTTTAGAAATAAGTACATTACAGCAGATTTATTAATATCTCATGGTTGCAGGAAATATCAGTAATCCTTCAAGTCTAGCTCACAGTTGGTGCAGAAATTCTCTCCACAACTTCCCTGTGAAAAATTTTTCAATCTCTTTTGAAGAGGAACTTTCTACCTCCAAAGCCACTATTCCCATAATGAATAGTTCTGAATATTAGGCAAGTCTACTTGGTTTTATTCAGCCTGTTTAGTACTATAAGGCCACCTGGAGTAATTCATTGTTTTTCCCCCTGCCAGCTAATCAGATTTTTAAAGTCAGGACATGTAATCTGCTTTTTCCTTGCAACTTTCCTTGGGGGACCCAGCTTCAAGCCTCATGTTCCTGCTGGTTGCTCAGCCATTGGTCAGCGTCCTTCAAAGTTCTGTTTGGCTTGTGCTGAGACTAAGAAGAGTCCATAGTCTGTAAATACACAATATTTTTGGCAAGAGATACTGGAAAAGATGAAACAGCAAGGGGCATGCCCGGCTGTAATTCAAACAGAGCCCAGAAAAGCCCTAAAAAGGATAATCTACAGATACGCATTAATCTTCTGGATCTCTGTCCTCATGGGTGCTGGGTTTCTCTCCTTACCAGCACCATCAGGAACCATCTCCCCACATAGAGAAAGTGGAAGTGCATTGAGCCTTTGGCTTTTTATTTTCTAAGCTGTATTTCCACAGCCTGTGTGCAGCTGGAGTTCTGTAAACTGGTTTTTCAGCCCTGTTAGGGGAGAGGGTATTACAGACATGGGCCACAAAGGTCCTCACTGATTAAGTCCAATATTTGGGGAACAGTCTCTGTGTCAGACACTGTGCCACTAGATGCTAGAAAAACAGAGTTGAGAAATCTCCATTCTTGCCATTAAGGAGTATCTAGGAAATTTAAGAGGAAAGACATGTAATTATATGTAACAATTCAAAGAGGTATGTGCTGTTATTAAGAAAAGAAGGGTTGTTTCATGGAGAGAAAAAGATAGTTAATTGTGTCTAAGGGAGTAGAGGACTTCAAAGACAGCTGCTATTTAAAAAAAACTGTTTTTTTTTTAAATTTATTGATTTTTAGAGAGATAGGGAGGGAAGGATGGACAGAGAGACTGATTTTTTTGCTGCTCTCATTTATTCATTCATTGGTTGCTTCTTCTATGTGCCCTGAACAGGGGTCGAACTTGCAACCTTGGCATATTGGGATAACGTTCTAACAAACTGAGCTAACTGGCCAGGGCAACACTGCTATTTATTGAGAACTGGCCATGTCCTAGGCACTTGTGCTAAATGCTTTACATATTTATCTCACATGTTATTGGTAGCAATTTTATTAGGTATGTATTATCAAGCCCATTTTTAGGCATGAGAAACAGAGGTTCACCTCTCAGTCATCTATTCATTCATTTGACAAATAATTCTTGAATGTAGTATATGTATTTGGCCCTGTTTTATACATTCAGGGTCTGTCAATGTCCTGTAAAAGCTTATATTATAGTGGAGGATACAGTCTATTGTTTGTATGCTTATTAGCATGTGAAAAAATAAGATATAATTTTAGATTATCAAGTGCACTTTAAAGAAAGATGAGGCAGATTAAGGAGATATAAAGAATCTGACTTGGAGGTTAGGGTAGCTATTTTAAACAGAATTACTAGGGAAGGCTCCAATAAGGAGGTGTTATTTGAACAGAAACCTGAATGAAATGAGGGAGTGAGCCAGGCAAAGATGTCGGGGGATACTTGTTCCATGTGGAGAAAGCAGCGAGGATTCAAACCCAGGTCTGTTAGATCTCACAATTTCCAACCAATGGCTCTATTGCCAGATTTGGCTCCCAAAGGCGGAGAAGGCATTTACAACGTGAAGAATGTGGGAAGGGCATTCTAGCCAGAGAAAGTGAGGGAGAGAAGACCAAGTTCAGGATCCTGAGAAGCCCTAATCCTTGGCCATCAACAAAGTATTTCCATGGATCCTGGAAAAGAATCCTGAGCACCCAAGTGACTTGAGTTATGGTCTTGTCCCAATGTGAGGACTGGGGACTTGCGAAGTCAAACAGCAGCACATGCATTTTGAGCTCTCTGCTTCTCAATGTCCCCGAACCTCAGTGTTTTCATGCCATGGAGCCGTAAGACCTTGGATTGAGTTGTCTCTGAACCATATATGGAAGACCATATATGATCTCCTTTTTTGTTAGCTCATTTATTCATGTATTTGTTGAGTTCATATAGTAAGGGCCTGTCCCTAGGTGCTGGAGATACCAGCATAAGATAGACATGATCTCTGACATCAAGAGCAATCTAGAATGCTTAAACATCTTCATATCTGTGTTTTTTAGCTTCTCTTAGAGTATAATCAAATTATTTAAAAAATAATGCAAAATACCTCTCTAACTTCATTTTGGCCCTTGAGTTATACTATTCTTAAGATATTTTTAACCAGGAAAAAAACTTTGCTCCTCACCCACTGACTGATTTTAAAAATATACTAGTATTTTAGTATTTATGCATTAATTGTTCATTAAAAGTACAAAATCCCCAAAAGGTAGAGAAGTGCCTTCTGCTTAGTTTGGTGTATATTCATTTACTTATGAATTTGTAGATGTGACACTAATAGATGATCAATCTCCTACAGAAGATTAGTGTGTGGGCCCAATGCCATTGAAGTTGAAATCCAACCCATATGGAAGCTGCTTGTTAAACAGGTAACTAACTATTGTTTTTTCTTTTTGTTGGGGGGGGGGATTTCCCATCCATTACTTTTTTTTTTTTGTAGATATAGATGTGGATTTATTTTAAGGAGTTGGTTCAAAAGTATGGGGACTTGCAGACCTGAAATCTATAGGGCAGTCTGGAAGCTGAGGCAAAAGTTGATGTTGCAGTTCTATGTCTGAAAAGTGTAGGGCAGTTGCTAGGCTAGGAACTCAGGCAGGATTTCTATGTTACCTTTTTAAGGCAGAATTCCTTCTCTGGGAAGTTTCAGTTTTTGCTTTTCCGGCCTTCAACTAATTTGATGAGGCCCACTCACATTATCAAGGCCAATCTCTTTTACTTAAAGTCAACTGATTGTAAAGGTTAATAATTTACAAAATACCTTCACAGCAATATCTAGTCTAGTGCTTGACTGAACTGAGCACTATAGCCTAGCCAAGTTTACACATAAAATGAACCATTACAATAGCCTTTTCATTTTTTTATTTTTTTAAGCAGGTTACTTTGGCTGTCTTTCCAAACATTCAGTTCTCTCTCTTCTTATCCCATTCTTTATTTTTAACTTTTTACTGCTCAGGGGAATCTTAAGCAACACATGTGTTCTTTGATGTGAACAAAATATGTTTTATGTGAATTCTTTTTGTTATTCCCCATTGTCTCTAATCTATGCTTTTAAAAAAAATCTATGTAGGTTTTCTTTATTTAAAAAATATTTTAATAAATATATATATTTTTGTTCCAGGGTTTCTAACTGGCCCTTTTCAATAATCACTTGTTTTAAATTCAAATCTGCTTGAAAAACATCTCTTCCTAGTGTGAGGGGAAAGTTCTGTTTCATAATCGCCTGTTTGTTTTCTTAAATTTTTGATGGGTACTATGGTTGGGGGGACAATGTTATGATTTCTATTATATTTTTGAGGATTTTAGATGTTTTGTTTTGGTCTTTTTTATATTTCTCTGCTTTTTCCATTTCCTGAGCATGACTTCTTCCTTTATTAGCAGGGTTTTTTAATTTATTAATTAATTTGCTTTTGACATATTTTCTTTGTATGTTTTGAAGTTATTTTATTTTATCTTTTTGGTAAACTCACCTCAAGTAGGACTTTTCCCCCTTCATTTTGCCTTTCTCATCTCGCTCTTGCTCTTTGATGGCTCTGCATTGGCCTTTTACTGGTGGTTCCCTCAGGTCCCTAATTCAGAACTAAGGTCTATACTGGAGATTTGGGCCCTGTCCCTTGGTAATCTCTCTGTTAGATGCAGGCCCTGAGCCAGGCTGGGGCTTAAACCAGGTCTCAGTGGCACTACAAGCTCTGTTCTCTCCTACATCACTCTCTGCTGGTGAACCACTGCTTGTTGGACTTTCCTCAGCCTCTACTCTTGGGAAGGGGAACCCCACTGCAGCGCCTGATTTCCCCTGCACGCTTGGGTTTTGTCCCCTGCCACCTATGGGTAGCTTTCTATCTTATTCCCCCTAGAATTAAGCTTCTGGCTATCACTCCTTTGTCTTTGTCTGGAACCTAGTTGGCTGATTACATTAACCCCCACTCAACTGCATATATCTAGTCTATTTATAGTCCACAAAGATGGTCATTTTATTTTTGAGCATGGTCACATCTTTTATAAAATAAATTTCTTGTTAGACTTTTTCTCTTAGATTCATAGCAAAATTGAGTGGAAGGTACAGGGATTTCCGATATAACCCATGTCCCCACATATATAGCCTCTGCCACTTTGGAAAAGCAGGCTGCTTTTTAGACTTCTTATTCAAGTACATTTTCAAATTGCTAAAGACTCTCCCAGGTGTCAACTGATGTATTTTGAAAGGACTGCTAGTGTTTCTGGCACAAACTTACCAGGCCTTTAGCAGAAAAAAAAAAGCAAGTAAAACTTTTTTCACATTTGATTTCAAAAGCATATTGAATAAGGGGACTACATTAATTATGATGGTTCTGTTTCTTCTACAAGAAGTATTTAACCAATTTTCTACCGAGTTTGTATAAAACTGAAAACTGTATTATCATTAGTGCGTAATCTACAATTAGAGCATTTTATGCCAAGAAAACAGAAAAGCTATAATTTGTAAGAGAAGCCTGGTACAATGAAAATAATAAGAACCATTAAAGAACAAACGCTTCTTTAATATCCAAGGGTTTAAGAAACTCTTAAGATACAGGCTATTACCTTATTACCTTAGATATCAGTTCATTTTTAGGTCTAAAATAGAAGTTTACTTAATAATTAGAGAATTATAGAAAGGAGAGGTAAGAAAGAACAGCACTGGTTTTAATTATTTCATCGAATCTATAATCATCATAAAGAACACTTCACCAAGAAAAGAGTCCTTGTTTTGCTCAGAGAAGCTCTTTGATTCTCACACGCTGTGTGTGCCACATGACTGTCTCTTGCTCTACTCTATCAGGTCACCCTCTGTGCTACCATTATTAACAGCAGGGCCACCATTGGGGAAATGAGGAATGAAAAAAATTTGAGGATATTACCAAAAAATACCTGCATGGATGACCAGCTTTGAGGCTGGCAATACATTCGGCCTGTGATTTTTACTGCAGACTGGGATAAGACCTTTCTCTTCACTGTTCTTCCTGTTCAAGGGAAGGCCTATGCTGACTGACTGACTCTCAGATGAGCTTGCTAAGACATATGACATAAGAGTATGTTATTTTAAAAGTGACTCAGATAAAAGTAGATTCTTTAATTTTTATTGCACAGCTTCATTGAACCTATAGCGTGTGGTACATTTTTTTATTTAAAATAAAACCTGCAATAAAAATCTTCAAAATTGAAGTTGGTTTTTAAAAGAAACTAAATCATGTTTCCTTACCACTATGGGTAAAACTGTTTAAAAAGGTAAGTTGTTGGATTTTGTTATTGGTAACATATTTTTGAAAGTTCAAAAATAATAAGAATGATCAATTTGTGGGCACGGTTTTGAGTGCTTAAAATAATTTTGTTTCTACCATGTTATACTCTATGTGCTTGACACTGTCTCCACCAAAATTAATGGAGTTCTAAGTGCATTCTTAAGTATCAGAGGTTGTTGTATGTTGTAAAAAATGGGAAATGTCATTCTATAAAGAAATGACATCATCTTGACAGCTACTAAGATCTATGCAAGTGACCTAAATGTTATTTTTGTACCTGCAGGTTTTAAATCCATTTTATGTGTTCCAAGCCTTTACCTTAACTTTGTGGCTGTCTCAAGGTTACATAGAATACTCTGTGGCCATCATCATCCTGTCTGTTCTCTCCATTGTCTTAAGTGTATATGATCTGAGACAGGTAAGAGCTGAAATTACAATTGTATGCTATTTATTTTCTGTCTAGATAAGAAGCAAAATCTATGACATTTCCATTGACAGCAAGGAGTTGCTTTTGTTAAACATATGCCATAACAAAGAAAAAAGCAAGGACTTACTAAATGTGAGATCTCAGGAAGATAGCTGCAGGAATACTAGGTAGATTTAAATGTCTTTGCAACTCTTATTATCAACTGAAGGCTGTATTAAATATTAAATTTAGAAGGATTCTGAGGCTGGGTGTGAATATTATGGGAAAGAATGTTGTGACGGATTAATGATGCCAGCCATAGTTTTAGGAGAATTGTTGGCAACAACATAAACATGCATTTTAGTCAAGGCTGTTTCAAGTTTATAGTGACAAAAGCCAGCTTAAACGAAATTAAGCAACTCATACAAGACATTTTAGGGGTGTTTTCATTTGGATATGGATAGTATCAGGTACAGCACTCAAACAATGATTAGGAATATGTTTTTCTTTACCTCTTCACCCAACTTTACCAGAGTGCTACTCAAAGTATGGTCTATGGACTGATGCTAGTCTACAAACTCTTTGTTATCTGTCTGAGATTCAATGAAGACTACTGAACTTGATAGTATGCATTTATGAATTTTTTATAGTAATTTGATACTGTCCCAACATTTTTCTATAAATTATGGCTTGAGAATTAATGTTTTACTATACTTGGTCTTTACACCCAGACAGAGACTCTCTGCACAGTGGCAAAGGTGGTCATAGCAGTCCCAGGTATGCGTGTGTTCTCTTCAAGGCTCATGATCCCAGATGAAGAGAGAGATCTTCTTTACTAATGTCCATGTCAATATCCACCAAAAGACCCTGGCTGGGACAGCTGGAAGCAGAAGATTGCAGTGCCACATGCTTTCATCTTCTTCTAAACCCTCTTTCTTTGAGCTCATTTAATTCAGTATTTCAGTCTATGTTCTTTCATGTTGTAAGATATGCTATTTTTTTGAGACTAAATGTTCTCCCATTGTGAACCCCAATTTAGTCTTCTCTAGGTACAAGCACATTCTTAATCAGAACATGTTTTTTTTGAGAGCTTCACGTTCCCCTTCACTCCTGAAGCCCCTCTTGGGTTGTCCTGCTGATTCCTAGATTCCTGTGTAATGCAAATCCTTCCCATTGGTAATAGTAAATTCAGAGTTTATAACCACTCTCTTTCCATCTTTGTTCATCTTATAGCCATTTAAAATCTTCCTTTAAGAATAAAGTCTTATAAAAGACATATCAACACATTCTGAAAGAGTATTTAGCCAAATATTTCTTGTAACTCTACAGCCTCTCTAAATTTCAGATTTCCGTAACATCTTTCTAGAAAATGTTCCACTGTTTTGCTTAGGATTCATCGAACTAAATCATCAGGCAACAGCAAAGAATGTCTAACTGTTGCATATTTCAAAAGCTTGGCTGTAGACTTGCTTTTTAGACATGGTGAATAATGGTACTTGTGTCAGCCTGTCAACTCTGTGAAACTGTTGAAACCATCCAGTCTCACACTTCAGTCTTCATCTGGAGAAGAGGTTACTAAGATACCGGGAGGTGGTTCCAGATCATAAAGTGAGTTGGTGACAGAGTCAGAGCTTCTGGCTTCCCATAAAATGAAATTCTACTGCATGTGCATTATTTCCTTAGCAGAAAGCCCATTCCAAAGTAGCACAATAGCTGGGGATGAAGTCAAACATAAGTGTGAGAGGAGAAATGAATTCTAACTGTTGGCAAGGTAAACTCTGGCCACATGTTAGGAAGGCAGACATGGAGGCGTTTAAACAAGACTAATGGAAAGAAACTTTATTCCCTCTCTATTTCAGTTGCTCAATAAATATTAGATCTAATATTGGCTTTTTATCTCGTGGTCGATTCTACAAATTTTGAGTTATTAAGTGTTTGATGAGAAATAAAATAAAGGTAATATATTCAAAGAGTTAGAAAGAAGACCTAAAAATGAAAGATTAAATGAACAGAGCTACTTTGAAAGTGAGAATTAGAAGGACTTCATTTTGGTTATTTGTTTCCTTTTTTGAAAGAGCAACTAAGTGTTTTCCCTCATGAACTAATTTAAACCACAAAAATATTAAGAGTGACCAGTAACCTCCCTTTGATGGTTGCTAATCCTTTCTGTCTGTCTGTCAAGCCAGGGAGCAGAGCGACTGTCCTGGTGAACACAGAGTATTTGAGCAAAAGCATGAAAACAGACACCAGGACAATACAAGATTAGACACATTTTGCTCAGCCACAGTGGGAAATTACAGTGTCCCACACTTTTACCTTTGTCATTTGATAAAGATATATAGTGTGAAGTCCCCAAATCAAATTTCTAGTAACTGATTTTTGAGAAATTGTTGCTTTAACAGAACATTTAATTTGGTATCTGCAAGTCACTCATAACCTTTCTGGCTTAAGTCAAACATCCATCAGTACAGTGCTTCCTACTGTGTGTTTTATTCTGTTGGTAAGACATGTACACACCAGCACCAAAATATATGATCGCAAACCATCTCAGGGTTCTGAGAAAAAGTACAGAACACTCAGAACTTTTGGCAGGGATATTTTAATCTAGTCAAGTTAAAAATCTCCCCCTCACACCTCCTATTTGTTACCTGACACTTTAATAATCATCAGCTTTCCTCATCTGTAAGATGAGTTTGTATGTGTCTGTGTGTGTTTGATATTATAGCCAGAACTTACGTGCCAAGTACCTCATGCATATTAGTTCTTGTTATCATTATGTTAGTGCACCTAATGTGCCAAATGTTAGTTCTTGTCATTGATGTTGCTGTTGCTGTTTACATTATTATTTCTGGAGTGGAGAAGTAAGTGATGGAAAGATGGGAGAATGCACAGAGATCGAAGGAGGAGCCCTATACATAACTTGAACAAGGAAGCAACACAGATGTACCCCATGACAGGGCTTCCAATGACTAGTGACTCATTCATTGTGTGACTCTACAGACTCTCTTGCTTGGGTGTGGGTTTCTCAGCTGTAAATGGTGGAGGCTAACCTCATTTTCTTTAGGCCCCACTTCTTTAGGATTCTATCATTTTTCCACAGCTACCAATAAAGAATGCAAAAATAGAGCCCTTGAAAACTTTAAAACAATAATAAGAATCTTTCTGGCCACAGGAAAGCTCGGAACCTGTGTTGCAGACTTGAATCAATTACTGTAGGATACTAATAGATGTTGGACTAACTATCCAAGTAAACTACTTAATCAGGATTTGTGCACATAATAGAAATTTATTTAAACTACCTTAACCACAAAAGGCATACATATTATAAATATGTATCAGTAGCTCATGGAGCCCAAGGACATAAAGTACAGAGGGGCTGTATCAAGAGCTGGACCCAAGAACTTGGGTTACTCCTTCCAGCCTCCTAGTCTCTGACAAAGATGGCATGAAGTACACAAATTTTGGGGGAAGTGCTCCATCTTTGCTCATCTTCTCTGAAAATTGTGTGTGTCCAGAGCTGTGACAACCTACAACTGGTTTGTTCTACATGGCTCTGTCCCTTCATCACCATAGTGTTTTGATACGAAGGGCACTTGACCCAGTGAAATCCAATCCATTAACAGGAGTGATGCCAACATAACTTTTTGCCTGAGATCTTAAAATAAGGGCTTAAAGCTGCTACTCATATTCAGTTAGGATCATGATCTGAGAAATGACATATAGCCAGGACCAGGATAGCCACACTTGCTCGCTGTGTATGGACAAGTAGAGGAAAAAAACTTCGGCATAGAAAGAACAAAAGAATGAACCAAATATACAGTGAGACACAGAGGTGAGCAATTCACAGTCCAGCAAAGACAGAAAGAGGAACCTGGTCCTCATGGAATTTCCTGTTCCTATTCAGAGCCCTTGGAAGACTTGTCTGCACCTTCCACCTTGGGTTCATAAGACATCCCTACACCCTCCTAAATTCTCATCTTCTGCCTAAACCAATTTAACAAGTTTATGTTACTTACAGTCAATGCATCCCAAGTAAATGATCTGTTATGCCTCTTAGACAAGCCAACATATTTGCCCTGAGTTAAATACTGTCTTTGTCCTACACATTTCCCATCTCTGTGTCTATGATAAATTGACAAAGTCTCTCTTTTGAAATCCTTTTACAATGTCCATTCCTTCATTTGGAACTCAGGTTTACTTTTCTTTAAGGAAACCAAAAAGAAATAGGAATGTATGTGTAAGAGGGGAAGGGTTGTAGGAAAAAAAATAGAATTGATTCTGTACTCTAGAGCCATGTTTCAGTGAGAGAATTACTTGAGATTTCCTGAGTTCTTGACCTATTAAATCAAAATATTCAAGGTAATAACAGGAATCTTCACTTTTTAACTGTTTTATAACAGGTGATTGTTACGTATTCTAAAGGTTTAAGGGCTATTGTTTTAGGGGAATCCACCAAGAGATAAATTCAAACACTAAGATCTCAAATACCTTTTTCTTTCTTTCTGTCTGTCTATCTATCTATCTATCTATCTATCTAATTACCTGAACATGTTTCTTCATTGTTTTTACTCTACAAAATACACAGAAATACAAGTTTTTATGGAGATTTATTTATGTATTTATTAGTTTGTTTTACTAAAGGAGGATGTTACTATGGACATTAATTTGGAACTTGCATTTTTTTTTTTTTTACTTTACAATATATAAAATGGCCATCCACCAAGTAAGCAAATACTTCTAGATGATGTTTAAAAATAATGGTGTGCTAATCCATGGTACCATAATTTACTCAATCATTCTCTTGTTTATGAAAAATAATCAGCTCCTTCTTCAATTTTTTCCACCACAACTGTGTTGAATTAAATATAACTATAATATAGGTGTGTCCTTACATATTAATATTTACATTTTTAGCTCAGTTGCCAAATCCAAAATATGTATTTTTATATGCTAATAATATTGATATTATTTTCCCCAAATTAAATAATTTATTTTCCTATCAGCATCATAGCATTCATTTCCCCAGATCTCCACCAACATTTGGTGTTATATGTTGATATTTAAATTTTTTCAATCTAATATATTTTTAAAAAATTATATCTTGTTGATGTTTTAATTTACATTTCCCTGATTTTTAGTGAAAAGAGGTACATTTTTCTTTGTCTAATATATTTGTATTTTTTCTATTTACTGCTTCTTTAGATCCATTACATATGGAAAAATTTTATTTTTTAGTTTTTTTTCTTTTCTTGACCTTGACCTTTGTCAGATACTAAAAGTGTGCTAATCAAATATATTTATCTTTTCTTTATGGTTTCTGGTTTTCTTGTTCTGCTTTTAAATGTATCCTCTTCCGAAATTTTTTCTATTTGTAATTTTAAAAATATTTATTTAAAAATCCTTAGTGGATTTTAAACATTTAAGCTCTACATTTTAACAGAATTCCTAAATGCCTGTGCTCAAAACACTGACTAACATGGGAACTTCAGATTTGATGGTAGTGTTGCAAAAGATTTTTTAAAGAGGCAGACACTAATCCTATTAGCAGTTAGTATTTATTAATAGAAGCTTATCCAGCCCAACCTGTAAAGCATCCTGTGACACTATACAAAATGGGCCAGCTTCCTGAAACTGTACCTTTGCAGTTTAAATCACAAATCCTCAACAGTCAATGTCTGCTGAGCACTTTATGCTTTGCAATGGCTCCCACATCCATAATGTTTGTGCTGTGTGTAGGGGGGCATGTGAACATAAAATGATACACATATAATTGTTCTCCCTCCCACCACCTGAAAGGGAAGGACAGGGGATTCAGAGAGATGAAGAGACTTGCTCATGCCGTAGACCTTAGCCCCAACCTTCCTAACTCCACGTCAAGAACAACAAACTGTCCTATAACTGAATGCAGGTCTAGCTGCCTGCTGCTGTGAAAGCTAATACTCAAGAGGCTGGTGCTGATATAAAGGAAAGTGGTTTATTTTCAGGTGTTGGCTACCTGGAAGATGGGGGGCTCTTGTCTCAAAGCCCATTTCTACCTCTCGGTGGAGGCAGAGGTTTTCATAAAGAGGGAGAAGGGAGCAGAGCAAAGAGATCAAGTGAAGAGGGTGAAAGTTCTCTATGTGCAGACTAGCACGGTCCATTCTCATAAGGCAAGTGACAGGCTGGTCTGCATTATCCTGGCTCCACGTCAGCCTGGCTCCATGGATGAAGGTCCCCAAATCTCCTGGAGCTGGGATGCCTTGCCTGAAGGTCATAGTCTGTATCCTTTGTAGTTAGTTCCTAGGATTCTTATACAAACATGCTGTTTATCTACAAGCTACATACTAGAGTCAGCACTTACAGAAACAATGTCACAAGAATGGTGGAGTGGGTTACAATTTCCCACCATTACAATTTTCCATTGTTATGGTCCCATTGAGCAAAATTTCAGAGACCTCATGAGTTTCCTTGGGTTTGTAAATGATTGGTTGATAATTTTATAACAAAGAGCGAATTTGGGGAAGGATGTTGGTAGGAATGAAAGAAGGAGCATGTGCTGCTATCCCCTACTGTGCTAAACAAATACATTCTTTTAAAACTTGTAAGGAGGGAGGTGCAACAGGGTGGAATAAAATATCTTCCTGCATCTACTGCAGCCCTAATCATGCTGTACAGGGAAATTTGATCTTGCCTAAGCCAAGAAGCACCCCACGTAGTCCCTTTCTAACAAGTTTGGTACTCAACTGTATTTCCATTGAACTGCATTGCATACTCCACTGCTGTCTCCATGGGTGGCTGCTAGAAATAGAGCCGAGAATATCCAACCCACACTGCGTCATTCATGACTGAACCATGCTCAAGAGACATCTGACCTCGTTACTCATCTCTGGAGGAAATGCAGCCACAGCAAACACAAGGACACACAGCAACAAAAGCCAAATAATAACACTATGCAAATTAGTCTTGGAAATGGATTCTGGTCCTACTGAACAGAGACTAGAGAACCAGAGGGGGCCTAATGAAAATCAGGCAGCGAGCTTCAATATCATGGCAAGCATCACAGCACTTGCTTTCTCCTAGCTGGCTGGTTGTCATAGAAACCTGTGTTTGTAGAGCTTCTGAGTACATTAGCTCAAAGACGTTGCTTACATTATCATATTCCAGTGTTGCTGGGGAAGTAGAATAATTCAGTTCCATTAAAGAATATTTTCTGAGGGCCTACTATGTGATAAACTTCAGGGGATACTGAGGTGAATCCATGGTTCCTTCTTTGAAGTCCCTGACTTGAGGGGAGCTCTGACAAGAAAACAGATAACTGTAATGGAATGTGATCAGTGAACTAATACAGGTGGGAATACAGAGAGCAGAACAATTAATTCTTCCTGGGGATGTTAGGGACTTACGGAGTGGAGGTGACATTTGAGCAGGGCTTTATGTAAAGAATTGGGAAGAGTTTGCTAGTAGAAAACTGTGGTGAACATTCTAGGGAATAGCTTGAGCAAAGCCATGGAAGCAAGGCGGGTTATAGAGAATGCTAAGCCTGATAAACAAACCCAGCTTTATGCCATAATGAGTTTTGAGAATTACAGTCAAGCATCCTTAACTCATACTTCATCACTTCCAAATATGTTCATTATCATCCTCATAAGCTAGGTTGAAGTTATCATGGCATTGACTAAAAGAGTTTGCTAAGCAAGAAAATAACTCAACGAAATTTCTCATGAAGGATGTTTATCTTCTTAAAGGAAAAAGAGCTGTTTTCAAGCACTTTAGGAAAACATACTCATCAATAGAAAAGGCTTTACAGTCAGATGAACTGGGTGTGATTGTCATTCTTAATACTTAGTAAGTAAATGATTGTGGGCAAGTGACTTGAACATTTTCAGATGCCTTTTTTTGTTTGTTTGTTTGTTTTTGTTCTGTTATATGTACATTGGAGATAATAACATTTTCATTATAGGATTATTTAAAAAATCAGTCAGTATATTCCAAGTGCTTATAGCAGTGCCTGGCACAAAGTAGTTATATAACAAATTGTAAACTGTTTTAAAAAAGAATGATAATTTGGGTCACTTATATACCATGGGTATTTCTTCTATGGAGCCTTGGAGGTTTTTAATAAATCTCTGACATACAAAATAAATCAATATAATGCCATTTTAGAGCTTGAAGGGAATGGGAAATGATCCAATTTAATTTGTGTGCAGGAAAAACAACTAACTTACAAGATGACATTTCTGATACATGGTACATAGCTGGTTAGTGGGGAAGCCTGACCCACAGCTCAGGAATCCTGACGGAATCCCGTGCTCCTGCCGTGGAACCGCCGACTTCCTCACTGTTATCCATCATTAAAATGAACACCCCAACAGGCAAGCCTCAGGAAGTCATGTTAGGGCCGTGAATGTGTGCCGAACGGTAACATCACTTCTTCCTCTCAATTGGTCCAAATGATTGAAGTTGAGCTTTTCATGCAAAACTGAAATAAATAATAAATTGTTCTATATAAATATTAACACAGAATTCATTATGTTCTCTCAAGAGGAAAGTTGCATAATTATGTATAATGCTTGTCTTAGCCTGGTGACATTTGTAGTGTTAAAAATCATCCACAGAACAGATAAAAGTAATTTACTCTAACGTCTAAAAGGAAAAAGTTTATATTTGAATTAGCTTAAGCTGTGTTTAAGTACTGTGAACAGTAGTCAGACCTCTTCTACTTAGAGGTATCCAAGTAACTGGCATCTTTATAGAGATGGGCAGTGCCTCCCAAGGCCCCAGCGGGGGCCGCATCCCACTCCCTCCAGCTGATGGCGCCCCCCGCAGTCGGTGTGGGGAACTGTATGAACAACACAGTCCTCTCACCTCTGCCTTCCAACCTCCTGAGTTATCTTCGGAGAAGCTGCCTCCACTTCTCCAGGATGCTTCCATTTCCTCTGCTTTGCACAGGGTCATATCTCAGTGAATTCCACCTCAAGCAAATTTTTCCAGCTGATGTACTCAGACAACTGTTTTTCCAAAGACTTGTTAATCATTAACACTCTTTGAGCTCTTACCATAGTTGTACTATCCAAATGGATAATTAAAGATAAGACTTAACTAAAACAATGCTATAAAATAGATACAGTTATCTCCACTTTCAGATGCAGAAAAAGGAGTTAAACAAGCCAAATAACTCATAAGTGGAAGCATCAGGATACCTACAGATTCCACTCTGCAGACTTACTCAGTATGAAAATCCACCAGTTCATAAAGGAGGGGATGTCTGTTCCACATGCGATCCAAACACAATCTAAGTCTTCACAGACTCTCACAATGAAAATTCACTTACAAATCACATTCACCTTTGTTGTTCTACAGGCAGGGAAATAGAGGCAAAGGGGGAAGTGCCTGTTTGTGACTGCATTCTTCCCCAGTCTAACCAAACATCCTCCAGGACTGAAGTGTCTGTGCTTTAGCTCAGGTCCTTGGGGGGCAGTGGCTGTGCATTATTTTCCCTTGGACTGGAATAGCAGTAAACTAATGAGCATATTTCTTCTTCAAATAGGTGCTCAGTAAAGTAGGGGTTGGGGCAGGGAAGCAGGAGCATCAAAAGTTGAACCTGTGTCTTTGCTCAGAATCGGTTTGGCACTTATTGTACTGGGATCATGTGGTTTTCAGGTTATAGACTATCTAATATTTAAATGTTGACTTTCAATTGATAGCAATCCGTGAAGCTGCACAACCTTGTGGAGGATCACAACAAAGTCCAGGTTACAGTCATTGTAAAAGGCAAAGGTAAGTGATATGAATTCTGCCATCTTTAGCATCCTAATATTTCAGGGTGGATTCAGTCTCATTTATTATTACTTGTCGATGAGAAAAAAAGGCTTTTTTGATTGAACCCAGGACTGGGGCTAAGGTGAGGCAAACAGAGCATTTGAGATGAAAAATTTAAGAAGGCAAGATCATGCAAATGCTGACCCATACCTGCAGGAATCCTGAGAAGAACTGTGTTGAATTTGGTACCCTACATAACTCACGTGGCTCATCCTCATCTCGGCCTCGATTAAACCATTCTCACGCAGTGTGTGGGCTGCTTCAAGTTCCCTCTGCCCTCCATGTTTCACTCATTTGAATGTTACTGGGTAAGCCTTCTTATGGCTCTTGACTTCTCTAACTAACCACCCCAAACAGACCCTGTGTCATATGTTTTGATCTGTTATCCAGAACACAAGCCTGAATGAGGCTTGTAGATGGCTGGCTGGACACTAGCGTTTGCTCTTGGCTTAGCCTAGGGGGCGGGAGGTGGCCATGGCTCTCTGTGAGGGATGAGCAGCTGGAGCCCAGGTCAGCAGACACTGTCTGGAAGGTTTACCTCAGGCCTTATTCAAAGGACAGAGGGTGCCATAGCGGGTCAGGAACTCAGCCAAAGAGAGTGAGCAGCAGCAAAGGGACAGTCTTCTGCTGACCAACGTCCTGGAGTGTCTTCTGTGGGCAGAGCACTGTCCCAGGTACTAGGGTCAAGATGGGGTCTTGTTGCTGAGCTAATCCTTTGTTATGGCCCAGGAATCAATTCCCTAACCCCGGTTTCTGGGAATTTGTGATTGAGTGGATCAGGTGAGCACACAAGGTAATCATTGCCAACAGATGACAAGAGTTTTTAGTCACTTTCATTTTAAAAGAAAAACAGGAAAAGCTCAGATAGTCATGAAAACTGTATTGTTGCGAAGGTTTGCAGGAGCTGGAATCCTGTCTCTTGGTTCCTGGAGATGTCCTTACTCTTCCAGGAAAGTTTTCACTGCCATGTGATGCGGTTCTGATTGATGGAAGCTGTGTGGTGAACGAAGGCATGCTCACAGGTAGGCAGTTGTCATGGAGCTGCTTCTTTCCTGTCTGACATCTAGGCCAAGTGTTAACAGAGCAGAGCAATGTATACTTAACTGCCTATACTGGGCCCAGGCTAAGGTGTTGAGAGATGGGTGAGGGAGACACAGTATATGTAAATGGGAAACATTTAACAATAAAAGAATCAAGCCTGACAGGTGGGGTGAATCGGGTGCTTTGGGTTCTGAGAAGAGTGGGACCACTATAGTATCTGATGCACAGTCTCTTCATAAATATGCAAATGGTTTTTATTTTTATACAAACAAAACACAACCTAAACTTACCAACTCTCAGAGTTGTCAGGGCACAGAGAGTGTATCCAGCCCTGCTCTCTGTGGATGGAAACCCAAGTCCCAGGTGTTACTGGGAAGAAGGTTGAGTTGAACCTTTGGGAAAAGGCTGTACAACAGTTCTGTTCTCTAGAATCATATTTTTAGATGACCTCACTGAGCAGAAAGCCAGTTTTCTAGTTATAGTTTAAACTGTCTTTGCTCTCATTTCTACTTTATAAAGTCCAATTAAATTTGTGTAATTAGTAAGGCACTATTTGCAAAAAATATTTGTTAGGCAAAACAACAACACAGAACATCTTAACGAGAGAAGAAGAGACTATATAGCAACACAAAAATAGAAACTATTTGTCTTTTGTGCTTAAAAGTTGTTGTATTTTTCTGTTTCCAAATAGCTAAAGATGCACGCTTACATACACACCCCTTTTTAATATCACCTAAATGTAAAGGCAGTCATTATCTATCCCTAAATTGTTCAACACAAGCAGATTTCAAATGAAAAATGGATCTGCTTAATTTAAAATTGAGACAAGGAAATGTGGTAAACACGAATATGTTCAGTGTAATTGCAAAATACCCCTTTAATGTGCTGAAATCTAACTTTCTTATAATGACAGTGATGAGGATTTGCATACTAATCATATCCTTCATCCAGAGTGTTGCCATAGTACCCACTGTGCAAACCTCAAGCCCGAGAACTGTCCTCCTCACTCAAAGGCAGTGACTGTCTCGCGTTTCCCAGAAGCCTGACAGTGAAGAACGGCTTCTCTCACTGGGGACAGAGAGGGTGGTTTGAGAAAACAGGGGAGGACAGAAAGCTGTATTTACTCACCTGGGTCTGACTTAGGTTCACAGTTCTTGCTTTGATTCTAAGGAAAACTCAGAGAGTTCCAGAGTAGTAGAAATGGCAAACAAGGCTCATTTTCAACAAATTGTGCAAAATTGACCTAAAATGGTAAGTGGCTTTAGTTCTAGGTTCTGTTTCTGGAAAAACACAGTCGCCAGAATTAATATCTATGTCACTGAAGTACTGAAAAAAGTCAGTTTTAGAGACAGATACATAAAACAGAAATATTTCTCATTCATTTCTTCAAAAAGACCTAAGTACCACCATTCTCTGAATACTTGATTACACAGCCTACATAGATACTTCCACTCATGTACATATTGTGAAAAGGATCCTGACTGAAAAAAAGATGAGGTTTAAATTCCTAAAACTGAAAATGCATTCCTAGAGCATTTGTCTACAAATGTGACTCAGGTATTTTCCCCCGTATGCAGAATAGACCTTTGCATACATAGAAGTCTTTATATACTAACAAGAACAGCAAATGCTCCTAGCACCTATAGAGCAGTTTACATGTTATAAATACCTTTTATATCTCACTTCATTGTAGCATGAAACAAATTAGACTAGGAGCTATTACAATACTCAATTTTCAGATGAGGAAATTGAAGTAAAAAGAGACCAGAGCTGCTCAGGTAGCAACTGAGAGAATTAGAACAGGAGGTGGCATTTGCACACAGTCACAAGGGACCATAGGAGTGAGGAGGGTGATTCTGAGGTGAGCGACACTGTGCTGTCACTTTTGGTGCCTCTCCTCCTTTTTCTCGCAACTGGGTATTCCCATCCATAGCACGTGCCCGTTGCAAGATCTGCCTCCTCCTCATCTCCTTAGCCTAATCCTACTGCAGTAAACTCAACTCTGCAGGAAGCTTCACTTTATTTCACAACTACATTTCATTTTTATTTTGGCTCCAAACATCGCCATCCTTGGAAGTGTGCAACGTGGAGTATCTGGTGTAAGTCGGTTCTCCCCATCAATGTGCAGGTTCTCCGGGTGCTAGTCTGGAGGCCTGATGTGTGCAAGGCATTTGGAGAGGGAGGTTAAGAAGGGCTGCCCCTCCTTCTGGTGACCACACTTCGCTCTGAACTTGGGGAATGGAGCAGGCTTATCTCCCTGGAAAATGAGGCAGACTCAGGTGCCTTTGGCTCTCAGTTTCTACAAACGTCCAGAATGTTTCTCTGCCCTACTTCGGGGCAGGCCCCTTCTCTCAGGGACACGCAGTATCTGAGTTTCCTTTTGATTGCCTTTTAACTGCTAGCCCAGGGATTTCTAGTTAGCTAGAGGAGTAGTAGAAGAAAAGCGTGGTGAAAGGGATAGCTTTCTTTTTACTCTCAAGTCGTCTTTAAAATTCATGGTCAAACTTAGGAATGACTTCTGAAACCCAAGAGCTAGTTTTCAGTTCCTCTGGCCTCTTTTCCTTCCTCCTGAGGCAATGATCTCTTTCAAGGTCTAGCTCCTCACAAAGTGGTCAAGCGGCAAAAAGGAATACCATGGGGGAAATTCTATTAATGTTTTGAAGTTTTCTCTTGGCACAATAACTAATTATACTTAGTTCTTATATGTGTTAGGCACTGTTCCAACATTTTATATGCATTATTTCATTCAATCCACAACCCTATAAAGGTGGGGGAATATAAAGCCCAGAGAAGTAATTTACCTAAAGTCACACAGCATAAAAGTGGTCGAGCTGAGATTTGAATCCATTTGTTCATTCGTTCGTTTGTTCATTCATTCATTCATTCATTCCACACGTGTTTTGTCAGTCCATACTTTGGAGCAGACACTGTACTAGATGCTGGGGATACAGCAGTGAACAAGGCAGATAAAATTTCTGTCTCCATGGAGCTGATATTTTGGTAGGGAGACAGAAGACATGAAAATAAGTAAATGACATAAGCTTCCAACAGTTTTAAGTTCTATAAAAAAAAACCCACACACTTAAATGAGGGCTTTTTAACCTCAGAACCTATGCTTATGACTACTGCCTCCTCATTCTCAGGGATAATTGTGGGTGAAAGGGGTAATATTCACTCTGCCACAGCCCCCTTCCTTCTCCCTCAACTTTTTAGAATTACTGATTTATTTGAAATGTGCTTGTGGAAGTAGACACTGATTCCAGTTGGGACCTAGAAATTTCCCTAAGCAGTTAGTTCACATTTATATCCTGTTAGATAAGCTAATAATCAGTTGATAGGTCAGGTCTTTTCCTCTCTTCTCTTCTTCCTTTTCTCCCTTCACACTTTTTTCCTTTTCTCTTTAAAATATTTTAATAGTTTATTTTTTATTGTATGTTTTCCATTACCATTTATCCCCCTTATACTGTCTTCTCCCTAGTCACCACACTGCTGTCCATGTCTATGAGTTCTTCTTCCTTTTCTTTCATTGACCCTTTTGCTTATTTATTATCTCTCTAAGGGTTCAGTAATGCCTACTGTGTGTCAGGTACTCCATTGTGTGCTGCAGTCACCAAGGCAAATGAGGAATAGTCCCTGCCCTCAAGCAGTTTATATTCTCATGGTCCCAGGAATATAAATAAACAAGGACATGACATTTCAGACACTGTCATTATGCGGAGGCCTCTGCCTCACTGGGGACAAGGGAGAGAGTCTCCCTTTCATAGCAGCCAGGACCTCCAGGTCCTGGAAGCCAACGGAACAGTTGATGGTGAGTATAACTTCCTCTCGAAATCCTCCCTAGCCTACTTAGACCGCCAGACTTTTGGAGAAGAGTTCGTTCTTTCTTGGGATCCCAAGAAAGTCCAAGCATGAGACTCCTTATTAATATGTGAATAGGGTAAAAAAAGACTTACGATCATCGGATTTGAACCTTATCTCTGGAGCACTGTCTCCAATGACTTCCATCTCTGGTGCTTGAATAGCTGCCTGTTTCCAATACTGTCGGTTGTGTGTGCAGAATCTATTCATTAATATTAGTCTAATTATAAATTGTGGATTAATATTCTCTGATCCAAAGGCAGAACAACATTTATAATTATCTGTAAGTATCTACCTTTACAAAGGCTGATTTAAAAACAACATGGCAGAGCAATCTGGAGGTTTGTCAAAATATTCTATCCCTTTTACAAAGCCATTTAGAATGCAATTGATAAATCCACACAATGGACGGACGCTATAATTGTTCTAAAGAAAATGACAATGATTGATAGTACTTAGATAAAGGAATTTCCTGAAGAATATTCAAGATCAATAGTAAAAATTTTATAGCTTCTTGCACCTTAGGATATAAAAAAATGTACCATGGTAGAAAACTAGTTTTGAAAAACCAGTAATAAAAAACCTGGGTAATTGTTTTTTACCAATCCTGCATTCAGCAAAAATATGTATTTTGAACCTATTACATACCAGTAGGGGAAATGAGAAATATATAAAAGTTATACATGTTAAAGTCCCTGTCCTCAGTTATTACCTTCAGGGAGTGATAGAACCTAAATTTGTATAACTATAATCAATAGAGTAGTATTTCCACATTAGAAATAGGACATGCTCTCTTGCTGATTAAACATTTAGCACAAGACTGATGGAATTTAAATTCGTTCTAGTGCTTTTTAAATCAGAGAGCCAGGAAGTATTATTAACATTTTTATTTTGTCTCTGAAATGTATCTTTTTTGAACTCTGAGCTCATCTTCCTTGTATGTTAAATATCCTGCCTTACAGCCATCAGAGAAGGGAGAGGATGGCACTGGCAAAGGAGAGGAGGCAGTAACGGTGCCGTGCGCCAGGGGCCTAGGTGAGCCGGAGCTTGGGTGGCTTTGACAGCCTAGCAAGAGAATGTGAATTAGCAATAGTAATGGGAAAACAGAAGGAGTTTGGGGAAAAAAATGAGATGATAAAAAGGGTCTTTGGTAGGCTTCATTGGAGGTGGTACGGGATGACTAGGGGCAGGGGCTGCAGTGGGGAGACCAGTGAAGAGGTACGAGATAATAGGAAAAATCTCTCTTCTCTCTTCTCTCTCTCTCTCTCTCTCTCTGTATGTATGTATGTACGTATATCTCACTCTCTGTGTATGCCATTTATATATTTTAATATATATGATTTATATACATTTATTTACATATATCCCCTGGTTCCTGGCACAAAGCTGCTAAAAACATTATGATAATTTCCTAAATGTTAAGAGCACTAAGAGCTTTTTTTTTTCTAATAAGGTGACTCTGGGTGGGCTCCTGGGTGGCTCCGGGGTGGGAGCTGGTCACCAGAAAGACCAAGCCATAATTAGAAGTTTGGAATTTTCCACCACCTGCCCTCCATCCTCCAGAGAAAGGAGAGGGGCTGGAAACAGAGTTGATCATTGATCATGCCTATATGAAGAAACTTCCATAAAGTCCCAACAGTACAGGTGCAGAGAGCTTCCAGATGGATGAACACCTCCCCCTGTAGGAGGGTGATGCACCCCAACTCCAGCACGAGGGACTCTCCCAGACCTCGCCCTATGTATCTCTTCATCTGGCTATTCATTTGCATCCTCTATGATATTCTTTAATAAGCTGGCAAATGTAAGTGTTTGCCTGAGTTCTGTGAGCCACTTAGCAAAATAATCAAACCCAGGAAGGGAGGTAGTGGGAACCTCAGATTTATTGGTTAGAAGCATGAGTGACAACATGGATTTGCAGTTGGCATCTGAGGTGATGTGGAAGCAGTCTTGTTGGACTGAGCTCTTAACCGGTGGGATCTGATGCTCTTTCTAGGTAGATAGTGTCAGGGTTTAATTGAATTGAGTTAAATTGTAGGACAACCAGCTAGTGTGAAAGAATTGCTTGTTGTGGACTCAGAAGAGTTGTGAGTATGGCAGGAGCGAGAGAGTAAGGGAGAAATATAGGAGGAAGAACTGGAAGCTTTTTTTCATTTGTTTTTAACTCAAGAAGTCAAGGCAGATTGTGGTTGAGAACTTTTTAATAAAAAAGATCAGTTAGTTTCACTGTAGCCTCGGATCATGCAGAGATTGTGTTTTTGCACTTCAAAGAGCCAAACAAATCACAGCTGATCCATTGTTAGTGCAACTACCATGAGTCAGACAGCAATTACCAGTGACGTCATGGGACCTAGATACAACAGTTCAAGAATGACTCGGTGAGGCACACTCATAAGGAAAAGGCAGCAGGATTTGGAGAATGTTTTTATGAGCGAGTAGAGCAGAGTATGGGAAGAGAGGCAAGTAAAGGTGATTTTGGAATTGTAAAGCTGTGATTTAGGAAAAGAGTGGTACCATAAAGAAATAGGAAAGCTGAGAGGAAGTTCAAGGATAAAAATATTGGTATGTTGAGGTGAGAAGCGAGTAGGATGTCCAGGCTGGGAGAAACAACCCACAATTGGGACATACAAAACAAGAGTCCGGGAGAGTGGCAATATGAAGATAGACACTCCTGAGGTCATCTATGTATTTAAGTGCCAATTCATGAGTTTAGAGCTGGGAAGGCATTCGGAAAGAGAAAAGAGAAGTTCCTATCTTGTCCTATCAGTTTCTACTTTTCACTTCCGGCTCCAAAAAGGCCATGAAGAATATTTTGTAGATTTCGTGAAAGCATCATTTCTTATTCATGTCTACTTCTGGAACTGCCCAGCTCTACCCTCACAATCAGAGTTCCAAGCAACCTGAACCGTCTGGCGCCCAGGGCACACCATGCTCTTTCTATCACTTCATCCAAGAACACTTTTCTCTCCTTGATCTGGCTGGCTTTCCTCTCCTTTGAAACTGTCATTTCTTAATCATCCAGAAAACATCTCACCTCAGTTTAGGTGAGATCTTCAGATCACCTGGTACTACCATCAAAATACTCAGTTTACTGTGTTTTAATATTTAGTGCTACTTACCTGCCTGGCTCTCTGAGCTTTACAAGGGCAAGATTTCTATCTGTCTTGTTCATTTTTATATTCCCAGCACTGATACAGCAGTCCCTGGCACAAAGTAAGCACTGAAAATAGTTGTTGAATGAAATAAAGAGAAGATAAATAGGTGAATGAAAGGCAAATAATAATAATTATACACATGCGTCACTGCTCCTTTATTGCCTAAAATAGTGTTAGGCTTAAGTTTAGAACACTTGGGGGAATGATTATAAAAACTCTTTTTGATAAAATGGGCTGGTTTTAAAAATTAAAACAACAAAACTTGTAGGCCAGGTGTGGGGAAGATAGGCAGGTCTTAAATAAGTATTCAAAATATAGTCAATTGTACCACAGTTTGCATCACCAACACACCCATGAATAGTCATCTGACTCAAGGGATGGTCATTCAGACGGGGTCAGGAGTGGCTCGTATACTTTCTTGAAACTAGCAAGCACCGGCTCTAAATAACTCACTAGAATTTATACAGAATCAGAGAATATAATCTTCTTTAGGAGAAAGTATACCTGTTACAAAGACACCGCTGCCCCCTGTGGAGAACACCAAGCCCTGGAAATCCCACAGCCTAGAAGACTATCGAAAGCATGTCCTTTTCTGCGGAACAGAAGTGGTCCAGATCAAGCCCTCTGCACAGGGGTCAGTAAGAGCGGTCGTTTTGCAAACAGGTGAGTCAACTCCACTTTTGTAAATTTAGTCTACGATTGAAGTGGGGGAATTGGATTTGGGGAAATCTTGTTAAGGATTATGGAGTTTGCCACATTCTGATAAAAACAGCCACACTCATTTCCAGTCAAGCCCTTATTATTGACAATTTTGCCACCATATTCAACTGACTAGTTCATTGTTAAAACCCTTGCAGAAGATGAAGCAAATACAAGGATAAAGTACATTTCCTCAAAGGCAAAACCATCATTTTGTCTTTTCTTGTGTCTGTAGGCTTCTTTTCTTTTCTACACCCACTCTAAGTGATTATCAAGAAAACAGTTTCAACCGCTATCACCTGAGGACATTTTCTTTTCGAAGAGTTGCTTGCTGGGCTGTTATGTCAAGGTCCCTCCTGGACATCTCCCCTTGGGTGCCCTGCAGACACTTCAAAGCCAAAGCATCTGGATGTGAACACATCCTCCGCTATCGCTTCTTTCTGTTAACAAAGTCACCACCTGGCTGGCGTCCTATCATCTTAACTCCCCATTTCGTTCCATATCAACAGGGCACCACGTCCCTTCTATGTCCATTCTACGAATACCCCCTGAGCCCTCTCTCCCTCTCCACCCCCATTTTGTCCAAGCCTTCATCATATCCCATCTCAACTATTACAGCAGAAACATTCTTTTGACTGTTCATTTTCAATTTTCACTTCAAATATGTTTTCTTGTATTTTGTTCAAACTTTCTCTAACCTATTCCTCAACCTACCTCCAAGTTACATCTATAAAACGCAACTTGAAGCAGTCTATGAACAGCATGCTCAAACCTTTTCAAGATTATTAGAATTAGCCCGCACCTTTCACATGACATCACACAGCCAGCACCTTGCATGCTCTGGCCCAACTCCGACGTTCACCTCTGACTTGCTTTGCTGCCACCCGACACATTCACGGATCTAAAACACGCCTTGCACTTTGATATCTCTCTGCTTTAGTTTCAGCTATGATTCAATTGTTCTACCTAATTTTTTTAAATTAAAAAGAAATAAGTTTTGTTTAAAGTAGTCAGCAGGCAAGAGAGCATTTCTCAGCCTGCTGGAAAGCACCAGCTAATGGGTAGAGATCATGGGAACCACAGGATATAAGCTTGTATAATGCCTAGGTAAAAAATTAGAGAAAACTCTGTTCCTTTTCTCCCTCCAAAGCCTACAAAGCCATGTTTCAGAAGACAAGACGTTCATCAGGGAGTGGGATTAAGACATGTTTTCTACTTGTAATACTGGCTCATAGCTAGAATATACAGTAGTCAACTTTAAGTATTAATGAGTATCTACCAAGTGCTATGCACTGAGGGTGAAAGAAAAGAATCATGAGGTACTCCTTGACCTGAAAGGAGATTTATGGTGTGGTGTGTGGGAGAAATGGATTTACGGCTAACTGCAGCACAGAGAAGTGATGGATGTCATTAGACCAAGCGTTACAGGGACTCAGAAAACTGGAGAGACTATTTTTGACATGAAGTATAAAAGTAGAACTGTGGAAACATTTAATGAAGTGGCATTTTGAGCCAAGCCTGATAAGATAAGAATGATTTAGCCAATCGTATCAGAGAGCAGGAGAGACATGTTAATTTGTGTCTGCAAAACACAAAGGAAGGAAAGCACACAGGTCTTGTGGAGCCAGTGAGCAGCTGAGAGATAAGTCCAGTAAGGAAGGGGTAGGCCAGATTTAAGGGGCTCTCAAATGCCATACTTAGAAATGTGAACTTTATTCTTAAAAAATGGGAGTTCTGGAAGGTTTCTGAGCATAAAAATGACATGACCAGAGGCATGTATATTTAAGAAATTATTTGCCTTGTTTTTACCTTTTCTTTTAATTTTCTATTATTTTCAACAGGCATTTGCACTTTTAAAAGTCTTCTCTCGGCAGCTCCTCTACTCTGGCCACCACACCCCTCAGTTCCTTATTCTTCTTTTCCCCAAGCTCACTCTTGAGTGGCTGTTACAGTGTGAACCACTGAAGGACTGACTCCCAGGGCAAGAGAAACAGCAGGGCTAAGGGAATGCTATTGATCGTCCTCAGTGAATTGTGAGAATAAATGGAAACACACTGTTAGGTCATAGCAGTGCTGTTTTCATTCTCTATTCAAATAACCCTCGTAACCAATCCTTAATTCAATGCAAACTAATCTTGGTTTGGGAGAAACTGTATAAAAGGATCTTACACTGCCTGTGATTATCTTCATGTAGGTTACAATACAGCCAAAGGGGACTTGGTGAGATCCATCCTTTACCCCCGGCCTCTGAACTTCAAACTATACAGTGATGCCTTCAAGTTCATAGTATTTCTGGCCTGCCTTGGAGTTGTGGGTTTTTTCTATGCCCTAGGTGTATATATGTACCATGGAGTAAGTACTTGGGGTAAGACTTTTTAATATCATAGTTTTGTCAAGGAGTTTAACCTAACTCAAAAGGGTTAGTTAGATAAGCTTACCTTTGAGCCCCATTATTCTGTGAATGAAAGCCATCCCATAGAGCTTGCTACGGTGATGGAAACACTCTATGTGGCACCAACACTGCCCGGTTTGGAAGCCCTTTGCCATGTGTGCTTACTGAGCCCTTAAAGTGTGGCTAGTGTAACTGAGGAAGTGAATTTCAATTTCATATCATTTTCATTAATTATTTTAATCAATGAATCAAATTAACTCGATGATTTAATTAATTTAAATTTAAGTAGCCATATGGGACTAGTAAAAATTATATTGGATGGTGCAGCTATAAGAAATTGCAAAGTTCACAGCACCTTTCACTTTTGGATGGGAATAAGAACTTATGCATGTGTGGCAATGTGATACCCAAGCCAAAGTAGCCTCAGAGGAAATATGTTTCTTAAGCCTGATACAATGGGGAGGATTTAGTTAATCAGATCAGAGAGCTGGAAGGGCATACTAATTTCAGTAAGCAAACACAAAGGAAGAAATGCACACGGGTCTCCTGGAACCAGCAAGCAATTAAGAGATTAAGTCTAGCAAGATAGAAATAGATTCAGTTGAAGGAGATCTTGAATGTCATGTCTAGAAACGTGAACTATTTGCAAGTGTTGACATATTTGATTGTGTACATCGTCTGGGGCATACCCAACATACCATATAGTCAATAAGTTGCCCCTGTGTTTTGTTAGGTCCTGAAATGAAATTTAATGTCTACTTTTACAGAGTTGCGTGCTGTATGGATTCCAATTTCCTTTTAAGCTTCAGGGTGTCTGTTTCATTTGGATGTCTCTCTTTTGATAGTTGTGATGGCTGAAGAGGGAAAGGTTGTCACAAATGACCTTTGAGGTCCTTTCTGGTCCTGATAGTCTGATTCTCTTATGAGCCGTGCAGTCTCTTCTATGAGACATGCTGGGATCTTAGCAGTGCGGGCTCATAGGGAAGAAGAGAAAAATGTGAATAAAAGGATTCAAACAGAGGTATGAAACTGCATGGGGGGTGACCTAATTACAATGCCCCAACTGGAAGCATCAGGTACATTCTGCGTGTGTGTTGGAGGAGGGGGGGTGAATATTGCTGGGAAAAGACACAGTCACAAGAATTTCTAGGCAACGTTCACGCTCTCACTTGGACTCTGATTAGTTATTTCAATCTGAAGCCCGTCCCCAGGGAGCATGTCTAGAGGAGGCCAGAACATATCGGCACCAGTAGAATGGAGAGAGTGAGGCAGGCTGTCAGAAGTGGGGCTGAACTTTGCTTCGTGTTCTGGTGTACTAGTTCATCTGGGAGCAGGAGTGTTGAGGAGGAAAACAAGCAAAAACCTTATCCTGTGGGTCGGGGGAGCCAGGAGTGATTGGGAAGAAAGGTTTCCTGCACAGGACTCCACATCCAATATGCACCAAAGTAACAAAGCTAATCACAGACCCCATCATCTTGTGGATCAAAACCTGCAGGCCTGTCGGCTGCCTCTATCTGCACCGGCTCAGGCCTGGGCAGGGCTGGGTCTTCAGGGTCAACACTCCTCGGGGACTGTGGGTGGGGAACTCAGGGAATGATGAATTTTGCAATAAACTGATTGGACCAAAGACGTATCTAGCAAGCATTGTTATTGAACTTGAATCTGTGATTCCAGTACTCAAAAGAGGACTTTATGGCCAAAACTATGGTTAATTTCATAAAAACCCAGGCAAGATTGGAGAGGATAGAGCCATTAACATCTAGAGCATGTGAAAAATAGAACAAGCCACCCTGTGATGTGATCTTGGCCCCGCCCTTACCAGTCCTGTGAACTTCTTCAGACTTACATGAAATCTCGGCTCCATGAGAACTGGTTTGAAAATACAACATTCTAGTTATGTGTTTGTGCCCTGGGGTCAGACAGACTATGGTTCAGATCCCCACCATTTAACTAGCAAGTGGCCTAGGGGAAGTTTTAAGTAATTTAAGCCTTGATTTCCTCACTTGTTAAGTGCTTAAGAAACAACAATGGTATTTCCATCAGAAGGTTGTGGAATAACTAATTAATGTATGTAACTTAACACAGTGCCTGTCCCAGACTGTGTGTCTAGTGAGCACAAGCTATTTTTATTATTGGCTCCCTGATAGCACATAATATTTGCTGAGATCTTGTCAGAATCTTGGTCACAGTTTTATTAAGTTGCCGTTTATTCAATGTGTGTGCTGCGCACCTCCTCTGTGTCAGAACCTATGCTAAGCTCTCTAGAGACGAATAAGATAAATTCAAAGATGAATAAGCTACAGCTGCTGTGCCCAAGGACTTTGTAGGCTAGAGAGGGAGAGAGATTTATAAACCAACAGCCAAGCCACTGTGTGAAATGTTACAACTCAGGACTAGTCCCAGTGCCCTGGGAGTCCAGAGGGCATGTGGATGGGCCGAGAAGGGATGGGCACCCAGAGAGGAAGGAATGCTAAGTGGAGAAAAAACTGAGTCAGAAAAGGGCATGGAGGCTCTGGAGCTACGGATCAGAGTCTTCTTTGTTCTGCAGTGGGAGGCAGTTTGTACATTCATGAGGCACAGCCAAGAGAACACTCAGCCCCACCAAGAGAGCCAACTCACTAGGAATATTCTTTAGTTTCCAGAGCTCCTATGGTATTGCAGGAGACGGTGCCAGGAAGGGAGCAGGTCTGTTCTGCTAGGCTAACGGGCATGTCCCTCCCCTCCCCAGGTCTCTCCAAGAGACACTGCAACCATGGCCCTGCTCCTCCTCACCGTGACTGTCCCTCCAGTGCTGCCAGCTGCGCTGACCACAGGCATCGTGTATGCACAGAAGAGGCTGAGGAAAAAGAAAATCTTCTGTATCTCTCCACAGAGAATCAACATGTGTGGGCAGATAAACCTTGTGTGTTTTGACAAAGTATGATCTACTTTCCAGGTTGGAGGTTAATGGCTTTAAGGCACAGCAGAGCTGGGAAGGGCCTCAGAGCATGTCTAGTCCAGAACTCTCATTTTGCAGATGGGTCCCCTGAGGCCAGAGACGGTCGCATGGTGAGCTGGTGTGAGATCATGTTCTAGATGTCTGGTCTTCTGAGTCCTGAGGAAGTGCGGCCAGCTATCCCATGATGTGTTTCTTCCCTGAGAAATTTAATATTGTTTGTTTTTGTTTTGGGTTTCAAAACAATCTCTTACTGTAATAACTTGTAGGACTCCCTGGCTTTTTCAGGCAAAAAATATGAGGAACATTTTGGTTTCCCCCAGTGCTTTGTCCTGAGCTTAAGTGAACATATTCCTCTCTCCTCATCTGCTTCTTCCAAGGAAAGTGAGAGAGTGGACATGCCCTGGGACTGTGCACTCCGGCCCGTCTTTTCTTGTTTTCTCCCCAGGCTATGAGGACTCAGGATTAGGGAAGGTCTTCTCTGTGCTTAGGGCCTTGGAAAGGCGGCAGAAGAGGAGTAGGTTCAGATGGGCCATACTCCTGCTGGACAGGTCCTGAGGTCACTTCTTTCTCCTCCAGGAGGCCTGCTGGGACTTCATGTCAGCTGCCTGCTTGCTGTTCAGTCCTGCCCTCAGCTCAGGCAGGCCACTTTCACTGCTGTAATGCAAAGGACCTGGCTTGCTCCCTCCCTGCCTTCAGTTCATTTGCATTTGAATAATCATAAAGGCTTCACTTCTTTTTAATTAATTCACATTGGCAGAGAACACCATTAATGAGATGTTCCTAGCTCTTGAGAAGTTCGTGGTCTAGCTGAGGAAGCAGGTAAATGGAAGTGCGGATAAAGACAATGCAGTGGGATGCATGCTTTACACAGGTACAAGGTGCAGTTACCTGCTGCAGGCGGGAGGTCACCTCTGAGCCTGGTTTTGCTCAGAGCTGAGCAGTACTTCTGAATACATTTGCTCCCATGTATATTTCTAAGCTGGCGCTGGTTTGTTTTAAGTTTTCTCAAACAAGTTCTCTATTTTCTATTCAATTCAGCCAAGCCTAGGCTAGTATTTATGCTAAGAAGTTTATTTTATTTTCTTGAGAACCTTAACTATAATTTAGCTTTCTTTCTATTTCATGGCAGTTTTATTGGGTAATGGTCATTTCCATCCAGATAAATAACATGGTTCCATTTCTGTTTTCTGCCATATCATTTCTTTTTTCATGTTCAAAATATTGATGCCTAAAAACATAATCTAATCACCAGGAATCATCTCAGTCTGGATTAAGTTGCTAAATCTTTTTGGAATGGAACAACTCAAAGGGATTTGGAAACATACAGGTTGGGGCCCTTATAAAATGCAGGAGGGATATTAAGCAAATAGCTTCCCTTGTTGTTCTTCAAGGAATCACTCACAGAAATATGTTAGCTTTCTATAAAGTCCAAATGAATTAATAAAACAAAGCTTCTTTGATTCTTTAATCTGGAAATCAGTATGGGCTTTGTCTTCCCACAGGCTTTGCCAAGTTCATTTAACATTTATCACCCAGGGGAAGACCATGCACGGCTGGATTCTGGTTCTTGCTCTCCAGCTCGCAGGCCTTTGTGCTCAGAGGCTGCCCTGTTCACCTGCAACCTTGAGGCTGTCTCTACCCTATTTACTCAGCTGGAAGAGCTGAAAGCATTGGAAGCACTTCACTGTAAAGCGCTGGGCTACTGTGAAGTGCTGTAGTGACAGAAGATGTCAGTTAATAAAAATCTAGAAAATTCAGAGTCCTCTGTAGAGGTGACATCTAAGAAGTACTGTCAGAGAGCTGCGTGTCAGTGCTGAAACAGGGTGTTCCCGGATGCTTGGTAGTGCTCTGCTCTGCCTTGCCAGTGGCCAATTCCTCCCTCTGACAGGGTGTTAAGCAGCCCTAAAGCTGTTAGTCTACCTAGTAAAGACACTGAGCTCTGCAATTAATGATTGACTGTGAAACAACAAGCAACTTAAAAGTGCTTGGTGTATTCAGTTCTATTTTGAATTCTCTGTTACATCTTCCGATAAATACTCTGATAATACAGCAAATCAAATCTCCCCACTATTTTCTTCTTGATCTAGCTTATTCATGGACATTAATTAATATTTGTTTAGCACTTTGTTGCTCTTTTTAGTCTCAAAACCCTTTAGCAACATTTTATTATCAATCTGGAAAGCCATCATGTCACCCACATTTTGGGAAATTGTGTGAACCAGATGGAAGACTGTGAACTAAATAGTCTTAAATGGAAAAAAAAATTCTGAGCTCTGCTTCAGAAAGATAGCAAGTACCAACAAAAAGTAAAAGCTGGTTCCTATTAGATATGCATTCACTGAACCGCTCTCATTTAATAAGACCAAACATTAACACACAAAAACAAAACACTTCCATTTTGTAGCAATGGTTAGTAATTAGAATCTAATTAGCAACATGGTCTTTTGGAATCATTTGTCACCTGCTGAACCTTTTTTCTCAGGTACCCTTCTCTGATTTAATGTTTGACGCTTACAAAGAGAAGAGCTTTGGACAACTGATCTACTTTAATTTCTTGGGAGCTTGGTTTTTATTAAGTCATGATACAATTAAAAGCTCTAAATCTTATGCTAATACCAATTCTAATTTTCTCCCCAGACTGGTACTCTTACCGAAGATGGCCTGGACCTCTGGGGGACTGTCCCAACTGTGGACAACGGGTAGGCACCTTAGTGAAGAAGGAATGCATGACCAGTGAGGCTGCCTTGGGGCTACTCAAACCTGTCCTTCCAGAGTTGAGGGATAAATGTCACATAAAATATGTATAATAATTAGCTGGAACCAGCTCCCAATTATTTTAATTTTTTTAATTAAATGAGCTATAATTTTGGAATCTGAAAGGGAAAGTAGGCCTTCGAATTCCACATGAAAAATGGAATAGAATAAGATGGATGATTGAGTTGCTGAATGAATAAAACAGAGAAGCAAAGAGTGAAATCAGGACTGTGTTCAATCAAAAACCTCAAAGATTTCCCGGGCAGCTGGTGTGGTGGGGAATCCAGAAAAGAAGAGCTCTATCCCTCCCCTTAGAGTTCACAATTAAATGGGATAAAAGGTACAAATGCACCCACCTTCAATATATAACACAGGCTATGAAAAGGGTTACTATTAAGGTGCAAACATCAGAATTGAGAAGAAGTAATAATAATTGCTTAATATAATACACAGTCCTGGTTTTTATAATGACATAGTGGGTAAAAGGTAGAAATTGATTTTGAAAATGAGTAGATCAAGAAAAACCACCTGTAGGAGACAGCATTTAAGACAGGTTTTGAAGGGTCTATGGCTAAAATCTTTACAGGCATGGGCTAAAAGCTGACACTAGGGGGGGCAAGAGGGCAATCACAGAGATGCTACGCTAAAACAGAGCTAGAGGGTGGAAGGAGTGTCCCTCCCCAGGAAGAGCCCCAGAGCTTCTCGATCCCTCCCTGCCAGGTTGAGACTTGCCTTCTTAGGCTGAGTGGAGAGGCCCCTGCTCCTAAGCTTTAGCTCCCAATGGTGGCTGAGGCTGCTGTCATTGAAGACGAGTTATGGCGGGGCTCCTCAAGGTGGCGACAGGGCCAGACACAACACTGGCACACAGTAGCAACAGGCAGGCAGTGCCATGTTGCAGAAGATCCTTGGTCTGGGCCTCAGCATTTGACCTGGGCTCTAGCCTCATTCCCATCTCTGCTCTTGGCTGCTTAGATTCCTGGGCCAGGCTTTTGTCCAGACAGGCAGGGCCTCTATTGCTCAGAGTCATAAAAAAGGAAAAAGATGTCTGCAGTTTCTACCCTGCCTTTTTTCCCATTGCCCCTAGGACTCTGAAAATTTTGGAAAAGTAGAAACAACTAGATACAATGACTACTTAGCTCTAAGGTTGGAGGTGAGTAAGGTAAACCAAGCCAGTCCACTGTCAAAGAGGAAAACAAGATTTAGGTGCTGGATGCCCTTGCCAGGAGTTTCAGGAAATGGGGGCAAAGGCCAAAGGACTGAGAGGAGTATTTCAGAGTCCATGCATGTTTTACGTGAAGGGATAAGGAACCACTAGGCAGGTTTCCTTTTCATCCCTGCTATCTCATTGGCCTAGAAACATCTTGCCTGGGTAGAGTGGCTCTCTAGAACCAGCTCTGAGCCTTACCAACATGTACTTTCCAGCCATACAGCCATCATGTGGGCTGACGAAAGTCCCTGTGATTCTATGTACGGCAATTATAGTGTTGATGGACCAGTGGCAAACAGTTGAAAAGAAAATTCACATCCATCTCAAGGGAGAGTTTTATGAAGAGCAATCTGCAGGCAGAATACTCCAGTTAGAAAATGCTGGAGCCAAGTGAGCTGATACTTTCAGACTCTTCAAAAGCTCAAGGGCAGGGCAATACCTGCACAAGTATAGAAATAGCAAGGAGTTTAACCTGGTTCTGGAAAAACTGCATAAAGGACACTAGTAAGAGTAGAATCTGTCAGGTGACATAGAACTGGAGCAGACAGACCCTTGAATACCAGGCTCAGGAGCATAGACTTTATCATATAAGACATGGGGAGTATCAAAGGTTTCCAGGATAGAGGTTACGTATTATTAAAGCTCTGTTAGATTTAAGGGGTGGTGTGCAAAAGGATTTGGTTGGAGACCTTAACTTATTAAGCATCTTCTCTACCAGTTTTCAGGAAGTCCACAGCTTTACTTCAGGCAGGGCTTTGCCGTGGGGCCCACTGTGTGCCGCCATGGCCAGCTGCCACTCTCTGATTCTTCTGGACGGGAGAATCCAGGGAGACCCTCTGGACCTTAAGATGTTTGAAGGCACTGCCTGGGTAAGGTGATAGTGTCTTGCTTCAATGGAATGAGGAAAACTTGAGGAAATCCTGACTGGGAATGCTAACGCTTTTCTTTTCTAAATTTGGTTAAAACCCAGAGAATATTACTAGTAGTGCACAAATGAAAGTCTAATCTTATCCAAATTTCCCAACCTCTGTACCAAATAACTCTGTTAATGAGTCAGCATGAAATAGGGTTTCATGATCAAATGAATTTGGGGGCTGCTGTTGAAAGAAAGTTAAATCTATTTGACTGCAGGATTTCTTTAGTGTACTGTAGGTCACTGTGAATACTCAAGAGAGACTATGAAATGCCACATTTACCAAACCTATTTGACCATGGAAACCTTATTGATAGGGCAAAACATGTTTTGGAGAGAAATATTCTTTAAAACATCCTCAAAGAAACAGTAGACTAAAGCAGTGCTGTCCGATATAATAACCACTTACCACACCTGGCTAATGAGCATTTAAAATGAGGCCATGCAACTGAAGAACTAAGTTTTTATTTCATTTACTTTAATTTAATGTGAAATAGATATGAATGGTTGGTGGCTTCTCTATTAGCATAAGTCTCCACACCAAATAGGAAGGCTCTCAGTCCAACTGGTTCAGTTTTGTGAGCGAAGTGTAAATGGCAGAAGCTCACAAACCCTTCCTGGCAGCTGTTGTGACAAGGTGGGAAGACCTCTTGACTCTACCACTCT
This sequence comes from Pteronotus mesoamericanus, assembly GCF_021234165.1. Taxonomy (NCBI): domain Eukaryota; kingdom Metazoa; phylum Chordata; class Mammalia; order Chiroptera; family Mormoopidae; genus Pteronotus; species Pteronotus mesoamericanus. The sequence goes on along the minus strand of NW_026555265.1, from coordinate 7,032,446 downwards.
CTAGGTGTGTAACCCCAGATTCAGACCCAAGACTCGGAGTCTGTACCTCATTTGTGCATTTGAGATGACAAAGCCTCCCTCATGGACTTGTGATGAGTATAGAGACTATGGGCCTAAAAGGGCCCTGTGTGAAGTGCCCAACAAATGGAAGGTATTAATTAATAAATTAGTTAGTTAGTTACTTACATTCTGTTACCCTTCAAAAAAATGTTCTAAAGCTACTTACCATGATGAATCAAACACAGGACAGCATTTTAAACAGAGTTGTAAAGAAATGGAAACACAAGATTGTAGGGACATGAAGTACATCTCACACAAATGTTAATTTAAAGATGCATAGTAGGAAAACTATAGCTTTCTAAAGGCCAAAGTAAAAAATAAACCTGGTAAACAGGGAACTTTCTGATGTCAGCAAGTTATAATTAAAGTGTTTGTTTTGCAGAAATTTTTAACACCAAGACAAAAAAAGACCAACTTTTCTGGACAAGAAAAGAGGAATTAGTGTAATTATCATAAGCAATGTCTTACCAGCATCATTGGAATTGACACAATAATGTATTACACAGGGCAATTATTGTGATATGTGACTGCTTTTCCCATATATTAGGTTAATATTAATTTCTCAGATGGTATGACTTATACTGTAATAATATCCAAAGAATGCAAACCATTTTTAAATATGCTTTCTAACTGGCTAGCAGCTAACTTGCTAACTCTTTAGCTGACCAGTTAGGCTAGTAGCATAGCTGTAGCATAAGAAATAGCCCCGTGTTTATCTCAAGATCCGATCCTAACTCCTCTGAGAGCTAATGGGCTCAGTTTTGTTGGAGAGTAGATCTCCACCTAAGTCCTCCTTCAGTTACTAGAGTTACTGTAGGAAGAGCCATTGAACTGTAGCTCTTAACTTCTTCCATCAATTACTACTTAAAATGCAGTCACAATATTTCTGGCTTTTTCACATTCTGTAATAAGGACCTTTAATGTAAATCAGCACAACAGAAATTTGACAATGACAGTATTAAAATAATTAGTCTAGAAGAGAAAGTATGTGAAAAGGGCTTTGAAAAGATTAAAGTGCTATGCAAATGAGAAAAATTTCTTTTATATTATTTTTTTCTCTAAGGAATCTTATGAATTTTTTTTTAATTTAAAACAGATAATGGAAGATGGCAATGTAGACTACTACAAATTTAGGATGTCAGACTCAAACATAATACTAAAACCAGGACCACAAGCCAGTCGGGTATGATATGCTTCTTTAAATCATATAGCTCTTTCCCCTTAAAACTGATGAAACTCTCCTAAATTTCACATATTTTTATATTCCTATTATTTTGCCTTATCCTAACAGTGCCCATGTTGGTTTGCTCATTCCCTCATTCCTGAATTTATCCATTAATCTATTCAGCACTCACAGGGTACATACATGCGCCAGAGAACTCTGCTAGGTGCTAAGCGATAGAGTGACCTCAAAGCTAGATATGTTGGTCTCTGTGTGGGAGGAACACATGGGCTGGTAAAAAAGAATATCAATCGAGGTACAAATAAATATGACGATGTGTCAAATGCTATCACAAAGGCTGAAGACAGAGCCACGGGAGTCCAGAGGTGGGAGTAAATGCTGTTTCTGGGAGAGAGAAACACCACAAAGGAGGAGTGACCTGTGAGCCTGGCCTGGAAGATGATTAGGATTTCTCCAAGCAGCCAAAGGAAAGGGCCGGGCTTGCAGGCCAGGCAACTGGATAAGGAAACCACCTTAGAGGCAGCCAGGAAAATACCAGAGTGTGAAAAGCGTACCACTTCATGACGTCCCTGAGCTCATTGTAGAGGAGAGCCTATCTGTTAGTGTGCATCTGCTAAATCTCACTTAAAAGCTTCATAGATGCCCCTTTTTTGGTCCATCCAGAGTCCCGTGGAAGCCATCATCGTCTTGCGCCAGTTTCCATTTTCATCGAGCCTGCAGAGGATGTCTGTGGTGGCTTGGCTGGCTGGGGAGGACCACTTCCATGTCTACATGAAGGGCGCCCCGGAGATGCTGGCCCAGTTCTGCCGGTCTGAAACAGGTACTACAGACACATGTCTCTTTCAAGAGGGAAAGTATTTTTAAAGTTCAAACACGTAAAGCAAACAAGCCTAAGCCAATGTATGTGGAGGTGGTTGTCTCCTCGGTGGGTGGGAAGTGGGACTGAAAGGTTTGATAAAGCAGGCATGATCATTTCAAGGCAAAGAAGCAGAGAGTAAACACCCAGCTGCGGTCCAGCCAGAAAAGCCCAACCACGATAGAGTATCAGGGAAGGAGATGTGAACTGAGCATCAGGAGCTGGAATAGGAAGCTACTCTGGGCTTTGGGAACAAGGATGGGTATGAGAGTGAGGAGCATTTGGAAGAGGAAACCATAGGGACAGGCGGGGACATTAGACTAATTCCACAGAAGAGGTGTTCCGTCACCCCTTGGGGAACTGGTGCCACTTAAGGGGTCTCAGAGACATTGATGGAAGGAAAATGTAGAAAAGATCAATCATTTAGGGAAAAAAAGAGTGTTTAAATTAGATGGTATTAGAGCAAAGTAATTGATTATTTTCACAATAATTTCATCTTCTTGGGCCAGATTTTGAGCTGATTTGTATTGTTTCTTAGTCTTATAAACATATGCACCCTCTAAGCAGCAGCCAAGATTTATAAGAATACTGTTACATTCAAATGGGTTCATTTGGATAAGATTGGCCTTTTCCTGCTGATTTTCATCTACGTTCTCTTTATGATGACTGATATCTCTCAACTTGTGCACCAAATTTTTGATTTGGCAAACTTGCTTTAACTTCTCTCTCTACTTGGAGTCTTTTGTACCATAGAAATGCCCCCTTTCTTCTGACTTTAATCTTTTTAGCTCTTATTAACTCTGTCCTTTACAGACTGATGACCTATACTTTGCTCTTTTCTTTTTTTCAGCTACAAATGTATCTTTTTGCCATTTTAATGGATAACTATTGCCCTTGCTCTATCAGTGCATGTCACTTGTCACCTCTTACTCTTCTGGTAATCTTCCAGTTCTTCTATTGCTATAAACCCTAGTCCTTGACATATGCTAATATCATTTCAGTGATTTTCTCCCCCTGTACTTAAGAAATAGAGAGATAGGAGCTTCCTTGAGCACAGTGGGCTCTTGGAAAGCCACAACCCCCTCCTGCTGTGGATGGTAAAATTGAAGTACAGAAGAGAGATTTAATATACCCAACATCAGAGAGCTGTTTGGTAGTAAATTGGAGACTAGAGCTCAGGTCTTTTGTTACCTTAGCCATTACACCTGCCATTACGCTGTGCTCTTTCTATTATCTTTGTAGGCCTGTTATAAACCATAAAGATTTTATAAATATACTGATATTCTTTATGATTACCATGTCAAAATACACAAATGTTGGCATGTGTCATCCATTATCTGAAGCAGAGATTGACAAACATTTCTGAGAAGAGCCAGATAATAAATAATTTAGGCTTTATGGGCCACATGGTGTCTGTCTTAACTGCTCAACCCTGCCAATGTGGCCTGAAGGCAGGTACAAAGTTTCAATAAAACTCTATTACAAAAACACTCAATGTGCCAGATCTGGCCTGTAGTTCGCTGACCCCTGATCTAGAGGATCAGTGTTTCCCTCATTTCATACAGGTAGACAGAGTCCTGAGGTCTGTCCTTACTGAACCCAGCCCGCATAGTTGTCACCCAGTTGATGAACAGAACGCCTTTGGCCTTCATTTCCATCAGAGTAATAAGAACACACTAATAAAGTTGTTTGTGGCCTTTAAATGAAGCTGTCATTTTTCTATGAAAGCAATTTTATAGAGTGGAAGTTAAAACAAGGTACAGTGACTGTATCCCAGAGTCATACTTGGGAGTTGCGCTGCCTTCAGCGTGACCTTACATTTACTTCTCTTTCCTCTCCTGGCAGTGCCCAAGGATTTCCCACATGAGCTGAGAAACTACACAAAGCAAGGCTTTCGTGTCATTGCCCTTGCCCATAAAGCCTTGAGTGTGGGGAAGCTTTCAGAAGTGGAGAGTTTATCCAGGTAAGAAACTCAGAAATCGGCCCTGTGGGAATGAAGAGAAGGAGCCCTGGAGATGATGGATGGATAGCTCAAATCTTTAAGAAAGCTCTTAGAGATGAAAAGTCAATCTCATCTAGTTTCCTAATTCAGAGATGGTTAACTGTGAGCCGCACAGGGGAGGACCTGATTAGGTCACAGTGCTGGTTAGTGGCAGAACAAGGATGGCGGTTGAGATTTCCTAACTTCCAGATGTTAATGAGTTGTCTCTCTACTGAATGCCATTATCCCACCAAAAATGACCAGCCCTTCTTCAACCTTGGAGCACTCTGTGGCTAACTGACTTGGGAGGCCTACATGCAAAGAGGAAGGACACAGTTGACACCTTGAAAGTCCTCCAGAATCTTTAGACTTGGCTTCTTTCAGGGCTCAATAATATACCTCCCTCAGATCTGGGAAGATAGTGAGGGCAAACTGAGTTCCTTATATAAAATAGAATTCGGTATCCTTAATTATATTAAGGGAATGAATGGTCCTCATCAGAGGACTATTTTTCCTTTTAGTGTTTCTCAGTTTTTAAAGATTGTTTTTGAATTGCTTATAACAAAGAAGTAGAGAAATACTGTAAAAAATTGAATAACAAATCATCTATGCATCAGTTATCTTTTATTTTGTGTTACTAATAGAGACACTTTGATGTAAAATTAGCTCTCCTGCATAAAATATGGATAATCTTCATTCAGCATTAGTATTTACAACCTAAGTTCATCTATTCTATTATAATCAGTAGTCATTGTCCCTTTCTTACAGTGTCAATTTCCTCTATCTTCAAAATGTAGGATTGGGTGATCTTTAAGGAGCCTTTTCAGCCACAACATTTTAATTTTCTAAATAGAATCACAAAGCTCATTTTGAAATATTGAATGGCACTCACAGATTTCACATTCAAGGTGTTAGTTATTCTTGAGCAAGCATAAAGACCCACCACACTCAGGATTTTATTATTTTTTCAAGACAAATTTTAATAACAGACATTAAGATCATGTGTGAAGAGAATATTTATGTAGCTGGACATGGAATGTAGCCACCACCCAGCTGTCACATAGAAATGCAGCTGTGATGTTCTTATTTAAAAGCTGCTACATCAACAGAGACAAGAGGGAAGGGGGGGCAGGGAAAGGGAAGGGAAGGGGAAAGTCAAGGAACATACAGCAAGGACTCATGGACAAAACCAAAGGGGAAGAGCTGAGGGAGGGAAGGAGGGAGGGGGCAAGGGAAAGTGGTTGGGGGGAGGCAGAGACAAATGTATTTAAAAAGTAAATAAATTAAAAAAAATAAAAGCTGCTAGTGAGACAGACATTATTATAATATACCAAAATTTAAAAAAATGAGGATTAAATGTCATAGACTTATAACCATCTCAGATTTTCCAAGAGAGTATCAGGAGCCTATTATGCTTCTTAGAACTCAGTTACTATTTTCAAACAAGATACAGGAATAGGGTTTTGATATTCTTTAGAATCAAGTTCTATTTAGCAAAGTTTTCCAATTAGAAAATAAAAACATCTAAAAAACTGCCATCAGAAAAGAAAGTAGGAGAGCTTTGTGAGATGAAAAAAGAAAGCTAAAAAATAGAAGAAATATTTCATCAAGATTTCATGAAGATTTCCCCTTCCATTAGTTTAGCAAAGTTCTATTGAGCCTGAGTGTGTGCGATGCTCTTTGAGGCACTGAGGGTTCAGAAGGGAATAAAATAAAATCCTTGCCATCCTGAGCTTATATCCTCATTGGGGAAATAGATAATAAAATAAATCTATACAATATCGTCAAGGAGTGATAAATGCCCTGAAGGGCAAAATAAAGCAGGTTGAGAGGATTAAAAAAAAAAAAAAAAAAAAGAGGACACAGTTTTACACGAGGTGTTGAGGGAAGTCCTCTGAGGAGGTGAGCTTGGAACAGAGATTTGGGTAAAGTAAGGGAGCACGGAACGCAGATATCCATAGTGGGGAAGAAAGCATCGCAGGCAGTAGGAGTAGTGGCGCAAAGACCCTGATACACGATTTTGCTAGAAATGTCCTGGATCACAAAAGGCCACAGTATCTGAAATGGTGAACAAGGGGAAAAGTTATAAAATAGAGATAAAAACCAGAATAAAGTGGTGGGAAGATTTTTGTATCTTTCTTTTAGTTCTAGTTAATGAGAAAATATTACTCAAATTTATAATGGAAATTCATGAAGTTAAATGATGGGACTTTAGCAAGTTCTGTACTAAGGTACATTTTTTAAATAATATTTTCTGAGATCCCCAAAACAGGATTTATATCTGCTTATCTGAGTATTCACCAAAGTCCCTAGTATAAGATCTAAAATAAAATACTTATTTAGTGAATGGACTTTTGAATGAAATATGTAGCAATTTAGACTCTACTCCAGAGAGTAATGTGCCCATTCAAATTTGAATTGTATTTCCAAGCCTCTAATTTGAAATTATAAAAGCTGTTCAGCTCTTCTGAAATCACATATACACTGGAGCTTACAGACGGAAGTTGAAATGAATAACATCATACTCAACTATTACTATAGTACCCTGTTTGCAGTATGCACTTAATAGATGTATAATAAATTGATTATTACAAGCTCAAAAAAAGATCTTGGAATTAAAAATGTAAATGATTAACACAATTTTTTAAAACCAACAGAAGAGTTGCAAGATAAGCACATTGTTTTTAAAAAATGGAGTTGAAAACTAGAAGGAGCTAAAAGATATGAAAGTGATTGCTGCCTCTGAAAAGAAGAAAGGTGGTGTGAAGACATGGTCTCTTGGTTTTTATTTTAAGCTTTTAGGTTTTGTTTTTTTAAAAATTCATTAAACATGGCCATACAGTACAGTGATAAAACTTAGAAATTTTAAAAAGAAGAAACAAATCTAACTCTTGAGACCATATAAATAAGCTTTAATATTGATTTTCCTGAATCCAAAGAGAGAAGGTGGAGTCAGAGTTAACATTTCTGGGACTTCTCATCATGGAGAACCGCTTGAAAAAGGAAACCAAACCAGTCCTGAAGGAGCTGAGGGAGGCCCACATCAGGACTGTGATGATTACTGGTAGGTATTTATTTCTGGAGTCCTGGTAAGTTGATTGTGTCCCAGGCATAAGAAAAATACTGTGTGAGCTGAGTGAGTTTATGTGACTGAGGCAGAAAGAAAAATGCTTTCCTGCCAAGTTTCTTACCCTGAGGTGCAGTTATCCGGAAACGTGTAGCTCTCCCAACAGCACCATGAGTTTTGGAGGCAGTAACCACGTCACATTTTCTTTGTCTAATAACCACTCTTCTTATCCAGGAAGCACCCCTTTAAGGGGCTCGCAGCAAATGTTTAAACACAAAAATGGATGTGTTCTCATCAATAACCTCAATAAGACCTCTGTGTAAAGGGTCCGAGACGCATCTGGACTGGACTTGGGATGGTCAAATGCGAGCGCGGCCCAGCCAGCACTGAGCGTCCTTTTCTCTGCCAAACCGGAACTCAGATCCCAAGGGTGGTTTGATGCTATCAGATTGGGCCGCACTACCTTCACCACTGAGAGCTGTCAGTCTCCTGAGGTTCAGTCAGGAAGCGACAAACATTTATTTATTCGTGTGCGCATGTTTTGGAAAGATGAGACGTTCAGGATGGCAGGATGCTAACTACGGTGGGAGGGAAACGCAGACATGGCAGTTGACCACGAGGGGCAGACAGGCTGAGGCAGAGGGGGAGTTAAAGGTTATTAAAAAAAGGCAGAAAGCAATAAATGCCCCCAAAGAACACCAGCCAAGCAAGGCGGGCACTCAGGAAAGGGGGAGCTCAATTGCCATTGCTGCGAGGTTTATATGTAAAGCCAATGGCCTTTCTCTGTCGTCTAGGTGACAACCTGCAAACAGCCATTACTGTTGCAAAGAATTCTGAAATGATCCTCCAAGGGAGCCAAGTGATCCTCATCGAAGCCAATGAGCCACGAGAGTTTGTTCCTGCCTCTGTGACCTGGCAGCTGGTAGGGAACCAAGAGAATGGATCTGGGAAGAATGTAAGCAAATCTTAAAAGGCCCCTTCATGACCAGAGCTGATTTGGTGCTGGCCATGGGTAGACTTCTCTTAGCATCACAAGTCATCACAGTAATTCTTTTCATATCTGTCAAGAGCTTTGCAGTTTGCAAAGCATTTAGCATTTTCACCAGCACTTTGCAGCCCCGGCTGGACAGAGGCATTACCTGGAAGATGATTAAACTTCCAGTGCCAAATAATTACCTCTGGGCTGGGATTAAATAAGAACGTCTGGGCTGGGAGCTGGCATCAGCCTTTCCTGCTGGTGTTTCCAACGTTCAGCCATGGTTAAGAACCACCAATTTACATCCACAATTCCCATTTAATCCTCACAGTTACCCTATACAGTTGAGTAAATTATCCACTTTACAAATGAGAGACCTGAGGCCTAGGAAGGTAAGTTTGTCCAAGACATGCAACTGGCAAGTGGCAGAGCAGCCTATCAAATCCAGGTCTGTTTGATTCCCCCCAAATCATGGGCATTTAGATTGTGCTGGGCCTGCGACATGCAGTTAGCAGGTGCCAGCTTTTTCTCCAGAGGAAGCTCCCGGTGCACTTGTGACAGGACAGCTTTTTCACATGAAGGGAATGGTTGCAGCCTGACATTCCATCATTAAATGCGCCTGCTCTGTCTTTGAATTCAGAGAGATGGTCCTCCAGGTGATAAATCACAAAACTGTTCCCTTCTTTCTAGGCTGACCAGCCCTGTGGATTGTTTAGTGTGGAGTAGGCTTTTGTTCAGTATACAAACTGCCCAACCGTCCCGAGTGCTCCTGCCCCTACCCTGTGAAGAGGTGTCTTATCTTGGCTCAAACCCCTTTGCATGGGCTGTGAAAAGTGACAACTCTCTCTATGCTTTCAGCACAAATCGACGTCATTTTTCGTCGCCTCAATTTCACTGTGTGATGAAACTCAGGTCCTTGCTTATTTTTAACAAACAGTCCACTCACACGACCGATTCATGAATGTAATACCCTAACTGACATTTGGGTCATTGCTGGGAGGTCCCATCACAGCCTTAGGCTTTCCTCCTCCTCCCCGTCTCCTCCCGTCACACTCCCCCCCACCCAAATTTCTAGCAAAAGCAAAAGGAACCCTGTCCTTGCCTCAAGTGGATTGCTCCAGAGCACGTCTTTTTGTTGGCTGCTTCATGGGGCTTGGAAGGAGAGGCACCTTGCCTTCCAATTTGACACATCAAAACATTTTTTCTTCCAGGTGCCATGCTTTCCCTAAAATGAATTTCTCTAGTGGATAAAGCTTCCTCACCTATTGCCACGATGAGTTCACATGCACCCATCAGCTGCTCTTCTGTGGGGCTGCAGCACAGAGACAGGGGCCACTGACAAGTGAAAGGCAGGAGGAGAAGGGTTTCAGACACGGAGCTGGCGCCCTAAGGAAACGGATTGCCTGCTGGGTTGGGGAGAGGTCAGGGGCTAAAGAAAGTTGGGCTCCGATAAAAGAGTGTGCTTACTTTATAGTCAAGGCCGTAAAATGATTTTTGAAGGGAGGAATTGTAAGTGACCTTAGGAAACAAGAGGTTACAGGATGAAGAGAAGGAAGAGGAGGGACAAATGTTCCTGTTCTTCTTGGAATCACTAATTGGTACCTGAGAATAATTTCCTCAGTAGAATGACATCACACACATCATTTCCCAGGATAGGATCCAGAGCATCGTGATGTCAAAGCATCACACGTTCATATATAATTCTGGGAGACATTCTGAGTGTCTTCTTCATATAAATCTAAGTTCTACAGGCAAATTACACATTCTGCATTTGCTAGCCCTCCTGTGGTTATGAAATATGAATATAATTCCTTTCAGAAAACATAGGAAAGCAAAGGGATCCTGTAAGAGCCAAGAGCCCACGTGGAAATGATGCCTTTTGATTTTAGGAAACGTACATTAATATTGGAAACAGTTCAGTGCCTGCTGGAGAAAAAGAGAGCTGTTATCATTTTGCAATGAGTGGAAAATCATACCAAGTACTATTTCAGCATTTCAACAGCTTGCTACCAAAAGTGAGTACTAGAGAAATGAAGTGTTGTGTTTCCCTCTGCAAATTAATGAGACATAAAAGGGGAAGAGAGTAGTGAAGCTGACATCACTGAGAGTGTCTCTGAGTTAGAGCCTGAACACCCCCAAAGTGTCGCTGCTGCTTCTGAAGTTCCCTGGCCCCGCCCATGCGCACCTGGTCCTGCACTTGCTCACGACCTCCTCTTTGGTGTTTGAGTTCTAGCACCACCCATCCCTGCCCCTGCCCCCAGCCAGTCCAACCCCAGCCTCCCTCCCTCCTCCTTCCCCAGCAGGGAGAACCTCGGGATAATGCCAAACGTGCTCCTATTTTGTGGGTCAGCTTTCCTCTGAATTACAGCAGCAGGAAACAAAGTCCCCATGGTTTATTTCCGAAATCGTTTGTTATCTTGTCCTCTGTGTGTATATTTTAAAATAGTGCTGTGCAGGGTTGTGCTGTCAGTGTGAAGGAGATAAGTGGAGCCCAAGCCAAGGGCGGCAGCCCTCTGTTAGCCACGTCTGGAGAATTCTGTCATCTTACCAGTCAAGGACCATAAAATCTAGACCCCAAAGGCTTCCAGAAAACTATTAGTCCAGTTCCTCATTGTAGGGATGGGAAAGCTGAGACTCAGAGAAGTTAAGTCGCTCATTGAAGGTTTGTACAGGTAATTGGGACAGAGCTTGGAATAGAAGCTTATTTTACTCTGGATCTATTGCTCCTTTCTCCATCTATGCTTCAGCTGTGGAGACAGGGTTCAGTAAAAAGAACTGTATTTCCTTAAGCATTTTTATCCCACATGCTCTGCTGCTTTTTAGTTATTATTATTAAGTAGAGGTTATCCCATCTTGGAAAAATGGCCTGGAAAGAATAATAGAGTTGTGATAGAGAACTGAGAGTGAAGTTAAATATTAAAGCATTAAATCCCCCTATTCCCTTTCCTGACATTTGGTCTAATGACCCACTACCCTATGATATTTTCAAACAGTGGCCAGAAGTGATTTTTCAGGGCTGTTCTTTTATTTTAAAGTGTTCTTTTTTTCTAATCTTATTGCAGCAATCGTTTTTCTCTTTAGATTCTGGTGAATGCAACTATTTTTGCAAGAATGTCTCCTGGGCAAAAATCAAGCCTTGTTGAAGAATTTCAGAAATTAAAGTAAGTGTTACCGCACAAAAAGAGTGTATTCATTACCTACTGTGTAACAAATTACCCCAAAACTTAGTGGCTTAGAATAACACTGTTTATTATTTCATAATCCTGTGGGGCAGGCATCCAGGTGTGCTTAGCTGACTCTTCTGGCTCCAGGTCTCTCAAGGCCATAATCAGGTGTCGACCGGAACTGCAGTCATCTCAGCATTTGAGGGGGGAGGATCTGACAGCAGCCTCACCCACAGGTTGTTGGTAGGATTCAGTTTCTTGTGGGTGGTTTCTACCAGCTGTTGGGCAGAAGCCACCTTCAGTTCCTTGCCATATGGGTCATTTTACAAAGAAGCTCACGGTGAGGCAGCTGGCTTCCATTAGAGCAAGGAAGAAGAATCAGAGAGAGAGAGAGAGAGAGAATTACCATTTTTTATATATTCAGCTCAGAAATGACATCTCATCATTTTCGCTGTATTTTCCTCATTAGAAAGAAGTCACTAGGTCCAGCCCACACTTAGAGAAGGGCATGGCACTCCTTGCAAGTACCAGGAGGCGGTGATCCCCGAGGACCATTTTAGAAGCTTCCTGCCCCAGAGAGCATTCATTCTGTGGCTCACACAAGGCATTATTTTAGAAGGAAGTTGCCTGTTTGGATGTAGGGAATAAAACTGTAGGGGCCTGAGTAGCTCAGAATGGGAAAGAATGGGGAAGAATGCAAATTATCACTCAAAATTACTTGAAGTGGAATTATTAGAAGATATGTAAATAATTTCAGATCATCCAGGAAAGAGGTGAAGACATTCTTACCATATCTGGCCCTGGCACGTAATGGGTATAGAGGCCAAAGTGGGGGGGGGGGAGTCCTTTTCTATGTTCTTCAAAAATACAGATGACCATGCCATGTCAGAATAAAATGGTTCTTCCTGAGACCAAACGTGCCTATTACTTGCTAGGAATTGTTACGATTTCTGGGCTATGGGTTTCTGAAATGTGGAAAGGACCTGAGAGTAGTGAAACTTTAGATAAATTGCTGGTAAGTAGTAGGTAAAATCCGGAGACTGCCTTTTACTATTATTTTTTGTTGCCCAAGCATTCTTTGGGTGTTTCAAAAACTGCTTATTAACTCCCATAATGCCTTGAGTCTGGATTAGTAACCAGTGCCTAAAATGACTATTTCACTTACATGGTTGTTATATATTATTGGCTGACGAAAGTAACTTTACCCTTCTCAAATGCCTGAGAAGTTTTGCCAACTTAAGTGCTTAAAGTTGAAAAACTATATTCCCCTGAGGAAAAATCTATTCAGGAGGATATGTGCTGTTTCAGAATGAGCAGTCTTCTCAATTTCGCCATTTTCTTCTTCATGACTTTATCTCTGGCAATGTGCATGAGGCGGTCTTAGTTCTGAAGACTTTCTGAATTCGGGGGACACTAGAATATGTAAGATTCCTCATGTGATATGGGACTAAAGATGTGCTTTAAGGCTGAAGAAGGAAAGCTGTTTTCAACAAATGTGCATAGTCATGACATGTACAGGAGCACATACAAATATTTATAGGGTGATTTTCACTTACACCAGCCAAATACGAATTTGCTTACTTTTGACCATTTTTGACCTATTAAATATGGCCATTTCTTTGTCAACTAATAATAAGAAAATTCTCTAAAAACTATTTTTCCCTGTATTGATCTGGTTATTTCATGTGATTTTTGGCAATTTGCAGCTGAGCCTTTAATATTATTGTCATTAATCAGTACCTATAATGTATTATTCACTTATAATAAAAGAGTATGTCTTGAATCAGAAATATATTTTTCTTTGGCAGCAGCTTTAATATTTACTCTTTATTTATACCATTGTGTTTGCATACCAAACTGATATAATGGGAACATATTATCTTTTTTTCTTGTTCAATTACAATTGTCCCCATCCCCCCCCCCATTACTTTCCCCTGCCCTACCCACCCCCGGCTCCCACATTTAATCCCCTCCCCCATTGTCTTTGCCCATGGACCCTTTATACATCTTCCTTGACGATGCTTGCCCTTCTTTCCGCCTTCTTCCCCCTCCCCCGCATCTGGTACTGTCAGTTTGTTCTTTAGTTTTACTTCAAGATGCATCAAAAATATGTGTATCTCTCTCTAGTTATATCTGTTAAACTGTTTCCCAAATGTTTCTCAACCTGCTGTTTGCACTCTATACTCACAGCAGCAGTCAGCAACCAATGGTCTGTGTATTAGGTTCTGTGGTGAGTGCTATGATCATGACTGTGCACCCTTAACCTTGGCCTTGGTGGGTGTAATCAAGCAGGACTTCTTTTGAAGTAGCTGATCATCTTTGTGGACGTCTCTGCAGTATCACTATCATTTCCATGTGACTGATTGTAACAATTTAAATACAATGGCCTTATTCCTCTGAGATTGTCCTGAAGCCTGATTCTACATGTTATTTAGGTCTCTCTCTCTCTCTCCCTCACACACACATACACACTGCATATGAGTTAGTTATGATGGAAATCATTCACGTGAGGTCTTGTTATTAATTTTTCTTATATTTTCCCCTACAGTTATTATGTAGGCATGTGTGGAGATGGAGCCAATGACTGTGGGGTGAGTAGAAACTACTCTTAACTCAGGCAGTTCCTTCGGAGGACCTCACAGTCCCCTGGAGTCTGTTTCTTCACACTTCTATCAACAATCACTTGATTATTTTGCTGTTTATATTCAACTCTGCCTGAGTATGGGTTGGAAGTGGAAAGGAGTAATGTGAAATATGTCACTTCAGCTGTGTTCTGGAGTACTTAGAATAATAAAGACAAGAGAAAGCTACTTAGAATCCCATATTTCAGACTTACAGGAACTTTACAAGACCAGCTGGTTTAAATCTTTCATGTTATCAATAAGAAAATTAGTCCAGGGAAGTGAACTCTTTTTTACCTGAAGTCACACAACTGATAAAAATCTTAGTAAAGGAAGAGTTTGAAACTACTGAGTAAAGATTTTGAATTATATGTAAATTGTATTATTCCTGCCAAACTTCTATTGATATTTCAGGGTTAGTTTTCCTGAAGTTGATTTTTATCCCCAGATTCTTACATGTAGTGAAATAGAGTGTGTTACATGCCAAAGAGTCAGCTCTGTCAGTGACCCTATGAATATGTGACACCTGCAATGTCGTATCCTCAGTAACCCTGCTCAGGTTCGGGAGAGTCATGCTTATGCCTTCTTTTATGGAGTCAATCCATTTCATATTTGTCTCCCTCTTTTCCTGCTGCTTTCCATTTTTTGTGACATTATGATCTTTTCAAAAGAGCCTTGCCTTCTCAGGATGTGCCTAAAATAGGATGGCTTCAATTGTGTCATTTTGGTCTCTAGCAATGTTTCAGGCTTAATTCGCTCTAGGACCCACTTGTTCACCTTTCTGGCGGTCCAGGGTGTCTGTAGAGCTTTCCTCCAACACCGCATTTCAAATGAATCAATTTTTTCTTATCAGCCTTCCTCACTGTCCAATTTTTGTGTCTGTGCATAGTCGCTGGGCATATGAGGATATGGATGATCTTAACCTTGGTCTCGAATAACACATCTTTGCTCTTAGTAACCTTTCCTAATTCTTCCATTGCTGCATTTCTGCGTCCCAGCCTTCTCTTGATTCGTTGGCTGCAGTCTTCATATAAACTGATGACTGAACCAAGATAAACAAAATATTAAACAATTTCAATGAATTTTTAGATTGAATTATTCAGTTGATATATACTATAGCAAAACCTAAATTAAATGATTCTCAATAGATTATTCCTTGTACACAGTAGGAGACGTACATGTTTTATAATCTGAGTTTTAAAGATATGGTTGAAATAATATTCTACCTTGAAGATTTATATACATAAGAAAATATTTTAATAGCTAATGTGTGGGACAAGAAATGAAAGGATTAATTTGTATTTCCAAAGCCTATTAGATACTTAAGATCTGGTTATTTTACTTCCTTCTTAAATGTTCTCTTCAAAGTTCTATATAAAACTATGTTCATACTTAGAGATCTATTGTGAATTTTTCTGCCTTATATTTCATGAAAGGCTAGTTTTTAGTTCACTCTTCAAAATTTAGAATGAGTACCCATTCCCATAAGTTATGCGGAGTTTAGAACCAAGTAAAGAAATCAAGTGCTAAAAAGGATAGAGGCTCTACCTCTAAAGAGTTCATTGTTTGGTGGGGGAAAGAGTCATGCATAAAAATATCCCTAACATAAAGTCGGGGCTACTAAATTATGTGATAGAGATGCAAAATATTGAGAGAAAAGAGAAGGCTAAGGAAATATCTTAATATTCACTGACCATGAATTTAATATCTATTGGTCATAGTATCCAGGTACTTTGTAGTTCTATAGAACTGCAGAAATACAAAATCTTATTTTAGGCCCACACAATTCCAGTAGAATCAAAGACTTGTTGGCCTTCCTATTTGTCACTGTCTGCTCTGTGCCCTTTCTGAAAAATTTTGTCTTTTTAAAAAAATTATTTTTATGTGATATGTTTTACAATCACCCTTAGAAATACAATGTTTCTTTTCTTGTTTCCTCAATCAGAGTTGACATTCAATGTTATTTTATATTGTTTCAGGTGTACAACCCAGTGATTAGACATTTATGTAATTTACAAAGTGAATCCCCTAATAATTCTAGTACCTATCTGACACTTATATAGTTATTGCAAAATTATTGACTATATTCCCTATGCTGTACTTTACATCTCTGTGACTATTTTGTAACTACCAATTTGTACATCTTAATTTCTACTGCTTTCGCCCAGCCCACCAACACCTCTTCCCCAGTCTGGCAGCCATCAGATTCTTCTCTGTGTCTCTGAGTCTGTTACTATGAACAGTTCTCATTCTTGTGAAGAAATGAATTAGCTTTCATTTCAGTGAGGTAACACATGTGCTGGTATGAGTCATTGATGAATGTGATCTAGTTCTTGCATCCAGGGAAGATGCCATATGCCCCACATTTCATCCCAGCAGTTAGATGGTTGGTCTGGTCAGGAAGCCTGTGGGAAGGTGGGGATTGGATGTCTTTTCCTATTGTTCATCAGGATGACCTACTAAATGTAAGAACTGTGATAATGAAGGTGCCTGACAAATGTCTATCCAAATGCTGTCATCTTTTTAATAGACTTCTTGAATGACTGTTTCCATTTTTAATTACCTCTATCCCCCATAACCAATACACAGACATGCACATACACACCCCACTCTCCTACCTCTGAGTCATTGTTTAGTTGGTGCCTCTTTAGTTGCTGACTTTGTGGGTCAGGGGAAAGGGGTAGTCCAGGTGGAGGGAGAACATAATCAGACACCCCGGGGGGGAAGGGTGCAGTGTTGTAAAACTCTACAATGTGAAGAATAGCCTAACGGTGTTTGAATAGTTAGAGCTGAGCCTGAGGGGCCATGGGAATAACACAGATTTATCGTTCCAGGCTTTGAAAATGGCTCATGCGGGCATTTCCTTGTCAGAGCAGGAGGCATCTGTGGCCTCCCCTTTCACCTCAAGAACAGCCAACATCGAGTGTGTGCCTCATCTCATCAAGTAAGCCCCTTCTTCCTCCTCCACCCCCATGACTATGGGTTCGTTGTCTGACTCTCAACAGAATTCAACTATAGTTTAGTGTTAATTGTCGCAACAGAGGCGTGGGTAAAGTGCCACTGGAGCACCAAGTAAGGGAGCCGTGAGTGTTGCTTGAGAATTCTGATAAAAGCCACAAAAAAGTGACTTTTGCTGAGCCTTAAATGATAAATGACTGTGTCATGTGGACAGTGGAAGGTTGAAGTTGGTATTTAAAAAGTACTCACTTTTTTACTTCTCTCTTTATTTTGCACATTGGATACTGACTGGAACCTTTCTCTCAGTAGCTGATAATGGGTGAGGAGGCAGAAGGGGGTCGTTCCATCAGGTAGCTTCCCCAGATCGTGTTATGCCCCCAAATGCAAATTAATGAACATCCAAAATGATTGCATAAAAGAACTTTTCAATTGATTGGCAATAGTTAGGGAAGAAGAAGGAATTAAAAACTGTTAATTTTTCCAATATAGCTCCCTTACTTCCACTCCACTCTCATTTCTGATGCTGTCTTTACTCCTATTTTAAATGTAATTGAGAACAATACAATAGGCTCAATCTTTTGTTCATAAATCCCATTCTGCTGTTGTTTCCTATAACTTTGTGGGGTAACATTGGGCTATCTTCATGGCCAGTGGTCTGGAAGACAGCCTCAAATCTTTAGATTTATAGAAAAAAGACAACCAGGACATTCTCTGACCTGTCCGCTGGTGCATCTGAATGGACAGCTACTGGCAAGAATCACTGACCTAAAGGTGCCAGGCTAGAAATTCCACGTCCCTGTCTGGGTGCATGTCAGCTTGACACATATCATCACCTCCCCTGCCTCCAAAGCGCTCCTCTCCCTAACTCCCAGGTTCCCTGATTCTAAGGACCATGTGGTCCTTTGGGTCCCTCATCCAGGCTCGGAAACTCAGAGTACATTTTACTTTGTTCTATTCTTTACTCCTCGCCAATCAAGCATTATGCTCTACTGCTTTCGGTGACTCTTCCCAAGCCTTTTTCGTACTACGTCTATTGCCTCACTCTGGTTCCTGTCATGGCAACTACAAACTGAGAGTGCTCAGGCCCCTCGCCCTTGTTCTCGCTTTCTATTATCAACACAACTCCTGGAGCTCTTTTTAAATATTATGCTTGGAATATAGGGGACTAAGAATGAGGCAGAGTCTTGCCCTGGAGGACTCACATTTTAGTGAAGAATATAGATAGATATAGATATAATTAAAAAAAAAAACAGAGTGAGAGGTGCTCAATAAATTAGCTTTAAATAAATTCACATCCAACAACACAGTAACTTCCCCAGTAGCTCTGTATGATAACTCCAGGCCGAGGGAAGACTTCAGCAGTGGAGTTGCACCCTAAAGGATATTTGTGAACAGAAAGGAACTGGGAGGGGATTCTAGGTGGGGGAAGTGGAGAACCATATTTATAAATGGGGTTTTAATTAGAGGGTTCAGGGCCCAATAGGCCAGTTGGCCTGGAAGGATTCTCATAGGACAGTGGTGGAGGTGAAGCTGGAGCGCCAGCTGTGGAGACTTTGCAGGAGCTTGAACGCCTGCATGGTTGCAGAGAGCGCCTGGTTGGTCCGTCCGAAAGGCAGTGGTGTTTGAACTTTAGATGCTCTTTCTTACACATGTGGTCCGATGCATTTATGAATGTAACATAGTGTTTTAAATTACAAGTGGTGATGTAAGATTTCTCTAGTGGCAGATGGTTTAGTGATACTTCAGGGTAGAAACTCTTTGCTTTTATAGTTCATAGATTTATAAAAATTAGATGTGGTTCAGCTCCATTAGGCTCATTGTACTCTTGCTCCCTTTGATATGTGCTGATTCTTGTGAAAACGTCCTCCAGAGAGACGATGAGGTGCAGTTTTAGATGCATAGGTCCAGATCCATGGGTTTTCATTTTTATCTTTTGAGACACTGTTGTTATAGTTCAAGTCCTGTAGGGCAATAACTGTACCCTATTCATTTCTGTATCACTGTGCCTCGCGCTAAACTGGATACACCAGAGCATTTCATTACTGTTTGTGGAATGCATACATAAATGAATGAGCAGCTTAAGATTCATACTCATTAGGAATAGCAGTAAGTTTGGAGTTCCAGGCACATGTTCTTTATTCTTTCCTTAGAATGGTTTTTTGCACTTTCCTTTGAATCTGTGTCTTAATTTTTAAAATAAATGTACCCGCCTATAGAAAAAGGGATAAAATGACAAAGTTTTGTCTGAAAATGATCCAGGCTTCATAGGCTGACCTCTTCTCAGCTTGTCTTCTGCTCCACCCTCTCTGTGGAAAACAAATGGTGGTTCCCCATAGTCTGGCGGGAAATATCTGCCCTCAGCATCTTGGCCTATCTCCCACCTGAACTTTCTTGTTTCCCTGAGGCACAGTGATTATGACAGTTTTTTTAGGTCTCCCTTCTGATGTCCCTGTTCCATCGACAGTCTCTGAGCAGTGCAGGTGTCTACATCACTGGACACCAGAAACAAAAAGGGTGTGAGCTGCCTCCCTGTGGATGTGCTTCTGCCCGGACAAGAGGAGGCTGCAGGAGGGGTTGCATGCCAGGCTCCCCGCTCTCCTATCGCACGGCTGCCTCACCTCGTCATCTTCAGCCTGTCATAATCCATCACCCAACCCAGCTCCAGTTAAAGGAGTCACAGCTCAAATAATTTTTTAAAGGGGGTGAATATTTACTTTCTAAGCTGCAATTTTTACTCCTACCTTTATCTCTTGATCTTCACAGCAGCTCAGGATATTACCCTTGGTTCTTCCTGGTGTATTGAAGCCCACAAAACTCATTTCATCTCAAATATTGGAGTCCCGTCCACACTTCCTAAAATGATTTAGGTCGCTAAGGGACTCAAAAGCACACACAGTTCAGTTCTCAGAAAGCAAGCGTTGTTAGAATGTAATGAGTCATAGTAAAGTCAATGCTTGACATTTTTCACCTTTTCATAATGTATTGTGTTTATAATGTACATGTCAATCTTCTTAATTCACTGAAAGCTTGTTGAAAATAAAGACTGAACCTGATTTATTGATATTCTCCATGACTCTTAGCACAATTCTGATACCTCATAAACCCTAACTAAAAGTGAGTGTATGAATTAATGAGTGAGGTTAATGACTAAAAGAAAATGAATGAATGAGTAAATAAATAACTAAGAGGATAAATCAATGGTTAAATGAATGTATGTCAACAAGCTATTAAAAATTAAACTCTTTTTGAAATATAAAGGAGAATGGGAGATGTATATTATACATAACCAATTATTTTTATTTTTTCTTAAACAGAGAAGGCCGAGCTGCTTTGGTTTCATCCTTTGGGGTATTCAAATACTTGACCATGTATGGCATAATCCAGTTTATTGGTACATCACTACTCTATTGGGTATGAATCAAAAGAATTCTTTCTTGTTCTAATTGCATTTATATCCCTGGTTTATTCTTTGGGGTGCAGCTCTTATGCAGGATACAATGTTTTATATATAAATGACATTTCTCAAAATAGATGTCTACAAACTGGGAACTTGGTATAACTGCACAAAACATAGAGCGAGAAATAAATAGATGTGTCTCAGTTTTTTAGGAGTGTTGTTTTTCTCTAGATAACCTGAGACACTTGACCTCTTCAAGCGTTTATGAAGAAAGTTTCAGAGCAGCCTAAATATAACTCAGCAGGAAATGGATCAGTCACCAACTGTGGAATATTTTTGGCAAAAGACTAAGAAGAGATAAAAAGAAAAAGACGTTGTTGAATTTGACTTTGAAGGATTCAAAAGCTAGGAAAACTTCCATACTGGAACTTTACTTCAGAACCTGCCCAGAATTTACACATTTAGACATGTCATTAGTAAAGAATCAACAATTCTTTAATTTTTTTAAAAGACTTTTAAAGTAAGTGATCAAAACAAGCACTTAAGAATTAGTTAGCTATATGGAAGAAATATGTTTAGGTTGAAAGTACACTTCATTAGTTCAGTCATAACTTGTTCTACCATAAGATGATCCAACAGGCTCAGGGACGATGTCAGGAAGAAAATTAATTTACTGCTTTTCTAAGACATTTGAGAGGTGAATGAGGGAGCTATAAGGACTCTAGCATCTGGTGGGCTGTTGCTAGCAAGGACCACACATAGAAGGTTAAGGGGCAACCAGATGGATAGAAACAAGACCTGGACTGGGAGTCAGGAAACCTAGGTACAGGTTCTGCCTCTATCACTAAGAGAAAATTAGATCTTGCTCTTAACTAAGCCTTTATTTGCCTCCGGAAAGTTAAGCTGGCTAATTGCCAAAGCTCTCTATAACATAGTTCTATGTAAGCTGCTTCTAAATGAATACTAAAATTCTTTCAAAAATTCCCCCCATATATATCATTTTACCAATCTAAGCAGAAAATAAAGGAAAAGGACATGAGAAAGGAATGTAAAGAAGACAAAGGAAGAATTGGAGGGTGATAGGGATACTGAGGAACCATTTGCATCCTCTGAAAAATAGGGAAGCAGAACCTGAATTCCAAAGTCCTCAAAGATAGAGTTGGAATCATGGTCTAGTCCGAAGCCATTCATTCTCATGGTCTAGCCAGGGGTGTCTCTATACCACACTGGAAGAAAAGTTGTCTTGGGCCACACATTAAATACGTTGTGACACATGGTCACAAAAAATCTCATAATGTTTTAAGTAAATTTATGATTTTGTGTTGAGCTGCATTCACAGCCATCCTGGGCTGCATGTGTCCCCCGGCCAACAAGTTGGACGCCCCTGGGACTCTAGACCTAAATAAGAATGTCCCCAAAGACCTGCACCTTGAAACTTCTGGGCCTTGGGTTCACCCTCTAACAGGCCAGAAATGTTCTTCATTTCTGTCTGCCTGGTCTGTAAAGTACACAGAGCCAGATTATAATTTAGTGCTCATCCAACTGCTATGTAGCAGATAAACAGAACTGGCTGCAAAACCATTGCAAGGCAGGTTCCTAGAGAGTAATGACTTGACTTTTATATTTAAATGCTTCAACTCCATAAATGTGAACATAAAAGAAGTTCTATGCCTTATGAACCTTAGAAAGACAGGTATGCCAGAGTGAAGTCTGCAGTGGACTTACTAGAGGTAAGGGACTTATTCAATTTGTGAAAGTGAATGGGCCTCCAAGAGGACTATGGTGTAAACTCCACCCATGAATAAAGATGGAAAGAAACAGCTGTTTGGTGATTTGAGAGCTTGCCTTTAAATTTAAGTTTGAAATTCCCAGAAGAACTTTTGAACTTTAGTATCTTATGTTAGGAACTCAATTGTCCAGGCTAATGCTGTAACTGCCATAACTACTGTGCCCAGCAAAAGGACTGACCCTCGTTGCTAATGTGGAATTAAGTTAAGGGAAAGTAATGATCTGGTTTCATTCTTTCCAATAAAATGCAAAACCTAAGGTAAGTCACTGTCGTCCTAAAGAAGGGGGAAAAATAACAGTTACTTTCAAGAAGAGTGTTTGAAATGATAAACTGATAAAATGGCAGAAGCAACACTTATATCTAATTTTGCTTCCTTTTCAGCAACTGCAGCTCTTTGGGAATTACCAGTATCTCATGCAAGATATAGCCATTACTTTGATGGTCTGTTTAACAAGTAAGCTCTTTAGCAAAGTAAGCTGTACTATTTGTATTTATCCATGAAATTCTAGAAATGTTCATACAAATAAGGCCTTCAGAGAAAGATGCACCTTAACCAGCAGAACCTCATTTCCTATGAATTTTTTGAAAGTGGTGTTGGGAGAAAATTGAGGCTTGAAGTCCTCAGACTTGGCATTAAAGTATCCTGAAAGCAAATACATTTTAGCCTCATACAATTTTCAATGTATTCTGAGGTCTTTGTAGGTTTATGCCTTGTACATAGAAAAAATGTACAAGAAATCTGGAAAGGGAAATCTTTGAAACCCAAAGGTCACTTTCCATTATTTGGCTATGCTTCATGTTGACATGAAACCAGATTTTTGCTCAGCATTTGACGTGTGAGAACAAATGCTAGCATTTTATTCTCTTGAAATTCTCTCAAAAGCAAGGTGTGGCTTACAGCAGCTATTACTCATTCCCTTCCTTGCAGATGACACTGATATAGTATTTCCTATCAAAGAACCCAGGTTTGATACTAGCTCTTAATAAGTGAGAAAGGTGATTGCCTCAACAGAGAGAAAAGAAAAAGAATGACGTAGTCATCTTTTTTTTTCCTTTTCAACAATCAAAGTGTTTTGAAATATAACAGATAAAACATCAGGCAATGCAGGATATTAATAACCACGCAAATTTCATGTTGAATCTTAAAACATGAAACCGATATTGAAGTAATTTATTATATCAACCCAATGACAAAATTTACCAGTATCAGAGATGTAAATAATTTCCATTTTGATCCTTAGGGTTGAAATGTCTTTTCATAGCCCAGTAAATGTTTTTCTACATGTTACTCATATTAACACGACTGGATAATTTTGAATCAATGATATTGCTCTCCAGTGTTGGATATTTTAAAGTAATTTGCATGATTACTTGTGAATATGGGCATTGATGCTAAAAAGGAAATGGAATGCCAGAAAGTCCCAAGAGTTAGGCTAACAGTCAGTAGCATGAAGGGGAAGGCCAAGGCTATCCTTCACCTCTCCCCATTTCTGTGACCTTTGGCAAATTATTTATAAAACAAATAATTTCCTGATAGGAAATGTCCTCATAGTGTTGTGAGGATCAGACAAAATAGTACACATGAAGTATGTAGCACAATGCACGACACACTAGGAGCACTTACTGCAAAATTAATGATGTCACCATATGCTCCTTCACTCCGCTTCTTCTTGAGCAATGACGCTAACTCAGTGAGCCCTTGAAAAGAATTTGACTGTGTACAAGTAGACTGTTTGATTAGAAATCCAAAACATTGGGTGGTAGTCTTAGCCTTGCCTCAGAATGAGGATAAGCTTGGCCAAGTTATTTTGACCTATTACACACTTAGTTTCATGATATTGGTTATAAATTTGACTGCCATGGCAGTGGGTATACTTTACTCTTTCTCATGGCAATAGCCTGTTGATCTTCATGACATTTGGCCTCTTACTTCAGAGCAGGCTCAGTGGGAAACTTGGAATGACTCAAGGCAGGATCATTGTTTACCAGTAGAAGAAAAGTCTCAGGAGGGTATTAATTTGAAGCATAATGTTCTGTCAGAATGACTGCACTTTATCCAAATATTATTCAACAAGCATATAGCTGGTTCATAAATGGGCTGGGCTCAAGGTAGGTTGGTGAAGTTGAGAAATGGAGTCAAGAAACAGCTATTTTTGTTTGATTTTTACCCTCTGCCTTCAGAAACTATTGCTTTCTCATCCTTACAAGCTCAGTTATCTTACAGGCAGATCATTTCCTGGTCAATTCCTGGTATTAAACGATCTCATCTTTAGTTATGGAACATCTAGGCATTATAAACTAAGATTTTGTGTTTTCATCTAATTTGAAGCTTTGCTTCCCCTATATCAAGACTTCCCTATGGTTTGAAGCAAGCGATAGGTAAGAAGGCCATGGTCTCTACTTTCCTTGCAATGGTCTCTACTCACCTACATTCAAGCCCTGCTTCAGGGAATAGGAGAGCAAGAAGAGCAAAGAACTTTTTATTTAAGTGGGAGTGTTGTAGTGCCCTCTGATATGACAAGCATGTTAAATTCAGAGAATTTGCAGGGGGCCCATTGGTGAGTTCTCGGAGTCTTCAGAGAATCCCTGTGGATTTGTCTGAATTAGACTTCTCGCTGACACTGTGGTGCTCTCTCTCTCATTCCTCAGGATTCTTTTCAGCAACTGCCTTCTAGTGGTACGTACCACAAAGCCTTCTTTTGTTGCTGTGCCTCTAACCCCAGAAGACTGCCCCATTGGGCAGATTTCTCCCAAGACACCTCTGGTTTGGTTAATTCTTGCAGCTCCTGCTTGACTTACCAGATATTGACAGTAGATGTATAGTTTGCTCTCACTGCTGCCCCCTCTTTCTTCCCTCTGATATTGCAACAGGGGAATGAGTGAGCCACTCTCTACCTCAGAGCCACTTAAGGTCTCTCATAGAGTGGTTCTAATGACACTCACTTATTTGAGTTAGGGTAATGCAGGAAAAATAAAACAGCTCTTACTGCTCCTAAAAATTCCTTTTAAAAAAATCTCTTGATAATCTTTATAGTTTTATATAGCCTGTATATAGATAATTTTTTGTGTGGGGAGGGGGATGGGGGGAGTGGGCATGCTTATAGTTGAAGGACCAATATGGATCTCTGAGTAGGTACTGTGAAGATATGGCAATGAGCTCTCTCTTTACATTATACTGGCACTTAACATTCATTGTTCTTAAATATGACTCTCAGCAAAATTCCCCAGAAAAGGAAAAGGAAAAGCCCCATTCAGCATCCCCTTAGATGTGTTCATCTCCTAGTATTTGTTAGGCATGTAGGTGCCTGGTGCATGAAAAGACTGGTCACTAAAATTCAGTGTAGTGGGGGAATTCACATTCATGAATGAATGAAATGCAAATCTAAAGTAGTGAGTGCCAGGAAAAAAGAGGTTCAGAAAAAGGAGAAATTGCTTCTGAAAATCTGGGGTTACGGAGGAGACAGCAATGGAGAAAAGAGAGAAACACTGAGTTGGCATCATGGAAGAGGTAGTATTTCCACCAAAATGGGAAGGATGGATTGATTCCAGATATCTTTTACTAGGAGAAGGGAATTTCAAATAGAAGAAAACATCATGAACAAGAGAGAACTGATAAATACGGACCATGAGTTTTTCAATTTGGCCAACTGTAGGGCATTTGAAAAGAAACATCAAGAGACTAAAATTTGAAAGGTGAGTTGGGTCAGATCACAGAATCTTAACTACCAGGTTGAGAACTGTGGACATTCATCTGCAGATGTTAGGAGTCACTGATAATTAAATGATCAATGTAAAATCACTCACTCTCACCAAGGCCCCTGCATTTCCAAGTTCCCAGGTTTTGGCTTTGACCTTAAGCTTGAGTGAGTATGAGACAAACAAAATACCATTACATATTTAATTTATTTACTTGCTTATCTATACACACCTTCCCTTGTTCCCACAAGATTTTAAGGCAACATATAGAGGCACCTAATAAAACAAAAGTAGGTTTACAATTGTCTTGTGACATTCATTTGAGTTAATAAAGCTATTGTAATAATGATAACCTGCATGTCTTTTCCCATACGAGCAACTGTAAATCTACTTTTCCCAACTCCTGTATATTAAAGGGAAAATCAAGGAGAAAAGTTAAGATAAAGCCAAGGAAATAAATTAAGGAAATGCATGCCTTGAAGTCCATTTGACTGTAATAGGTCTAGAAGCTGTCTTGAAAGAAATGTGTTCTTGATACATCTTTGTTCCCTTCAAAAAGACCCACTCAAGTTAAATTTTTAAAAAATAGAGAAAGGGGGATGTTTCAGAATATAATTCTCAAAAAAAAAAAAAATCAGAACAGAAATTCAGAAGCACCTGGCCCTTAGAAAGCCTAGAACATGTAAGACTGCTTTCTTTTCTTTTCTTTTTTATTATTACGTTTTTGTTTTTATTTTTTAAAGTGAATTTTTTTTTCAAATACATTTGTCTCTGCCTTCCCCCCACCACTTTCCCCTGCCCCCTCCCCCAAACTAGAGAGCATTATGCTAAGCAAAATAAGCCAGGGGGCGAACGACAAATACCATATGATCTCACCTATAAGCGGAACCTAACCAACAATACAAAGATGCAAAGAAACTAAGACCAGCAACACTGGAAGGAAGAGAAACGAACAGAGACAAGAGGAATGGAGGGAGGGGGGGATGTGGGAAAAGGAAGGGAAGGGGAGAGTCGGGGAAAGTGTAGCTTTCCTTTCTTTTTAAATTATTTATTTATTTATTTATTTTTAGAGAGAGGGGAAGGGAGGAAGAAAGAGAGGGAGAGAAACATCAATGTGTGGTTGCCTCTCATGTGCCCCCTACTGTGGACCTGGCCCACAACCCAGGCATGTGTCTTGACTGGGAATCAAACCGGTGACCCTTTGGCTTGCAGGCCTGTGCTCAGTCCACTGAGCCACAGCAGCCAGGTCAAGGCTGCTTTCTTTATTTCCAAGAGACCATCTTGTCTTTTTCTTCATCCTATTCTTACTGTTTTCATCTCACTTCTACTCATTCACCTTGCTAATGACCTTAAATCGTGACTCTGCTGAATCTATAACCTTTCTGCTTATTTTCCCAGAGCTAATTAGCTTAGCCTCTAGGTATCTTATTTGCAAATCTCTTGAGAGAAAATTTATTGACCTAATTTGTGTCAGATGTGCACCTCTAAGACAGTTTTTTCTATGAATGAAGATGGGGTCATGCAATTCAGGTCCAGTTAGGCCAACCATTTCAGCATGTGGGAGGAGGAAGTGTCCAGAAAAGGAGACAGTAGGAGGGAGTTCATACATTCTATAAAAACATCTTTTTTGTAAAGTCCACCAGGGCTTCAATGATGCCTAACATTTTCTAGGTCTTGGTCCCCTTGGAGAATCTGATGGAAAAAATAGATCTTTTCACTTTAAATTAAAAATTTTATGACGTACACTCAACATTTTGCCTGTAATTTAGGTGAGTTCATGAGCCTCCTGCAACGTGACTGACTTAACTTAAAAAGTCTATAATATGTAGTAAGCCCACTGTTTAGGAGAAGCACGCCTCCATTATACCCAAAGGATGCTGAACAGTTAAAAACTATACTTTGAGAATAGGAATTCAAACTGCTAAGCCCTCCCGTACAGCAGAACTTGTGCTGGGTTCAGTAAGGTGCGGAAAGTGGAGTGAGACACGTTGTCTTCCCTCAGGGAGCTCACAGTCTGCCGAGGGCGTGTGTAAACAGCTTGATTTAATGCAAGACACCAGTGGCAATATGAGTGATGTCCTGTGGAAACTTAGAGGCAATGATTAATTCTAAATAAAATATAATACTCCGCAAGTTTTCATTCCTCTGCCTGCAGCCTGATAGCATATATCATCATCATCATATTAAGGAAACCTGGACAATTCAGAAAAGTTTTTCTGGCTGCGGAAAACCAGCATTGCTCTCCAAGCTTGTATTTCAGGGCTCCTCGTTTTCTCGTTTTTACCTCCCGGGGTCCATACACTGCATTTTTCTGTAGAGCAGAGAGCATATGGTGCTTTAAAGTCAAACAGATGAGTTTACGTCACCACTCTGTCACTCACGCACTGTGGCTCTGTAAACAGAGGACTCTACTTCTCTGAACCTCAGTTTCTTCACTTGTAAAATAGGAGATAAAGTACCTATTTTGCATTGCTTTTTGAGGAAATAAAAACAACATGTATAAAACATGTACACGGCCCCTGGAACCTAGTAGGAGCCCTAAAATGGTAGTCATTATTTTTATATTTATCTGCAGTCAGGTGTACAGGTGCCCTCTCAGAAAGCATTAGGATTTTCTAATATGGAAAAAGTTAAAATATTCTTTATCCAAAGACTCTGAATCAATCAGCTATTGCCCCACTAATGCTGTCTAACAAACTACCCTCAAAACTCATTGGCTTACAAAACCCACTCATGGGTCTATTGGTTGATTGTCATTCCGATGATACAGGTGGGCTCAGCTGAGCCATTTTGCTTTAGGATGTAGATCAGTTGGTTTTGGTCCATGCTATGGGTTTAATTCAGGTTGGCTCCATCTCTTTTATCCTGGGACCAGGCTGAGTGAACAGATCCAGGCATGTTCTCACTGCAGATCACAAAGAGCAGAGCAGAGAGCTAGCCCAGCAGTGCAAGCAGGCCTCAGACCTCTGACAACATTTTTTTTGGCCAGAGAAAATCACTCAGTGAGATCAAAAGTAAGGGGTGGTAAAGTCTACTTTGTCCTGAGAGGCCAGTACTTCAATATACCTTAGTTTCTGTATAAAAGAAACGTCAAAAACTCAATGAGTATCTGAGAAAGAGAAGACCAACGTGGGAGAAGCCAAGAGGCACAGATGGATTACCAACACCTCTTGCTTTTTTTCGAATCCTGTGGCCACCTTCTACCTTGGGTACTGGAGCGCAGACAGAACTCCAAGTGCTGCAGCCTCTGCCTTCTGTCTCCTTGCACTCAAAGAATGGTCTCCTTGCATCTCTCCTCAGCTCTGACCCTCATTGTGTGTCCCTTCCTGTGTGCCCTTCAATGACATCTCATACCAGCCACCTAGACTTAGGCAAGACTTTACAGGTGAAGGGCACAACCTCAACCAGACTGTCCTCACTTCAGACGCCATGAGTAACTTTGGGGGTCCCCATGCCACCTGCACTTCTGACTAGCTGGCTACAAATTTGGGGGTTCCTGCTACCCTCTCAGATTCACTAATTCACATCAACAAGTCACAGAGCTCAGGAAAGTGCTACATATATGATTACAGTTTTATTATAGCAAAAGAATACAAATCAAAACCAGCTGATGTGGAAGACTTATAGGGCAAGATCTGGGAGGGTCTTAGAGGCTACACTGCCATTGTCCTCTCCCTGGGGAGTCAGTTTGCCTCTCACACATCAATGTATGATAATATGCAGATTATTGCCAAACAGGACACTCACCTGAGCTCTGGTGTCTGGAGTTTCGGTGTGAGTTCCATTACCAAGGCATAATTGATTTAATTATTGGCCATGAGGTGAACTCAGTCCTCAGCCTCCCTCCTCTCCCTGTATTTCAGCCCGATATCAGGATTCTTAAAGCCCCAATTCTCTCAACACATCCTTGGTGTTTTTGGCATGGCCAGACCCCATCCTGAGCCATCTCCTTAGCACAAACTCTCGGGCCCACCCTGAGTTGTTTTACTGGCATAAGCTCTCAGGGATCACCACGAATAACAAAGATACTCCTATCAGAAAATTCCAAGAGTGTAGAGGATATATACTAGGAACTTGGGATAAAAGGCCACACAAATTCCAAGGGTTTCGATGTAACCTCTCAAGAATCTGGGACAAAGGCCAGTCCCACCTGTGTATTCTGTGTATTCAAACTCTTTGAAGGCAGATGAGAGTCCTTCTTCTCTGCATACCCCATAGCCTCTAGCCCAGCACCTTCCTGGGGAAATATTTCTTAAATTGGTAGAGGTAAAGCCTTAGTTATAGAGTTTTAGGATAAATGAGTTGGAAGAGCCTTTGGAGACATTTAGACATTCCAACACATTCATTTTCTGTTAATGCATGACAAAGTGAAGGAGCAGAGAGTTTAACAAAATTACTCCAGAACACACATTGAACAAACTGAAAAACTACTTTAAAGTTTTATTATCCCAAACTGGGCACCCAATCTTGATCATCTGCCTCTATGTTCATGAACACAAACCTAATCATGCACACTTTGTTTTCTTCCCTTCTTCAAAGAAACAAGTGATAAGTTATGAAAAGGGGCAAGTTGACAGTTATGAAAGCAAAAACTGAAATGTGACTATGATATAAATCTTTAAACATGTTGTATCTAATTTCTGACCTTCCCATGCCTCTTTCCTGCTCTGACCTAAGAAGTACATTCCATTTTCATCAGCTTGTTAGAATGCATGGCTTCTAAGAAGGATGAAGACCCTCTAATATACTTTAACACTCTCTGTTAAAATACTCTCTTTCATCTGGAAGCAAGACTTTTTTAATGAGCTCTTTTTCCTAAGCAAGTCTAATGTGCTCTAGCAGTTCTCCATTTACACACATTTCCAGGAGGGAACAGAACACACCTCTGGCATCTATCCTGGTACACAGAAGTGCTCAGAGAATGTTTGCTGAATGAATAGCAGAGTGAGTGCTTTAAAAAATGTTTTTCCCAGCATCTGAAGATTAGTCTAGCTATATGCTTTCTTATTCTCCTCATCTTAACCCTCTACTGTCCCATCATCACTGAGAGGTAATAGTAATGTTTATCCATATGGAAGGCTGTCTTTTCTTACATACCATTTCTGATTTGTTTGAACATAAAGAAAATATTTGCACCATGCAATAGGGTAAATGTATTAATTACAGAACTTTGAATACATTACTTTTCATTTCCAAAGGTAAAACCAAAGCCTGGAAAAAACAAAGTCTGATGGCATCAGATCTGCAACTGGAAAATGCGCTTTCCCAGATGTAAATTCTCGATTCATGTGTGCTCGACCTGAGCCCTAGGGCAAGACTCAAAACAGTACGCATCTCAATTTTTCATTCTCAGCAACGAAATTGTAACTGGGAAAAATGCATTTGTCTTGCAGTGAGTTCAACTCATGCTTACCCAAAGCTGGCTCCATACCGACCAGCAGGACAGCTCCTCTCTCCGCCTTTGCTGCTCTCAGTCTTGCTGAATACCTGTTTCACCTGCATTGTGCAGCTCTGTGCATTTCTCTGTGTGAAGCAGCAGCCCTGGTACTGTGAGGTCTACAGATACAGGTAAGGTTCCGCTTCTTAGTTTTCCTTTCTGAAGGTGATACACTGAGTACTCAGTGACATATGCCCTACAATTTTAATTAGCAAAAGTCGTGTCTCCACACTGCAAAACACCATCGGAGAGACAGAACACAGAGCACAGTTAATGAGTGGAGTCCTGGGGTGAGTCATGTGAGAGGGGTAAGAAAACATTTTCACGTTGGCTATCGAGGTGTAGATCTGACCGCTGCTGGTTGACTGACTGAATGTATTAATTCCCTGGTGGTCTGGATATATCACATAGACCAAAGGTGGGCAACCATTTCTTGTAGGGGCCAGGCAGGAAATAGTTTGGGCCTTGTGGGCTAGACGGTCTGTGTTGCAAGTATGCGACTCTGCTGTTGTAGTGAAAAGCAGCCATAGATAATATGTAAACAAGTGAATGTGCCTGAACTCCATAAAACCTCATTTCCAAAAACAGTTGGTGAGTTGGATTTGGTCTGTGGGTGGAAATCACCTGGCCCTTGATATATAAGAGATTTGCTTAAATTAGTTTGGGTTTTTGAAATGAATGTTAAAGTTAAAATGTTAGTTGATGATATCATTGCTCTGACTGAACATTAGACTCAAGGCAAGTCTCTTCACCTCCCCAGGCTTGAATTTATTTAACTGTAGATTAAGGAGATAAGGGTTAGATGTCATAAAGTTTTAAACTTATTTTTTTCTGACAAAGCCTGCCTGACCTCCAACAGGAAAGGCAGGAAAAATGCCGTTTTGTTTTGTTTTGAAGCTGGTCTTGTACAACACCCCTGCCCAACTCCACTGTGAATGTGAAGGCATCAAAACTCCAGGAATCAAAGCTCCAGGAATCAGTGAAAAGCAGTTTAAAGACTACCAAATAATGTCTAAGACTGTCATTTAGACCCAAATGACATATTATTCGAAAATATGTGATTTTTGTTTCAAAACCAGACTTCCCCAAATTGGAGTACTCATAGGGAAGTAAAGGTCTGGTTATATATCTAGGCGACAATATGGCATGGTATGGCCAAAAAGATGATAGATGGGTAGGCCTGCCTCTGTCACTGACTAGCTATGTCATATTGGCCCTCAACTTTCTTATCTCCCTGCAAGCATATTAGGTTAGATGCCTTTTAGTATTACACTCTATACTTCAGGCCTCCTGCGTATCCCCTTTGTGCAAGAATGCTTTGTTAATGATTGTTTATTTCATTAATCTATTTGCATTTGAGGTCACAATTGGAAAATAAAATTTATTTATAAACCATCATAATAGTATCAAAAAGTTTCAAGCTGAATAAGAGAGCTGATGGAAACTGATTTGTGGATTTGATATGGAAAAAATAAATAAACATTGCCAATAGGTCAATCAGAGCTGGGAAAGCTCTTATATATTTTTCCTGAGCAAATGTTATATGGCATCATTGGGTGCTCAGGATTTGTTGTAAATCTGAGTAAAAAAATAAACGAAACCAAAAGAAAAATTTCATATTTGAGAAACTCTCATTGCAGGTATGAAAAATAAAAATATATGAATGAATATTTGTGAAATAATGAGCTAAACATAGCAATAAGAGGGAAGAATGGAGAACTTTTATGCTGCTCAGCAAATGTAAAGATTTTTAAGATAGAGTGATGTTGGAAGGAATAGCACATAATACCCCAGAGGTATGCAAATCGCCATTTGGGGAACAGGGAATATTCCTACATGTTTGGAATACAAGGAGCGTGGAAGGACTAGCAAAAGATAAGGCTGGAAAGGTACATTGTGAGAAGAGTCTGTAGGTCTTTTGGGCCGGCCTAAGAAGGTTGAACTTAATTTACTAGCAAAATAAGGCCACAGACACGCATAAGCAGGAAAGTGTCATGTTCAGATCCTCAAGAGGAGCCTTGGTTGTGTGAGGAGAGTGGCTTAGAATGGGCAGATTCAAAATCAGGACCCAAGTTGTGAGGCTTGCATTCGTCCATGAAAGAGAAAACACTCTGAACTGAAAGGAATGCCATAGAAATTGCTTATTCAAGACCTTACAAAACAGATCACTTGTTCTAAATGGAATGCTGGATAACGAACAATCTTGACTTCTTCTGAATTTTATTTATGCTTTGACATGGCAAGAGGTTTACGTCACGGTATTTATTGGCTGGAACAGTTTGAAAACGGAGGTTCTGTGGTAGCAGTAAACTAAGTTTTCTCCGCTAGCGAGATAAAAGTAAAATAAATAGTCCCATACGTGCTGTTGATTCTTTTGTAGTGAGTGCTTTCTGGACAACCAAAGTGATTTCTCAGCAAATGTGAGTTTGGAAAGAAACTGGACGAGAAATGCAACTCTGAGCCCCGGTTCAGTGTTAAGCTTCGAGGGCACCACGCTGTGGCCCATCACCACCATCAACTGTGTCACAGTAGCATTTATCTTTTCTAAGGGAAAGCCATTTCGGAAACCCATCTACACAAACTGTAAGTATATGAAGTTTACTTGTTTTAAAAAACATTTCTTCCACTCCCCTCCCCAGAGCTGCAACCGCTGATGAAATGACTGGCCGAGAGGGAAACAACTGCACTGATCTGAAACTGGGAGCTAAATGGTCATTTTCGTAGGTGGCAGAGCCCATGGCAGAAACCTGCTCGTTTGCAGATAAACACAGACACTTCTGAATCACAGGAGTGCTGTCCTACTGTGAGTCATCAGGAAGGATTTTAAGCACCTACATATGAGTCCAGATATCTTGTAAAAGGCTTTCGTTCCAATTCAAATACAACTTGACCTCGTACTAGCTTTATGTGATTGAGCAATTTACGTTAATCATTCTGTGCATCTCTTTAATCGCCGTGAGGATGAACATACTAGCCATTTCTTTCTCTCTGAATTTCACATACATTTTTGCTCATTTTTTTCCCTATTGGATTGCTGTTATATTTCTTATTTATTAGTGTGAGCTCTTTATGCCTTTGTGATTTTTTCCATTGCCTATGTGTACAACTTTTTCTCATTGCAAAATCAGATTACCATGTATTTAGCTTTTTAAATTTATTTTAATTTTTTTTAAATCCAATATTAATTTTGGGATATAATTTGAGGTAGAGATCAAACTAGTTTATCCAATTAGTCTCTAGTTTTCCCAGCAGATTTTATTATTTAATATTCCTTTTGGTCACCCATTTCTCATCTGAATGTAATATAGTCATTATCATATCTATATTCACATATATTTAAGTTTTTTATATATATAACTTATGCAAGTTTTAATATTATATTTCTTATGTTATATACTATATATTAATTTTTATGTAATTATTTTTCTCTATACTATCTTTTCTGTTTCAGTGATATGCCAGCCTATTCTTGATCTATCACTCTACTTTATAGTTTTATAATGAGTTTTAAAATGTAGTCAGGTTAAGTGTATCCTCATTATTCTTCCTTTTAAAAACAATTCTTTTCTTTCTTATTCATTCTTCCAGGTAGACTCCAGAAAAAACTGTCAAGCTTTTTAAAAATCTCCTTTGCAAAAAATTTATTTGTTTACACACTTTAGACTTCACATTTAAGAACATGTCATGTCTCTCCATTTATTTATGCTTTCTTTTATGTCTCTCAGTAAATATTTGTCATTTTCTCCTCTATAGAGCCTATGCATTTATTTAAGACACTAATCCCATGTTTTTTGTATATTTGTTTGTATTGTGAATGACTTTTTTCCATGTTTTCTGATTATCATTAATACATGTGAAAGGTATAGTGTTGTTTAACATTAATTTTCTATCCAGAACCCTTTCTTGAATTTTGCTATTAATCCTCGATTCTTGAATGTTCTAAAATATAATTATCATCTGCAAGTAATAATTTTTCTCCTCCCTTTCCCATAGTTGAAATTTTTATTTATAGTTTATTTACATTTTTTGTATTAGTGTACAGTCCAAAGTTTCCAGAATAATATTAATAGTGGTAATAGCAGATAGTTTTACTCCTTCATAAAATACTTCCAGTAGCTTTCATTTGTAAATACAATTTGGAATATTGGTTCAAAGTGGGCTACATCATGTAAAGAAAACACCCTCCTATTACCAATAAATTAAAAGTGAGTTTTAAAAATCCAGATTGGGAGATATATTTCATCAAATGCCTTCCCATCACCTGCGTAGATAATTTTGCTTTTTTTCCTCCTGTGACCTATTGCTAGAATATTATATTAATCTTCATATTCTTGAGCAAACCCTATTTATTTGTGGTGATACATAAATGAAGATAATGCAACAATCATGATAGACACCCTATGAAATAAAATTTTGTAAAGAGGGATTAGGGAATCTTTATTTAAAAAAAATATTTTATTTATTTTTTAGAGAAGGGAAAGGAGGAAGAGAGAGAAACATCAACGTATGGTTGCCTGTCATATGCCCCCTACTGGGGACCTGGCCTGTAACCCAGGCACGTGCCCTGACTGGGCATCAAACCGGCGACCCTCTGGTTCACAGGCCAGCGCTCAGTTCACTGAACCGCACCAGCCAGGGCAGAGTGGGGAATCTTTAAAGATAAAATAATATTTAAACTGGTATCTTTTTTGCAAAATTGCAACTTGTGAAGAGAAGAGGAATATCACCTACACAGGCTATTCTATGAACGGAGGACCAGACGCTGGAAGGTGCTGGGCCTTAGTGGAAGCAGCAAGCATATGAGTTAACTTTCCTATGCACATAAGGAAGAGTGGAGATCAGTTTAGGAAGGCTGACTGAAACTATGTTGTGGAAGGCCTTAGATATCAAGCAAAGATCCTTGGATTTATTCTGTAAGCAATGAAGAAAAATGAGGTGCTCCCTAGAGGACTGTTCGTCGATGTATGCATGACTCAATACATACAAGGTGATAAAGCTCAGGGTCCCTTTAGTGACCATTTGCATGGGCTTGTCACGGAAGAACATCCCAGCCTCTCGGGACTCCTCCGTTGAGGTAGCTCCATTATGGAAGTTACTATAATACATTTATTAGCATCTTTCTACACTCAGCCTTTCAAGGAAATACTTTAAGATATCACCTTTGTCTTGTAAACATTAGAACATATTTTAAAACATATGAGGATATCTCAAAACATCTGAAGATGTACCCAGTATTTGCCCAACAGACATAATTGATTCTGCAATGTGTGCCAAAATATGTGAAACATTCCTTTAGCATCTAAAAATAATGTTTGCTTTTTCTTCAGATGTATTCTCATTTCTGCTGATATCTTCCTTGGGCCTCACAGTTTTCATTCTGTTTTCTGATTTTGAAGTTATATACCAAGGAATGGAGGTAAGTGGTAATTCGTTTGCATACCTGTTATGACTCACAGGTGCAATGGGACCATATTTGCATTGTAATTTGAAATTCTGTTACTATCATAGTCTCTCTGACCACTGAATATTATGAGGCTATTTCCACTTATTAGAAAAGCAAATAACAAAGCTGGATCTCACATATGCTAGGCTGTGATTATTTTCATATTATTGGTATTATCAACTGGGTACATTTATCCTATTCACACCTGAAATATTATGTCTGGATACTTTATTCTATTAATGTAATAAATTTTATGTTTTAATACATTAATTAATTCTTCAAGTTTATTTTTTTAAATATATAGTAGAAATCCTTCATAATGTAGTTGCAAGGAGTAAGAAAAAGTAGACTTATGGGCCAGTCATTTTTCTGTCAGATATTGACTGTAGAGAGTTTTATTTCAGTGGACAGCATTTGATACATGGTGCAGTGGGTTAAAATTAAATTTATTAAGAGGTTAGTGAACTTGTTCTTGGACCCAGCATTGTGGGAGAAATAAAAAAGAAGACTTGACCCTTGACTTCCACCATGATCTGACCTACTGCCATGTCTTACAGCCTCTCCAGACAACCCTTGCCCTCAGTGTGCTCTGTTCCACAACCCAGAGAAAGGCTGTCTGTCTCCACTTAGGGGAAAAATAACAAACTTTTACTTTGAAATAACTCATATCAGAATAGAGATGAGAATTAAAGGTGAGCATTTAGACAATGTGGAGGACCTGCAGTTTTAGTCCCAAAGGCAGCTCAGTCCTCTACACTGTCATCCACAGTTTACCATTTAGACTCGGAAATGGGGCTGTGCAGCGTGTGTGTGTGTGTGTGTGTGTGTGTGTGTGTGTGTGTGTGTGTGTGTTTGTTATGGATGCAGCCTTGGGAAGCTGTGGCTCTCACACTCATTAATAATAAGTATAGTTGGTGGTGAACATGCAATATGTACCCTTTAATACTTGAAAGAAGGTGGGTTGGGTGGGTTTGACTTTCATCAAGCCACTGGATTTTGGGCTGGGAAGATTTGTTCAGGAAAAGTTTCCTTCGTTTCAGTTAAAGTAAACTTGAACTTTTGCCCCCCCTTTATGTTTACTCGTAGGTTAATTTTTACTGAAAGAATGAATTTCAAGTAGATTTTGCTTTGGGAGAATTAGAAGTGATAATAATATTAGGTGAATGATTTAAACTTATACCCCCTTCCCTCTATCTAAAAAGATAAAAATGGAAAGAGACACATAGGCTCCAAAGTGTCTTGTCTTGTCTCTGCAACCCAAGGCACATTTACTCAATGTCTATCAACAGGCAAGGGAGGAGCATTGGACACGAGACAGTTCTCGTTTGAGTTCTGCCTCTGCCTTTTATTTATTGGCTTTGAGGCCTTGGGCCAGGTACTGGCCTTCTCATCTGTAAAGTGGTGAAAATAATGCTTACCCTCCAAGCTCAGGGAATTGTTACAAATATATAAATTAGATAGGATGATACGATTTTTCAAAGTGTAAGATATGAAAAGCGTAACAGCAGTGTTTCCTTTTTCACAGTTCATTCCAACCATAACATCGTGGAGGGTTTCAGTTCTGGGGGCAGCCTTCGTCCAGTTCTGTGTGGCCTTCTTTGTGGAGGTAAAGTGATTTCTGCATGGTTCCTCCTATCCTTCTGGGGAGCTAAACAAAGAAAGGCTCTCGTTCTCCACAGATGCTCATTTTTTAGGGCAAAGACTGTTCTCCCCAACAGTGATAGTTATTAAGGGTTTATAAAAGCTGGACATGTACCCTGGGGGGGAAATTCTCTGGAGGACGATTTAAAACTCTTTGAAGGCTGCATAAAATGCTCTCAGTATATGCAGCATAGAGAGCAAAACATCAAATTGATTCTAACTTTGCCTCCCGTGAAAGCCCTGTGTTGTGCTTTTCTAGTGTTCTCAATATTCTCTTAGAGACTAGACCAGGTAACCTCCCAGCTCTCAAATTCAATGAGACCATTAAAAGTGAAGGACTGCTTCAGAAGGGCTTCCTTAATTACGAGAGGAGGGAAGCCATTGCTCATTCTAGTCAATTCTCACCCTCGATGGTCTTCTCCTATAGTGTTTCTCTCCTACTTAGTGCCACTAAATCACTTTACCCATTCAGTGAAAGCTTTGGGTACTATTTTTTTAAAATGACAGTTTTAAAAAGATTTATATAAGTCTGTTGAGAAAGGTGATCGACCAAATTTAAAAATATATATATGCACACCCAAATATTCCATTGAATACAGTCAGTATAAAATTTCTCATACTCTTTAATAGAGGAATTTTATTTTTGAGACTATATTTTTAATAAAGCCCAAATAAGAGAAAAAACTTATATGTATGAAGGTATTTTCATAGTATTACCTACAGTGGTAAAATATGAGACTCAGGTGTTCGAAAGTAAAGATGCTGTTTGCTTAAATAGCTGTATAGCAATTTGAAAAAATGTTATACAGTCATTAAAAAGAATTATTAAGAAGACTGTAGCTATAAATTGTATATGAAAGTCTAGTATAAACAAAAGTAGAATGCAAAATTTGACCAATTCTATTATAAATGTAAAAATTGTGCGCACGTGAACATAGAAAAAAAAAAAGAGCCCACAAAATGGAGAACAAAACCCATTTGATTGCTAGAGTTCATCTATTCATTCAAAGAGCCTTTATTTGGCACCTTCTATGTGGCATGTGGAAGGTAGCAACGATTCTTTTTTCTTTTCTTGCTTTTGAGTACATTGAGTACAGTAACTAGTTATCATTTCAGTCTGGCAGTAACGTAATTCTAAGTGAATCATCAGCCAGGGTTTAGCTAGGAGTCTGTGGAAATGACAGGCTGTACACTTGCAGCAGATTTCTGTGAACACGAGTACACTCTTGATTCTCAAGGGAAAGAGGGGGAGCTGTGAGGCTTCATGGGGATCGGCGGGAGGAGAGGTTCCCCCAGTTCCCCCAGCAGCAGCAGCAATAAGCACATCTCAGGGGACGGCCTGGGGGAATATAGAGCGTGGTGATAGCAACCAGGCAACAGGAGAGGCAGATGATGATTTGTTTTCCCACCTGATTTTCCAGGATGCCATCCTTCAAAATCGAGAGCTCTGGCTAGTGATCAAAAAAGCATTTGGATTCTTTTCGAAAAGCCAGTACAGGAACTGGCAAAAGAAGCTGGCAGAAGACCCTACCTGGCCTCCCACAAACAGGACAGATTATTCGGGCGATGGCAAAAATGGATTATACATCAACCAAGGCTACGAAAGCCCTGAACAGATTCCAAAGGGAAAACCCAGCTGCGGAGGCCAAACCACAGAACAGCATTTTTGGACCAGGCTGTAATCAGAATTGTCGTTGTACATGGTTAACAGCCCCTCTTCCCCCGCCTAAAGCACTGTGGAGAGGTGATGGTAGGTTACCCTTTCCTTTTCTCTCTCCAGCTGACGACTCAAAGCACATTTTTCAGTATATTGAGCTATGCAACAAAGGACCTTAAATATGACTATCCTCTACTATTGAGGAAAAAATACATTGCCTGGATTATCATTTTTTCATCAACTTTATTCACATTACATAGCATTATCCTGGTTAAAATGTACACCTTTTCACAGTAGTGAAACTAATAGTATGAACATCAATAAAAGGAAAATTGAAGAAGAATTTTGCCTTTGAAAGTTTCACAGATTTTTTCATTTTCATCTACAGAAATAAGAGAACTTGGAAAAAAATTCCTTTTCTCAATAAATGTCACGTTTACACAACCCTGTATTCACTTGTGAAGAACATTTATGTACATGTTTTTCAAGGTCACTAAATTCCTCTCTTTTGCCCCTTTTGTCCAATTGTAAGAAAGAAGCAAGAATTGGCATTTACTTCAGAAAATTCAGCTCTCACTGTAGTGAGCCAGAGCTGAGTGGGAGCGGCGAGTGCTGGAGGTTTCTGTTTATCACATATGATCTTGGCTTGGGCACGGCAGCAAGCATATAAGCAAACTCTGCCAAGATGGCACCTCCCAAAGCATTTTGTTTTGGGGCCAATGAGCTAGGTTCAGAGTAGATCACAAAGGTAATAAAATAAACTATTAAACTGTACTCTTATCTTAAAGAAGTATAGCACCTTTGTTTGCTCGTTATTACTGACAGGTGAAACACTCAAAGTTTTTTGTTCGTTTGTTTTACTCTAAAAGTTGGCCCCCACTCTGCATTGCTTATCTTAAAAAAGCAATCCTAGGGTTGGACCCATAATATTTGTATCTGAAGTGTGATAATTATCAGGCTACTAAGCAATCTTAAATTTCATCCCATCTTTTCATTATCTAAATCAGTTATTAGAGTCACATTAACAACCAGCTAGAAAGGGTATACCCTTGATAAACATATTGTGGACACTATTACTTTCAGTATTTATCAACCCCATTGTGACCTTGAGAGGACATTTATTCCTTGTAAACAGATTATCTACTAGGCTTTACTTGTAACAATGAATCTATTTTGCTAACTTAACAAATCTGCAACAGTACATAGGCAATTAGGTAACAAATCCCATTCTGTGAGTGTCAGTCATGTGCCTAACACCACAGTGTATGGATCCAATAATGCATTTACAATTCTGAAACCTTTAGAATTGAAAAAAATTCTTAACATTTTATCAATTTTTTTCTATAAATAGGATTATATACTTGGTTATACAAACCAGCAGCGTAAATGCAAATTTCTATAAAAACAAACCCTCTGTGTTTATATTTTGTTTGCTTTTTAACCTTTTCTTTGGAGCACAGCTCTTGGAGAATGGTAACTTTAAAAATGTGTCTAATTCAATGGATACTAATAAAGAATAAAATGATAAAATATATTTAGCTTATGATTAGATAACATTATGTCAACATATAACTATGGTAACTTGGGTTCCTTGAGCAACATGTCATGTCTGTATATAGTAATTTGACCTTTAAAGCAAGAAGATTCAATTGATACACTGTAACATTTAGATAGCATAAAAACGTTTTTAAAAATCTTGATTTAAGAAATGTATACTCCCCGTCGCCCCCCCCGCCCCCCGTTTATCCAACAATTTGTTTAGTATCTGATAGGTGATAATCTTTATTTCACACACGTTTTTGGAGGTGGAACATGATAAAGTTGAATTCTCTACTTTGCTAAAAAATATGCTCCGAGTAAAACATTTAATAAAAGCACAATGAGCATGGCCGGTCACCAAGGGGAGGCAAACTTTCCATCTTGGGCTGCCATCAACAACAGTGGCCATTCTTATGGGAGCATTGATGACTAGCTGTGCGAGCTTACCTTTAAGGCTGAAAATTACTGGAGTCTTGAACAGTAGGTGAAAAAGTAATCCATGAACTTAACTTAAAAGCGCATTGTGCCATTACTTAGCATAGTGAGGACTGTCGTCCAGAGTGAAGTCCAGAGTTCTTTAGAAAGATTTGGCTTTGAAGGAAGATTCTCAGAAGGTCTGACCTCCGTTCTGCTCCCTTTCCCATCCGCCTATGTTGGACTCCCTCCAAAGTCACCTTTATTAAAAGGTATACACGTCTTGGGAGAAGCAACACATTAAACTCCCACCAATCTCACTCTAATTTGATGACATTAGAGAAGTGCTCACTTCCCCGTGCCTCCCCCCCGTCCCCCGCCCCCCCGCCACTGCCCAAACTATTCTGGAGAGCAGGACATAGAAGAAACAGAAAAGTAAATTTAGAATAAAATTGAAGGGGTATTATTGGATCATAGTATCTGGTAGGAGACAACCATGCCTACCTGACGGTCCAGGGGAGGAAGAGAGAATTTGGGGTTATCTGGAGGCAGAGTTGGCGCCATAAGAAAGGGAAGGGATGTCAGGGAACAAGGAAGAGAGAGAGATAAGGTCTCTACTGACACTGACCGCAGTACCTGATCCCTTCTGTTAACATTATTAACCCTGCCTCTAGACTGTAGAGTGTTTTTGGCCCTGGGACAAAATCTGAATCAGTTTAATAGGTCCAAGTCTTTCACTGAGTCTTCTCTTTAGTCACTTTATGTACCATGTGCCTAGTTCCTTCATTGCACACCCTCCCTCAATATTTACTTGAACATTTCTTTTACTTCATGCCATGCTTTTAATGTCATCACAGGAAGTATGTCCCTGGTTGCTAGTGTGTTTCATAGGGTAATGCTATAATGTCTGATAAAATCTTAAAGTATAGAGACTGCAACCATTTTTTACCACCTACTGTCAACAAGAATTCCACTGGAAAGACATTAAAGAGTAGTTTGTTTCATTCAACACATAATCAATAAAATGCAAGAATAAAATCACAACTCTCCTTGACTTCCAGTAAAAGCCCTAAAAAGTAATATGGGATATGATTTTCTAAAAATGGCACCTGAAACATAATTTAATGATCTCTTTCTAAGGTTAAAACCCTTGAAATACTTCAAAATCCAAAGGAAACAATATGGGTAAAAGTAACAGTCTATTCTTGCTTGTTAGGGACTTCTGATAAATGAGAGGTTTCCAGGAAAATCACTGGATCTGAAACACTAGAGCAAAGAGCCCCTTTACCCACCCATCCTTCCCCACTGCCCACATGCACAGGAGCAAGGAGATGGGTGTGCACCCTCAAACAGCTTGTTAAGAAAAATTCTTCAAACTGCCTCACCAAATGCCGAATTTCCTA
The DNA here is from genome assembly GCF_021234165.1 of Pteronotus mesoamericanus. Taxonomy (NCBI): domain Eukaryota; kingdom Metazoa; phylum Chordata; class Mammalia; order Chiroptera; family Mormoopidae; genus Pteronotus; species Pteronotus mesoamericanus. The sequence continues at coordinate 6,989,164 of NW_026555265.1, read as the reverse complement.
ATTTCTTTTCTGACCAGGAGTATGAATTTAGATGTCAACCCTACCAATTTTGAGCTCTTATCTTTTTTTTTCAAAATCACATATAATCTGCTCTTCTTCCCTCTGGGAAATACAAAATAGCCACCCTCAGGGAAAAGGAAAATAATATTTATAGTAGAAGATAAAATGTAATGTGATTTTGTTAAGATCCTCTGCTGGCTCACTCAAAAGGTTGCTGCTTCTTGTTCAAGCTGCCACAGAAAATGTATGCTTGCGGGGAGCACAATTTCTTTGGCTCAATGATGAGATAATATCAGTAAGCAATTTATTAAAGAGCCCGCTTTCCGTCATTGGCGTTTGAAACAATAATGATGCATTGAAAATAAGTATTCATCCCAGGTATTCTTTTTCTCCTCCTCATATATTCCTTCTGTTCCAATATCTCTTCAGTAAATTGTTAATAGTATTTTGCCTTTTGTCTCTTTGAAAACAAGCCCAGGAATGAGAAGGCACCAGCAGCAGCTGCCACAAACCCAATGGTGCTTATTGCTCTGTTGGCCTGTAAAGAAAAAACAAGCAAACAAAAAACACATTTTATTTTAAAGTCATCTCCTGTCCTAAACCCAAGATTTATCTTACTGTACAATGAATCAATTTAAAATTCAACGCAAAATATAAATTTCGTATGAAGATGAAGGAATACATTTGTAATTTTTATAATTATGACAAAGATACATATACATATATTTATTCCTCATATTTTTATAGTCCCTGACCATTAATAAACTGATTATTATAATCCCTACTAATCTTCACAGTATACCTGGAGGGTAGTATTTCTCCTGTTTTGGAGAAGGTGAAAAGTTAAAACTGATTTGCCCGAGGTTGTAATGCCAGAACGTTTAGCTGTGGGTTGATTCTTGAGCCATGTTCTCACCCTCTACATAACTCTGCCCCATAAACACACACTCGTTTGGTTGGATCTGCACCAGGATGGAGAGAGAGAGAGAGAGAGAGAGAAGAGAGAGATTTCCCTGACTCAAGAATGTCTATTAGCAAAATAATTCAGGGATGTGATCTGAGCTAAATATCTGTAAGCTCTTATTGGGTAGATACAATTTGTATTCTGATAAACTTGAAGTCAATACTAGTGTTAATTATCATGTCAAAAATTAATTTCTCATGTAGACAAACTAAAATAAACCACTCTCAAGCTCAATTGTCCATAAAAGAGTTCAGACATTTATAGCTTTAAGGGTATTAATCATCATCATGATGAGAGATCTAATGAATATTCATGGTTTTCATGGTACTCGACTAATATTGCCTTCCATCTTCATGGGTATGAGTGCAATTTTATGACCTGATCCTTCAATGTCAGGTGTTCTGAAAACAACAGTTGTCCTCTGAAATTTAAGAATCAGGCTAACAAAGCAAAACTTTTTCCACCGATGACTCTGGAGACTGGCCCCGTGCTGGAAACCCTGAGGCAGCCCGCACGGGCGCGTGCCCTCTGCCTAACCCGCGGCCTCCCGGGCTGGGCCCGCCACCTCCGTGTCTCTGCTGCAGGCTGCCTCCCTAACGGGAGCTTCCTGCTGGGAACAGGCAGGTGGAGCCATGGCCAGGAAAGTAGGGCCATGACAGGAGTGTTCACTCCATGCCACCAACCCGTGGTCTGCAGGGACAGGGCCCGGGACTGGAGCTCCCTGCTCTGCCACCTTCCCCGGCTGCCAGGAAGAATGGCACTGGCAAACAACTGACAAATCCTATTTTAGTTCTGTTTATTTATTTATTTATTTTTATCCTATTTATTTGTTTGTTTGGTTGTTTATTTTATTTGTGATGTTTAATTGGTCACTACCTGAGTTATTCCCCAGGAGAGCGCCAGAGTTCACCGTAGCATAGAGCCACCCGTATAGCACGTGGGGTGCAAAAAGCAGCTGGCAGATACAATACACAGGACACAGTTCCAAAGACAGGCAGAATCAATAATCAGAGAGGGATCAAAGATTAGAAATCAACCCCGACCTTCAAGCAATTCCAGACAGATGTTGAGCTCCCTGGAAGATGTGATACAAGGAAATGTGGCAGGCAATGACAAAACAGGAAGGGGCAGCTGGTGTCTTTAAGCAGAGGTGTCAAATGGCAGCATGGTCCAGCCCTGGAAAAACTCAGGGTCCTGTGGTTAGGTGGGGATGGGGATGGGGGTTGTGCCCAGATAGATGCAGACCTAACACGCTGGGTCTTTTTCAGCCACTTAGAAATATGAAGTGTGAAAGAAATCCCACAAATCTAAGAGGCTGGGGAAGGAGACGGGCAACTCAATCCTAAACCGAAGAGTGCACAGTCCAGATACAACAATAATAAAGCCACTTCTGGCAGTGCGTGCATTTTCTCAAATCCCAAACGCTTATTTCAAGTTGCAATCTAGAGGGTAAAACCCCATGCAATTTGAACAATCCTTTGGAGTTATATGTAATGGGATCTGACCTGCAAGATGCTGTTCTCAATGAATCAGCATGAACAAGAGCTTTTACTTCATGGTTTATTTAGGATTATAAAATCACCAAATTCAACTGGCTGTGGGCCACAATAAAGGCTTCATTAATAAGGAATCTATACATGCTCAATGAAACATTAGCTGAATCTGAGCACTATGTCCAGACATAGCGAAGCCACGTCACAAATGACTGTGGGGTTTATTCAACAGCCTCTTCTCCCTCTTTCCCCTTGACTCTCAGGCTGCAGTGCTGGGCAGTGCAGCTCAGTCAGGGTGTGCTGTGTGTCGCTTTGTCCAGGCCTATTCAAGGGTCCTGCCATCTTCCATGAGGACAGACACATTTTAATAGCTTACTCAACAGGGAGGAATGTTGATTTTAGAAATATTTTTTTAAAAAAACCAACACAGAAAAGACAAGCCATGGGCTGGGAGAAAACACTTGCAAAAGACAAATCTATCTGATGAAGATTGTTATCCAAAATATGCAAAGAACCCTTAAAACTCAACAATAAGAAAACAAGCAAGCAACCCAATTAAAAATGGGCAAAAGATCTCAAAAGGCACGTCCAAATATGATATGCCAATGGCAAATAAGCATATGAAAAGATGCTCAACGTCACAGTATTTAGGCAACTGCAAATTAAGATGAGAAACCACTATGCACCTATTAGAATGGCTAAATTCCAAAAGACTGACACCACCGAATGCTGGTGAGAATGTGGAGCAACAGGAACTCTCATTCATTGGTGATCGGAATGCAATATGGCATAGCCAGTTTGGAAGGCAATTAGGTGGTTTCTTATAAAACTAAACATACTCTTACCAGACAATCCAGCAATCATGCTTCTTAGTATTTACCCAGAGGAGCTGAAAACTTATATTCACACAAAAACCTGCACAAATGTTTATAGCAGCTTTATTTATCATTGCCAAAACCTGGAAGCAAGCAAGATGTCCTTCAGGAGGTGAATGTGCGTCTAGACAATGGAATAGTATTCAGTGACATAAAGAAATGCACTAGAAAGCCATGAAAAGATGTGAAGGAATTTTAAATGCATATTTCTTAGTATAATTTCAACTATATGATATTCTGGAAAAGGTAAAACTATGGCAACAGTAAACAGATCAGTGGTTACCAGAAGTTTAAGGGGAAGAAGGGGCGAATTGGCCTACAGCACAGAAGATTTTTAGGACAGTGAAAACAACTCCGTATGATACTGTAATGACACATTTACCAAACTATACAGGATGTACAACAGAAAGAGTGAACCCTAATGTAAACTATTTTTATGGGAGAAAAAATATTTTCTCTACCCACCTTAGGTTCTCACGTGAGCCTCTGTAATAAAAAACAGATTAACAAGAAAAAAAGCACAGAAGTTTATTAAGAGATACATCTCATATATACATGAGAGAAACTCAGGGAAGTGTAACTCAAAGACGTGACTAGAATTCAGGCTTATATAGCGTTTCCAACAAAGAGCAGGTAGTTGTAGAGAAATGATAGGACAAAGGATAGTGGTTTTAGGCTTCCAAGAACAGCAAACTGTAGAAAAGTAAACCTATGGAAAACTAATGGCAGACAGAGGCTAGTCAGTCAAGTTGTTATTATTCCTTTGGTGCCCTCTCCAGGCTGACAAGTGTCTTACCTTAACCCCAGGCTGTCACCAGTGATTAATTTTTGCCCCTTCTGGTAGAGAGAAGAGGAAGACCTGTGAGAATGTATGTCTTACTTTCAGGCAAATAGGGAGCAAGGAGCTTTTTCTGTCTCTGCTTCTTCTCATGCCTTCAGCTCAAAATAATCTTCATGCCACAGTGATATATTTTGGGCTCACATATTCTGGTTACTCTCACTATGGACTTTAGTTGATAATGATATACTGATGTTGTTGATCTTTTGTGACAAATATACCACACTGACGAGGGGTGTAGATGCTGGGGAAGGCTATGTATATGTGGTAGGGATGGGGATACAGGAACTCTATACTTTAAGCTCAATTTTGCTGTGAACCTAAAACTACTCTAAAAATTAATGTCTATTAAATTTTTAAAAATACAGAAAAGCAGAAAGAAGAAAAAGAGCAACAATACTACCTTTCTCATTTTTAAAAATGCATTTAAAGTGTTTTTTTTTTTAAATTGGAGGACATACAAAGCCATGTCCCAAGAAAATTGCTGTAAGCTCAAGACCCCTAATAAGCCTTAAGGGGACCCCAAAAACTAATCCATGACTACCTATTACTAGTAATAATACTATTAATTATTGATTATAATAAAAATCATAATTCAAGTGCTGTATCTCCTATTAGATCAGCAGAGGTTTTACTAAAGAGTGCCAACAAAGATCTATAAAATGTTCAAAATAGTGCAATTAGGAATAATATCCACTGTTTATTAGGATGGATAGTATGTAATTCAGAATGCTAAGAGATTTCAAACATCTCCTATAATTTACAAAACAACCTCATTTTATAAATTAGGAAAGTGATAAACAATGCGCCCAAAGTCTCCCAGCTAATCAGGGGGAAGGGCGAAGTTCTGTCTCAGCTCAGCTGAGCCCCACAGCTTAGGTGGGTTCCTAGGGCTGTCACTGTGCCACCTTCATCAGAACCTGCCAGAGAACAGTTCTACTCGTTGTTGAGGACTGACGAATTTTTCATGGGGCTTGATTCTGGGTATGAAAGGTGAAAAGATGATGGACTGCAAGTGAGAGTCAAAGCAAGATGACGACATTCCTTTTTATTTAGACATATTTTAAAAATTGGCTCGTTGAGTGCAGTGGACAATTTTACCATTAACACCAGAAAAAAAAAATGGACTCAGTTTCTAGCTATCCCACTAGGTTCCAAAGCACATGTGAGCAGAAATTTGTGTGTATATATTCCGTGTTCTGCCTCAGAAGCAGTTTATTGTTCCATGTGAGTAGTTACATTCATTATGTTAATGTATTTCCTAATAAAAATTAATTTCCAATTAAATCATTTTCTAATGAAAACTAATGTATCCTTTTATTATGTTTCATTTCCCATTTTCCTAAGCTTCCATGAGAAGAATCTTAACCTCATTCCTTAGAATAGATGTTTATATAACTGATCCACCAAAGGCTTCCTGATATTGGAAGCCTTTATATACTCATTTTCTTATACCACTTTAAAAATCTTTAGGTTAAAATATCAATGATGGAATTGAATTGGTGGGATCACAGGTAGGGGAAAAGCAATTGACTCAAGCATGCTTTTAGTTAGGAATCTGCCACACTGCAAAATATTGGAGGTAAATGACAAAGTTGCAAGCTACTTTAAAAATAAGGTCAATTACTTCATTAAAAATAACCCAAAAGCTCAATGAATCTACTTAAAAGCACAACAGTTCTTTGAAAATAGCATTGTATGTTGATAGGAAACATTTACAAACCCATCAAGATATGTCATCAGTTGGCCCCTGTCAGCTAATGAAAAAGAATATGAGAATTACCATCTGTTTTTGGCAAATGAAGTCCCACTCAGAGAGGTCAACAATCTTTTCAGCATGTTCTTTTCAGTATATAAGATTACTGATTTAAGACTGCTGTATGGTGGGGTAATGAGGGAAACAAATTGAAGGACAGAAGGCAATAGACTAACAGAAAGCTATGGTCTTGATTCTGCTTCAAGTCTCTTCTACCTCAAATTTATGATATCAATGTTCTGATCTCAGTTTGGCCATTAACTTGCTGCATGACCTTGAACAACTCAACTCCCTTCTTTGCCATTCACTGCTCTCTTATTTTCTTGTTCTTGTCATTTTGTATGAGGCCTGGGAACCTTGTCATAGTCAGTAGTTATTAATTTCCCAATGTAAGAAACTCCTTATATATCTATTTAAAAACAACTCACCTGCTCTGAAATTCCTTCTCCATAGCGAAGCAAAGTCACAAAATGCTCACAGTTGTTGACCAGTACGTCGTACTCCACCTCTTGTCCAATAACAAACTCTGACCGTTGCATGACTTCTTCCATCGGGAGAGGGGAATATGTTTCATCATATTTATTGTTTATTCTATATGTGTCATTTCCCACAACATCCTTCAAAAGCTGCATCTTCACCAGGGCCTTTCTGCTGAAGACAGACTTGGCGCTTGTAAATGATGCGGAAATGCCATCCTCTATAAGGAGAATTCTGGTTAGCAAGCTATAGGGACCCAGCCGCAGGAACTCCACACCATCTAAAGACTTTGAAAATGCTGGGATAATTAAAGCCAGCTCTGTTCCAAATTTACCATCAAACCAGAAATCACATAATCTTACCAGCCTTAAGCATTCACTGTAGTTTATCAATACACTTACTCTCTACTGTAGGAGTGAGAATGCAAGAAAACTTCAGAAAATTTAAATTTCCCCAGGAGCAAATTGGGTAAGAAAACTGTACCCCACTTTGAGGAAAATGTTCTCTATCAATTGGTATTATTACTAGAGATCTTGGTTTATGTTTCTAACATAGTACAAATAGGATCATTGTTCACATTTTCTATAAAGCAGTCTCTTTCAGCATGTGAGCCCTTCCCAACTAATATTGTTGGGCTTTAGCAGTAGTGCATTACAATTAGTAGTGTTGTCCTAGTGTCTAACCTGCATTCCTTACCCTCACCTTCAATTTTTACACTTACTTTTTCAACTAGGTTTCCATTTGGGTCCAAACTAAAATCTGCACCGTATCTCACTCGTCTGAGGGGTAAGCTGGGCTTAGGTGTAGTCACTGCTTTTGTCTTGCCAGTTTCTTTGGCCAAGACACTAAGTCCTGGTCCTGAACCTGAACATAACCTGATATGCACTATCTGCTACATGTAGCCTCATGCTGTGGCTTACCCACCTGGTAGACAGACCCAGGCCTCATCACTCCGCCTTAGCCGCCTCTGTGGGTAAGCGTTTGCCTAGACTGGCAAGGACCTCTGTATCTTGGCCTGCCACAGCCAGGGTCTGAGGCCAGACAGACAGCTCCTCGGTGTTCAGCACTGGCTCCAGGCTCCAGTCCCTCTCCATCTGTCCAAGGCTGCTATGCTTAGCCATTGTTCCAAGAAATCATGAGAGGAAGGGCCTCTACGTATCTAGTGTTTAGACACTTTTCCTTTTAGTAATGACTCAAAGCAAACCTTCGTTCCCACTCCTCTTTTTTTCTTTCTGCCAAGGTCCTATTCATTGGAGCAGCATTTCCAAATCTTACACATTATAAGTTCTTTGAGTATGTATATCCTAGTTAGAATTAACTAAACTTTTTTGCTTTTTTTTTACTAGTCTGATGCAGTCACTTTGCAGATGAGGAAACTGGTGTGTGTGTGTATACATTCTTTTTTTTTTTTTTTTTGCAAACGGGGTTTTATTACATGTTGTATTTTAATCTGGCATTTTCAAATAAACATCACACAAGGGTCATCACTTATGAAATGAAACATGTCCAGAAATGTTATCTTTAGCGGCTATTGTTTTTTGTCTATCCAGCACCTCATCCCATCACTACCTCTTCTTTTCCAGAAAAGACTCTATCTGGGCCAGTGAGTATCCCATTTTCCTGGGCATAGTGATGGTTCAGCAATGGGTATGGGGTCTAGACCAGACGAATTAGTTTCTAACTGCATCATGAAAGGATTTGCTATCTCCTCTGCTGAGTCACAGGATTCTAAGAATGAGGGCCTAATGACGCTGAGGGTCATCAGTTCAGCTTTTTAGAGAGACACAGCCTGCAGAAATGAGGACAACAGATAGAAAAAAATACATATGTGAGACATAGAGTCTTGATAGTGTCCACATTTCTCAATCTAGGCATCCCTGAGGCCAGCACCACCTGTTCCTTTTTTGTAGTTTTCCTTAGCAAAACAATCAATTATCTTTTTGTTTAAGCTAATTTGAGTTGATTACTGTTACTTGCAGCTGAAGAATCTTGCTAAACACAGATATCTAATATTTTATGGCTAAATAATAATTTGTGTAACCATTCCCTTATTGAACATTAAGCCATTATCTATTTTTTAAACCATTATAAATGAGAAAGACGTGAACACCCTTATACAGAAATGTTAGTTTATATCTCAGGTATTTCCCAAGAAGAGATTTGTAGAAGTACAATTATAGACTCAGAGCATGTCAACTGTTTTAAGATTCTTAATACATATTATTAAATTGTTTTTGGGAATCATTTTATCAACTTACATTTATATTAATAATATCTTTGTATTCATTTAATTATACCCATATCAACAATGATTGCTACCATTTTTTAACCTTTGCTAATGTAATAGGCATAAAATCTGTCATTTTATTTGACAATTTGTAGATGACAAAAAGCTAAAACCTTTAAAGATGGGTATTGGCTTTTGTCTTCTCCTTCAAATTGTTTTGTAACTCTTTACGCATTTGTTTTTTGAAGAATTTGGGTGTTTACTGTCCACTTGGCCTGAGAAAATCTTTCCCCAAATATCATCTGCCTGGTTGTCTCATCTCAAGTTGGTTCTCAAATGTTACTTTTTTAAGAGATTTTTCCCAACCACTGCATTTAAAATTACAGAACCTCCTAGCACTTCCTATCCTGCTTCTATGATTTATTTTCTCCATATTATTTGTTTACTCATCTTTATTCTAACATTGTTCTCTGTGCTCTCTCTCTCTCCCCCCCTCCCCCACCCCAACTAGAATGTCAGCTCCACCACGCTAGGAGGTGTTCATGCATCCCCAGCATCTAGAAAAGCATTTGGCACACACAGTAATCTATAAATAGATGCTGAATGAATTGAAATAACAATTTGTGTGATACATGAAAACATTGACTATTGTCATGTTTGTAGCAAATACTTTTCCTAGCTGATTATTTACTTGCTAATGGTGCTTTCTCTTTTAAACCAGAAGTCTTAAATTTTCATGTTAATTGGCCTCTGTGATTTCTGCAATGCCACTCTGGTCTTACAATGTTCTTCCCTAAACCTAGACCAGCTATATATATATACTTTCTCATTTTACTTTGCTTAATGTTGTGATTTTGTTCATGATGTTCTCCTGTAACAAGAAAACTCAAAAGCTCCCAGGAGCTGCCAGAAACAAACCTCACCTAGAGGTGCTATGTTGATGACATAGCCATCCCCCAAGTACAGGGCCCAGTGCTGATAGCCAGGACGGAACACTTCGATCAGGTCCCCTGGCCGGGGGTTGCCAGGATACTTCAAACTAAAGCAACCATTAAACGCCATCTGTAATGACAGACATAAAGAACATCTAGCTGATGCAAGTTGCCAAAAGAAAATCAGTTAAGACTTCCATAGAAGCAGAGGGAGACAGAATTTATTAGGATCACAGCCCTTATTAAAGACTTAGACTCATGCCCTTCACTGTGTCTTTGGATGATTCCAACACTGAATTATGTGTACACAAGTGAACAAGTGGAGAAAGACTTTGTCTGCTCTTGCTCAATTTCCTATAGCAATGCTTCTCATCCTGATTAGTCTCAGGGCCCCTTTATTAAAATAAGCTTTTTATAATTCTCTCTTTAAATCCAGAAATTCATGGATAATATTACTTACCTATAGACAAAACTTCAAAAATATTAATATGATGTCCAATTTGAAACAGAAAAGGTAAAGACATTAATATTAATATCCGTTTTACCATGTAAACAACTACACAAAAAGACATAATAAAGTATGTAAATACTCGCACCTACTGAGCATGAAGAAGTTAGGATTCAAAAGCAGAAGATGAGATGTCTTTCAACATTTCATATAGCAGCATAATAAAATCAAAGAGCAGAGGTATGGCTGAATTCTAATGTTCTGTGAAAAAAAACACACCAAAAAACACTGTATTACAAAACTTACTCTGAGAGTTAAATCTAAGCAAACATAAGTTCCACGCTCAGATGAGTGTCCTGCCAGATATTCAAGCATCTAGTAGGATACAGGACATTTCTTCTTTGTGCTGAACTGTGCTGTGTGTGTCTAGGCATTCTGGCCTCCACCCACTAAGTGTCAGTAAATGCCCTTTGCCATTGTGATAGTCACAAACACCCCCACGGACTTCCACGCCCCTCCCCCGCCCCCCGGCCCTGTTTACTGTCTGATTCCTCACTCACTGATTCCAGAAACAGTGCAAAGTGGTCAGCAATGAAGTGAGATAACTAGGAAGGTTGAGAATTTCATCCTATTGAGGAGTATATCTGAAAATACTAAGTTTGATGAGTTTGTTTCTCCTTGTAAATCAATACTTTTCAGGACAAAACAGCATGTAAGTTTCCGTGTATTTTTATGGAAGGTTACATTTTCTATATATGGCACAGAAGTAGAATAGGAAGTTATGTACGTCCATCAATAATCAAAAGGAGGTTTAATGCTAAATCCATGCTGAATATCTAATTGACAACAGAGTGTTCCTCATCATCTAATGTGCAAAATAAATCCAAGTGCCAGAAAGGGAAATTTCCAAATCATCTAAATTATAATTATCATAGCACAGGCTAAGGACTTGGGGATATAAACTATCATTTTTCTGGCACTCTAAAAGTCTTTTTTATAACAATATTGGGAGGGTGTTTTCCCCAGTATTTGTGTGCCATCTGTTGAAAACTTCAATCATCACACTGGCACCGAAATGTGGCCCAATATAAGCTGTCCATCTGTTGAAAAATAACTATTAAAACAACTTTATGGAAACCATTAAAACAACTTTATGGAAACCATTAAGTCTAACCACCCTCTCGAATATGTTTGAGTCTTTTTAATATGATAGTTCACAATTTGGCCACGTGGGTACTAAAAGGAAAAACAGATCATATACTACAATATAAACAAACACATTTCCAGTGCATAGAAATCAGCAAGCACACACAGCTGCCTCCTAGAATTCAGAGACCTAGCCAAGCTCACAATAATAACCATCATTTAAACAGAGAGCATGCTGTAAGGTAACATTTTTTTCAAATGCACTCTCTCAATTAATTCTATTTGCTTTTTTAAAAACCTATACCTATTTAAGTTTATTATGTTATTAGCCCATTTTACAGATAAATAATGACAGTGGAAAATGCCAGCTTTTAGAAAATACCCCCTGAAATCTTTCTATTATGAAATATAGAGAGGGCAATAACTGGAGTAGGTGTTAAAAATACAGCTCTTTCCTTGACCTGAATGGCTCAGTTGGTTGGGTGTCATCCTGCAGAGCAGAGGGTCACCAGTTTGATTCCCAGTCAGGGCACATGCCTGGGTTGCAGGTTTGGTCCCCAGGTCAGGGCACAAGCAAGGGACAACCAATTGTTTTTTCTCCCTCACATAAATGTTCTTTCCCTCTCTTTCTCCCTCCTCTCCCTTCTTTCTAAAAAAATAAATAATTAAAATATTTTTTTAAAATATGAGCTCTCATTTCAGGTCTTCTACTTCCTGGTTCTGTGACTTTGGGACAATCATGCGAATCGCCCGGGCCTCCGCTGCTTCCTTTTGATGCCGGCAGAAAGTGCAAGGCTGGCTGAATTGCTGCTCTCGAAAAGCTGTTGCAGATAATCTTTCACACACCGGCTGGAAGCTGTTCGTAAGCGCTTTGTGAACTGGCAAGACTAGGCAGGTGGATGGTGAAAGAGCGGGGGCTACTTGCAAAGGCTCCTTTAAAGATTGGTCCGTGGCTTAGGTGTGATAGTAGCTCCTTATCTTCTCTTTCAGCCACGATAATTCTGAGGAATGGATTATGCTACTGCACAATTCTAATATAGTTAACACACTTTAAATTCTGACATATAACTTGTAAACTGATTGATGAAAGCAATTTAATTGATTTCACGAAGCCTGTCATTTTTATCAAGAGGGATGACAGCATAACAAGGAAACATTTCATGTGAGTAAGGTCTCAAGAAACTAAGAGAGGAGGCTGAAGGCTAATATGTAAGGGGAAAAGTAATTTCTGACACTAAACACTTATAATAACAGCGATTTACTGCAGAAAGGTACTCAGGTTATTACCTAACTCAGTGCCCTCCGACCTTGTTTTTAGCAGTGGGGCACTGTACCAAATCAAATATCAGACCCTCAAAAATATTCACCATGAAAAGCAGCACCTCTCTCAATGAAGTCAGGGAGGGGCGCAAGGGTCCCATGTGCTCCTTATCGTTGCTGCTACTGAGTCACTCGGGACCCCAGTCCTTCCAGGTATGGAGCTGGAATAACACCCACCTGGTACTAATACAACCCTCCCGCTTTTAGGGGAGAGGAAACAGAACCAGGTGGGTCATTTGTCTTGCCCAAAGTAATATGCTATTGTAGACAAGATTCGCAACAAATTGTTTTACTGGAGCAATGGGACTTTCACTGTTGGGGGGTGGGGTGGGGAGTCAACCTAAGTCTCACACTTTATACAAAAACATATTCAAAATTGATCATGAACTTAAATGTGAGATGTAACACTATGAAGCACAGAGAAAAAACACATAGGAGAAAATCCTCAGGATCTAGGGTAAGCAAAGAGTTCTTAGATATGTTACCAAAAGTACTATCCATAAAGGGTAAGACTGACAATTGGATGTCCTCAAAATTAAAAACTTTTACTCTGTGACAGATCTGTTACAGGGACCAAAAAAAGAAAGGGGGAAAAAAAAAAACTACAGAGTAGGAGAAAATATTTGCAAACCACATAGCCAATAAGAGACTAGTTTGGAGGACATATAATGAATTCTCAAAACTCAGCAATAAAAAAGCAAAGAATACAATTACAACTTGAGCAAAACACACAAAGACACATTGCATCAAGGAAGAGACATGGATGTCAAGTAAGTCACATTAAATGTCACCGGCCATTCTGAACATGCAGATTAAAACCATGACAAGACAGCCCTGCACACCAATCATAATAGCTAACATTTTTTAAAAAGTGACCACAAAGTTCTGGCAAGGATGCAGGATAACTGGTCAAGAATACAAAATAGCACAGCCACTACTCTGGAAGAAGTCTCAATTTCTTTAAAAACTTAATTTGTAACCACCATATGATCCAGAAACGGCACTCCTAAGCCACTTATCCAAGAGACTGAAGACAATGAAGACTTATATTCATGTAAAAACTTGTACACAGATGTGTACAGCAGCTTTTTCATAATAGCCAAACATGGAAACAACCTAGATGACCTTCAACAGGTGAACAGTTAAACAAATTGTGGTACAGCCAGACTATCGAATATTACTGCAAAGGAATAAAAAAGAACAAACTATCTATGCACACAACAACCTAATCTCTAGAGAATTATGCTGAGTGAAAAAAAGACAATGACAAAAGTTACATAATGTATGAATCTATTTGTATAACATTTTCGAAATGACAAAATTATAGACATAGAGAACAGTGATTGCAGAGGTTAAGGGAGAGAGGGAAGTGGATGTGGCTACAAAAAGGCGACAGGAGAGATTCTGGCTGCGATGGAAAAGCCCTGCATCCCCAACAGGTCAATGCCAATCTCCTGGTTGTGATCTTGTATTGCAGTTCTGCGAGTTGTTACCATGGGGGAAACTGGATAAAGGCACAAGGAGTCTCTCAGTATTATTTCTTAAAATTGCATATGAATCTACAATTACTTCAAAAAAATAATTTAGAAAGACTAATGCTCTTTTTTTTAAAAAAAAAAAAACAGAGTATAGAACAGGACTAATATGTGCAAATTACACCGAGGCATTTTGAGCTGTACATGAAGAATAGTTCTCTTTCCTTAAAGATGACCCAATAATGGAATGGAGCACCTTGTATAGAGAGCAGTTTCTGTCACTGGGAATATTTAAACACAGTCAGGGGTGATAAAAATAAAGCTCCCACGGCGGGGGTGGTAGTGGGAGGGTGTTAGGGTAAGGAGGCCTTCTAAGGTCCCTTTCAACTGTAATGCTCTCTCATTCTACTTTCCCGAAAATGTTCGAGGTGTAATCCTCAAGCCAATGCCACAATAGGTATAATTATTTTTTCCATCTGTAAGATGTGGAACCTGATGTTCACAGCAGTTCAGGGACTCATCCGAAATCACACAGCGGGAGAGGGCGGAACCCACACCTGGCCTCAGATCAGCCTCCCTCCCAGGCCGGCCTCCTAATCCCACCTGCTTCTCCGTATGCACGCTACACGGCCTCCCTTGCTGACATTCCTGAGCCCTCCTCGCACGCTGTCAGATGGCTTAACATCTGTGAGCTGATTATTATGACCACCACTTTACAGATGAAGAATCCAAAACTCAGATGACTTATGTGTCGGACCCAAAGTCACAAAGGTAGTGAGTGATGGAACCAGATTTCAATTCCAGGTTTGTCTTCTTATTCCAGACTGCATGCTCCCATTTTATCCTATCGATTAACCTCGTTCACCAAAGGATTTGCTACGAGACAGTATTTCATCCAGTCTCTCTTCCCAAATTCCCATTAGATAAAGAAGCTGCAAAGCACACAGATGATATATTTCATATAACAACACAGGAAGTCTGTAAACATTCATATGCAGGACCAGTGAGTAATGGGAAGTAGAGCTTTGGGGAACCCTTGCTCTTCTCCAGCAGGTGAGGTGTTAAGGTGAACTTAGAAGCATCTAGAAGATGCCCAGACTCAGACCTTAGGGGAATAGCTATAACGTGTCTGGCTTGAGTTAATTTGATTTACATGAACCATTTCTAACCATTTTATTCAGGGACAAGTATATAATGTAGTGCTTCATAAATGATAACACAGAACTAATTAAAGATACATTTATAAAGTCCTCTACTGTACTCTGTCTCACCTTTAAAGTAAAAAATATTTCATTTTAACAGTTCATCTCCACAAAATTATTTGATGAGTTTAAAATAAAGAGGGGCACGAAGGCAGGTCTGCAATCTTAGTACAACAGATTTCCCCTTTCAACTGCTGAAACAGGCTGCCCAGTTTATAGTTCCATGTTGGTCCCTAGGGACGCATCAAAAAAATAATAACTGCCCCCTGCACAGAGAGAGAAAGCGACAGGCTGATTAACTGCTGCACAGGCCCACGAGGACACCTATGTTACAGGAATCTAAGAGTACTTTTTCACAAACTACTCCCAAGAATGCTATGGAAGTCGGAAACACTATCACAGGCCATCCCTATAGCCCAGCAGCCTCCTGTTCAATTTGGACCCTTTCCCACTCCGGCTTCATTTTTCATCCACAGACCTGCTACACCGAGGCGGCTCCATGAAACCTTGGGCTCCGAGGTTGGCTAATTCACAGAGGCCTCAGAGCTGCAAGGACCCTTGGTCCAACATGCGCACTGCAGCTGGGGGTTCCACCTCCCAAACAGAGGAACCATTTGCAGCCACTGCACTGCCATCCTCTGCTTAGAATCCCTCCAAAGCGCCCCAGGACCAGCTCCTCATCTTGTCCCCTTTATAATGGTGGCCGCCTTATTCACCCCTACATTCTAGGCAAAGCAAACTATTCCTCATTCCTCACACTTGGAGTTCTGTTGCCAGCACTCAACCTTCTACCTGGAATGTACTGCCCATTTCCAAATGTCCCCAAATGATCTACTCTTATAGATCCAGGTCAGATGCTACTCCCTCCCTGAGTTTTTCCTCCAGGCAGTCAGAAATGACACCTCCTTCGGAGTTTCCACAGAGCCTCGTATCTGATGCCCAATGCATTTCCTCCACCTGCGTCAGTGACGGTCGTCTGGGGAATTTTCTTTTCTGCTTGCTACGGAGAGCTGGTTCTTGTTTATCTCTGTATCTCCAGCTTCCGGCAGGATGCCTGGCACAATTAAGGGCCCAGCAAATGTTTAACGAAGGGATGAAGAACTCAAGCACCAGGAGGACAGAATGGCTGGGTTTTTCCAGCACTTAATTATATTCATAGTCCTGAATACCCAAGTAAGAGCACCATACACATTTCCAAAATCAAATATTGTATAATACAAATTACTTGTATTGTTACTCATCTCCACTTCAGTGAGAACAGAATGTTTTAAAAACCTTGGTAACCCAGTTTCTAGCCCAGGTTATTCCACTTAATAGGTGTGTGACTTGGAGAGATCAGTCTCTCGCTGAGAACTGTTTTCCCATAAAAAAAAAAAATAAGTGGGGGGAGGGGGATTAAATTGTGCAGATACTCTCGCTGGACCTTTTTCCATTACAGTTGGTTCGAAGAAGTGTGGCACGCCGTAGGTCCTCCCTCCCTATCCCCAGCACACCTCACTCTTAAAGCCCGGTCGTCTTGCCCCACCGGGAGCAGCTGCGGGGGTCCCAGGGCCGCCTTGGCTTCGCGGCTGCTGCCCTCCTGCTACCGGCCGCGGGCTGACTCCATCTGCTCCGGGCCGAGGTCTGAGCGACAAAAGCGGACTGCCAACCCAGGGCCGCCTCCAGCGCCAACGCCAGCCCCGCCGCGCGGAGACGCCTCGCGCTGGCGACACTACAGCGCACGCGCAGCCCGGGGGGACCCCAGTCGCCCGCCGGCGGGCCCGCCCTTACGCCGCCACCCCCACCATTACCCTCACCCTGCACTCGCGCCGCGCCCTCCTCACTCTAGGAGCCCCAACGCCACACCTCCCCTCCTCACACGCGGCCACAAACCCAGTGGTTAAAACGCAGCCCTGGTGCGGTACCTGACCAATGACACCCCTCCCAACCGCTGGGACATTCCTGCAACTAACTTTGATGGCTGCGGTGATAAAGTTAACTCTTCGTGTTAAGCCCACAAATGTTCGTGTACACACATGAATACACGCTACACCCACTAAAAGTACGCCCCCTTCTAGCTCTACACAAATTCCTTTATGCCTGTGGAAAAAATCCTCGCCCCTGCCCCCAAAGAAAACATATCAGCAAAGGTGGGAGGAAGGACTGTCTTCAAGAAAAACAAACAAACAAAACAAAACAAAACAAAACAAAAAACCCTCCCTGCTTCCCACCGCACACAATCCTGCAGGATGTGTGCTTGTGAGCCTGATTCAGCATCCAAAGCCTGTGAGGACACGCATGCACCTTGCTTCTTCCTTTGGACCCCTCCCTGTCACCACCCTCCAACCTAAGATCAACTTCAGATCGGCAAGGGGGAGAAAAAAAAGAAAGCAGAAGGGAAGGATACACTGGCTCCTGTTCCGCTAGACCTGCAGGTACCAGTTTCCCCAGTGGGAAATGAAATTTACCTGGCTCTGGATGGGGGGCCTTCATTAAAGACAAGACTCTCTCAGGCAGCCCATTCCCCTTCCCACCTCCCCTGCCCGGTCCCTAACAGCGGTCTGGTTTTAGATAGACAAGCGGAGCAAGTCCCTTATTCAGCGTGACTTGGGCGCATGTGACAGAGCAGGGCCTGACTCTCTTTCAGGCCAGGTAGGCCAGCCGAGGCCTGCAGGAACACAGCCATGTGAGTTTAAAAATAAAGCTGGGAATGGAGAGTATCCTTTTTCTCATCGCTCAAAGAGAGAGGCCAGAAACATTAACCAGCTAAGTAAGGAAGCCTGGCAGACTGCTTGCAAAGTGCACTTTTTGGAGCACTGCACAGGGCTTTCCTTTAAATAAGTCATAACCTAGATTTTTACTCTGATGTAAATGGAATCTCAGCTAAAAGGAAGGATTTTTTTTTTTCCGTCTAATTCAAAGGCTGAGGTATCTTGCTAATTTTATACTTTGTCACAATGGGATAGAACTACCTTAAAATGCAGCAGCTTTTATAAAGGAATCAGGTTGTGTTACAAAGGTTAAGGGTGTATCTGCATGTCTTTGCACTTTGGAAACATAGAGTACCTAGAAAAACATTGAAAGCACATGGGATCAAATAGAATTATTGGCAAAGTGGAAACTAGAACACTTGAGACGTTGAAGCTTTGTTTTTTTACGAGTTTATATTTCTCTTACACATTCCCTAGTCAATATATTTTGTTATAGACCGAACCAGGTATGCCTTACAATAGCCTTTTAATGTCTCAGAGAGAAAGCCATAAACATGTATTTGCTTTATGTTCCCCAACTATTTCAATTTAGTCATCACTGAAGGAAGTGGTTCACGATTTTATACAGGAGAGTTACTGTGAACACTTACAAAGCCATCCTGCTTATGAGCTAAATTTATTATGTTTGCTGGGTTAATCTGTTTTCTCTAATCGGACACTTAGTCATCCAGTCTCCTCCCTACATTATGGATTCATGAATGTCAACTGAGGAGTGTTGCTCAGTCACAGCGAAATGATAAATTAACTTTTCATTTGGGGTATTTGTGATTAACTGCATCATAGTAGAATGAAAATGAAATAAATCTTGTATTTTTACTTCTAGATCCCTGCCAGTATAGATAAAATGCTTTTGATTAAGGGTGAATTCAGTTTGATGTCTGAATGCAATTTGTAGGAGAAACAGACAAAGCTTTGGAGTTCAGGAAAACTCTGGAGTTCTCCCTGCATTTCTCTAGCTTGGAAAAGTAGTTCATCACTCATAGGTATTCCATGGACGGACAGCACAGAATTAACATTTCCGTTCAGAAAGAATGAGGAATTAGACTCAGGCAGTAATAGCCAAAGTTTGTCTGAACGTGGACTTGTAATTCTGGGGTCCTAAGGGCCGCACATGATGTATGATGGGAGAAGATGTTAGATTAGGACCAAATAACGATTTCCATTATTTTGGCTTTTATATTAAATGAAGTTGCACCTGGATGGCACTCTCAGTTGCTGCCTAGTTTGGTGGAGAGAGTTGAAACATATTGAAATAATCATAATGAAGATGATTTAGTCATGTCTGTTGTTAAATTAAAAAGTCCATATTCCAGTAAAAGCCCTGTGAGTTAATGAGTCATTATTTCCTTTTTTAACACATAAAGACTAAAAACAATTGACATTGTGTAATGTTAGACGGTCCTCAAAAAAAAAAATCCTATTTTGGGGCGCTCATTTTACAATTACCAAAGTATTTTCATATCCTTTATATCGTTTGATCCTCACAGGACACTCAGGTCCTGGCAGTGGCTCCGAGTCCCGCGCCCTGGGGCCTGCGGGGGTAGGGCCCAGAGCAGGCCTCTCGGTCCAGAGCTCTTCCTCTACCCAGACTCCTCCTTTAATCAGACGATAAGAGCAAAGTCTTTGTTTTAGACGGAAAGAAAGCACACACACAAAAACCCTGCACCTACAAAGTGAGAGACCTAGTGCAAAGAAAGAAACAAACAGAAACGGAGGGGGGTAATGTAAAGATCTCATAGCTTTAACAGAGTTAGTTGCTGAGATAATCCAGAGGTTGTTGGCTAATGAGCTTAGTAAGTGACAGTTGAGACAGCCATTCAAATAGTTCCAACTCCACCTTGCAAAATCTGTGCTGTTAAAGTAAAAGGTTTTTTCTTGACAGGAAGGAATATCCAGGCAACATGTCTGCTCAGATTGGATTTTTGTACAAATTGCTCAAGTCTCTCATTCAATCTGCTTAGTACATTCTTTGTCAACATGACTGGAACTAGAAATCTGTTTCCCTACAGAGCCCTCTTGTAGGGTACATCCAAGCTATGTGATATCTCTGTGACTGCTGTTTCCCAATGGTTATGTGTATTTGAAATTACTAAGCTGGGTAAGTTAGGCTGAGCCAAGTCTCTGGGGCAGTCAAGGGACAGATGGAGAGAAGAGTGATTTAATAAGGCACAGGTCAGAGGCACAGAAACCTATTAGCAGCACATGGCAAGGAAGGAAAGAAATGGATATGCTTTCTATAGAAGAAGTTGCCTGCATTCTGCCCAGGGAAAAGACAATGGAAAAACCATGGACAGTGAGTCAGGAGCCTTGGATTCTAATCTCATTGCTGCCACTTGCTAGCTGTGTGATATGGGACATATATGATATGGAAAACATAATAAAACAGCCATTTTCACAGATTTATTAAAAGGCCTTTTAAATATACAAAAAGCATAATACATATAAGAAAGAATAAATTCACACAATGCAATATACAGATGACATTTGTTGCTTGAAGCCTATATAATTTTATTAACTGTCACCCCAATAAATTTATTAATGCCTTTTTTAAAAAAGAAAGAATAAATTCAAACTATGATTGGTCGACAGATATAACACGTGTTTCCTTAGAAATGACATTTACATTTCACCATATTCAGGAAGAGAAATGGCTTAATATACACATAATAGTCCTATTCCTGCTTTCCATATTCGCCTCTTTCCATTTTAAATTCCCAGCAAGTTGTATTTATTCACTGTAACATTTACATAGCACATGTATCTGTCATTTAAAAGTGACAGTGACAATATAGTTAAATCTTTATTTTCTTTTATTATTCTAATAAATAAAAGCATGTCACTAAAAAGAGGCCACAACTATAAATGATTTCTGGGACTAGCTCTAAGGGGAAATCATACAGTACATTTGGGAAATAGTAATTCTGAGTTGGTCTCTATAAATGCTTAATTTCTGCACAAAATCTTAAAGCACAAGTGTTTACAGGACTCTTGGTGACAAGAAAAGCTATAGTAAATGTGCCTTAGCACTAAAATTCACATCTCCATGGAAACCTGTGAAGTTCTGTAAGTGTACACGCATGTGGTCTATAGCGTTTATTGAAGGGCAGTGATAGGTGGGTTACCATGTTCTGAAATCTGACAGATTCCAGGCAGCTGCTCATCACAGCCCTGATGTTTCTCCTCCTAAATGTAATTACAGAGAAATTCAGAAATCTTAGACATGAGAGAGGGGAAAAAAAGACATGTTTATATATTTACATGTACTTGCATCTCTCAGAACACAGTGAGTCAAATCAGATTTTTATTCAGAAAAGCTTGAGACATCAGCAGTGTTTCTCTCTCCCCTCACATTTGTTGCTACATTTTTTAAAGATCTCTAGATTTTCCATGTGCACAGATCCATATATTTCTTTTTTAATTATATTTTACTAATTATGCTATTACAATTGTCCCAATTTGCACCCTTTACTTCCTTCCACCCAGCACCCCTTCTCCCTCAGGCAGTCCCCATACCATTGCTCATGTCCATGGGTCATGCATGTAAGTTCTTTGGTTACTCCATTTCTTATACTGTACTTTACATCCCCATGGCTATTCTGTAACTACCTGTTTGTACTTCTTAATCCCCTCACCTCTTCACCCACTCCCCTACACCCTCTTCCCATCTGGCAACCATTAAAACACTCTCCATTTCCATGATTCTGTCTCTGTTCTTCTTGTTTGCTTAGTTTGGTTTTTTTAGAGTCAATTGTTGATAGGTATGTATTTTTTTTTTTTTTGCCATTTTATTGTTCATAGTTTTAGTCTTCTTCTTTTTCTTAAATGGGTCCCTTTAACATTTCATATAATAATGGTTTGGTGATGATGAACTCCTTTAGTTTTTTGTTGTCTGGGAAGCTCTTTATGTGCTCTTCGATCCTAATGATAGCCTTTGCTGGGTAGAGCAATCTTGGCTATAGGTCCCTGCTTTTCATGACTTGAACATTTCTTGCCAGTTCCTTCTAGCCTGCAAACTTTCTTCTGAGGAATCAGTTGACAGTATTATGAGGACTACCCTGTAGGTAACTAACTGCTTTTCCCTTGCTGCTTTTGAGATTTTCTCTTTATCTTTAGCCTTTGGCATTTTAATTATGATGTGCTTTAGGGTAGGGTAAACAGAGTCAGTCTGGCTCTCTCACCCAGGTGTCTGGGCAACTAAGGGAAGTAGTTTCCCATAACTGTGAGAATGGGCCTGATAAGTAGTGTTTTCATAGCCTTGAGACGGGGTCTGATAAACTGCTCCCATAGCCTTGAGTGGGCTCACAAGTGTAGTATGAAGCTCTGTTGCATAAGATCTGGTGGCACCCTGCTTGCTTTGTCTTTGTTCTAATATTTAAGGGGGTAGGGACACCCTGCTGGGTGCCTCTCTTGGGGACAGGTAACATGAAGAGACATGCAGAGACGTGCAAGAGAACACACAGCTTACAACATGTGTTGATCGCCCACCCTTGAATAAAGGCATATCAGACACCCTGACTGCTCCATGAATATTCTTCCTCTGCCTGAATCCTGTTAACCTGCCTGGCCTTAACACACTTGGAGTTGGCCTCTTTCCATTCATCTTGTTTGGGGCTCTCTGTGCTTCCTGGACTTGCATGTCTATTTCCTTCACCAAATTAGGGATCTTTTCTTTCATTATTTTTTCAAACAGATTTCCAGTTTCTTGCTCTTACTTTTCTCCTTTTGACACCCCTATGATATGAATGTTGGAATGCTTGAAGTTGTCCCAGAGGCTGCTTATACTATCCACATTTCTTTTGGATTCTTTTTCCTTCTTCTTGTTCTAATTGCATGTTTTTTGCTTACTTGTGTGTCATATCATTGATTTGATGCTCAGCTTCATTCACTCTACTATTGTTTCCCTGTAAATTATTCCTTTTACTAATAGTATATCCTTTGTTTCTGACTGGATCTTTTTAATGCTGTTGAGGTCCTTACGAAGTTCCTTGAGCATTCTTATAAACAGTGTTTTGAACTCTGCATCTGATAGATTGCTTATCTCCATTTTGTTTAGTTCTTTTTCTGGAGTTTTGATCTATTCTTTCATTTGGGCCATGTTTCTTTGTTTCCTTATTTTGGCAGCCTCCCTGTGTTTGTTTCTATGTATTAGGTAGAGCTGCTATGACTCCCTGTCTTGGTATTTAGGCCTACTGTAGTAGGTGTCCTGTAGATTCCAGTGGCACAGCCTCCCTTATCACCCAAGCTGGGTACTCAAGGTGTGCCCTTCATATGGGCGGAGTACACCCTTCTCCGTCCATGATTGCTGTTGGCAGGTCAATGGGAGGGATTTACCCAGACCAGTCATTTTCAAAGATTGGCTGTGACCATTACCACCAACCTCATCCTCCATGGAAGATCAGCTCTGCAGGAGTAGGGTGATGGTGCTCTGACGTGGTTTGTAGCTGTCCACTGGGTGCATAGGCTTTAGGGTTTTCTGTGTGGTGCAGGCCAAGGTCAGCCCCTACTTATGTTTCACCCTGCCTGAGCTATAGAGCAATCTGAGACAACTGCTAGTTGTGCTGGACTGGGAGATTCCCAGGCAAAGCCACGCTGTGAATCTAGGCTGGCTGCTGCTAGTGCCATTCTTGCGACCACTTAACAAGAGGTACAGGGGCTAGGGGCTCACTGAGGCAGCTTTTGCTTGTTTGAAAGGATTTAGGAAGTTGTGAATTATAAACCATGGCCAGCCATTCATATGGGAAAGCTACTATTAACAGCTATAAGTTGGGTGAGATAGAGCATAGGAGGGGTGCAAACAGTGTTAGCTAGGTTGATGGAGTCTCAGATATGTCACCCTCCTGCTGGCTTTGCGGCTCTGCCCACCTTTGTGTTCTGGGAGAAAGCTGCTACCCCGGTGCTGGAGCTCAGAGGAAGTTGCGTCTGAGTAAATTTGTGTGTGTGTTCTTTAAGAGGAACTGGCACTCCAGAAGTTTCTTCCACTGACTCAATCCCTGCTGGTTGTTGCAGCCAGAAGTTATAAAGACTTATCTTCCTGGCACTCAAACCCTGGGTTGGGCTGGGGGGCCTGGTGTGGGGCTGGGGCTACTCATTCCCAAGATATCCCTTCCGAATTTTTATCCACCACACATGGATGTGGGGCCAGACCTTTTCCCATCTCTACCCCTCCTACCAGTCTGGATGGATGTGATTTCTTTAATTCTGTAGTTGTCAGACTTCATCTAACTTGATTCCTGCTGGTGATGATTGTTCTACATTTTTGTTGTAATTGTGATGTGGTTGTGTGAGGAGGTGAGCTATGCTTACCCCTGCTGCCATTTTGACTGGAACAACCATATATTCCTTGAATGTTTGGAGAGAAAGCTGCCAGTTTTTATCAAACTTATTCCTGGTTAGTGTTTCCTAATGTATAATGGCTTTAAAATGCAAAGAGCATAATAATATTGGAGTGAAATAATCATCTACAGATATCCGAACTATTTATATAAACAAGGATGAATATTCTAATAAAATAAAGAAGTAATGCTAGTCATAGAGGCATATGCACACAATGTTCTATTTTGTAAAATGTATAATTTATTTCATTTAGTTCTTACATCAATCTCAGTGGGTATTATTCTGATTTTTCCTTCCCCTGCCAAGTCTTTGCTATGCTTTTAATATTTTTTCTCAAGAATTATCCTGGATTTTAATGATTTAGGAATAATCTGTGTCTTGGTTGAAACACGTGGAAACAGGTACAATTATAATGAGTTATTAAAAATACTTTGCATTTCATCCTCACAGTTTCCCTTTTTAAAAATGTTCATCTTTGGTTCTGTGAAGATGTGCTGTCTGCTGTGGCAGCCATTCACCACCTGTGGCTCCTAAGCACTTGAAATGTGGCTTGTGTCACATTGTTGAAATGGTAATAGTTGCATATATTCAGTTAAATAAAATACGGATTTAATTTCACCTGTTTCTTTTACTTTTTAAATATGCTTATTAAACAATTAAAAAATTATATATGTGGCAGGCATTATGTTCCCATTGGTCAGCACTGCTCTGGTAAAGTTCTCCAAAGTCCTTTAAAGGGGTCTAGTTTTGATGTCTTAGTGTATGTCAGGTTCGCTCTGCCAAAGTCCTTTAAAGGGGTCTTTTTTTGATCACTTAGTGTATGTCAGGTGATTGACACACCACACTTTTCACCAGAAGGAGTGCTGATTGCTTTCACCTGAAAGAAGTGCTTTACATTCTCTTTCTCCTTCTGAGCCAGGTTTCTCTCCTTTTCTCCCACGCAATTGTCCAAGGCAGAATCACAGCAAGCACACCCAGCCTCTTCCCATTTGTCTTTGCTTCCAGAGAGCCAAGGAGGCCATGTGCTGCCCCTGTGCAATCCAGTAAAACAATCCAGTAAAATCCGTCCATGCAGGGCTCAGAGTTTGCCAAGAAAAGAACATTCAATGCCAGACAAAGCCTGATACGCACCTGGGAAGACAGCGCTGCCCTATGGTGAAACTGGCTCAGCCGCCTCCCACTGTCACGGGAGAACAGCGGAGGCCATTTTGTATTATCATCTTGTATTATTGTCCGAATCCGAACTCTGAGTCGTAATACTTGTTAACTGGGTGTGTGACTTTTATCAAATCATTTAAGCCACCTGTGCCTTAGTTTCTTTACTAGATTTCAATGGAGTTTAACAATTAAGTAAATTTTATTGAAAAACTAATGATTCAAGACTAATAATTCAGTTAGAACTCACAAAACTGGAAAGAAAATAATATATGAAGAAATAATAGTTTTGTTTCCATCTATATCAAGAATATTCCCCCCTCCCCAAAATGAATACTTTGAGCTGCAAATAAGAGAATGCAGCATTAATAGTGGATTAACAGGAGTTTATTTTACTCATATATTGAAAAGTCTGATACTGACTATCAAACACATCAGCAAATCCCGGTGGTGTGGCCTTTAAAATATACCTAGAATCTAACCTTTTCTCTACCTCCACCACTTCTGCCTGTGGCCAGCCACCAGCCTCTCTCCCAGCACTTTTCTAACCCGTCTCCCTCTTTTCTCCCTTGCTCTCCTTCAACATTTTCTATATCCAACAGCCAGAGAGCCTGTTGAAGTATCAGAAAGGTAAATCTTAAGTACTGTGTTGCTCCCCTACTCAAAATACTCCAATGATTTCTTATGTCCTCCAGAATAAAATCTGAAATGCTTACCACAGCGTTCAAGTCTCTAAATGATCTGGGTGCCTGGGATCTCTCTTATCTCATTCCCTTCCATCTTCCCTGCTGTTCACTCAGTTCTCTTGTGTCCCCCCCCTCCCCCAGCCGTCCTGCAGCTCCTTGAACAGGCTGGCCGTATTTTCCCTCAGGGCTTTTGCATATGCTGCTCTCTCTTCCTGGAGCACTCCTTCTCAATCCCCACCTCCCTCCACCCACAAATATTAGCAGGACTTTCTCCCTCACTCTCTCAACTTTCTGAAATGCCACTTTACCAGATACATCTTTCTTTATCAACCTATATAAAATGTCATCCCTATCAGTCTCCAGATACCTTATCCTTCTTAATTTTTACCATAGCTCCTAACTCTAGCTTACATATTTATTCCTGGCTGTCTTTCCTCTGAGTAAAAGGCAGCTCCCTGTAAGCAGGGACTTATGAATCCCCAGCATTAGTACAGTGCCCAGTAACTAATAAGCATTCAATAAATAGAGGTTGAATGAATCTTTGGGCAACAGAATGCCATCAAGTCCCTCTGTCAGGGTCTCTGCAATTCCCTTGGCCGTCTCCTCCTTGCTGCAAGATGGCTGCAGCAGTTCCCACCATCACGTTCTCACACAACCACGGGCAGAGGTAGGAAGCAGTGGGAACAGAGCCATTTTCCTCCTGCACTTTTCTCTTCACAGGGAGACCAATACCTCTTCTAGAATCTTCTAGCAGACTTTTCTTTATATTTTATTTATTGGAAGTGGGTCGGGGTTATCCCCATCTGTAGGAGAGACTAAAGTATTTGGCTTCTCTAGCCTTTAGGGAGGAAGACAGGCAAGGGAGAATAGTGTGCTTACTAAAACTGCCACACCAACAAGAAGCCATGCGTGGTACACCCCAGTTATATCACACAGCTGGTTAGAGGTTTGGTAAACCATGAGATCCAGAAGCACTCAGGAGAGTGCTTTCACCCAATAATGCTCCTATTTTTCCACTGTTTACATCTTGAAAATGTAGCCATTTATATGACTTCCCTTTTTAATTTAATTACTATTCCATTAAATGAAAACCTTTTCAAACAATGATGTAGAAAAATTACTTATGTAATTCTATTAGAGAAGGTTGATAGAAGGCTATATCAAAGGAAGAACTGGGTAGATAGATAAAAGAAAGTAGCCAAAGGTATTCATGCCTCAGAATGGGACAAGATGTGAAAGCTGAGGAAAGGCCTGCTGAGAGATTAATGCAGCTGTGCTGGTGGAGGGGGGTGGGTGGGAGTGGGTAGGGATGGGTTGTGAAATGAAGACAGGAGCCAGAGACAATATTTTCTACTATATTTCACATTCTTATTCATGCTTTGAACAAGACCCAAGACCAGGCTCTTATGTAATACGTGTAAATCAGACACTCAGGATGTTGCATAGGAATTTATTCTTCCGTTTCAATAATTTACCAAAGCTCAGTCCTTGGCAGATTGATGCTGTATGCCCCATGACAGTATCCTCCAAATTCTAAGAGTCTAGAAAAGAAACTAGGATTTGGATGCCCAAATATGCTCCCGTCTTCACATATTTCATGAACTATCAAAGGCTTAATATATCAACCAGTGAGTGAAGACATATTTCAGGTTTGAAAAATGGGGCAATAGATAAGAAAGCAAGTTACACTGGACTCCATGTAGGGAGAGGGGAGGTGAAGAGACCCTCTTTGGTTTTTAATCTCAAGCATTATTGTCCCATGCCTCCAAATCTTGGACACACACATCGGAACATGATGACTCAGAATCCCGGAGTGCTAGAAACAGAAAGTATGAAAGCAAGCACCTTAAGGCAGAGGCACTTGCGCTACCAGACTTTCACGTAAGCCCCACATGCCTCGAGCATGCAGACATGAACAGCTAGAGGAGAAAACAGTGTAACCCCACTGTTTTCTCCTCCAGCTGTTTAAAGAGTAAGGAGAGTTTTTCATGTTTTGTAATGATATTTAAGATGACATGAGGTGGGCATTTTTAAATAAATGACACTCGTATGTCTATCCACTCGGATTTCTTTTACAACAAAGGATGGAGGAGAGATAGGAAAAATAGAATGAATGAAGTTCACCACAGCCTGTGAAATCTTTTTTTGTCAAATGTGACATCGGGGATAAGAACATAGGTCTGTTGCCCTGGTTCACATATAATGCACCTTAACATCAAATTGACAGTTTCTCCAATTCATTAGAAAAATGGATTTAAAATTTTCTTCTGTTGTATTATCAAAAGGAAAAGAGAGAGAGAGAGAGAAAGGAAGAAAGAAAGGCACGAAGGAAAGAGAGAAATTGAACACTAAAAGGCAAATGCATTGCCCTGGAGCTAATTTGATTCTCCACCAAATTCTAGTGCTTGTCCTTTGAACTTCTCACACGACTCTACTCTGAGAGTTAAGAACAGATCGCCTGGTTTTGTTTCCAGCTTTGTCACGTGTAGCAGTGTGACTATAGCAGGTTGTTTAACCTCTCTGTTCCCCAATTTTACAATTTTCTATGAAGACCTACCCTTTTAGGTTAACATGAGGATTAAACAAATCAATGAATAATAAATAATTAGAATAATGCCTAGTAAATGCTATGTAAATGTTAGCAATCTCTATTTTGTTGCTACCAAAGTACATGGTTAGTGAGTAGACACTTCAAAGAATATGGTGGAAATGAAATTTGACTAAGTAGATTTAAGGACATAAACAAAACAAATACCTTATTTCTAAGTAAAAAACAATTTCAAAAGAAATTATAGCATAATCTCTATTTCAAAAGATATAAAAGACTTTGTCTTATGTAAAATCGATCACAGATGTCCTCTTTCACTGGCTTGGACTATGTATCAAGCTTGACTGTTCTCTGAACTCACTGGACAATTTAGCCAGGAACTGATGATTAAAACCAAGTTGTTGGTTCAAGTGACTTTTTTTTTCCTTTCTCTGTGCAGACTAATTGGTTCTACTAGGACCATAGAACTGGTTAAACAGGTATCTTCTAGGCTGTCTGGAACAACCTCCCTCCGTTTTTACTTTTTTTCCAGCAGATAACTAATATTTACTCTTCCCAGGGCCACCTGAACCTCAACTCCTTAATGTTAAACTTTGAATATTGATTCTCTCTGCCTCATTCCTAGAAAAAAAAAATGTCAAGGATCCTTGGGCTACTGATTTTCAAACTCTTCTATCCAGCCAACACTGCCCTCTTAGAGGACAGAGCCTGAGATTTTTATAAAGCACAGCGATGTTGTCCGCAGCCAAGTGGCCTGCCATGGGCCCAGGGACACAGAAATACTTGAAAGTGCTGTGGCTCCGGGCATGGATGCTGCAAAACAGTCACTCGTGTGCATGAGCGACTCTGCAGTGTTTATCCCAGTACTTTCCGTGCTAGTGTTTAATGACTCATGTGTAACGCTGTTATGGTCTGTGATGAACATGCACATTGGCCTGTGGAGGTAACTCCTGGTTGGGTTGGAAATAGCGCTGATATTTCCAGAATGCTTGAAAACTACTGGGAAAAAAATTTCATAAACGAGGAGAAACAAATTTAAGGGAAAGGAAGTGCAAAAAGAGCTCTGCTACCCACAAAACAAGGTTTTTTGTTTGTTTTTTCTTTTTGCCGAGTTACTTTTTCTGCCCATTTCATCCCACCCACCCCAGCTTAACCTCCCAAAGTGCCTCCAGAATCATTTCTAACTCAGATGTGATCATGTCAATCTCTGACGAAACCCTTCTTTTCCGCCTGCAGGATAAAGCCCTTCTCTTTGGCCTTGATATAAGATCCTGTTGTCCTTTTCATCGCCCACTTCTACCCCCTTCTTCCAACCGACCACCCCCAGTCCCTATACCATATGTTCCAGACACACGCAACTGCCTAAAATTCCCTGACCATGACAGATGTCATCTTGTTTCCACGCTCATTATGCCCTTATGCCTCCTGTTCCAGTGGTAAAAATCTCCTCATATCTCAACTCCCAGCTCAAACGCTACCACTTCAGAAATGAAAGAGGATTTCTCTTTTCCTTTTATTCATTGCACTTTATTCATAACCTTCTAAAGCAGAGCTTGTCATATGGGCTTCTCTCTTTTGTCCAGTAGATTGTGAACTCCTCAGTATCAGAATCCCTCGGTTTTGTGGCCTGTTATTCACATTTGTGTCCCTAATACCTAACTCACGACTACAGGTGTGTGGTAGCTAAAGAAATCCTAGAGGGATGAAGATGTGAAGGAGCCTGCCTTTGTTTTATTTTGTCTCCCTTACTATCTTTTAGTACTTCTCACTATGGAAGTCATGTTGCTGATGACAAGTGCCAATTCTCTCTACTTTGATACTGTGCCCCTGAAAGACCACATATATGAATGAAAGGAAGAAGCATCTCACTCACTCCTCCAGGGCAAATGAAAGATGTTCTGTGAAGGCTCCTAACACAAAATTATAACTTGATTTAAAAAATTAAAAAAAAACCCCAGCTGCCCTGTCTCACCTGCTGTAATCAGCGCTGTTCCAGAAGCCGCCTGTGAATTTGGCTTTCTGACAACTCAGAAAGCAGCCTTCCCACTGACTTGCTCCCTGGCAGAGCAGGAATGGTGCTACTGGCTTATGGTCAGGGGGCCTGAAGTCTGGTCTTAGCTCTGCAGCTTGAAATTCATGACTTCATGTGGGACACGTAGAGCCGACTCTCAGTTTTCTCATGCGCAAAACAAAGAAAATGATCTTTTCCCCGGCCCTGCTGACCTTGCTAGATTCTTGTGAAATTCAGAGGGTGCAAAACATAGAATTGGAAATCACTTTTAAAAACTAGAAAATTCACCAGGGGGAATAGAGAGTAGTCATATGATATTATTTATGCCTTAGCCATCTGAGGTTTTCTACATTATTTTCTTCAGGAAGATAAAATTAAATACAATGTTGAAAATATATGGATTTCTACAGGAAGATCAAACTAAATACAAAGTCTGAGACATATTCTATTATCCAGATAAAAGACCAAACTCTACCACCATTAACTGGGTCCTTCTCAGGTAACCCCCATTCAAAGTGCATCAAGCAGTTGTCACCATTGGTACCGTTTATATCTTAAGATCACATGTCCAGAGTTCGTTGAACCACATAAGACTTGCTGGGCATTGACTACATGCCAAATAAAAGCTACACCCTAAAAATATCTGTGTACATATCAGAGAGGTGACTGACTAACCTGCATGAACATTTCTGGTTACCAGTGCCACTGCCGCCACTTGGGACACGATAGAGCTTGGAAGCTACTGCACCCAATGTTGGTAGCATGGGAACAACTGAGCCACAGAGAACAGCACACCTTCTGAGTGATGCTCGGACAGAAAAGAGACCCCAAACAAGGCTGCTTGCACACTTCAAGTACGTTATGTTTCAAGAATATAACGACTCTCTCCCCTGTGCACATACCTAAGACCAGCAAAACTGGGGCAAGATGAGTTCTGTTCTTATCACCACACAGTCCCAAGACTACAGTCTTCTCTGGCTCCACTTATAAGTCTGGTTTCCTGTGGTGCACTTCTTTCTCCTTCATGATAAATTTTTCCTGATCCTGTCTTTTGTCTCTGTCTACAGTGTCAGATACATAAGTCTGAACAAAAATGCTAAGTAGGGTTTAAGTTTTTTTCCAAAGAGGCTCAGGAAAAAACCTTAAACCAGCCTCTCTGTAAATCAGTGGTATAAATGGACTTTTAAGGGTACTTTGGGAAGGACTGAAATGTGAAAGAATGGCCATACCAAGTGTTTGTAAGGATATAGTGCAACTGGAACTCACACACGTTGCTGGTGAGAGTGCAAAATGGAACAGCCATTCTGGTAAACAGCTGAGCAGTTTCTTAAAAAGTTAAACATTTACCTACCATATGACCCAGCCATTCTACTCCATAGTATTTACCCAACGTAAATGAAAACGTATGCCCACATAAATAAAGACCTGCATATGATTGTTCATAACTTTATTTATACTAATGCAAAACTGGAAAAAACCCAAATTTCCAACAACAAATGCATGGATAAACAAACTGTGATGTGTATATATATGTATGTATACATTCATTTATTCAGGGGAATATTTCTTAGTGATCAAAAGGACTGAAATTTTGATACACGCAATATAGGTGGATGTCACAATACTTATGCTGAGTGACAAAAGCCAAATAAGAAGTAGTTCAATGATTCCACTTACATAAAATCATAGAGAATGTATCCTAATCTATAGTGACAGAGGCCAGTCAGTATTTTCCTTGGGCTTGGGGAGTGGGGTTATAGAGGGCTGAGAGGTGAGGACTATTGAGGACACTAGCAAATTTTACAGAGTGTGGATATGTTCACCATCTTGGTGATAGTGATGGTTTCATGGATGCCTACATATATAAAATTGCATCAAATTGCTCCTTTTAAATATGTGTGGTTTATTGTCTATCAAACACACTTCAATAAAGTTATTTTTAAAAATGGATATGTAGGGAAAATGTGCCAGCTAACCGTTTCCTGCAAAAATATCTGAGGTTTCTCCCCTCCTACCCAATCAAAATATCCTACTTAATATCCATTACTTCTTAGGAGACTAGAAGACTGCTCACTGAGGGGAGACTTGGCCTGCCTTACCTTTGTGTTCCTGATGAATTTTAGAACAATGTCTTGCAAACATCACAGGCACTAAATGGATAGATATGAAATGAGTGAAGAATGATTTAATTAATTAATTGGATAGTTTTCAGCCTTAACAGTCATAGATGATACTAGTACACTGATGTTTATGTACAGTTCTACAATTGCTAACTTTCCTCTCTCCAGGATAAATTCTTCCTTTTGACAAGTCAATACATCTCACTTCAGACTATCAGGCAACAAATCTTTCTTTGGGGAAGATCTATGAGTGCAAAGGATACAATCCATAAAAGAATCCGAGGAACACTATTTGTTTCTCTTTGAATAGAGCATTGAGGTAGCCCATCATGTGTCTTTTCAATAGTGTTACAAATTTAGAATTTTAGTTTAATACCAAATGGATTTGATTGATAAAGTGTCTACCAACATTCAGGAACCTGAATGTAAATGAAAAAGTATCTATAAATAAGAGAAAAGCACTGGACCAAGAGACGGGAGCCTGTGGTTATAATCCTGAGTCTGATTTGAACCTGGATAAGTCGATTCACCATTCTTGGGTTTAGTGTACCAGTACTTAAAACAAAAGATTTGTTTTAAAACAAAGGGAAGCAAAATTGCTCACGGAACTTTCCTATGTCAATGTTCTGTGATTTTGTGATTCCAGAAAAGATCTATTTAAATGAGCTCTTTTGGGGGACAGACAAAATGAGCTAGGCAACTGAAGGATTAAGCAGAGAAGGGCTTAATTCCTACCCTTAAAAAGTTCCCCCACATGGGTGGGGGCATTCATGGTCCACTAAACTTTGCCACTAAACTGTCTATCAGAGAGTATTCCTCCTGCTGTATTATACTTCCTCTGGGAAACACAGAACTAGTTTTGTGTCTCATGTACTTGCTACATATAAATTGTGCAATGAAAAAAAGCATGGCGCTCTTGTCCCAGAGAAGAATGAGCTCCACATTTGGCCATTTTCTTCTGTACATGTTTCATATTCAGGGACACCAGGCAAAGATTTGGCATGATCTATGTCCATTCACTGTTAGAGACAAGAATTGCATTTTCTGCCCCTGTTTCTACTTGGCCAGAGTTCTTTTCTTGTTGATGCTTAATGGGATGCAGTCTCCAGAAGAGTGATTGATTGCCAGGTGCAGGAGCGATTCAGCCAGTGACTGTGGGTCACCCCATCCCCATAGCGCAGGAGGACAAGTGTGCATTTTCTAAGAGGACACTGTAGCTTTCTTTGGCTTTGCAGCTCATGACCTAAATACCCTGGAGTAAAAAATAAATAATAATCATCTATGTATATAGTGAGTAAACTGGACCCATTCATGGAAGCAGAACATGAGGGACAACATTCCTGTCAAGACTCAGAGTCAGATCTTAATTGTTGTATGTTAAAACACAATGCTCACTTAAAAACATTGCTTCACTATTGGTGTATTTCCTATGCTACACTTATTTAGCCAAATAAATAGGATGTGTGTTTAAACTCACTTTATCTCAGCCTTTCCTCCTGCCTTAACCTATTTGTGTTTTGGGAGGAAAAATCTGTCTCTAAATTGAAAAATATTCTGTTTGCTGAAGACTTGAAGAAAAAAGAATGGAGACTTGAACGAGATAATATAGGGCAAAACTTACTAAAATCTTCTTTATCCATCTTTTCCCCAAAGTTCCACTTGCCTTCCTCCCAAAGGGAGACAATGCTAAGATTGGACTTTGTATTGTCTTACAGTCTCTAAGGTCAGGATCTCTTGGTGACATGGAGTTCTTTCTATCCACAATGATGGGAAATATTCCTTGTGGTTGGGAATAGAGAAAAGACAGGTTCTTGCCACCCTGCCCCTAGCTCACCATATAGGGATAAACCTGAATAGGACATTCAAATAAAAGCTCCCCTTTGGGATATGGAAGTTCAACTAACCCAGGAGCCAGTGGTCCTTGGCCAGAAAGGGGTATTGATGGATGGGTCTTATGAAAAACTCATTCAGTAATGGGGGAAATTCTTAATAAATCTTGGACCTGGTTTCTGGGAGGAATTCCCTAGTCTATTCTTTTCTGTGGCCTCTCATTCTGCCCTCTTAGAAGTTGTAAGCTCAAAGATTTCTAGTCAAAGGTTTTTAAGGCTAGGCTTATAGTTTCTTTTAGCAATGCATTTTCCTCCAGAACAGTAAACTTATATATTTATGACTTGTTTGTTGCTTGTCACATTGGATGTGATAGTGATCTTACTCAGGATACATACTGTTGTTCCTCCACGATATCTACA
Organism: Pteronotus mesoamericanus; assembly: GCF_021234165.1. Lineage (NCBI taxonomy): Eukaryota > Metazoa > Chordata > Mammalia > Chiroptera > Mormoopidae > Pteronotus > Pteronotus mesoamericanus. The sequence continues at coordinate 6,954,159 of NW_026555265.1, read as the reverse complement.
TCCATGGTTTATACATGTCTCAGGCATTTCTTGACTACCCCAACACACCTAGCTACCTCTTGGTATGGAAGTTCTACTGGTTATTTTTTATCCCTACTCGCATACTGATTCTCTGCTCTTTTCTGCCCCGGCACAAGTCCTGGGAAGATCTCACTGCATAACCTAAGCTCCCTTGCAGACTGTCCTCTACTTGGAAGGCACTTGCAGGAGAGAAGGGTTAGGCATTTCTTTCCCCAATCCCTCTTGCATCCACAAAGCATTTCTGACAGTTGCTGCTTACCTCCAAAGCTCTGGTTTCTAGAAAGCAGTCCCTTTGCCAGGGCTTCAGGAGTAATTACTGTCCCTGTCTGTCAGCGTTGAGGAAGGTAGAGGCGGCAGCAGTCGCAGTGGCTTGCCATTGTTGCTGGTCTCTGTTTGCCTCACCTTTACTTGATTGTTTCCTTAACCTGGCCCACCCCTCTGAAAGGAGTCCCTTCATTAAATTCTCTTCGTTGGAAACGTCTGAGTGAATTATGCTCCCTGAGTCAAACAGGGCCTTTGTAACCTACAACAGTGTGACATGCCTGGTGAGAAGAGAAAAGTAGCCCCTGACACAGGGACCTGGCCCAACACAACTCGGTGTCAGTGTTATTAGAAGCTGCCCTGACGCTCATGGTCAGGCCATGTGCTCTCCTGTTGGACACAAACAATTGAACAGCAGGCCCACATCAGGCAAGGTCACTCTGTGATGCGATGAAGTGAGACTAAAGAAGACCACTTCTTAACTATTTCTAGGCACAGACAAAAGCCAAGTGAAGTTGTGCAAACCACAAAAATGAAACATCCCCCTTTCCAGGGTGAGAACAGTGACTGTTCTTTCTTTACCAGTTCCAGCTTTAGACTTACTTTAGTCTGCCCTCCTTCTAGACAAAATTTGTTAAGATAGCCAATCATAGAATTGTTCCCATTTCCTGACAGCGTGTAATCCATTTCCTTGGACACTCTCCAAAACTGTTTGACCAAATCCTCTAAGTTCTTTCTAACATCCTCTTTTTAAGTTCCCTATGGTGGCAGTCCCCTCACTTCAAGTTATAAATCCCACTTGTTCAATGACAGGTGTGCTTCTGGTAGTCTCTGACTACAGGGCAACAATCCTGGAAGTAACCTGAGCCAGCACAGCCACCAGCAGTGGCAAGGCCAATGGTGGGAAGCAGGTGAGACTGCCAGTAAGGAATACCCCCACCTAGGACCTGTGGTATGTGCCTACATGTCAGGATAACAAAGCCCATTAAAAGCCCTACACATGGTCTTAGTTTCTTCTGTGATCTTGTATGGGCATGTATCAAAAATGCACAAGTATTTGGAATGGTCTTAGGTTAGAGCTGGTCTTGCAAGGCCTAAAGACCTGCATTGTTCCTCATCTCAAACATCCTGGGATACTATCAACAAGATATATGTTAGGTCTTCTGCTTCCTGATGCACAAGAAACTTTCCTAATAATGTCAAATGCTCTCATCAAAGTGTTACTAACACACTATTCCTACCCATCTGTATCATCTGTCATAACTCTATCAAAAAAATCGACTTTTACAGACCACCTCGCTATCTGATCTCTGACTATGTCCCTTGGTATAAATTTTTATTTTGGAATGTGTTCTTCAAGCTTGGACTTACACATTCATACTCACTTGACCATCACATACTTCAGACCAAGAGCAACCTGATGTAGTCAGTGGGGCACTGGAATATAGCAGATAAAAGGACTGACCAGTCAACCCAGACCCTCAGGCTTTTCCTACAGTAACGTACTCTTCTCCTCTCTATAGAAAACTCTTCTTGAAAATAAGTATAGATTCTCCCCCAAACTTCCTTTCTTCATTTTTATTTCTTTTTAATACCATTGGTATATTTTTATTTTTTGTTTTTACTGTTTGCTTTTTTATTGTATTTTTTCCATTACCATTTAACCCCCTTAGACCCCCTTTCCCCTGCAATCACCACACTGTTTTCCATGTCCATAAGTCCTTTTTTACTTTTGCTCAATCCCTCCACCCTCTACCCTCCTGCTCACCAATAGCTGTCATCCTGCTCTCTATCCCATAAAATTTTCTTTTTTTATGGCTGAGTAGTATTCCACCGTGTAGATGTACAATAGTTGTTTTATCCACTCATCTACTGATAGACACTAGGGCTGTTTCCATATCTTGGTGATTGTAATTAATGCTGCAATGAACATAGGGTGCTTTTGTTCTTTCAAATTAGTATTTTCGGTTTCTTCAGATATATTCCCCAAAGTAGGATCACTGGGTCAAAAGGCAGATCCATTTTAAATTTTTTTAGGTATCTCCACAAAGGTTGCATCAGTCTATATTCTCACCAAAAGTGTTCCACTTTCTCCACATCCTTGTCAGTGCTTGTTGTCCATTGATTTATTGATGAAAGCCACTCTAACCAGTGTGAGGTGATATCTCATTGTGGTTTTAATTTGCATTTCTCTGACGATTAGTGATGCTGAGCATCTTTTCATATGTCTATTGGCCATCTTTATGTCCTCTTTGGAGAAATGTATATTCAAGCCCTTTGCCCATTTTTTAATTGGGGTTTGGGTTTTTTTCTTTTTTTTTGGTATTGAGTTTTGTAAGTTCTTTATAGATTTTGGATATTAACCCCTTATCAGATGTATTGGCAAATATGTTCTCTCATTCTGTGGGTTGTCTTTTTACTTTGTTGATGGGCTCCTTTGCTGTGCAAAAACTTTTTAGTTTAATGTAGTAAAAAATGAGAAAATTTTACCCTTTGCAACAGCATGAATGGACCTGAAGAACATTATGCTAATTGAAATAAGCCAGTCAGAGAAAGACAAATATCATATGATTTCACTTATATGTGGAATCTAATGAACAAACTGAACTAACATGTCCTAGACTTTCTATGCCAAGAACTGCCCCTTCCTCAGTAGCAAGAGGGCTCCTGCAGCAGCCTCAGGATATTTAAGAAAATATAGAAAACACCTTCCCATGCACCAAAGAATAAGCAATGTGCTGGCCAAGAACCTAGGGTGGGAGATGTTATACTAGAAGCCCTTGCACCTGTTAAAAACTGAAAGACTATGACCCCAAGACTTCTAAGTCAACGCATTTAATCAACCCTGCTGTTTTACAGTTTGCAACTGCAACACCCTTCTTTGTTATTTTTGTTGACCCTGTTCACACCACTCTCTGCTCCATCTGGCCAGTTGAGACCCTGTTATGCACATCTCTTAGATCCCAGAATTTAAGATGATGACCTGAATGTGTTGCCAAAGACCTTCTGGGCTCTTACCAAAACCATGTTAGGCCTCAGGACTTTGAAGTCCTGGATGGTAATGATGATGGGATGGAACATGTACTATGGAATTGTGCCCCTACCCACACTGCTGGAATGAATCTGAAGCAGGCATCTGGCTAAAAGAGCCAGTCCTTGCATAGCACTCCTGAGATAAACATGTTAAATGTAATGCGATAGCAATACCAGTTTCCAGTAAGTGCCTGAACTGTTGTCTACTTTTTTCAAGCTACTGCTATCAATTCCAGATTTAGATCTTGATTCTGATTCCCAGGTGGTGAGATATTTGGCCTTCTCTCCCTATCATATTAGACTCAGACTTCTGACTTAAAATTATGCCTCCTTTTACCTTCTCCTCTCCACAGGGAAGGGGCTCCCTTAACCTACTGACCCAAGTAGGCTATGCATCTGCAGTCAACACTGGGAAGTGATCAGGGTTTTAAATACTTGGATAGCACCTATTTAATAATATTCGCTCTTCTTCCTCCCTTCTCTCTTGTATTCTGTTCATTTATTCATACATCCATCCAACCACTTATTTAGTCACCCATTCAAACTTTTTAAGAATTACTATATTCCAGAGACTATATTAAACTCCTGGAATGAGACAGGATTCACCTCATCAAGTCTACAATAGTGATGGAGAACAACTTTTAAAAAGAGAAAAATGGCATAAAATGCGGTGCATGCTACCGTAAGTAGTATGAACAGCATGTTGTGGGAGCATGTTGCTGGTGACTAGCTGCCTTCCTGCCCACCTCCTTCATTCCTAGGCCTCCTCTCTGACCCCCTACCTCATCCTCCAAGACACAGTCATCAACTTCTGAGCTTGGGTTTTGCATCACCAGTGGCATGTCTCCTTCTATTCGCTCATCTTTCCTCTCCTTTCCATGCCTTTGAAGTCAGACCCTACAAGAGATAGAGTAAAATATTAGCTATTCCACTGACAAGGTTTTAAACCAGATTTTGAGTGGCTGGGTGTCGGTGTGAAAAACTTGTGTCAGGATAATGCATTGTGTGTATACATCTACTGTCTATTGTAGAAGAGCAGGTAAAGTGAAATGCCGGCTGCAGTTGCTCCCTTTGGGAGATAGGACAGAGTGATACTACTCTATTGGCCCACCGCTATGAATTTTAAAATGTTTATGTGAAAATATCAAGAAAAGATGTTATACTCCCACACACATATAAAAAAAGACTTGGACCAAAGTACTGGAAACTATAATAGAAAGCAAATACATTTGCCTACATAACCAGAGTCATACAATATGAATGTTCAGACATATGTCAGAGCTCCTGGCCGAAACAGTCAGAATAAGAGACCTTCAGTTTGGGGTGCCCTGGTGTTTGCCGGGTGCATGACCCTCCTTCACAGGGACCAAGGCATGCTGTCCAAAGGTGCTGGTCAGAATTTTTTTCATGTGTTTATCTATTTATTCACTCAACAAATATTCATGAAGTGCTTCCCATATGCCAGGCACTGGACTGAGGATACAATAGTGAATATTAGCTGCTAAGAATAGCCGAAAGCAGGCAACGCTAGGGGGCAGTAGGATGCAATCACCGCAATTCTAACCTTTAACTTGGAGGTGTCAGGTACTAAGTGCTTTATGTATATTCATTAAATACTCATGACCATCTAAGGTTAAGGTTATTGGTCTCACCTCTTATTTTTATTAAATATATTATCCTTATCTTACAGCAGAGGAAACTGAAGTGTAGAACAATTAAGCTACTTGCCTCGGTTTATATAGTAAGTGAGTGCCTGTGCTCGCCAAAGTCTGCACTTAGACACTATGCTCTATGAAAGTTCTATGAGGAGAAAGCTGAACCCAATCACCCAGCAAGGAGAAAGCACGCTGTTGCTCATCTACCTTGTGCTAGATCTCAAGTCTCTTTTCCCAGCTCATAAATTTACCTTATTCCTAAGGCCTAACCCTCCTGCTGCGTTCACACCCCTGACCCCAGGCTCTGATCCGCACCCCCCCGTGATGCTGCTCTCCACAGCTCTGGGTAAATGTGTTGCCTGAGGAAGGACAGTTCCAGGAACTACACCCTGCAACTCTCCAAGTTCTCCTGGCCCTCAGGAAGGACGAGAACACAGAGAAGCCCGTGGGTGTCCGTATATAATGTTCCTACAGATAGATATATTATGGGCTGCATTTGAGACTCCAGGGAAAACAAAGGTTTTAATCTTTTTATTCTTCCCCTCTGCTATCATCTAAACCAATAAGGCAATTGAAGGTAATGCAGAGCTGTATTAGGAAATACTTTTTTACTTTGTGCTGAGCTTAGCTTATAAAGAAGTAACATAGCAACTGATTTTTTTCTTTGTGTTAGCAACTAAAATCATAATGCCTTATTTTTTTTTTCTTCTGGTTTCATTTTGGTATTAAAAACATTTTGTTCTGTTTCTCTGAAGAATTCTATTGTATCTTTGGGGAGGAAGTCTCTTTTGCTTTACAATCTTCCTCTATCAGTAGGAAGCTAACACAGAATAAAGTTCTATAAGAAAAAACATTACCTTTGTCACTTCACAATAACTAAACTGTGAAGTTTTGACAGATGACAAATTCATTATGATTGGGGTAATTATTTAAGTCATGAAGGCCAAACTTAAAGGATAAGAATTTTTCTCTTTACAGGAGCAAAGCTAAAATGAACATACAAATTGCTCGACAACCATTTTTTCCATCGTTCTGCAGAACAGATCTTTCCTACTCCAGCCATTTTTATAACGCTTTATGAAAATGACAGTCTTACTTTTTAGTCAATGTAGTTTTACTCACAAGAGCTATAGAATACAGGAGCTAGAAGGAAACTCTGAAGTCACCTAGTCAAAGAACTCACTGTCTTGGAGAAACTGAGGTTCAGAAACCTCTGCTGGGCAGAGGTTAAGGGAACAGCTGAGCTGCACCCTGAACCTTGAATCTCAGTCAGTTGTCCTTGGGTCTGTTAGCTCTGTGCTGTTTCCGCTCATTGCTTAGACAGGCGGCAGTGAGAAGTTTCCCCAGACCAGCTGTACCCAGAGCTTTGTTGTGAATGTGTTGGAGGAGGAGGATTGCTCTGTAAGAAACACTTATAATGATTTAATTATTAATGGTAAAGAGGAGACCTAACAGCTGCTGCAGCTGCTGCCACCAAAGGCTCATCATTTTCACATTTTTGGTGACACCTCATTCATCAAACAGCATGATAAGATGACAACTTCGCAGAATGAAAAATGCTGACTTAATTTTATAGTGTCTAAAGGAATGACTTTTGTGGGGGGGGAATGTCAAAACGAAATATGTGTTTTCATAATGTAAAATTGCATGTCTCCCTTTAAAACTCACTTTTTCCCATGATACTTAAGATATTGAAAGGGCCCAACTGCAAACCTACCATTGATAATCTACATAGATGTACACATACATACTCATACATTTCTTGAGAACTTTCTGGAATAATTTTGGTTAAAAAAGTATTTAAAAGAGAAAGAAAAAGTTAAGCTTACTTTCTATCTAAAAATCAATTTAAAAGATAGTTACAACCATATTTGAGTTAGACATATAAAGTTTTAATAAAATTAAGAAATAGCAATCGCAGGTCCATATTAACCTAAAGCTTAAAAAAATTGAGAGACAAAAAGCTCAGGCAGGAACCCAAATAGTATCCTGAATCCAGGGTGAAAGCAAGGGATTTTTTATGAGAAAAAGGAACAGAATAGTTACATGAAAAGAAGAAAAAAATCCTATTGGTGCTGACAAGCTGAGCTGCTCTTTGACTGTACATGGCTGATGCTACCTTCCGACAGACAATACCTGTGGTCAGGATGTCTGCTTCCCTCTCCCCCGCCCCCTGCCCTGGTCTGGCCCAACACGAAGGTTAAAGGACTGAGAGGAGCAATGCGTTTCTTCTGGAAAGGCTGCTCTGGCTCCATCTACAATTCCTCCTTTCATATCACTTTGCTCGGCAGCATTTCCCCAAACGAGGCCCTTTGTCTAGTGCTCCCAGAGGAGAACCTCTTAAAAACGAATTCTCTGGCCAAATGAATTTGAAAAATGCAAATAATATAGTCCCTTGAAAATTTACAGTCCATATTAGCTTTTTATGGGTCTGAGGTGTCCCACTGTCAAGAAAAATGCTCTTTTAGAAAAGCTATTTTAACACAGAGTCGTTTTAATTTTTCATGGAACACATTTGGGAAAATAATGCCACAGAGAATTCTTTCAAAAGGTCAATAAGAAGTATTTTTGAAATTGTGAATACATTTAAAACGGTGGAGGAAAAGCAAGAAAACTGGTCTTCAGCTTCTAGCACTGACAGGTCTAGACTCATGCTTTAAACAAATACAGACGTGGTTATAATACATGAAATAACAGTTTTCAGATGCTGGACAGTAGGCAGCTAAGGCATATGACTCCTAGGAGAAGAAAACAGCATTTAGCCAGGCGGTGATGCCTGGCCTTTCCCAGGCCCCTGTGTGGCTGGGGTGCAGCGAGGGTAGCCCAGGCAGAGTGGTCACTCGGCCAAGGAGCAGAGAGCAGGCTCGGGGTGCTGAGGCAGCTGAGGCTGTGGACCCAGGTCCCAGGAGGAGGGAGTTGCACAGAGAAGGAGCTCCAGAAACCCACAGTGGTCCTCTTGTCTTTGCCCAGATACAATACTTATGCACAGGGTTGCTCAGTGAAACCTGGCAGAAATGAAATACTGCAGTACTGTGAGTTCACGGGAGGTTTTAGGCTTCCCAGAGTGTGGGGAGACATACAGCTCGACCTCTCACGCAGCAGCCCTGTTGAACACTGCCGTCTTTCCAACAAGAGCCAGCAAGGCTAGACAAAGGGCTGCCCTAGAGCCCACCTAACAAAGCTCAAAAACCAGCCTCAAACGGATCCCTCCGGTCTGCCAGTCAATTACTTCACGCCATGACAAAATCCAACACTCCTTCTGGAGGAAAAATATCCAGATGCTTAAACTTGCACCAGTTTCAATGTCCAGCAAACAACGACTACAATTACTAGATATTTATCTCTGAATAACCGAAAAGATGTGACCCATAACAGACGGTAGCAGGTGGTTGTGGAGCGGTAAATTGGAACAGACCCAGAGATGATAGAGGATTTGAAATTAGCAAACAAGGGCTTGAAACCGCTCTTGTACATGTGTTTATAGATTTAAAGGAAGATGAAGATAATGAGAGAACAAATAGAAATAAACTGAAAAACATGATACCTGAAATAAAACCAAGGAACCCCAATAAGCATGCAAATACATATTATTCCTTTTGAAGAGTACTTTTACAGCACCCTGTTATCAATTACTTTCTAGAATAGAGTTTTTGGTTTTATACTTAGATTATGTACTTGAATTTTACAGATTATGAGGATTTATAAGAACCCCCCAAAAGTTTTTAAAAAATCCTGTAAGCTGTAACTAAAAAAGACATAGAAATTATATCTAGAGATAAAAAGTAGAAAGAACTTGGCTGTTAATGGCAAGTCATAAAAAATTCAATAGCTGGTTTAACTACCCTGAATCAAGACAAATAGTTTCCTTAGTGGGAAGCAATGAGACAAAATGTTTCCAAACTAAAATGTGAAGCAAGAGCAAGTCATGAAGATGGTAACCCACATAAAAGGAGTTTTATATAATTTCATCTTCAATCAAAGCCATTTCTTCACATTTCCAGGAGATATTTGCCTCCCTAGATTTGATCTTTCTGCATTAAGCCTCGAGTCAGCACAGCAGATCCCCAACTTTGCAGACTAGCGTATGTCAGAAATCTTAAAATCCTCTCTCCTGTAGCGCGTGCATTCTCCTTGCTGAGATGAAGTTTTATCTCCATTCTTAAACTCTGGCATAGCAAGGGGGCGGGTTGGGGGGTGGGCAGAGCTGTGGTCCATCCTGAAAGGGTTGCTATCTTATTGCAGACTTGGTTTACAATCACCCGCACATGATGATAATAAAAAGTAGGTTGAATTCTGCTTGATTTTAATTCTGCTTTATAATTCTTCCACTGCCCACCCTCTGCCACATACACCACATACATACAACATAAACCCCTCCTGAATACTTTGCTTGTTCCTTTCATAGCCGTCCTTAGTAGTCAGGCATCAGAGAGTCGATTGGAGTAGTGCTCCTCCTGTCTTTGCCCTGCAGCTGACTAGATTAAGGGACTGCGTTTACCCCAGGGCCTTTACTGTAGTATATGGACCTATTCTTTATTGTCCTCGACAGATTAAATGCTCCCATGCAGTGACTCTCACAATGATTTTATAGAAAAATGATAAATTTAATAAAGTTATGTAGAGCAACTACGGTAAATCATTTTTCTAAATTCATTTTATTTAAATCTCTTAACGCTGGTAAATCCTCATAGACCCAGGTGGGTCTTGTTATTTTCCTTGGATGCATAATGTGATGAGGCCCAGAAAGGGACTGTCTGACATTCCACAGTTCGTTTGTGACAAAGAGGGCACTAAACCTCACGTTCCTGTTACGCCACCCTGTTTTCTTTTTACTGAATTACGCTACATTATTTATATGGCAAGTTAATTACCTCTTTTAATAAGAGGCTATCAAGAAAGGTATTTTGTTCATTTTGATTTTGATTTTTAATATCCTCATTTAACCAATAGGAAAGCCCCAGCTCAGGGATGTTAACGAGCGTGCAGAAGGTAGAAAGTTCAATGACTGCATGAGGACGAGAAGACAGGACTTGGACTTTGTTCATTGAGCTATAGCCAAGCTGGGCTCTGGGCTCTAAGAGGACCATTGGTTCTCATAAGTCTCAGTGAAACAGAATATTACTCCCTGGAATAACAGAGTCATAAAATAAACATTATATTAGACTTTCCAGTGTTTTTCTTGGCTACTTTCTGCTTTTTACATCAAACTCCAGTTAATTGCCCCAAGGCAGGAAATTAAGCTCCATATAAAGACCAAAGTCTTAACAGCTAAGACTGGAGTGTCTCTCATATGGATGAAAGATTCTGGACCACTGAGAACATCTAGCCTTGTGGCAGAAGTGGGAAGGTAGGAGGATGTGGCTTGGAGAAAATTTGCTCTTCCCAGCCCAGAGGGATGGGGGTAAAGGAGACATCTAGGGGCAGCAGGCAGACCAATGTGCTCTGATTCCTCAGCTCTGGGTTTCAGACTGCAGAGAGGGGATGCAGTAGACAAGCTACCGTAGAGCCTGAGAGCAGAGAGAACATTGTCCTATTCCCATGTAAGATCTGGAAAGAAATCTCCTGGTGGGCTAAATTCCCCACACCAACCATGTCAAAATAAATTTGACAACATAATCAGACGGAACGAGCCCTTGGTATTTAGTTTCTTTAAGCAGCTCTAAATCCTCACTAACAATAAAACACATTATTTCTACCTGAATGGTAAGTCCTTTTAGATGATCCGAAGGAGCCCATGGGACCACGAGGCCAGAGTCTCATGAAAGTGAAGACCTATCAGCATTACCTCCTAGGGGAAGGTGTCAGAAATGGCTGATTTGTGAGGCAGCTGACTTGCCACAAGGCTATGTAGCAATGGGAGGGGAAACTCCACGGTAGAGGCTGGAGCTGGACTGCCTGTGCCAGGGGGCCAGATAGAGGACATGGCTGAGGCTCTTCAGGGTCTAAAATACAAGCAAGAGCTGAGATAAGGCCGATAGAGGCAGGCAGGGAGCATCACTACACTTTACCAAGCCGAGAGAGTGACCATATGATGGTTGACATTAGTCTCAATCAGTGACTAGAATTGGTCCCTCAGAGATCAGAGGAGCAGAAGGAAAGGAGAGGTAGGTAGAGTATTTTACCTTAAAGTTGAATATTATCTGAAGGGACTGTTTAAATCATGGCATTGAAGTAGATTTTTTTAAAATTTGAAATAATCTTAACTTAGAGAAGAGCTGCACATATTGTAAAAAACACTCCCCTCGATCTATATGAGAATAAATCGTTGACGTAATACCTTACAACTCCCATGTACTTACACATGACATATTTCCCTTAAAAAAAGAAAGAAGGAAAGAAAATTCTCCTCATTACCACAAAACAACCATTAAAATCAGGAAATTAACATAGATAAATTACTACATTTTCATCCTTAGGCTGCTTTCAGCTTCCGCCAACTGTCACAACAATGTCCTTTATAGTAAAAGGATGTAGTTCAGAATACGTAATGCATGTCTACTTAATTATTTTTATCTGGAACACTCTCATGGCCTTAATGGTTTTGAAGATGACAGCCTAGATACTTGGTGGAATATACCTTGATTTAGGTTTGCAGATGTTTCCTCACAATTAGATTGAGGTTGTTTATCTCTGGCAGGGACATCACAAAAGTGATGCTGTGTTCTTCTCATTGCATCCAATCAAGTGGCATATGATTTTCAATTTGTTCCATTACAAATGATGTTTACTTTGATCACTGGATTAAAAAGTCTGCCTGACTTATCCACTGTAAAGTTATTCTTTCCCCCTTTTTAATTAACAGGTATTTTATGAGGAGGTACTTTGAAACTTTGTGAATAACCTGTTCTTCCCAACATTTCCAGTTCATGTGTTGACTCACAGTCAATGTGTATATAATGTGGATTATAATCCTTTCTTATCCTTATTTATTTTGATTCTGTGTGTCTTTTTGATGTGTCCCTATTGTTCTGTAAGCGCTTCCTTAGCTTTGTGGCACAACCAGGTGCTCCAGGATCTGACACTTTGCTTGCTCAGCCCCAGGTGCAATCATTCGGGAGATGGAGGGACACGAAGAGGAAGAGCTGATGAAGTTTTAAGCTTCAACAGACAGTTAATCTCCCCGCTCCTTACCTCCCTATCCAATGTGTGGGACTTAAAAGGAGACAAACGCAACTATGTCCCCTCTGCTAATGTGAGTGGTAGTGTGAGGGAATTTAAAAACTTACTACAAATTTATTATCAGGGAGACCTGTGTTCATAGCTCTCTGAGACTTTGTCCGTTCTCTGATTGGTTCCTTATACACTTTTTGTTCACTCCTCTACAGTGCTTAGTAATAAATCTGTGAAACAGAGCAGTAACATGAACCTCTTTTAGGATCTTCAAAAATTGAAGAACTGGTGACATTTTAATATTTTTCTAATGTCAGTTGGAGAGATGGGCACAAAAGGGAAGATAGACTGGAGGAATCACCTGGAAGGTAATCACGCCCAAAACTGTGTTTGTGGAAAAGCTAACCATGGAGCAACTCAAAACTTGTTCAGGATCGGGAGGCCTAATAATCAGGGGACAGTGTGGACTGAGATAGCAGCACTTCACAACTTCTCCAGCATTTCCTAGAGATGATGAGCTGGGTGACCACAATTAGCACTTCCTATTCTCAAAGGAGCTGCTTTTTCAGAATACAACCTGGATACTGTCAGCAATGGTCGATTGTTGTTGGCTCCAATTCAATGCCAACAAAAATCCCCAGTTTGGGGTGCAATAAAGAAGGGAACTTTATTCAGTGCAATACAGCTCAATTGTGATACAGCTCATTATGAAAACATCATGGCTGCGAGGTGGAGCCAGGCGCCTCTCAGGCTACATAGCTCTGCTCTGCTCCACACTAGCCTGTTTTCCCCTGTGCTGATCTGGTCTGCCACACTCTGCTCTGGCAAGACATCTTCGGTGTTTCACATCAGCCAGGGACACACAGTGTTCAGTGAAAAGTGTGCTCTCCCAGCTAAACGGGAGCTGGCTTATATGGAATGGAAGTCCCAGCCCTTGGTCCCTGATTTGTCCACACTCATGCAAATGAGAACTCTAAATTAAAGTTTGATTGGTCCAAAATGCACTGTCATTATTGGTTAGAATAGAGCTTCTCTGGCTTGTTGGAGCTGCACACCTCCAATTGGATGGGGAAAAGAAATCAGTCCTATTGGTCGAAATAGGGTTCCAGAAACTTTTTAATAAGGGCTGGCTCAGATGGCAGAACACAGTGCAGACTGGCAGTCCAGCACAGACTTCTCTGAGAAATGCAGTTTGTGAAAGAGGCCATTGCACAGAAATGACTAATAGGCTCTAGGTTTTGTTTTGTTTTATTCTGTTTTGGTGGCAGGGGTGGTGGGGGGTGGTGTTTGTTTTAATTTAAGCCCAGTTAGCCACCAGGAACCCTTCTTAGTAAGTATCTTCTTTCTCTGAATTCAGGGCGTAATATATATTTGACAATATTTTTTTCCTCTGGAGAATGATATTATGAAAGATATTTACTTTCTAACTTTTAATGTTTCTGACATGCTAGAAATTTTACTAAATATGTATCATTTTGTAATCAGGAGTATTGCAAACATGTAAGAAATAGAAATAGTAAAATATCAGATGAGGAACTAGGTATTTTCATTAAAATATTACATTTCGATCTTTTCTTTTTTTTCTGAAATATAATGTTATACCCAGTAAAATATACAAACCTGAAGTGTGGAACTGTGTGTGCATTCCCTCAACCACCCTCCAGGCCTTCAGCGAGACTAACGGTTTTGTGAAGAGGTTCTCACAGATTCCACCTGATTTGTATCTGCAAGTGAGCAGGTCATTATTAGGGAAACTAAGTGTAACAGATGGACAGCCACGGATGTTATACCAAGAATACAATATACACAAAAAAAAATCACGTGTCCACAAAAGGCACTGTGAGTTAGTGACTCTGTTCACAACCCTGCAGGCTGTGCTGAGCCTACCTGAGGGCTCTTCAGCTCTCCAGTCAGGCTGGTCAGTGGACGGCTGTCTTCTCCTGGAGGAAGTGGTGTCGTAAATGCCATGTCTTCCCTGTGTTGCTGGTAGGAGAGCTTCCTTCTTGATCTGACACTTGCGTGTTCTTGATTCTGAAAGCATCCAGCGACCCAAGACCTCACTTCCTCACTGATTTCCACGTTGAGAACTATGCTCTGAGATCTTCAGATCTGAGCTCACTTGGGGAGCTCTTCTGTGTGTTGGGGGGATCCTTGTGAAGGAAATGAACCAGAAACAACATGGGTGGGCTCCTGAGCAAAGATTAAGAAAAGGAAAGTTGCAATTATTTGATTTTCATACCTATTCATTTGAAATACTATATTTTAAAATTTTACTCTAGATTACCCACAATTTGAATTACATTATCTTAAAAGTCTTTATTTCTATTAAAAATAAATTATTTTCTTTTCAATGAACATGAACTGAGCTCCACTTATGTGCCAGAAGTTGCTACTCTATAAAAATGCAAAAGACAGAAAAGATCATAGTTACTCAGTATCACATACCATAGTCCTTCGAACTGTGTTATCAAACACCCTTTAGTACCAGGCACTTTTCTAGGCGCTAACGAAAGAGAAAGGTGAGCCAGAGACCCTCAGGTGTCATCTCTTACAATCCCCCTGTGTTTGGATGAAGAAATCATAGCTCAAAAAGGTTATGTAATTTAAAACCAAGGTCACTTGACTAGTAAGTTGCAGAGCCCAGACAAGAACATTCGGTCCTAGACTAGTAGGTTTTCTTTACAAAAAACAAGCCTCTTTTATAGGAATAAAAGCAAGTCTGAGTAATATTTCCCTGAAATGAGCCTGTACTGTTATAGGCTAGAACTGATGACTACAGAAATTATATTATCTCTTCCTAATAAAATAGTCTAGTTGGATCCATCCAGATTTTTCTCATCTAAGTATGTTCACTGAGACTTTATGCACAGGTCAGGGTCTTACTTAGCCAGTTCATTCCACTTGGAAAGATTGTATGTTGCTGACAGCAAGACATTTTGCTGTGAGGCGTAACTTGTAAAAATTTATTTATAACATATAAAAACAAAAAGAACAGGAATATGATTTGCCCCTAAAAGGGGCAGTTGCTATCCACAGTGCAATTGCAGTGACCCTAGGTCAGCTGCATAGCCAAGGCCAGAAATAGTTTGACGCTAATAAGTATTTTTTTTCTTCATTTTTTAAAAATTTATTTATTTTTAGAGAGAGAGATGGGAGAGAGAAAGAAAGGAGGAGAAACATCGATGTGAGAGAGAAACATCAGTCCATTGCCTCTCATACGTGTGCCAACTAGGGACCAAACCCACAACCCAAGCATGTGCCCTGACAGGGAATTGAACTGATGACTTTTTACTTTATGGAACGATGCCCAATCAAATGAGCCGTACAAGTAAGGGCTTTCTTTCCCCCTAGTTTTTACTCTGCTCTCCGTCAGTTGAAACATGAGTGCTACTATCAAGCTGCTCTCTGTTTATTCTCTACTTTCTCCAGTTTGGGTCTGATTTAAAAGAGAAGACTAGACCCCCTTCCTCATACAACAGCCTAAATATGCATAGGACCGTGTATTATTTTTTTTAAACCTTGATTTCAATGTTAGCTATTTGCTCAAAAATTCATGAATTCTTTCACCAAACTCTGATTAAACATCCATCATGTAGTAAAGCACTGGATTAGGTACTGGAGTTATACCACAGTCCTCAGTTAGAGACAAGTAAGTAAGCTCTTGGTAACAAATGTCACCATGAGGACAATCTGAGAGTCTGAAGGAGGACATAGGAGGAGCCTCTGACCAAATCTGGAGATCAGGGAAATGGCTTCTCTCTTATTCTGAGCCTGCAACTTGACTTGCAAGACAGCTTTGATTCTAACCTCCACCCCATCGACCAGAAGGAGAAATTATGTTTCACATAATTTAAGTGACCTCTTTATTCTTTCATTCATACCACAAAAGATTTGAGGTCCTGCTAAGTATTAGGTACTATTCTCCAAACTGAGGAGAGATTAGTGAAAAGAAAAATAAAATTTCTGTGTGGAGAGTTTTCATTTTCATGAGACAAGTAAGATATGAACAAATACATACATAATACAGTGGCTGTTAATAAGCAGTAGAAAGAAAACTAAAACACCTTAATATGTATAGAGAATAAGTCTGCTTGTGGTTGAGGAGGGAAAAGTTGCTATCTTATAGAGAATAGTTTTGGAAGGTCTTTCTAATAAAATAACTGAGATTTGAACTGAGACCTGAAGGGTGTGAGGGAATTAGTTGTTTAGAGGAACAGTCTCCCCTTATCCTGGGGGATATATTCCAAGATCTTCAGTGGGTGCCTGGAACTAGAGATAGTACTAGACCTTATAAGCTCTATGTTTTGTCCCTGTAATACAGACCCATGGTAAAGTTTAATTTTAAAAAATAGGCACAATAAGAGATTAACAACAATGACTAAATAATAAAATAAAACAACTACAGCAATACACTATAATAAAAGTTTTGTCAATGTGGTCACTTGTTTCAGGGATCCCTTGTTGAAGTCTTCATACAGGCTCAGTGCTTTCTGGTATAATATGTTGCTGTCAATGGGAACACGTTTTCTGTTCATGTCTTCTACCCACAAACTTAATGCCTTTTCCATCTTAACTAAGCACCACACACGGTGGCATAACTTTTGCAGTTTGAGGTGCAATAGCAAAACTAGCACAAATAATTTCCCTTCTTCATAATTTCATGGATAGAAGATTTGTTCCTATCATAGATCCTAACAACCTCAAAATACAACCTTTTTCCTTTTCTTTTCTTTATCTTTTATATTTAAACTATATTTTATTGTTTATGCTATTAGAGTTGTCCCAATTTTTCCCCCTTAGTCTCCCTCCACACAGCCCCCCACACTAACTTAGACAATCCCCACACCATTCATTGCTCATGTCCATGGGTCATGCATTTAAGTTCTTTGGCTATTCTGTTTCCCATACTGTATTTTATATCCCCATGGCTCTTCTGTAACTACCTATTCGAACTTCTTAGTCCCCTTATCTCTTCACATATTCCCCCCGTCCTCCTCCCATTTGGCAACCATCAAAACACCCTCCATATCTATGATTCTCTGTTCTGCTTGTTTGCTTAGTTTGTATTTTAGATTCAGATGTTGATAGGTATGTATTTATTGCCACTTTATTGTTCATACCTGTGATCTTTTTCTTTCTCTTAAATAAGTCCTTCTAACATTTCACAGAATAATGGTTTGGTGATGATGAACTCCTTTAGTTTTCCCTTGTCTGGGAAGGTGTTTATCTGTCCTTAAATTCTAATTGATATCTTTACTGGCTAGAGTAATCTTGGCTGTAGGTCCCTGCTTTTCATGACTTTGAATACTTCTTACCAAATCCCTTCTGGCCTGCAAAGGTGCTTTTGAGAAATCAGCTGACAGTCTTATGGGAACTCCCCTGTAGGTAACTAACTGTTTTTCTCTAGTTGCTTTTAAGATTTTCTTTTTATCTTTACCCTTTGGCATTTTAATTATGATGTGTCTTGGAGTGGGCCTCTTTGCCCACTTGATGTGTCTTTGAGTGGGCCACCTTGCTTGAGATACCTGTGCTTTCTGGACTTGCATGTCTCTTTTCTTCACCAAATTAGGGAAGTTTTTTTTCATTATTTTTTTGTACAGATTTTTCATTTCTTGCTCTTTCTCTTCTTCTGGCACCCCTATAATGTGAATGTTGGAATGCTTGAAGTTGTCGCAGGGGCTGCTTACCCTATCCTTGTTTCTGTTTTTGTTTTTTATTCTTTTTTTTTTTATTGTTGTTCTAATTGATTGTTTTTTTCTTCCTTATGTTCCAAATCATTAATTTGATTCTTGGTTGTCCACTCTACTGTTGTTTCCCTATAACTTGTTCATCATTTCAATTAGTATATCCTTCATTTCTGACTGGGTCTTTTTTATGCTGTTGAGGTCCTCACTAAGTTCCTTGACCATCCTTATAAACAGTGTTTTGAACTCTGCATCTGATAGATTGCTTATCTCCATTTTGTTTAAATCCTTTTCTGGAGTTTTGATCTGTTCTTTCATTTGGGCCATGTTTCTTTTATTCCTCATTTAGGCAGCCTCCCTGTGTTTGTTTCTATGTATTAGGTAGAGCTGCTATGACTCCCTGTCTTGGTATTTAGGCCTACTGTAGTAGGAATCCTGTAGACTCCAGTGGCACAGCTTCCCCTATCACCCAAGCTGGGTACTCAAGGTGTGCCCTTTGTATGGGCTGACTACCCCCTTCTCTTGTAGTTGAGCCTTGATTGCTGTTGGCAGGTCAATGGGAGGGAATTACCCAGGCCAGTTAGTTGCAAGAACTGGCTGTGACCACTGATCACCAACTTCCACCCCCTGTAGAAGATCAGCTGCAAAGGGACAGGGTGGTAGTGCTCTGATGTGGTCTGCAGCTGTCCACTGGGTGCACAGGCACTGGGGTTTTCCAGGTGTTGTAGGCCAAGGTCAGCCCTAACCTATGTTCTGCCCAGGGCCAACCTGCCTCAGCTCTAAAGCAAACTAAGATGGCTACCACTTCTGCTGGGCTTGGAGATTCACAGGTGAAGCCAAACTGTGAACCTGGGCCGGCTGCTGCTAGTGCTGGGGCCTGGGGCTTTTAGCACTTAGCAAGAGGTATGGGTGCTAAAGGATTACTGAGGCTGGCTGTTGCTTGTTTGATAGGAAGTTGTGAAGCATGAGCCAAGACCAGCTGTTCATATGGAAAAGTAATAGTTAACATTTTGAGTGGACCCGTAATTTGGGTGGGACAGAGTCTCAGGGGATCTCCAGGATGGGCAAACAGTGTTAACTAGGTTGATGAAGTCTTTTATTGCCCCTGCCTACCAGATCTATGGTTTGTGGACAGGATGGTTCAGAAAAGGGACAATGGCTTTTGCCTGCCTTTCTGTCTGGGAGAAAGGTATCCCCCAGCTCTTACCTTATGGCCAGACACCAGTTTCTCCTTGTATGCCACTGGTGACTTTCAATCTGCTACCCCAGTGCTGGAACTCAGAGGGAGTAAGTCTGAGTATGTCCTTATGTGGGTTCTATAAGAGGAACTGCTTGGGACCTCATAAGTTTCTTCCACTGACTCATTCCTTGCTGGTTTTTGCAGCCAGAAGTGATGGAGTTTATCTTCCTTGTACTAGAACCCTGGGCTGTCATTCCTGGTGTGGGGCTGGGACTCCTCGCTCCCATGATATAACTCCTAGTTTTTATCTACTATACATGGATGTATACATGTATGTGGGACCGGCCCATTCTATATCTCCACCCCTCCTACCAGTCTGGATGGATGTGGTTTCTTTAATTTTGTAGTTGTCAGACTTACATTCAACTCAATTTCTGATGATTCTGAGTGATGATTTTTCTGTGGTTTAGTTGTATTTGATGTGATTGTGCAAGGAGGTGGGCCATGTTTACCTATGCCGTCATCTTGACCAGAATTCGGCATACAACTTTTTTTTTCCTTATTGAGAACTTTTACCATTTCACTTAAATGGAGCATGTTACAGCCTCCCTTTGACATATCCAAATTGCCAGCATGACTACTCTTGCGCTTTCGGCCATGATTAAGTAATGCAAGGGTTGCTTGAACACAAGCACTGCAATACCAGTCAGTCTGGCAACTGAGAGGGCTACTAAGTCACTAATGGGTGAGGAACGCATGCAGTGTGTACAGGAGGGACAAAGGAATGATTCACATCCTGGGCAGGATGGCGCAGGACAGTGTGAGATTTTATTATGCTACCCAAAACAGCACTCAATTTAAAACTTATGAATTATTTATTTCTGAAATTTTCCATTTGATATTTTGGACTGTGCTTAGGGATAAGAAATGGTCTTTTTCTCTATATAGTTTAACAGTGGAGTTACAGGATCTGCTGGTGGATTGAATATGAGGTATGAAAGAAAGAGAGAATCCGAAGTATGTGCTGAAATTATAATAATGAACAATGACAAGGGCCTCGCCTCAGAGAGTTTTTCTACTGCTGGGACAGGCAGTCAAAAACTGGCAAACAAATAAATGTGATTACAGTTTGTGCCAAGTATTAAAAAAGAAAAATGCTACAAATGAACAAGGGGTACTTGCTTTCAGTAGGATAGTCAAGGACTAGCTCTCTGTGGAGGTGATGTATAAGCTGAAGAATGAAAAGGAGGCCTGCATGCACAGATGCGAGGGGTCAAGTGTGCCAGGCGGGGCTGCAGCAAGCACGGCAGCCTGAGGTCTCATTGCTAAAACGCAGAAAAGTCAGAATTTCGACCAGTCTTCCCAACTCTTAAACCATGTTTTTTTCCCCCTACTCTTACGTGCTCTAGCACAATGGTTTTTAGGGTGTATTCTGTGGACCCCAAGGTCCCTGAGGTCCTTTCATGGAGTCGACAAGGTCAAAAAAATGTTAATACTAATACTATGCCACTTTTTTTCTTTCTCATATTAGTTGTTTCACAAGTATAAAGTGTTTCTAAAGGATACAAGACATGTGATATAGCAACAGATTGACTGCAAAGCAGATATGAGAATCCAGCTGTCTTCCATTAAACCAGGATTAAAGAGATTTGAAAAAATGGAAACTGATGCCTCTCTTCCCACTACATTACTTTTGTGTTGTAATATAGTTATATTTCATAAAATACATCATTTATGTTACCACAGAAAGGAGTTATTAATGTTATTTTAAATAAAAAAGTATTTAAAAAATTGCTCAGTATTGATTTCTAATGGTAAATATCAATACGTGTAACCCCCCCAAACAAAAGTTATTGGGTTCTCCATAATTTCTAAGGGTGTAAAGTATTCTGAGACCAAATATTTGAGAACTGCTGCTCTGGAATTAATGTTAAACTGTTTTTTCAAAGTTTGTACTTGGTCTCTAAATATAAAATCGCCTGTGCACCCACAGTTTAAAATGTAACAGAATTATGAACACTGGGTGTTCACAACATTCTAGGTCTGTCCTAAATCCTTTACAATGTTTTAACTAATTTAATCCTCTGACACAAATCTATAAAGTGGGTGTTTTTATTATATCCATTTTACAATAAGGAAACCAAGGACCAAAGGCATGAAACCAGGCCCTGGGTCACACAGCTGGTTAAGTGAAAGGGCTGGAATTGGAGCCCAAGTGGTCTTGCTCTAGAGACAAGAGTGTAACTGTCAGTGGTACTTTAATATGTGTGAACAAACAAATAAAGATTTAGCCCTAACACTGTGTAAATCTCACTTGTAGGGGATTAGAGTGGCTCTGACTGGCTGTGGGATCTGGGTCAGGCAGAAGAGCTAAGGAACAGGTGAAGCCCCCGGGCTAGGGAGTGCTGAGCGGCCAGATGTGGAAATTCACTTCCCCCATCAAGTCCCACAGCCAAGCATGAACAGGAAAAGGCACCGGGCCAGAGGTCCCAAGCTGCATGGGCACTGGGACGGGTTAAGGGAATCCCATGCCTTTAATTTTGTAGTTGTCAGACGTCCATTCAACTCAATTTCTGATGACTCTGAGTGATGATTGTTAGTCATCACTCAGATATATTCAAAATAATATTACTTTTGATATATTCAAATCTGAATGACCTAATGTTCAAAAATCAATCATTTCTCAGCACTTGGCTTCCTGTTCCTCTGACCCCCCAAGGAGCAGGAGAGTTATGCTCCCCCGGAGGTCACTTCTGCAGGGGAGCCCTTGGCTGGGATTGGAAAATACTTCCTCTCTCTTTCCCACCCCATACAATCAAGAGTTAGAGGATTCTAGACAAACAGTAGTAGGAGGGCTGGAGTGTCCAAGAATCAATTTCACTTACTGTAGGATTCAAGGTTCGCAGATGGACCATCTGGTTAAATGGCATCAGGTCAGGGAAAACACCCAAGCCAGAGTAAATTTGACAAATAGCACACTTTACTTGGTGGATTACACAATCACACATGGTTTGTAGACTTCACTGTGAAGAGTCTTTTAAGTCACACAAAAATCCCTAAATGAACATTTATTTAAATCAAGTATAAAGACAAGAATCAATCAAAAATAAAAAATGAATTATATTCTGCTGGATATAAACACAATTTATCATAAGAATTTAAAATTGGCATTTAAAGTTTTTCTGCTTCATAGAATGAGATACAATTTCCACTTTCTGGATAATGTAATTACAAGGTCAAAGAGAAATTTTTCTGTATAAGAACCCACAGCTTCTTCTGTCACAGGCCACGTAACTTCTTTCTCTTCCCCCTCCACTCGAGAAGTTCAGTCTCTTGGGGTGTGTATGATGCAAATGAAGTAATGAAAGAAAGAAGAGGAAACTCGGAGAAGCCTACTTGGATTACATTAGAAAGACATTAAATACAATGGACACTCTCTTTATGAGGAGTATTTGACACCTTCTGTGTGCTTTTCCCCATTCCATTTCTATCCCTAGCCTACAAAGGTAAACACCATCTTAACAATCTTCCTATATATGCATTTATTCTTAAAAACACATTGGTTAGTTTTGCATATTTTGAACATTAGGTCAGTGAAATCAGACTGTATGTATCCCCCTGCAGTGTGCTTTGTACACTGCCCATCAGTTCCTGGGCTTCTTGAATGTAGCTGGAGGTCATTGGTATTTCCCATTGTGCAGGATTCTACTACGGGTCTCATGCACATTTTCTCTGTTCTCCTTTTGACTGATATTTTGGTAGTTTCCAGTATTTTGTTTTATAAACATTGTCTCTGTGAACCACCTTGCACATGAATCTGGGTACATGGTATAAGCATACTTCAGAATTTATATCTAGGACTAGAATTACAAGGTGGTTCAGGAAACACATCTTCAGCTGCACTAGTAATGTCATTTGCTTAATTAATCACTGAAAGAAATGAGCTGAAATCTCCCACAGTGATGATAAATTTTATAATTCCTCTTCGCACATCTACCAATTTTGGCTTTATAGCTTTAAATTAAGAGATGATTCCCTATACATTTTCTGTGAATTTGCGAATAATATGTTTGAATTTATATATATATTACTTTATATTGTCTCAAGTCTTGCTTTTTCTGCAGATTTCCCCCCTGTTTTCTTGGCTTCTTTTTGATACATTAAAATAACAGGATTTTTTTTTTTTGCCAAAAATGGGATGCCATTATTTCCCTCCCTATAAGCAAATCACTTTAGCAATAAGACTGCTTTTCCTTCTATCAAGAAGTAAAAGAGAAGCCACTGCCAGTTCTAAGTCCAGGCCAGGAGTCAGGCTACAGTCCACTGGCCAGATCTGCCCTGCTGTCTATTTTTGAAGGCAAAGCTTTACTCTAACACAGTCACACTCATCCACTTACAAGTTGGCTGTGGATGCTTTCTTGGCAAAATGCAATTAAATAGGTGCAACGCTTGAGTACTATAGCCTGCAAAACCTAAAATATACAGTGTGTGGGCATTTATGGAAAAAGTTGGCCAATCTAGTCTAGGCCACAAGCAGCTTTTCACTCATTCTATTGAAACTTGTCTGGTTGTCATGTGAACAAGAGAAGGTAGTCAGCTGGAGGATGAGAGGCCACATGGAGCTGAGATGAGCTGTCCTAGAGAAGGGCAGGTAGGACGACCCAGCTCCCAGGACAAAGCAGCTGATGACATTGCCGTAGAGAGTGCATCTAAGAACAAGCTAAACTAGCCCAAATTAGCACAACTGCCTAAATAATCCACAGATTCTTGAATAATAATAAAGGATTTTTTTAAGGTGCTAAATTTTAGGACAGTTTGTTATATAAATAATACAGAAGGTTTTCTTTTGGCTTTTTTTTTCCACCTCATTTTTTTTCCTTTAGCAGTTAGAAGCTATAGTCTCTATTACCTTCTATTTTTATTCTGTTAGTGCTCACTCTAAAAATTTTAAGGTGCAAAGTTTAATCATTGTCTTTTCTTCCTCATAAACAATCTAAGAACCACGCTTAGATCACTTTAACTCTGATCAGCCTGCTCTCAATTTATATGCCGTTATTATACAGAATTTTGTTTCTATTTTATTTAACTCTACAAATTAGACACTATTACTGTTATTATCTTATGCTGTTGATTTTTGTTTAGATTCACCCATATATTTTCTATATCTTTACTCATTATTCCTTCTTGCACCTCAAACTTTCCAGTTTTTCACACTTCTTTGAGTGAGAATTGGTTATTAGCACATCTTCTCAGTTTTTTTTCTGGAAGTGTTTAACTTTGCCCTCATTATTGAAAGATACTTTAATGAAGTAGCAATCCCGGATTAGTAGTTATTTTCTCTTAATCCTTTGAAGATATTATTTCATTTCTTTCTGGCTTTCATTTTCATCTTTTCTTAAGAATGCAGCTGCCATTTTAATATCCATCTTTCTTAGAAATTTTTTTCTCTCCATATAGATCATCTTTTCTCTTTTTGTCTTTGTGATTTGCTATCCTGCCTCTACTTGTGGATTTCTTTTCTAACTGTTCAGAAGCTGTTCAGTTTTCTAAAATGAGGACTGGTCTCTTCACATATTTGAAAAGTTTGGGGATATGCACGCCTTACCTAGTGACTCTCCCCTGCCTCCTCTATGCTTTTTTCAGAACTTCAGTTAGATCATGCCGAGCCTTCCTCCTCTCTTTCACGTTGCTTATTTTCACTGTCATACTCTCTGTTACTTTTTCCTCTGAGATGCATTTTGAATAATTGTTTTCTGTCTTCCAGATTACTCATTCTTTCCCCATTTATGTTAAATCTAAACTAACATATTAAATTCTGCACCGGACAATTCTAATATGTGTGAGTGTGTTTGTCCAGGGGTGGATAAGAGGGCTCCACACAACATCAAGCAATTCTCCAATACCAGCTGGGTGCTGAACAATTAAATTTAATTCTGACACTACATACCCAGAGATAGTAGCAGATTCCACAGGTTAAGGGATCGGTCTCAGACGACTTTCCCCACCGCTTCAAATCTCACTCAAAAGTACAGGTTACTATGTGGCCTTTTGAGCTACTGGCTACAGATTAGTGACTCCGGGTTTTATTAATTCCCAGGAGCAGCTCACAGAACTCAGAGAAACATTTTACTTACTGGATTACTGGTTTATTATAAAAGAAACGCGTAGGACCAGCCTTGAGGGAAGGGGTGCGCCGCTCCCCGGCACCTCCGCTCGGTCCCCAACCCAGACGCTTTCCAACCCAGACATTTGGGGGTTTTCTGGAGGCCTCACTAACGAGGCATGATTGACTAAGCCATTGGCAATTGATTTAACCTCCAGACCCTCTCCTTTTCCTGGATCAGGGGTGTGGTACTGAAAACTGAAACCTTCTAACCACAAGATTGGCTCTCCGGGCAACCAGCCTTCAGCATTAGGTGCAGCCCAAAAGACACCTCATTAGCATAATAGAAGACTCCTCTTGTCAATTCCAAGGGTTCCAGGAGCTCTGTGCCAAGAACAGGGTGAAGGTCAAATACATATTATGCATATATTAAAGTTTTAAAACTTTGTAATATAATTCTCATACCACAAAATTCTCAACTCTGAAGTGCACAGCGGTGTGGACTTTAGTATATTCCCAAAATAGTACAACCATCACCACCGCCTAATTCCAAACCATTTTCATTGTCCCAAGGAGAAATCCCATATGCCTTACCAGTCACTTCCCCTTCCCCCTCCCCACCATATTCTAATGATCACTAACCTGCTTCCTAGCTCCATGAACCTGACTCTTCTGGACATTTCACATAAATGGAGCAGTACAATGTGTGGCCTTTTGTGTCAGACTTCTTTTACTTAGCATCATATCTTCATGATTAATCCATGGTGTGGCACAAATCAGCATTTTATTCCTTTTAATGCTTATAATATCTTGTTGTATAGAATCTGTCACATTGTGTTTATTCACTCATTAGCTGATGGACCTTTAGGCTGTTTTTATTTTGTCGCTATTACATGTAATGCAGCTATTAACATTCATATACAAGTTTCTGAATGGACATATGTTTCCAGTTCTGTTGGGTATATGGCTAAGAATGCAATTACTGGGTCATATGGTAACTCCATGTTCAACTGTAAAAAAAAAAAAGCCAGATTGTTTTCCAATGCATTTACATTCCTACTAGCAGTATATGAGAATTTCAATTTCTCCACATCCTTGCCTATACTTTTTATTTTCCATATTTTAAATAGCATGTTGTGATCATCATTACACATGAATTTTAGTAATCTACAATTTTCTTGAAGATACTTAAAGCTAAATCTCTTTTCTGGGAATCCACACTTATTATTAAAGGAATGAGCTGCCTATACCATTCTCTATAGGAAATAATCCATTTTAAAAGTGTAACATTGGCTGGGTTATTTGTTCTCTGAAGCAGCTGTTATTCATAAGCATAGTTTCTCTCTCTCTCACTCACTGTCACATGTGACTGAGGTACCTTTGAAACCACCAAAGCAAAATGTGCCTTAAAACTGTTTCCATCTCATAATTTCTTATGTATTTTCACAAAAAGACATTTTTCCCATTATTTCAATGAATTATTAGTTGATACAGTAAAGAAGTATTTAACTTTTAGAGTGTTCATATGAATGAATAAAATGTGATAAAAAGAACACAAGCACTGTAAAACCAAAAAGCATTATTTTCATGTTCAAGGTACTAATGCTAAAATTGTTAACATTTAATAGCAGAATAAGCATTGGGTGTTTGCTTTTCTTCCTTTTGGCAATTATAAAGCCAAGAAAGTAATATTGTGGAGATTTTTCTATAATTACTGCAGCATTTCTAATTAACATCCTTTCCTTTATTTGTGGAAAACTAATAAAGTTCTCCACAGTAACTTTCAGAGAAGTAAGATGTTCTTTTATGTTTAATCCTTAAGATAATAGTAAATTCATACACCATTGAAGAGGCAGGGATGTATTTGCAACTCAGAACGTGAGCTTTGAGGTAAAAAAAAAAAAGAAGGAAAGAAAGAAAGAAAAAAATGTTCCCTAGGCCAAAGAATTAAGAAATGACTCATATTTGAAAACCACCTACAGTTGAATGTTGATATGTAAGTTGCATTCAATATTCCTTAGATGTGACACAGGAGAAATCCCCATTGTCCGCATTAGCCTCCACAGAAGTTTTGTTGAAAGCTCTCCCCAAGGAACACTTCTGCATTTTGTCTTTGGGTTCATGCTCGGTGGTGGTAAATGGATTAACACAGCAGTGTCTGATAGAATGATGGATGGAGTCAGAAAAAGCGATTCTCTAAGCACCCTTTCCTTACTTGATGGATGTTTCCATTGCTGTATCATCCCTCGGGGCTCTTTGTGTGCAAAACCTCTCTTCTGAACGGAGTTTTCACTTGCTATTAGTATCAGTGAATTTATGATGTCCTCTAGTGCAGTCTTCCCGCCATTCTGTAGGAAGAGTCAGCACTGCCATTCTATGTAAAATGATGTCTTAATATTGCAATCAACAGCTTCAACTGAATTAATATTTTAAAGTATGAGACACAATTTAAGTATAAGAAAATAACTGCACTTATTTTCTTCTAATTAGGCTCGATTGCAGCCAGAACTTGTCATCCACCTAGAGAAACATGTACCTTCATAGACATTTAGCCGAATAATGCAGTACTCATTTGTTAATACCAGCACTTCTACCAATAATCTTATTCAGTTTCATCATAAACTTCAGCTGAGGCTAGAGTATACATTTGATTATGTTATGAGAGAAAATCCCAGAAATTCGGTTCTTATCACCAATGCAGTATAAAATTACAGTGTAATTTTATAGATCAGAGAATCTGTTAGCATGCCTGAAGGGTTAATTGGTGATATGTTCTCATGGAAGAGAGTGGATATTTTGGAGTTGGGGGGATGAAAAGTATAGGTTTCACCCCTCAGGGCAAAGCAGGGTAAGGGTGGTAAAAGTAAGGGTGGCCAATGGCTGAGGTGGTCTGAGGCTGGGCGGCCTGAGGCTGGGCAGCCTGAGGGCAGAGAGAGAGAGAGAGAGAAAGTTCTTTGTTCTGAGGACTTACATAGT
This sequence comes from Pteronotus mesoamericanus, assembly GCF_021234165.1. Taxonomy (NCBI): domain Eukaryota; kingdom Metazoa; phylum Chordata; class Mammalia; order Chiroptera; family Mormoopidae; genus Pteronotus; species Pteronotus mesoamericanus. Next base: position 6,926,136 of record NW_026555265.1, on the reverse strand, counting down.
TGGCGGGACAGGGGTGAAGAAATTACATAGTGATTGACAGGTAAAGGTGGTGCCAGCTTTCCCAGGGGGACATGACTACCCAAATTTAGGTATGTAGGGGGATCTGTTGGCCCAAATCCTAATCTTGCTCCAGACTCCATTTGTTCATCTTATTGTAAAATAGGTACATGACAGGAGGCAGTTAATTAAAGTTGGGGCAGCTACCCAAAGTTATTTATGGGCTCTTTCTGTAAGCATTAGGGACTGCCTCATAAAACAGATAGTGACCAGAGGCAGGCAATTAACCAAAGTTGTTTTATGGGCTGCTTGTTTATGGGCTGCTTCTTTGGGCCCTGTGTACTTTCTCATGCATTTCAAGCCTTAGGATGAATACACAATTTCAAGGCTTTCTTTCCCAGACACTGTAAACGATACATAGAATTTCAAGGACTGCTCTCCTCCCCGTTAGCATGGTGTTTCTGGTGATGTTGGAACACCTGGCAATATTACCGGACCAGGCTCAGGACTGCCGAGTTAGTGGGTGAGACATGTCTCCTTCCTCCTCCCTGCCTTGGTTTGCTATCTGTCCTACCTAACAATTACACCAATCAGCATGCAGTTTCCCTCCATGACCCCTCTCATTTGAACCCTGAAGCATCTGTGTCTCTCTGACGGATTGATGGATGAGAGAGAAGTTGCCAAGACTAGTAAACAAAGACATCAAATTTGAGAGAGCAGGGGTTTTGGTAAACAGTCAAGGATTTAGGGGTGAGGTGGAGAATGTGAAAGTAAATACCATCCAGCTTAACTATTTTTTCTTACTTTTCCTCATCTTCTGTAATATCTCTGTATTAGGTAGCAGAGAAATGAGAACTAGGTTAGGTGCTCAAATAATTGGGAATTAAAAATAGTGGGCAGGTGGCACAGGAACAAACTCTCTTTTGAAATTTGAGAAATTGCACACCAGCAGAGGGTTTTTGAGAACAATCTCCCTTCCGGCAATAGTCCCCGTACCACCTGGCTATGGAGACAGCAGTTAGGTGACAGAATAATGAACATACATAGGAGAGGTCACAGGACAATCGCTTCCTAAATTTTTCTGGTAACTCACAAATAATGACAAAGAGATCCAAAATTTTTGGCCCAGAAATAGAACATGAAAATTTGCTGAAGGTGGGTGCCATTACTTGTCAAAAAGTTCTTTAAAAGAGGCGAGAGAAACTTACACTGGAAAGGGTGTAATATTTCAATCACCTGCTGAGAAATATAGAACCGAAATCTTTTAAATATTGCTCGTGGCACAGAGTCCAGGAGGGAGGCCACATTCCTTCCTTGCCAGAATGATCACCATGCAGTACCTAGCGGTGGGGGACAGACCGTATGTTATGTTAGTGGTAGACCATGGAGATGTGTCAGAGACCTCAAGCTTGCTTCGCTTCTCCTGTGTGTCCCTAAGATATAGATTTCCTCAAGTCCAAATGCCATCCCTGAAGGAGAAGGAGAGGACAGTAGAACCTTGAATTGACACTATTTTAACCTGTACTGACTTGAAAAATTACTAGAGTGGACTGGATAGTTTGCCTGTTCTTGGACAAGCTGGGCCTTGCAAAGAGAGAACAAACTGAGTTGCAGGAGTAAAATTTACCTAAGTCATTTTATTTTATTATGTATTTTTAACTTTTTAAAGTTTTTTCAATTACAGTTTACATTTAATATTATTTTGTATTAGTGTCAGAGGCACAACATAGTGATTAGACAATCATATTCTTTACAAACTTTTCTCCTTGATATTTCCAGTTCCCCACTGGCACCATACATAGCTATTACAGTGTTTTTGACTATGTTCCCTATGCTGGACTTTACATTCCCAGACTGTGTTGTAACTACCAATCTGCACTTCTCAGTCCCTTCACCTTTTTCATCCAGTCCCCAAACCCTGCTCCTACCCCTGGCAACCATCAGTCCTGTTCTCTGTATTGATGAGTCTGTTTCTGTTTTGTTTGTTCATTTATATTTTCTTTAGATTTTAGATATAAATGAAACCACTTGTTATTTGTCTTTATCTGACTGACTTATTTCACTTAGCATAGTGCCCTCTAGGTCTATCCAGGCTGTTGCAAATGGTAAGATTCTGTTCTTTTTTATGGATGAGTAATATTCCTTTGTATATATGCTCAATGGTGCTAATAATCAGAGAAATGCAAATTCAAATGAGATATAACCTCACACCTATCAGAATGACTATCATCAGTAAGTGAACAAACAAGAAGTGTTGGCGAGGATATAGAGAACAAGGAACCCTTATGCACTGTTGGTGGGGATGTAGGTTGGTACAGCCACTGTGGAAAACAGTATGGAGGTTCTTCAAAAAATTAGAAATGGAACTGCCTTACAACATAGCTATTTTACTTCTGGTTATATATCCAAAGAAACCTGAAACACCAATTCAAAAGAGTATGTGTACCCCCATGTTCATTGCTTCAATATTTATTAGAACCAAGCTATGGAGGCAATCCAAGTGCCCATCAATAGATGAGTGGATAAAAAGACTGTGGTACATATTTACTTGACTCCTTTATATTGTAGTAACAGTAAAATTTAACATGCTAAAGTTTGTTTCTTTGGTTTCTAAAGAACATAATAGGTTACCAAGATGAAGTAAAACAGTTGGTTCTTTTAGGGAAATGCGATATAGGATATTCAAAGTGTTGGCAAGAGAATTATAAGGAAGTTTATTAAAATGTTTGCCATTTTTAGGTAAATAGGTTGAGAAAAGGGAAAAGCATGAATGAAAGCAAAGAAGAAGACCTGGGACTACTTATTATTGAAAAAACTATATACTGGAAGAGTTTTAAAAGCCGATTTTAGAAAAAAACTCCTATGAAATTCAGGACAATTTTAACCCGAATTAAGCCTGGATTTCAGTGGAAGTAAAGTATTGGCTTTGGAATGGAGAAAAAATAAAGAAGAAATAGTAATGGACTGTGGAATCTTGAAATGCCCAAGTCTACAATTTACCTAATGTATACCTTGTTCAAGTAGCACAATTCTGTTACAACACAATTGGTATGTTTCTATTGACTCACTAACAACTTGTGAAGTGGCAGAAGAATGTTCCATGAACCCCAGACAAAAGATATTTGCTGGTGGAAACTTATTGGTGCAAGATAGAGAATCCTCAAGTACAAAGGAAATATCTTCTGTTTAGGTATTTTTGGGGTTCATGTTTTACTGAATATTTTTATTGCACCTTCTGTAACCAGGGATATTTTAGGCTTCAAGCATATTTTCAGTGGGCTGTGAATAGTGAAAAAATAATTATTTGAAAATAATCTTAGCTCTGGATTTAATAAACTGAGATTCTATTTCTCAATAGTGTACTGGAAGAGCAACTAAAATTTAATAGCTTGTCTTTTTTAAAAATTGTCAAATGAACTCAAAAAGGGTCAGGAACATTTGACTGGAAATATTGTGAATGATAAAGATTTATTCCAGGGTCTTAGAATTTGTAAGCTGGGAGAACAGTGAGGGAAAAGCCCGGAAGTGTTCCAAAGAAGAAAGTTGAGTTCTTAGAGTAAAAAGTATATTCTTGAGAACAATCAGTCCTGCATTCTTAGCCTTAGGATTGGTCCAGGATGGTTATCAATCAGATGTCAGGCAGTTCAGGTGACAGACGCCAGGTGGTCTACAAGGTGAGTGCCGGGAGGTCTGGTCGTATCAGGTGGTCTTGATAATGGACATCAGATGGCTTGGGATACATGAGTCCTTCAGGGGCTAAGTAGGGGGTTGTTGTGTTGAGGTCTGGTAGATGTCCAGATATATATCCAGGTGTTTGCATGTGACTGGAAAGTTCAGAAGGTTTACATTCACAGGGTAGTTAAAATAAGAATAGAGTTTGTCCTCCTGCCACAATTTTTATAATATTAATAATTTAGAACTTGGTTAAAGTGACTATTTCATATAGTCTCTATCTTCACTCTTTCCTCAGAACCCTATTTCACAATCTAATGCAGTTGATTGGGTTTATTGTTGTCTTGAATATTCTTTTCCCCTGTGTTTCAATACCTTTTGTTTTATGAAAACGGAGGAATGGACTAAAATAATTCCCAAAAATGCTACCTCAAATGAGCTTTAGTTCAGGCATTTTGAGCAAGTTAATGCCATTAGGCCCTAAAAGTAAAATTTATAAAATACTGTAAAAAATGTTTAGTCTCTATTGTCTCTCTTTCATTAGAAAATCCAGTCCTTGAGGTACTATTTTATGTCCCAAATTTGCTTTTCTGGGCAAGAGGATAAAAGCCATTTACTTGGGAACGTGTGAGCATGCTTTCCAGCCACTGCATGAAATCTATTGCAAAGCACTAAATCTTCCATACCTTATTTCTCTAAATAGCACACTCCATGTCAGAGTGTGCTCAAAATACCAGGGAGCAAGATGAAAAACAATAATAGTAAATTATCTTAATCACCAACCCTTTCAGATCTATTTCATTAGTGTTTGAAAAATTAAAATCACAAAGGATTTTTCAAAGAAGGAACATCTTTGTCATTTATGTTTGTTTTCAAAACCTTAACATATGGTGAGCCAAATCAGTGCTTTATTATTATAATCAGTAATAACAAAGGGAAAATGAAGTCTAAAGAAAACTCAAAATGGAATGAATCATTAGTAAATGAGAAGACTTTCAGAAGTAACCTGACATTTTGGCAAACGGGGCAGCTTTATTCACTGTTCCTGTTCCTTCTTACTTCTACCCTAATCTCTGCTTTCACCTCCTCTTCTGGAACAAAGACAGCTGCTCCTGGAGACTGGACTCCCTATCTCAAAAATCTCTTCCTTCTAATGTTTTTTATACCTTATTATTTTTCCGAAAACACACTTAATTTTATTTAAAAATAATTTATTTAGACAAAAAAAAACGTTTTTAACATTCTTTATGGAGCTGTCTCAAGCTAAACATCGTTTCAAACTAAGATTCTGAGAGGTGAGATGAAAGGCCATAGGCCATAACCACAATCAGCTAGTACTTTCACAGAGAAGATGCAATGGCCCCTGTTATATGTCCTATCTAGTGCTAATATTTCCTCTCTGTCAAGTCTCTCTGCAAGCTCTTGTCCACCCCCATATCTTGAATTTTATTTCCTATGACCTCAATTCCTACCCCTAACATTCCTGCTTTCCCAAATTAACCCCCATCTAAACTTCCTCAAATGCAATCAATAATAAATAATTGAAAGGGTATCTTTGTTAACACTATGGAAAACTGGAACTCAGCTTCTATAAAATGCAGATTAATTGATTTTTTTCTAAATTTCAATTAATAACAAGTAATGTCTAAAAATCTTTATATTTCCTTTATTTTCAATAGAAACAACACACACTTAGTATAATGCTAAATTAAAAACCTTATATGCTCTCTTCCTAGAGTCCAGGCAAATAATTTCTTTCCCAAATGAAGACTATTAGATTTTCTGGGCAGTGATCTCGGAATCCAGGAGAGATAAAAGCGAGTAGGAGACAAGAGAAAGGCAGAAACTCCCTGAAGAGTCTGATACGGGTTGAGCAGCTCCTCTGGATAGTGTCCTTTTAGAGACTCAGGGATCTAGGATTCTCTCCTCCTTAACATTTACCCCCATAATCACTGCAGAAAGGAGAGAACTTTGGAATCATACAAGTATTGCCTAGGATCATCACGACAGCATCGGTCCTCTTGGAGCCTCGACGAGGTGCTCAGCCAGGGACCCCTGTTCTCCACATGGGCCTCTGCACACTGCGCTTCAAGTCATGGTGGCTGGGTTGCGAGAAGTAGTGTTCCAAGAGAAAACATTCTAAGAAGGAGGAGGCAAAGGCTGCCAGTGATTTTTCCTGTGTTATAGCCGATCTAATTTGGTGCAACAAAGGCAAGGGACTCGCACTTATTGTGGAAAAGAAAATCCAAATACAGAGCGTGAGAGCTAAGTCCACTTGCTTTTGCCCCCAACTCGGATACTTGGCTGATCTGCTGACATATAAACTGAACATGCAACAGAATCTTAGCTGATATCTTAGAATCTTAGCTGAAGTGTGGAAGCCAAGGAGAACAAAAGACGCTTCACAATGGGTGGTAAGTTGATTTTATAGGGTGAAGGGGAAACACTCTATGCGTGGCACCTACAGCTGTGGAGAGCCTCATTAGAAAACGCAGTTTTGTGGCCTCCTCCACTCCCAGGGCACAGAACCTTCCCTCCCCGCCACCCCGATCCAGGCTGAGAGTAACTTTGATACACAAAGTTGAGGAAGTTTAGGTTACACACACATACAGTGAGCAGCACACCCATAGCAGCAGCAGCAAATGCCAACTGAGAGAGTGACAGAGGAAGAGGGACTCTATCTGCACCTGCATTGGGCAGAAGAAAGCCGTGGCCAGCAGTGACAGTGAGAAGCTTTTAGTTTTTGGAGAAGTGGTGTGTGTGGAAAACTGGACAGTGACTCAGTACTGCAGTGGATGTGCCCAGAAAGACTTTTTAAAAGGGCAGCTGAAGTGTGCTGAGCAGGGACCCCATGCACAGCTGTCCTGCCAGCAAAGGGAAAATATTGAAAGCATGGTTCGCTCCCACTGAATATTGCTGGGCAGAGATCAGAAAGGTGCACAGCAAGGCGATTTCTTGGCCCCAGCCTGGCACAGCTAGCAGGCTGGATGCTGTACAGAGTAGAGAGCTCAGGACTCTATCTGCTACGAGGGCAGTGGGCTAGGAACTAGACAGGTAAGAGTTGAGCACCTGAGATTATTTATAGTCAGGCAGAGCTCCCCACCACCACCACCCGCACTGCCAAAACCTCCAGGAATGGAAGGGTGCACCCAGCCCCCCACCTCCTGCAGAGTTGCAAGCACCATCAAGAGGAAAGCTCTGCAAAACAAGAAGGATAGGCTCAAGAATCCCCTGCAGGGTGCATATCTGCAAAAGAAAGACAGAAACGCCTGAAGGGCCCATTTTGAACTCTCAGGGAGAAAAAATACTCTGGTTCCTAGGGTCTTATTCCACTGAGGTCAACAAAGCAGGGAGATCAGAAATCAAAAATCGGTGCAGCAAGTGGGAGTCAGGGCCCCACCCAGCCTTGGCTTGCATGCAGAGCTGCCATCAGCGCCAAGCAGGAAAGAGCTGACCCTTTTACACAGATTGGCCCCTTCCCTTGAAATGGACGGCTAGTTCATTAGAAACTAGATATTATTGCAAATAAGCTGGGACAGACCAAGGCAGGTGATGCAGGTGAGGGAGACCATACCCACAATTTTCCTAGAAGACTGAACAGTGCTTCCCAGTGTAGTCGAGTCTTACCCTCCCAGTCGCAATAGAAGTCCCTTCGAGGGGCAGGTGAAGGTGATACAGGCAGTGCTGCCAGAAGTTGAACAACCACCCTAGGACCTTGAGCTGATTGATAAAGGGACAGAGGTGGATCCAGAAAGAGAAGACAGAAGGCAAACACCAAAGTGCTGGGATGAATTCCGCTTTGTTCTTCAGAATTTACATTATTTTTTCTTTTTCTTTCACATAGCCTTTTAATATTTCTTCTTTTGCTTTAGTTGTATCCCAATTAATTTGCTATTCTTTGTCTTTTATTTTTTGTTCTTTTTATTTAGATTCTTATATATTTTAAATTTTATTTTTCTTTCAAATCTCATATTGTACCCTTCCCTTATCTTACTTCATTTTGACTTCTTCTTGCCCTTTCTTTATTTTTGTTGTAAATTTTATTTTTCCCCATGCTACACCTTGTTCTTATTCCTTACTCTTACTATTTCTCCTCCCTCTATCCCTCAAAATCAAATTCTTCTTTAGTCAGCTCACAGTCTTTTTCCACTTCTTATAATATGCATATTTTCTTTCCACTTTTCTAAATCGTGGCTTGATTGGAGTAGATATTATAGTTATTGTTGTTCTTCTTTGATTGTATTCCTATTTGTTCACTATTTTTTAATTTCAAATCTCACAGGTCACCCTCCCCCTATCTTACTCCATTTTGCCTTCCTTCTGCCCTTGGTTATTTGAGTTTGGTATTTTATTTTTTCCCTTTCTTAGCCTGGATTCTGTTCCTTATTCTTATTATTTCTCCTCCCTCTATCCTCTCAAAATCATTTTTCTTTACTGCTAGTACCTCATACTCTCTTTTCTCTTTCATATAATATTCTTATTCTCTTTTGATCTTTATTAATTAGTAAATGAGTGGGAAAAAACTGGTACGTTTACACAAAGGAATACTACGCAGCAAAAACAAAAAGGAACTCCTACCTTTTGCGACAGCATAGATGGAACTGGAGAATATTATGCTAAGTGAAATAAGCCAGTTGATGAAAGACAAATACCATATGATCTCACCTGTAAGACCAATCTAATGAACAAAAAAAACTAACAAACAAAATAGAGCCACAAGCATGGAAATATGGAACAGACTGACAGTGACCAGAGGGGAGGGGGAGGGGGACAATGGTGGAAAGAAGGGGAAAGGAGTAGTCAAAGAACATGTATGAATGACCCGCGGACATGAACAACAGTGGGAATTGACTGTGGAGCCGGGGGTGGGATGGGTGAAAGAGGGCAAAGGGGAACATTAAAACAACTGTGACAGAATAACATAAAAAAAGATTAAAAAATAAATAAAACAAATGAAGACTATTAACTAAAAATATGTTGCATCTGTTGCCCTTTCCGTTTTATAATACAGAAATTATATATGTATTTGAAAACTTCATGAGAACTAATTTGACTAATGTAGTAAAGTTTACTTAAACTCAACAAATATTCAGTGTTTGTTACATGAAAAAGACCATGCTGGCCAAATTGCAAAATACAAAGACAGCTAATATACAGCTTCTGTCCTTCAAGAATATAAATTCAAATGGAGAAAAGAGAAGCAAACATAAATATTAGTTAATACCTAAACTAGAGGAGGAGAAAGTTGAAAGATTTATTTTGGCCGAACAGAGCACTAAAAATTCTTGGAGGAAACAGGATTTGGATTGGCCTTAAAGGATTTGCAGGATTTTATAAGGCAAGGCAATCCTGGAAGAGACAAATTTAAGTGTCTTCCTCAATATCACATCATATTGTAACTATTTAAGTGCCTTTATCCTTCACCTAAATATTAACTCCTCTAGAGTTGAGACCATGGCTTACCTGTTTACAACATTACAGCAACATTTCATATCTTATTAATTTTTTAGAAAAGGCTAAAGTTTTAGTAAATATTTGTTGAATTCATCAATTGATAGCTATTAGTTTCCTAAAAAATATTTAATGTCACTTGAATCAGTACTCAGGATTTGCTTAATTAAATTTCACTAAGGTGTACCAAAAAAAACCCAAAAAACCCACATTCAAAATATGTTAAAAGATTTTAAAAATCACATTTTTTGTATCTGTGATGGCTAAGTGATTCTCATATTGTTCGCTGTATTTTTAATACAGCCCACAGTTCTTAAGAAATGCACTGGACTGGGCATCAAGCGTATAAAATGAAGACTAACCAGTACCCTGGAAGAATTGGACTATCTCTTTTTCAGGCCTGACCCTTCTCATCTGGAGTTTTCTGCTCAGTGAAGAATCTCACTGAAGGGCTGTATAAGGAAATGAAAAGCGTTATGTGAGCTGGTACCTCTTAGGAATAAGTGTGAAGTTAGTGTGGTATTTGTGTTGTTCCCTATAGCCTAAAATGAACATCCAAATCCTATTCTGTCATGACCACTGCTACCTCTAAGGGTTTCCCAGAAGGAAACTAGATACAAAGAATATTAGCAGATGGGAAACAAAATACTGCTTTCTCAATAGGTATGTGACAGCTCAGTACTTGACAGTTCAGGGCCTCCTCCTAAACAGAGCTTCACTTGAGATAAGAATGGGGCTTCTACAACTGTCCATCAACAGATGAGAAGATAAAACAACTATGGGACATTTATGCAATGGAATACTACTTGGTTGTAAAAAAGAAGAAAGTTCTACCCTTTGCGACAGTGGGGTTGGACCTGGAGAACATGATGCTAAGTGAAATCAGCCAGGCAGAGAAAGACAAATGCCCTATGATTTCACTCATATGTGGAATCTAACGAACAAACTGAACAAGCAAAACAGAGACAGACGCATCGGTAGCAGGCCGACAGCTAAGGCAGGAGGAGGGGGGAAAGGGCTTTTGCAAAAGGAAAAGGACTCACTGACATGGACAACAGTGTAGTGGTTGCAGGGGGTGGGGGTATAAATGGACTAAATGGTCATGGAAAAAATACAATAAAAATTATGAAATAATAAAAAAAGAGAATGGGGCTTCAAATTCTCCACCTTCACTCTAAATCCAGCGACCTCTAGGTGTTTTCAGGAGGAGAAACCTGCAAGTCAAACCCTGACATAACTTACTAATCAGTTGCTGATTTCCAGGGCATAGGAAAGAAGAAAGAAACCCAGTTAAGCCTGTATCAAAAATGCAGAGCCTGTTTACATCTGCAAACAGAAAAGAAAAAGAGTGCAACATTTAGAGTTGCTAATCTTTAAGCACTATTGATAAATGTAGCCCAGTGAATGTTCTGACCAATGCATCAAATCTTTCTCTCTCAAGGGAACATGGTGAGGGAGACTGAAGTATCCATTCTCTCCATAGTAACCACCGTTTTCACACACTTGAATGCATTTTCAATTATATTTGTCTTCTGTGGTGTGTATTTTATTTATGCATTTACTTACTCACTTATTCAGCAAATATTTATCAAGTGTTTGTATGTCCTAGGCACTCTACTAGATATTGGAGACACAATGTGAATAAGGTAGTCAAGATCACTGCCCTAATGGCATTTGTAGTCTAATGAGGAATACAAAGAAGCAAACGAGCCATTGTAATACAATATTAAAGTGCTGTGATAGCCAAAGTACAGGATGATATGGGAAAAAAGAACAGAGGGGACTAGTGTAGAATTGATGACAGCGGGCACCCCAGCAGAACTTGTAGTGGAAGTAATAGCCACTCTGACATTTGAAGGACAAGTCGAAGACAGTCAAGTGCAGGGGACATCAGTTGTTTTGTCTGATCAGCATTCATTCCTCAACCTTCAGGCACAGTACCCTGATTTTGTTGCCTTTGGGCAACAAAAAGAGTGCAACATTTCGAGTTGCTAATCCATTTTATATATTTCCCCCACTTTCAATCCATGTGGTTTGGATAAGGTTGATATCAACACCAGGTTCTGTGCTTTTACTGAGTTTTCCATCTATAAAGAAGACTTACGCTTTTTCCAGAATTGGCTTATATCCCAGGAAGAGCACAGGGTACATCTGTGAAAATTTTTATGGGCTCTTGCCCAAACCTTTAGGGACCTACAAGTTCAAATACACTCCTAGGTTCCTGGGGGCATCGCATGATGTGACCGTCCATTAGTCTTGAGGTGGGAAGTCCTAAGCCATTTTATGCCAAATTCAAAAAGAGTTGGTCAAGATGAGGAGGCTCAGATGAGGAATGGTTTACACATAAGGAGAGCAGAAGGGGAGATAGGGAAGTGAGCCTGCAGAATTCCTGAGCCCAGCCAGTACCTCGCTACAGACACAATGAATATGATTCTTGTTGCCAAGGAAAGGCTTAATAACTGTAGTAGGACTGAACATAGAGGCAATAATGAGTACTCTAGATGGGGAATCAACATTATTTTACCCTCCCAGATTATCTTTGTTTAAAATTTAGCCTAGTCAATTTCATTTGAAAATAATTAGCAAACATCTGGTGTTCTATAGCTATTTCCCTCCCCATGATATAGATTCTTCTCACTTGGGTGAGCAGTAATGGCATCTCCCTGTAGTGACAACTCCTTTTCTGAGGAGCATTTCTGTCCTTGGGAAATCACAGTTGGACTGGGTGCTATTTCTTACACTGTGGGGTGATCTACCTTGTTCATCTCTAGCTCCGGTCACAAAGCTGTAAATTCATTATGCCATTTTAACTGCCAGTGATCATGATAATTACAAGTGTGACTCTGCAAATGTATCAAATCCTTTTAAGGATGCAACAGGAGGCAATCAATCTTCTATTCATATTGTCACTTCTTTTTCATAATTTTAACTCTCCTCCTTGATAAACACATAGAAGTTAGTGTTTTGATCTGCGGCAGGAAGTACCGAATCATAAGTCTCAGAGGTATCTGAAAAGAGCATGTTTATGATATAAAAAGCGTTACAGAAAGTCCAACTGAACAATCAATTTAAAGAATTTAAGCAAAGAGGCGGGACTGAGGTAAGAGGTGGTAAGGGACACCACGTGAGACAGTTAGTATTCCTGGCAGGGATGACACCTCTATAAGAAACTACTTGCAGAGCCTTCAGGGCCTTAAACATGACAGGCAACAGGCATATCAAGAGCTCTAATCCCACTCAGACATTCCCCTTCCTTCATGATCCCTTCTCTGCCTCTTTCCAAATGCAGTTTACAGCATTAAAAAATAATCCAAAATTCTCTCTCTTCCACCTCTTCTTCTTTTTTCTTCCTTCCATTTTTTTCTCCCCTCTCCTCCCCTCCCTCCCCCTCTCCATCCCCCTGCCCCTCCTGCTCCTTCTCTCTCTCTCTGCCACTAAAAAATTCTTGCAGTGTTTAGTAACGCATCATCTAGTACCATGCTGACCATTTCTTCAGCATAAGAGAAGCTAGGAGGCCAGAATGAGGTCAGAAGGGAAAGCGGAGGGCTGTTTAGTGACCCCTCAGACCCATTAAACTCCCAGCACCCCTGGGACTGACTCAAAATCCCAGGCCCCAAGAACGAGCCCTGGCATCCACGCACTTCTCCAATTTCAACACTCTCTGCTGTCCTCATGATCCCTATTGTTGAATTTCCTGCAGGACAAAGAATCTGCTTTAGGTTTTTACTTCTTAGCCTGCCTGGCACTTCAGGCAGATTTCATGCACTAGGCCCTGTTCCTTGCCTGAGTTCTTTAAATAAATGTTTTGGTTAGTTAAAGACAAGTCAGTGTATTGCTTTGGAGTTTTTAACCATTGCAGATTAATGAGCCAGGACAACTATTCTGCTTCCTCAATGTACTGGAACTTACTGCAACAGAAAAGTAGGTGGGTTACTGTGCTTGCAACTGCTTCTTATTTATACAGGGTGGGGCAAAAGTAGGTTTATAATTGTTCATATGGAAATAATACAATAACTAATAAATAATAATACAAGAATACACTATGTTTCACAAACTCACAACTGCAAACCTATTTTTTCCGCACCCCTATATAAAAGGTTATTTAGTTGGAACTCAACCTACAATTTGTAAAGAAAAAAGCTGCTCTAATATCCAATTAAATGATTAGTCTGGATTTTGCAGATTTAGGAATACTTTCTTTTAAAGAGGAGGAGGAGGAAGAGGATAGTGATAGTGATAAATAGCTCATATATTATGATAATGTTCTTCCTGGTTTTATTAACCCACTCAGTCCTCACAGCAACTTAGTCAGTCAGGTACTGTTGTTGTTAGACCACAAGACTGTAACTAGAACTGTTATTGGTTAGGAAACTGAGACCACAACCACAGAGCTAAGGATTGGTAGAGCCATGATTTGAAACCAGGTACTCAGGCTCTAAGGAAACTTTACTTTTTTCCTTAATCAGAAACTAATTTTATTCACCCAAGCCATTTCAAATAAAAATTACACAGAATCATGAAATAACCTTGAAAAATCTTATGAGAATCAGCGCCTATCTATTTATAATTTGAATCAATGTCAGAGTTGTTGGTGGCAAAGGAATATATAACCCATCCTCTTCCAAGAGTTATGGGTATGAAGGTAAGGAGTGGAAGCCAAAGAACCTGAGTCTGTTTGCTTAGAACACTGTTTCATCTAAGAAGAGAAAAGGAAAAATTATGATCATATTGTCAAGTGACCATGCACTCATATTATAATGATGACTAGAAACTTATCTAAAATTAGGCACAAATCATCCTTATAAGTAGGCACCCTCAAAAATCATCTACTCGTCATTCTATGCCAAAGATACTTAGCACAATACAAAAGACACAATGGTCTCTCAGGTCCCTTCTGCTCCAGATTTGTATGATTCTAAATCAGACTCTTTCATTGCTTATCTACTCAGTATTGATTGACCAAAACAGCGAAGAGAGGCAAGTATCCAAGAGGCTGTGTTAAATGCTAGTTGGGATAACGTCTAGTGTACAAAATGCCTAAACTACAAAATGATATTATTGATCATAAATAGGTCAAGGTGACTTATCATCATGAAAGTTAGTAGACTTCCTCTGGCTGTATTAGAACTTGCTTGAGATATACAAAACACTCTCACAGACTTATTCAAGCCTTAAATCACAATGAGAGTTAGCAGTTATCTCTAGTTCATAAATAAAGAATGAGAGAAAAATATCAAGGGTCTCATCCAGAGTCACACAGCATTGTGAGTGCAAATCCAGCATACTTTGCACTATTCATAGTACCTATGATTAGACATGTACATTTTTAAAAAGAATAAACTTATTTGTATTTGTGACATTAGTGAAGGGAATCAAAAGAAATAACAAATTCTAGCATAAATCTTGTTTTAAAAAAAGCCCAAAACATTATATAATTAATTCCTGTTGCTAACACTTTTTATTCCACATAAGGACATGAATAAATATTGTAAGCTTATGGAAATCTATATCAGGTAAAACATGTCTTTGTTCTATCAGTCTATCTATCTATCTATCTATCTGTCTATTTACTTAGACTTTATATATTGTATATGTAAAAATTTAATTTAATTTTAAGGTATGCAGAACATCTGCATACTGAATGAATAGTGCCTGTGTACAAATCTATTAAAAATTGAGGTGTTTTGTGCATGCAATGTGCATTACAAAAATATTAATGCCAATGTGATTGATTCAATGAGAGCCATATACTCTCAAGAGTTAACTCATGCTATTTATTAAAGAAAAAAATTTTTTACTTGCCAGAAATGTAGAAAGCAGCTATCAGTTTTTCAATATACCTAGATAACTATTACCAGTGATGTCTCATTGTATTGACTGCTTTCCTGTACATGAAATGCACATTAAAATTGAAAATTCACAGAACAAATAAATATTTGTTGTCATGTCTACATTCTGGAGGTAAAGATTTACAATTTGGTCGAGAAAAGAAGATAGATGTGGAAATAACATCACTAATATAAATGGAAATTCCCCAACCTAACTCATTTTTCCCCTTTTATTCTAACACCAAACTCGAATGGCATGTCAATATGGTCTGAATTGGAGCTCTATCTGTACCACTTATATGTTCTCACTTGGGTTAAAGAGATACTTTAACTCCAGCTGAAAATCACCTAAAACAAAATAAAAAGTTTTAAGAACAAGATTCAGCTTGTGTCTATATTTATACTTTTTTAATATTTGCATCCTGTTTCTGTTTATTTGTTATTTTAATTGGAGTTATTTAAGTTTGGTTAGTCTCTCTCTATATGAACCAAATATTTAGGTCCTGAGAAAAATATTAAATGGTGCTAACATTAACCACCACACAGCCACTTTGTTCACTGTGACTAGGAACCTAAGAGATTTCAGAATGCATCACATCATGGAAAAAAAAACTCTATATGTCTGGGTGAATTTTAGTTGTCTGGGCATACAATGGTAAGTTTCCCAGTAGTTCATGTGATTGATACCAACTTACTAAACTGTAAAATCAAGGTTTTAACTTTTTTGTTTGTCAGAAATTATTGTAGTTGAAGAAAATATTTTTCTTTGGTTACTCATAACTATAATATACTTATTGAAAAAACTAGGACAACATTTTTAAACACATAAAAATGCATTGCAATCATAAGATCATCACATCTAAATTTTGACCTAAAAACTAATGCTCTTAGTTTTTTGTCTTTTCATTAAAAAGCATTTTCTTTCTGGAGAAGAAAGACATCAATGAATCATGCCTCAATCATGTCCATTGAAAGAGAAATTGTAAAGATGGCATGTCAAAAAAAATTACAGTATAACTTATCATAATATCGGATTCTGTATTCTCAGCCTTGGTGGTCCAGTCACACACAGAAGAATATTCATATCAATACTCTCCACAAAACCTAGCATAATGCTTTGCACAAAATAGGTTCTTGATAAATGTCAGATTATGTTTTGAATCCACAAACTAATACTATACATTCTGCCAGTGTCCGTACTGCTCTCTAGACAGACTTGGGTAAGAGTAACATCTATTCGTTAGAAATATTTATTCACATAAATTTGCTTTTATACTGTTACACTTGAAAATATAAGGGGTTGGAGTTTGTTGTCATATTTAGAACAATCTATAAAATTAGAATGATATTGACAAATATCCCAGGATACATGAATTGACATGGCTAAGTGTCACAAAGAAAATAATAAATATTGACCTTAATTTAGAAGGCATGAATTAGGCAGGGTTGTCCAGATAAATAGAACCAACAGATTGGAGAATGAAATGGGGAAAGAGAGAGACAGAGACGGAGAGAGAGAAAGGGAGAACAAGGAATTGACTTGTGGCTACAGAGGCTAAGGACCAAGATCTGCAGTCAGTAAACTGGAGACCTAGAGAGCTTGTGTAGTTCCAGCCTCAATCTAAAGGTCGGAGAACTAGGACAGCCAATGCTTTAACTTCCAGGATTAAAGCTGGCCATCTTGAGGCTGAAGGAAAGCCATCAGTTCAAGTCCAAAAGAAAAGACCAATGTCTTAGCTCACACAGTCAGATGGGAGGAGTTCCTTTTAGTCAGAAGGGCAGACTTTTTGTTCTATTCAGGCCTTCAACTGATTACATGGGGCCCATTCACAATAGGGAGAGCAATCTCCTTTAATCAGTCCACCACTTCAAGTGTTAATCTCATCCAGAAACATACAGATGCACCCAGAATAATGTATGAACAAATATCTGGGTACCCCATGGCACAGTCAAGATGACAAATAATATTAACCATCATAGACATAAAAGATTATGTCATTTCTTTCACTTTTCATAGGAATTGTTTCATTTAGTAGGAATAAGTTATTCAACTTGGCAAGCTTACATCTACTGTCCAACAAGGTCTTTACCCATATATCCACATACCCACATATTCTCTCTCTCTCTCTCTCTCTCTCTCTCTCTATCTCTCTATATATATATATATATAGATAGATAGATACACTCTAAATATAGACACCATTAAGTACACATTAATTATTAATAACTCTATAGTTTACTCGTATATATACAAACAGAGAGAAGAGCTGTAATTTTCAAGGCAGCATGGTTGAGCTGTGGAGGATAGAAATGTGGCTAAGGAAGAATCACTGCTTCCAAGGTAACTTACATCATCCTTAGGGAGACAAAACACACCCAGCAGAAAAAAATATCTAATACAAGGCCACATGTGCTGTGTCAGGTGAGTGTCGCAGATTATGGCTTTGATTCAGAGTGCATTTTAACTCCCAAATAATCTTAAACATGTAAATATCTTTGTCAAGTTATGAGCTATAATGAAAACCTCAGCCACTTGACAAATATTTAAAATATGAAATAGCTTTATTATGCATTTTATTTATAAATATAATTTAAAGGATGTTCAAATATTTAGAAGCCTCTAAAGATAAAACAAACTGCATTGGAAATTTCATCACTCAGGGTTAGCAACTATTAAAAATTTGAGCATAACCTTCTATATATTTCTATACAAATATAGATACAGATAAAATTAAATTTCAATATATGCTATTTCCTGACCTGCACATTAGATTGCACTTAAAATATACTTGAGCAATTGAAACATACTGGGAATATTTTTTTCTTGTGCTCATTTTTAACATTCATAGTTTTAAAAATAAATATTATTATGAAGCTTGGTGCATATCTTCATTTTTCTAAATCGTAAGATTATAGTGTTATTTCTTGATTTTTCTGTTTTGACATCTGTTGACTTTCTTATGTTTATTGTTCTGGGAACTCAGACTATCCCTTCAATCCGCAAACATCTGTCCTTCACTGCTGGAAAATTTTATTATGTTATCTCTTTATGAATTTTTTCTCCATTTACGATCCTTTTCTGAATCACCTATCATTTGGACAATGGAACCAGTGATTTGATTTTCTAGATTTCTTATCTTTCCCCTTTTCTTTTTTTGCTTGTTTGTTTGATTGGTTTTCCTTTCTTAGAGACTTATCTCCCAAACCTCTATTGAACTTTTTATTTCTGCTACCAATTTTTAATTGTCAAAAGTCCTTTCTGAACGGAATTTTATGCTGTTTTTCTTAGTGCCCCCTTTTCTTTTTCCTGATGTAATCTCTCCTTCTCTATCTCCGTTGCTTCTCTTTTGAACCTTTACATGTTTTAACTTTTGAAACATTTAACTATTTCTTTAAATGTTTTTGTTTGTTTTGTCTAAACGTTTTAACTATTTGAACTATTTAAATATTTGAAACAGGACTCAGTCCTCATGTCCCTTTTCTAGCCATGTTCTCTCTCTGTGTGGTCTCACTTACTTTGGTAGCTTTAAATACAATTTATATTACATATTGTATAAAATAGTTCTCCTTGCTCACCACCACCTGCTTCCTCACTCTCTATCCCTTTCACTTCCTCTATTATCTTCATTGCTGTTATCATGGTATAATATGATTATATTATGACTATGGTATAGTGTAATGTAGTATAGTGCACATTATATAAGTTATTCAGAAGAATGGTCTTTGTCTATTTGGTTAAATGTTATAACTCTAGTACCCAGAAGAGTATTTATCATCATACTCCACAAATATATTTTAATTAATAAATATCTCTGAAAATACAAAGTCATCTTTTAAAATATTTTCTTCTATTCTTCAAACTACTTCTGTTTCCTCTGAGTTCTCCTTTTCTATAGCTTATTTAAGATAAACAGAGGCTTTTATCTAATGTCCAGATATCCCTGGTGGTTCATATAATGAGAAGAATCTTAAAATACAGTTTGAAATCAATTAGCATGCAAGGAATTTATGGTGTAGTAGATTTTATTATAGGATGATCTCTCAGGGTCCAGCCATTTTGTTGGGGACCCCAAATGTCAGTATCTGCAGTCTTTTCTATTAGGCTAGTCCATTGACCCACAGAGTACTTTTTTTGACCTAAAAATATAAGCAGGGTTGCTATTTAGCATGATATGGGCATAACAATTTTTAAAATATTGACATATATACCAGAAACCTCAGACTCCCATTTCACTATGACCTAACAATTTGAAGTACAGCTGGGGCCCACTAAGTCCAACAAGACCCTGTTGTATCTCTATTGCCAACATTGATGACCATCATGTACTGATTGCTAAATATTTTCCATATGTATAAACCACCTATATCCATCATCTAAGAGTCAAGACTTGGAAGAAGATGGATATTCACATTCACTGTACTTGCTCTTAGTGCCCTTGTTTTTGATATAGCCTCTTCACTCTTGTCCTTTGTTGTACCTGGTATCCCTTAGCCTAGAGCCTGTATACTTCAACACTTCTAGCAGGTAAGCCTCAAGTCTTCTTCCAATGACAGGTATGGATACTTGGAGTTCTAAATGTTCTTTATAAAGACTTTCAACCAATTTTTTTAACTCAAATTTTCCTCTCTTCAAAGTTTCATAGTAGCTCTCATTCTTTTCCTTTAGAGGGGATATGTGTTTATTACAATATTTTCAATTATTCTACAGTTTAAAATTTAAAAATAAAAAGTTAGCTATATGCAAATTGATTGCTCACTCGGAAGAAAGTACTAAATTGGTCAGTAGTAGATTCCTTTCAGAGTCCAGTTAAAAATGCCTTTGCCCTCACATGATGCAATTGCCTTATATATCTATCTTTATATGTATTTGTTTTCTCTGTATTCCTATCTCAAAGTAGCTCTTATGCTTAAACTTCTTAGAGCTCTGCAATGTGAATAGACCAATTTCCCATTTATTTACCTCACCACTGTTTGATTTAAGTTTCAGCTTTTCCTGCCTTTCTAAGTCAGAAACTCATCCAGGTGTCTTCCAGCTTCCACACATTGATCTGTGGCCATCTCCTTTTCCATTCTGTTCCTCCTTTAAAGTTTGTACTTTAATTTTTTTCTTTTCTCTGTTTTTTACTTTAAGTGGGGTTTTAGGAAATAGTTGAGAAAGATGAGTATGTTCAATTCACTACCTTAACTATGTTTTGTTGAATAAATTTTACCAACTAGATTTTAACTCAATCATTTGTTGGTCTTATATGTGGGAAATTCTCCACAGTCAATTCTATACTACCATGACTCTTTCAGATGAAAAAAAAATTATGTGTATGTGTACACATATAAACACACACATTTATATTAATTTTAATTCTACAAGAGAAACAGGTTTCTACGTCAAAGTATAGATAGTTATGCACAAGGAATCAGAGACTCCATCAAGGTTTAACTATCATTTTGATCCTAAAGAGACTTCATGAAATTGAACAAAGAGTAATATATCCTGAATAATTATTTTGGGGATTGCTTGAGAGCATAGACTGTCTGTTATTCTAAGTAATTTTTTTTCTGGAATTTTTATTTAATTTATTTATACATGTGCTATTTATCCAAAACAAAGAGATATCTATGTAGTAGATATTTGTTAAGTGCTTTCTACCTTGCCAATTTTATCTGCTTGCTTGTTTTGTATTTTTAATTTTTTTTCTTTACCAAGCATGGGTATTTTTTTTGACTGATTGAGCCAAATAGAAATGACCCAGAAAGGAAAATAAAGTTTATTGGGTTGGGAGATTGGCTTAACCTAGTTTTAGGATCATGCTTATTACACTGAAAAAGTCTTTGAATAGATTTTTAAAGATGGTATTAAAATAACTTTGAATCTTAGATACTTTTTTAAAGACCCGAAAAAAATTAGATACACAAGTAATGGTCTTTAAAACATAAGGCTTTAAAACATAAAAAAAAAAAAAAA
This sequence comes from Pteronotus mesoamericanus, assembly GCF_021234165.1. NCBI lineage: Eukaryota > Metazoa > Chordata > Mammalia > Chiroptera > Mormoopidae > Pteronotus > Pteronotus mesoamericanus. Next base: position 6,905,229 of record NW_026555265.1, on the reverse strand, counting down.
CTTCAGAGTTTGAAGAAGATATTGTTATTTGGAAAATTTAGAGAAGGCACAGACAAAAAGTGTCATACTTTTGAGTAGCCAGCATCTTAACTGCAACCCCATGATTGGGAAGTTTCCAACCATATAAATTTTGAAGAAAAACAAATCCAGTCTTCTACTACAAGCCAACAGAACCATATGGGAATTTTCCCAGCCTCCTGTGCAGCTAGACTGTGAATATGCAATCAAGGTTGATCTATGATTTTCACCCATGTGGAAATTCTAATCTGGAGCCAGTGATGCAAAGAAGTAGGGCCTGGGGGGAACCTACTTCACTGGCTGGCCAGGTGCTGCATCTAGGTTAGGGTTCAGCGACCACAGTGAACATGACTTCTAGTGTTCTCTGTGGCCATTAGGGCAGCAGCCCATGCGCTAGTTCTTCTTTTTGTTTTGTGTCTGCTTCTCCAGCCTTGCTGATAACTTCCCAATATTTATTTTATGAACTACTTTTCTGCTTAAAACAGACAGACTCATTTTCTCCTGCTTAGAACTAAAAACACTGAACTAAAAATACTAAAACATTCTCTGCATTCTAATAACCACCTTCTAATAATCACAAATATATTACTGAAAGGGAAAATTGGAGTTCATTAAAAAGAACTGGAGTGAGCTATAATAGAAACTAAGCTTAGTTGGACATGTTGGTCTTTCCCTTTGTTCTTCAATGCAAAACCTTCCATTTTTTATGATGTCTAAATTTCTTTTGTCTTAGAATATATTACAGCCTGCATTGACAGAGGATAGTTTAGAAGTGCCTTAGCTCTTTTATAGTCCTGGGATTTTCTGGATATTTGTGAAGCAACATGCCTTTGGCTCCAATATGGAGAAAGCAAGCAAATTCATCCAGGGATTTTTTTCCAGAGTGTGGTGCCAAATGTGCATAGGAACACTCACAGATCAAAATGAGACACCCAAAGGTAACCATTTCAAACTGGCTGTCCATTAAAGTTGCATTTGCAGGCTTGCTCTTTCTCATTTGTATCCATGTGAAGAGAGTGGAATGAATCAGCAAAAAACATAAAAGATGTTACAATATGGACAATGGCCTCTATAAATCATCGTGAACGCTTTCTTCTTAGAGTTGTGCTTGAAACACTGAACTGCCTGTTCCCATAATGCTCAGTGGACACTAGGAGGTCAATAAAATTTCCTAAGATTATACAAGCTAGCTAGACACTGGTACCCAGGGAGTTGTCAGCTACTAAGTGAAGGTCCTTAAACCTCAGGATGAGAGGAGAGGAGGTCTCAATTTTTGTCAATGGTGCTAAAACCCAGTAGGGCAATATATAACATAAAGAAAACACTTGGCAAAACTCACTCTAGGTAGTTGGCATGACTAAAAAAGAGTTGGAGCAAAGTTATTAAATGTGGTTCACCACAAGCAACTTAACCACAATGTGTAATGAGAAGAGGGTTTGGTGTTCCAGCTTAGCGCATGGGCTTGGGAGCCATGCCCCTAGCTCAAACCTAGTTTACCCGCCACTAGCTGTCTGGCATTGAGAAGTCACTGAATCTCTCTGAACTACATTCAAAAGAATGTCCTTAAAAATAACCAGTTCACAGTAGTTTGAAGATTGATGAAAGACTATTATCAGTCATTGTGTACATGCCTGACACACAGTTAAGTGTATACCAAATTATAGCAATCACTGTTATGATGGACAAGCTCAAGCTTGGGGCCTGTTCTGCAGGCCCTTCTATTGAGCTGATCTCTGGCTGGCTCTTCTCACGAGTCAGCTGCATGGATGTGTCACTCCCTTTGTTTCTGTCTTTGGCACTGACTTCCCTTTACAACTTGGATCTGTCCTCCATCACTGTGCCCATGCTGCCTGCATTCTTAACCAGGCCCAGTCCTGGATGGCCAGTTTCCATCCCTACGTCAACTCAAATTGAAGTATGATCTGAATTATTGGAAACAACAAACTAAAATATGTTGTCCCTGTCCCTCTGCTTCAGCAGCAGCCCTTGACCATTTTAGTTCCTCACAAATGCCACCCAGTCTATTGCAGCAAAGCCACAGAGCCTGTAGAAGTCTAGCCTGGAAGGATTTCAGGTACTTACTTTCTCTACTAGCAGGGGAAGACTATAAATTGCTCCCTTCACTTCTGGCCTATTAAACTAACCACTAATTCAGGCATCACCAAACTTCCACTTTCCAAGGTGCACTGCAAATATCCACTGCTATGAAAATCAGTTGTCTTGTTCATTGTCAACTGCTTTTGTTTTTATGTCACCTCCACCCAATCCCAAAGTTGGCATCTCTGGCTCATTTGGATATATTTCCTCTGTCTGCATCTCAGATTTCTCATGTCGACTCCATCTTGGCTCCTTTCCTGGGCCCAAGATTTTCTACTAGGTAAAAACATAAATAAATAAATAAATAATAAAAATAAAAAATAAATAAATTTCCTGTTCTAGCTTCACAAAAACTTAACTCCCTTCTTAAGTCATTCTTTAGGTGGGTATGTAACAGTAAAAAACACCATTTTAGGAATCAGCTTATCTAGATTTAAGTTCTATTTTTTGTAATATTTAGCTATGGGATCTTGGCCAAGTGGTTTAACCCATTTGAGTCTTCATATTTCCTCAAAAAGTTGGTGTTACTATTACTAAAACTATCATTTGAGGATCAAATGAGATACATAAAATTCAAAAAAAAAGTCGTGCTTTACCAACTACAACGACATTGTTAACTATTCAACGCTGAAATAAAAGATGGCTAATAAAAGATCCTCATTTAATAAGAGGAGCTATAATCTCCCTGCTCCAAAATAAAGGTTCACTTTTTTAAAAATATTTTACTTATTTATTTTTAGAGAAGGGAAGGGAGGGAGAGAGAGAAGAGAAATATCAATCTGTGGTTGTCTCGAGCGCCCCCTATTGGGGAGCTGGCCAGCAACCCAGGCACGTGTCCTGACTGGAAAGTGAACTGGCAACCCTTTGGTTTGCAGGCCAACACTCAATCCATTGAGCCACACCAGCCAGGGCAAGATCCACTTTTTAAAAGAAATATTTCTTGAGTTGGGTTTTATTGCCAGACCCTTAAGGCAAATAGAAACAAAAATCTCTAGACTCAGAAAAAGGATTTTTGCTTCTTTTGTTCTTAAGTATTTTTTAATGAGCTTCTTTGCTTCTAGGACTTAAATATTTATTAACATAAAAATTGTAAATTGCCCCTTTGAAAATTAAGCTGGTGAAAACTTAAGACATTGGTCATATTTTTGCATATAAAACATATTTTCTCATTTTAATTAAAAAACATGTTTATATATAAGTCTTTTTTCAGTCATACCTCTGATGACACAGAGCAAAAAGCTGTTCCCTTTATCCAGCTTGGGTGACGGGTGAGGGCAGTTTCCCATGAACTGTGAGATTGCTTGACCTTGGTAAAGTAATAGAACAAGCTGCCTCATGCGTGGCAAACTCACACGAGGACTGAATTAAAAAATAGTTTTCCATTTGCAAGTGGGGATGCTTGAGATGCACAGGTTGACTGCTGTTCATTTAGGACTGCTATCTGACATTTGGATTGCCAAGGAAGAACCTGTGAGAGCCTCCACAAAATGTGTAGTTCCTGAAGGAACTAAGAAGGAAGAGATTTCATAATTAAAATCTGAGTTCTGTATAAGCACACTTCTTCTCAAAGCCTAAGGTAAGAATCGATTCAAATGAAAATTTTTTTAAAAAATGTCTTCTAACTATCCTATTTGATAAGAAAACATAGAGCAATTAAGGGATTGATCCAGTTACATGGTATACTCACTGATACCAGTTCCAACGCTAACTTGACATTTGCTCTTCAGTCCCAGAGCTTTTATTCTCCCTAAAGCCCTTTTACACATCTCTTCAGGCAATTTGATTTATCATAAATTGTACTGTTACCAACATTTCCCTGAACATTTGCTTTTTTTTACTATGAAATTAATTCAGATGTAACAAACAAATGCTTGAGCCAGAACTGCTCTGTGTATGTGTGTTTTGACTAAGACATGGGTATGTCATTGTGGGATGTCATCTCTATGCACCTGTGCAACGTTCCATGTGTCCTCAATCTTGAAGAAGAAAGCATGGGGCTCTTTGACCATGGGCTTTAGAGGCCTCATAGGAATGACCAATCGGTTCTATCTCTCATGCCAACTCCAACAGTTGATGGAAGATTCTGAGACTCAGTAAGCAAAAGTGTTGTGATACATTAGCAATGTCAACTGCAGGAGCAGGGAGAAGAAAAGCCGCATCTCTGCCATGTCTCTCTCCTCCCAGTGAGCACTCGGGACCTTGAGTGCTGCAATCCTATCTACAAAGAGGAGCAACATACTAATTCCTTGTGGAAGGATGTTCAGAGATGAAGGGGACTGAATTCAAAACGTGGGGCACCTATATAGTACTTTCCCCTTCACAAAGGATTTTATCCATATAGGATCTTATTTAATCCATCCAACAATGCCATGAGGCAAATGACAATTCTATCTCCATTTTGCAGGAGAGGGATTAAAGGTTAAGAGAAGGTACAATGGTTGGTTAGCTCAAGGTTCCACATGGATCATGAATGGCAAACTCACTATACTAGCCCAGACTTCCTGAATCCAAGCTTGTACTAAAGGGCTGTGAGTCAATCAAGCTCCAGCTTTCCCCAAGGATAGGATTGGATCTGTGTGTGTCTCCGAGGACCCTCTGGACCTCAGCAGAAAAGTGCAGTGTGCATAGTCACATCAAGTGTTAGGCATATTCATCCTCTTGCTTATTTCTTTACAGACAACCTTCTTTGGGGAACCATTAGAACAGTTGTCATTACACAGAACTAGAATAGACAAGGAGTCGCTGGTAAATAAAATATAAGGTGCTTTATTTGAAAAGGCTTATCCTGCTTTATTGGTAAATTGATGTTAATACAACTGCTCAGTCTAATTTCTGTAAGCAACATTAATGCCTTTGCCATCTTTCTTTTGAGCATGAAACTTAGGTGGCTATTTTAGAAAGCATTATCTTCTTTCTTGAGGGCAAAAGCCTAAGTTCCTTTTCTCAGATTATCGCCAAAGGTTTTAATTAGGACATGCAAATATACTTACGCAAATAAAGCTATGGATCACAGAACTTTGATGCTTTGGGGAAGAGTTTGGGTAAAATAAACTTCCTCTGTAATTTTTTACTAATACCACCCAAAACTCTTGCTTTTACAAAATAAGAAAGATGTTAAGATCTCCTTATTCCTCTAGTTTATGATCATATGTCGGACAATGATAAAAACTCACACGAGCAACTGTAGTGTGCACAGTGACTTTGTCAACATTAGGTCTGAGTTGCAAAACAATCTATGAGGTAAATACCGCTTTTCTCCTTTTGTGGAAGAGAAAACCAATGTACAGAGAGGCAAAGGAGTGACCTGCCCTACTCCAGGCAAAGGAATGGCTTGTCCTACTTTTTTATTAAAAAGCAATAAAAGCAAAATGAAAATCTTATATTCTTTTTTGCTGCCTTCTTTCTTCTCTAGTACTCTCTCAATAAAAGTAAATGGCATCTTACATGTGCAAACACTTCACAGTTTATACACTTCTATTAAAATATTTCAATTAAAACATTCCTTCAATTCACTACTTCAATCAAATATTTATTGTCATCTGCTATATGCTTGCTAGGCATTATTGCAAGTACAAACAATAGAAGGTCCTTGCTCTATTAGCCTTGATACTATTGATTGGAAAGAGACAACTAATGAGCAAGTAAGTAAGCAAATTGGTAAAATAAATTCAAATAATAATAGATATTAAGAATATAAAACAGAATGACGTGATAGGTCATGACCAGAAGGTGGTAGGAATGGAGTGTGTAGGTGTGAAGCATTTGCCAGGATGGGGAGTGAAAGCTTCTTTGATAAAGATGTCACATGAGCTGATACGTGGAAGGCAAGGAGCAAGCAGGGAATATCAAGAAGATGACTCCAGCCCTGATGTAGGAGAGATATTGGTATTTGAGCAACAGGGAGAAGATCCAATAACAGAAATGGAAAGAGCAAAGGGAGAGAAATAGAAGATGATGTTAAAGAGATAGGCAGGGGCTAAATCAAAAGGGGTCCTTTAGGCTACAGTACTAGGATTATATTCTAATTGTTATGGGATGACCTTCAGCATTTTGAAAAATTTTATTTCCCACAGTAATCTGTGAGGTAGTTGTCATCCTTGTTTTACAAATCAGAACATTTGCAGATGTTTAAAAACTTACCTAAGGACACACAACTAATAAAGCAGCAGGATTTCAGTCTTCGGGGTCTTGGTCGAGGTTTAGTTCTCTTCTGGAAGTGGGTCTGGAAATACAATGAAGGAAAATAATACAGCAACAGGCGGCTGTTACCCTCACATGAGTATTACAGATGAGTTCCCTAGGCAGACCATGAGCTCCATACTTTGTGGGGAGTCCTACAGCACTTTAGATCCATCTAGAAGGAGATTTTAAATCAGAGAGCCTTTAGTTTGGGCTTAAGACAAATATTCTATCGAAGTTAGTATTGAATATTTAACATTATTGAATTTCTCATGAAGCCTAATTTGCTTGATAGATTGCTTTGGGAAGGTAGCCAGTGAATACGAAAGCATAGGGGATGAGGACCTGCCACAATCCTTAAGCCATAAGCTTAGCTTCACTTATCTTTCCATTTTAGCTCCTCACTTCATACTCCTGATGGATGGACGGTAACCGACGAATGTGGTTATGCTGAACACAGCCCTTTGAGAGTATTCTAAGATCTAGCTCATTTATACATCACTCATAGTATAATTATAGCCAAGCTCTTCCTTTTCCTCACCTGCCCTAAGGCAAATCTGATGGGCTTAATTGCTCATTGATCCACGGAGTGTCTACCCTGCTATGGACGAGGGGGCCCAGTGTGAGGTGCTGGGTCTGTGCTGACATCACATTGTCTGTGATTTTAAGGCCCTCATAGCCCAGAGGTCTCATGTCTCTCAGATCTGCCATGTCTTGTGACTCCTTTTGCCTTTATTGTTCCCTTTAACCTGATTCCATATGTACAAAGTATTGCAGGGGAAGCATAAAAGTATGATTTGTCCTTTGCCTTATCCCCCCTAAGAATATTACTAGTTGCCATTTAGACTTTATGATCCTCAGAAGCCTCAGGGAAAGACTCCAGATATGGCCCCTTAATTGTCTAATCTTTGTATGTTAAAGAGAGGCCTGTAATTATTTTATGATCTTCCATTATTTTCAGCTCTCTGCCCCACATGTTCACTTTCAAAAACCTTTCCTCTGAACTCAGTTCCCCTCCCCCTTGCCTAAGCTACTTCCCAGGTCACTCCTATTGCCCTTGTCCAGAAGAGGGAAAGGTCACCTTGGCTACTTACAATTCTTCTCTTTTTTTGCAATTAATTAAGATTCATTGGTATTTCGATGGCTTGGTTTTCTCTCCTGAATTAGAAAGCCAAAGTCCTTGCTACCTCTCCAACCAAATTTATACTATGGGTATTTTTATTGCATTATGCAGCTTTAACAAGGACTGCCAAAAAGCTCCAAGAATGACTTATAATGAATTATAGCCAAATGGGAGGAACCTATGAACAGCCAGGGCTGGCCATGACTGCAGCCTCTTCCACGCTTTTGTCATTATGTTTTGCTAATATTCAGACTTACAGAATGATCAGTTTGAAGGAGCCTTAGAGATTACCTGAAAATGTCATTTTATAGCAGAAATAACCACTAGAACTATAACGTAAACTGTGGTCAAAAATAACCATTCCATATACACGAAAAATTTTAAATAAGGGATGCTTATAAGTCCAAATGGGACAGAACCTCCCATTTGTCATGCGCTGGGCAAATTTAGAAAGAGGAAGAATGGTTTTGGGAAAATGAATGGGATGGCAGCACAAACTCAAGTGACGTTCTTATAAAAAAAGAGGGGCGAAGCCTGTATTCACAACGTTACAAACCTCAGCTTTACACCAGACAGTGGGCCTCAAGCCTGACTTTCCTGGGAAGATTTTAAGCACAGCTAATGTCCGGGCCCGCATCCTGAGATACAGATTGAATGAGTCATGATGGGGCCTGAGCATCAGGAGAAAGATTTCCAGGTGAATCTAATGCACAGTGAGGGCTGCGAACTGCTGCACTTAAGGATGGGAGTAAGGCTTACAATGTCAGTCTCTCGGAGGAAAAACCATCTGCCAGTGATACTAGCATACAAGTGCTGACGTGTCTTCTGCCTGAGGGCAGTGCAGGGGGTGAAGGAAAACAGAATGGAAGGCATCCCCAAAAATAAACTTGGCCAAAGATGGGTCCTAGTCTCTACCTAGAAATTGAATATATTTTCTTAACCATCATAACTTGTATGGTGTCTGCCTACTAGATTGCTGGGCCTTCAGGAATGGGTCAAAGGAGAGGTCATTTAGGACTGGGAGAAGACACGTGTAGCCCTAGGGCTGCTCCGTGGGGGAGAGGGTACCTGGTCAGGAGCCTGAGTGTAACAACTTGTGTGCAGTTGGGACTCACCTTGTTAACCGAAACTTTCGATCGGCAGGTGATAAACTGCCCTCGTCATGGGAGTGAAGAGGCAGGTATTGATTTCTGATTTAAGGAATAAGATTTTTTTAAAGCAAAATACTGACATTGATAGAAAAGATAAGGCAGAGAAGTTTTCCCTTGCCCTGCCCTGGTCACTGCTGGGTAGCAAGGGCTAAGTAGATCCTCAGGGCTCCATCCAAGCAGACAGGGATTTGGGGATGCAGCATTGCCAGTAGTTAGAACAGCCAGAATGTCACTGTGACAGAGACTTGGGTTAGTTCCCTGTCTCTGGAGGTGTTTTTGGTTAAAGCTGAAATGTTAACTACATGCTTTCCTTTCCAAGACATCATTAAGCAACTGCAGGTTGTTCTACCACCAAACAAGGGGAGAACACCAAGAAATAGGAAAAAGAAGACAAAGAATCAGGAGAACACAGGGAAGTCCTAGAACGACAGGTGTGTGGCAGACCTGAAGCACAAAGAGTTCATCATGGAGGGAAAGGTGGTGAGTTCTGGAAGGGTGGTCTGCAGGAAAGCAGGAGAGGGCATGGCGGACTCAGTAGAACAGAATAGTGTCAGATCCAGTAGAATGTTAAACAGTTTTTTTTCAACATAAAGAGTCAACAATTAAAGTCACAATGATTGTTTTTTTAAACCATAACCCAGGGTAAAAATGTACCAAAAAGATGGGTTTGGGAGGCAGTGCATGGTGTACAAGAGCACTAAATTCTCATTTACAATAATAGAAAGTAAAGAGTTAATGTTTAAAGTGGAGAAATCAAGAAATATGCAATTCAACATAAAAATACAGGTCAATCACTTCAAGAATAAACTGCTGAAAGGCTAAAAGTGGTTTCTTTTGGGACTGTGGCACTATTTTTTATTAAAATACTGTCAACATGACATCATTTTGTCTTAGCCAGGTGTATGGATTACTTTGGCAAAAACAGAACTTAATAAGAGTAATTTAAAAATAAAAATAAAACAGAAGAAATGGCGATACCACTTGGTAATGAAGAGGTTAAATGTAGATACCAATGTAGACATTTTGTCCCCACATGTCCATGTTTTTAGGTTCTCTCTTCTTTTTCTTAACCTAGTTTGGTCAGCGCAGCCCAGATTGTGGGCTGGAGAGGTCAGGCATGTGGAAGTGGTCAACCTAAATTATATGGGGAGCACAGAAGTTGGAGTAGGGCAAAATCTGGCTCCAGTCCACCCCAATGCTCATGATGAAATCCAAGCCTTGGTGCCCCAGCAGTGAGGAAGGCCAACACTAAAATTCTGTGTGTGGCAGGAAAGGGTTTTGAGGAAAGGTCCACAGATGTTCAGGTCATTTGGCAATGGCCCAGCTCTAGCACTGTGAAGTTGATTTTGATGGCCTATTGATAATTTAAGAGATCAGCCATTGTTCTCAATGTGGTGCCTTTGTAAGTTTGGTATCAGTAGCGCCAGGGAGATGAGTCCAAACCACATACAGGCTGGCAGCTATTGATAGCTTTGCCAGGTACCAAAGTACCTGGGCTCTGAATCAGACATACCTGCATTCAAGTTCTAGTTCTGCCAACAACCAGTTGAGTGGCCTCAGGCATCTTACTTAATTCCTGTAAGCCTCAGTTTCTCCACCATAAAATGGTGATGACAACCATATCTTTTGCACTGAGACCTGGGGAAGAAAAAAATAAGATAATTAATGTCAAATGTTCAGTGCAGTGCTTCATAAATGTTAGCACTAATTCCTCCAGACGTGTCACCCAGTAAGATGGCAGGGACCAAATGGAGAAATCTTCCATCTTCCTCAAATGGTACAGAGCACTCTGTCTCTATTCAATATGTGCTAATCATTGTGATGGCCAGTGAGATGATGTGGCCATCTTCTCAGGCTCCTCTCTGGCAGTGAGACACTCTCGTGGAGAAAGTAGAAAAATCTCCCTCTGTATAAATGTGGTGCTGGGCAACATGGCACTTCCATACTCTGTCCAGAACCCTAATGCTTGGGTAGAAATGCTGATGTCTCTGAATTTGTTAGCCATGAACCCTTTCTGTCTCAATGGGGCTGAAACAAATGCATGCTTCATGAAAGTGAAAAACGTGTTGGTTTTGGGAGTGTTGATGTTAGGCCCTATGCACTTCACAGAAATAAAGAGAGTAAGGAGAAACCAGCTGCCTTCTGAGTTGCAGAATACCAGAAACATCTCCCAGAGAAATAAATTCTCATTATATTTATATACTGCACAGCCTCACTTCAGAATATCATGATTACATAAGTTCCATATAGTATCTTTAAACCAAAAAGGCAATGGTTTGCCTTGAAACCATGGAGATTCTGAGTTTTCATCAGGCTCCTTATATCCTCCTTTCTATTATATCTCCTTCCTGGGTTCTTTAAGCCTCCCTCCAGATCTCTATAGGCTTTCCCTAACTGCTCTGAGCTTTTGTGGACATGCAATTCTGGACTGGCTCAGCGGCCTTCTCTGTCATTTGGGTGGGATGATCTTCCTGTTTCTCCCTTTTCTCTCTACTCAGGTGGCCAATTTTAGGGGAAAGAGTATCATCAAAGCTCCTATTACCCATCCCAGCTCCTCTCAGAAGCAAATCTGATTTCCTTTCATTTCCAGTCTACTATACCCCCAGAATATTCCAGCAGCATATATTATTTGAGTGGTTTTGTCATTCTATTTCTTTTGTAAATTAAGTAACTGCCACTGGAGAGCTCCAAGTTCTCCAGCTTTCTGGTGTCACTCTTTCTTTTCTTATTAAACCCCTATTTCATTTGCTCTGGAAGGCTAGGACTTTGCACTAAGGCTCTTGTTGTTGAGAAGTGTTTGTGTCTCTCTCAGTGTTCTTGGAAGGCTTTCTCTTCTTTGTCTTTTCAGATTTCTCCTGCTGAATTCTCAGTTCTCAATTTTATTTTCACTCATGCAATTGCCACTCCTTTTATACACTTTGTTCATATAGGCAACATCCTTCCTTTCTTTATTCCCATAAATCATGACAAAATCAAGCAATCGTGTATATCAAATTTTTACTGAAAATTTGAAGTAAACTAAAATCCTCATGGCCAACACGAAATAGGTCAACTCAGAAAAGGTTTGTCTATACTGAAATTATTTTTTATTCCCTCATTCAGATCCCTTCTCTGTAGACATTTTTAAATGGCAGTTCATGGGTCAAATCATAGTCCACAGACATATATTGTTGGAAGCACACTAATTAAATAAAATTTTAATTTATTTCCAATGTTTAAAAACAGAGATCTTTTCCCAGAATTCTGACTTTTCTTGAAAGACTGAAACATCTGAGAGTGCTGGACCCCTACTTGCACATGGCAACTGCCCTTTCCAAAGTCTTGCCCCTGCTGTACCACCACCTCTGCCCCTCTTCCGCTCATAGCCACCCAGGTGTGTTTCAAGCATGGGCTCTGCGTAGCTTGTAAATTTCACTCTACAATTTCCTTATCTCTTTTTTCAGGAGCCCGATTTCTTTCTGTGACAAACAACACTAGCATTTCTGTCTTTTATCCTGAAGAGAATTTCATTCCCTTTGAGGAAACCCTGATCATCTAAACCCCATATTTTCACAACCTAAAAAGCCTATTGAGATCTTCCAGATGTTTTCCTCAATAGAATTTATCTTTCCTGATATGAACTGTGCCATCTTTGTAGAGGGCAGAAGTAGCTGTAGCGATTTGGTTTATGCATTGCTCCCTAATCATATGGCTAGTAAGTGGCAAAGCCGAGATTCAATTCCAGTTCTCCTGACTCCCAACCTAGTACCTCCTCACTCTTCACCCTCAATGCAACCGTGATGCAATCCATAAACTGGGAGAACTTTATCTGGCTTGGGAGGCAGATTGAGAGAGGACGTGGAGAAGGGAGCATCTCTGCTAGCTGGTGTTTAAGGGCATTCACTTATCAGCCTGTGAATCATCCCCCTTCAGCAAGGCCGTAGGTGATCTGCTCCTCCTCTTTCCTACACAGTCTTTGGCTTTCTCTTGTAACTTGTTAAATCAGAACATTTGAGCTGCTGAAGAACCCCAGAGACCCCCTAGCCCCAAAACCCAATTTTATAAATGTGGAAATTGAGGTCGCTTGCCCTTCTGAGTTGTCCAAATGTTCTTTTTAAGCAGAACATGCTCCTTTTGCCTGTACCCAAATTACCAGGCAAGAAACAGTAGGTATTTTGTCATAAATTTTTACGTACAGAATTTTTAAGATGGATTTGAATAACGGTAGGAAATAGAAAAAACAGCTTAAGTGACAACAATAAAGTACACTGGAAACCATTTTATGGTTTAATAAACTGTGGAGGAAACACTTTTTTATCTCTTAAAGCACTCTTATGCATTAACTTATTGATCCTCAATGTAGTGCAGAAATCTCATTCAGAAACACCTACTTTACTAAAGCCACTGAAAGCCAAGAAAAATAAAGAACTAGTGTCATTACAAACATCTAGATTTGAAAAAATAAGTAAGCAGATTAGCAAAAGAAAGCATGGATGGGTTTAACCCAGACGGGGCATGGGAGGTGGTGAACAAATGAGTGAAGCAGAGGAAGACACCAATGATCTCTGCCTGAACCCACCGTGAGTGAGGGTCACCCTGGGCCCAGAGCCCTGGAGGAGACTGGATCAGAGCTTTTCAGTTAGCTGTGATGAAGAGCCAGTTGTTCAGCACCCCCACCTAGGGTTTCCAGATTTAGCTAATAAAAATATAACCAGATAAACCTGAATTTTAGGTGAACCTAAAATAATTTTTAGTAGAAATACGTCCCTCAAAATTCTGGGGATATTGTTTTATTAAAATATTATCCATGGTTGTCTGCGACTCAAATTTAATTGGGTGTCCTGTATATATGTGACAACCCATTCCCAAACCCAGTCCATCATAGAACAATACCTGAAGCTATGAAATGACTACTCACGACTAGAAGCAGTTTGTATACACTAGGTTCCCCACTAAGTTGGACAACTGGTCTACATCCTCTTTATTGAGATGAATCCACCAGTCACATGCTGGGTGTTAGGCCAATGTCAGATTGCTATAAAAGCTTGTAAAAGCCTACACACTGAGGATCCTGAACAAATACTTTGCTTACCAGCATGAGTCTGTGGAGCACATTTAGAGTTGCACTGGGCAGAAAATACTGGAGCTCCACCTGCTTCCAGCTTTTTCTCTTGCCAGGTGTGCAAATCTGGCATTTTTCAGTCTCCTAAATAACAATGACAACAACTGTGCCTAATTCTGGATAACCCCATGTGGAGACTCAAGCACCCCATGTACTTAAGATAATAGCCATGGAAGCGTGCCTTCACATCCTCCAAAACATCAGAGACAGAGAAAAATGAAAATTTAAATATTTAATTTTATTGAGAAACATCCATGTAAAAATTCAAAACTTATTAGACTCTTTTATACCTATCATATTATATAGAAATGTTTATTTAAAAAACATTATGTTTTTTATTTAAAAACATTAGTTTATACCTATCATATTATATACAAAGGTTTTTCAAATATACTTTATTGATTATGCTATTACAGTTGTCCCATTTTTTCCTCCCTTTTATCCCCCTCTGCCCTACAACCCCCTCCCTCCAGTGCTCCATCCCCGCTTAGTTCATGTCCATGGGTCTTACGTATAAGCTCTTTGGCTTCTCCTATTCCTATACTATTCTTAGCCTCCTCCTGTCTATTTTGTACCTAGCAATTATGCTTATTATTCCCCATACCTTTTTTATTATTCTCCTCCCTCCCCCTCCCTGCTGATAACCCTCCAAGTGATCTCCACTTCTGTGATTCTGTTCCTGTTCTAGTTGTTTGCTTAGTTTATTTTTGTTTTTGTTTTTGCTTGTTTGTGTTTTTTAAGATTCAGTTGTTGATAGTTGTAAGTTTGTTGTCATTTTACTGTTCATAGTTTTGACCTTCTTGTTTTTCTTAGATAAGTTCGTTTAACATTTCATATAATAAGAGCTTGGTGATGATTAAACTCTTTTAACTTGACCTTATCTAGGAAGCACTTAATCTAACCTTCCATTCTAAACGATAGCTTTGCTATATAGAGTAAACTTGGATGTAGGTCCTTGCCTTTCATGACTTTAAATACTTCTTTCCAGCCCCTTCTTGCCTGTAAAGTTTCTTTTGAGAAACCAGCTGATAATCTTATGGGAACTCCTTTGTAATTCTCTACTTTTCTCCTGCTGCTTTTAAGATTCTAGCCTGATCCTTAATCTTGGGTAACAACTATGATGTGCCTTGTTGTGTGCCTCATTGAGTTCAACTTCTTTGGGACTCTCTGAGCCTCCTAGACTTGCATGTCTATTTCCTTTGCCAGATTGGTGAAATTTTCCTTCATTATTTTTTCAAATAAGTTTTCAACTTCTTGCTCTTCTTCTTCTTCTGGCACCCCTATGATTCAGATGTTAGAACATTTAAAGTTGTCCCAGAGGTTTCTAAGTCTCTCCTCATTTTTTTGAATTCTTGTTTCTTCATTCTGTTGTGTTTGAATGTTTATTTCTTCTTTCTATTGCAAATCATGGATTTGAGTCCTGGTTTCCTTTCCTTTACTGTTGGTTCACTGTATACTTTTCTTTATTTCACGTCGCATAGCCTTCACTTCTTCCTTTATTTTGCAACCATACTCAGTCATTTCCATGAGCATCCTGATCGTCAGTGTTTTGAACTCTGCATCAGATAGTTTCCTTCCCAATTTCCTTCCTTTTACTGTTGGTTCCCTGTATATTTTTCTTTATTTCACCTTTCACAGCCTTCACTTTTTCCTTCATTTTATGACCATATGCAACCAATTCAATGAGCATCCAGATTACCAGTGTTTTGAACTGTGCATCAGATAGTTTGGCTATCTCCTTGCCACTTGGTTCTTTTTCTGGAGTTTTGATCTGTTCTTTTAACTGGGTCATATTTCTTTGTCTCAGTGCACCTGTGACATTGTAAGGGGCAGAACCTTAGGTATTCACCAAGGTGGGGCAACTCACTTTGCTGTGTTGTGGCACTGTATGTGGAAGAAGGATTACAGAGGGAACAATGCCACTTGCTCTGCTCTCAGCTGGCTTTCAGTCACTTCCCCTGCTACCCAGAAGCAAATTGGGCCCTTCTGGTGCTGATTCCCAGCTGGGTGGGTTTGTGTACATTCTAGGACCCAGAGGGTCCCTCCAATGAACCCTCCTGTGAGGCTGGGAGTTTCTCCCACCTCTGCAACACCCCCATATTTTTACAGCCAGAGGTTTTGAGACTTTATTTCCTCCTTCTGGAAATCTGGGTTGCGCAGTCATTCTCACTCCCCAGCTATTTCTCCTGGTTTATCTGCAAGTGAATGTGGGACTGCCTGCTCCACTAGCCACCACCTTGCCACAGGTCCTCTCTGCCCTGGCTGCTGATCTCTGCCCCTCCTACCAGTCTGAATGAATGTTTCTTCTTTAACTCCTTGGTTGCTGGACTTCCATATAGTTCAATTTTCTGGCAGTTCTTGTTGTTTTTTGTTTTTAAATTGGTTATTGTCCCTCTTTTGGTTGCATGAGGAAGCAAAGCATACCTACCTATGCCTCCACCTTGGCTAGAAGCCTATGTAGAAATGTTTTTATATTGAAGGCCCTATGAGGGTGAAAGAGTGAATGAGTACCTTAATCTTTGAGAGAGTAGTGATTTTAAAGATACTAAACTGGCCCTGATTATGGGTTGTTGTTCTGTTGTTGTTGTTGTTTGGCTTACTCTATGTGATTGTTGTAAGATTAAAAAAAATTATGTGAAATGTTAAATGATTCATTAGTGTTTACTCCTTCTAGCCAAAATGCTAGCACAGTTAAAATTTGGCTTTTCTCATACAAAGATGTATGCCAATTTTGCCAGTTAATCTGGCAAATTTTATATATGCACATGTATTTGTGGATACATACAAATACAGACTCTGGACTCAGGGATGGTTTCGATATGGTTCTGCCACTCACTAGTTTTGTGACCTTAGACAACTTTCTTAACCTTATGAAGTTTCATTAACCTTGTTAGTGAATTAGTGTAAAAGCTCAACTGTGCAAATAACCTGTACAAAGCATTTAGAACATTGTCTCCTAGTAAGTTATTTTTTAAAATGTTATCAATTTTTTTCTTTATTTATAACAACTAATGAGTACAAAAATTGCTTTATATTTCTGGAGGGTAATACAGACCCATGTAACTAAAGCATCAAAATGTGCATATCAAAATTGACCACAGGGGTAATCATTACTGTGTGTAAAAATAAGAAGAACCCAAATATCCAATATTAGGATTTCTTCAAAAAATGTGTGTGCATGCATATACTTAAATGCATAATCAAAATTTAGGGTGATGTACATAAAGATAAAATCTCATCTTTCTTAAAGATTTTATTTATTTATTTTTAGAGAGAGAGGAAGGGAAGGAGAATGAGGGAGAGAGATATCAATATGTGGTTGCCTCTTGAGCACCCCCTACTGGGGACCTGGCCCACAACCCAGACTTGTGCCCTGACTGGGAATCAAACCAGCGACCCTTTTCTTCACAAGCTGGCACTCAATCCATTGAACCTCACCTGCCAAGGCAAGATAAAATCTCATCTTAACTTTGGTCATTTCTAGAGAATATTTTCTTCTTTCTCTATTCTAATTTGTCTACAGTGACTACATATTCCTTGGGTATTAAATTTTCTTTAGAAGGTGCTAACATTGTGACTTCTTACCTGCTTCCACTGGATCCTTTCTCCCTCCTGCGCTTAGCCCATCATAGCCATCTCAAGGATGATACTCTGTCTCCACAGATCTCGCTTCCCTTCCTCCAGTCAAAATCTGCTCCCCAGAAAGGATTTATTAAGCTTTTTGGTCCAGGTGTTCAGATCCTATTACTTTAATGTGGTAGCAACATTTGGAGTGTTGTCCAAGGGGCAAGAAAATATAAATACTTGTCTTATGTGA
This sequence comes from Pteronotus mesoamericanus, assembly GCF_021234165.1. NCBI lineage: Eukaryota > Metazoa > Chordata > Mammalia > Chiroptera > Mormoopidae > Pteronotus > Pteronotus mesoamericanus. The sequence goes on along the minus strand of NW_026555265.1, from coordinate 6,887,743 downwards.
GGTGTCTAAGATAACATTAAGGGGATGTCAAAATCATGACACAGGAGGCAACAGAGTGAACCCTGCTGGAGTCTTATTGATAAGAACATCAACTATGCAACTACGGCAAGTGGACATTCGGATTACAAATACTGAGAGTTTTAGTCTGGATAAGGTGGTATTTTGCTGACCTAAATAGCCCTCTGAAGATCTGAAGACATTTGCTCCTGCTAGCCTAGACAACTCTGCTGGTCAGTGGTGCTCAATCGTGCAATGGTCCCTGGAATGATAACCCTGGGAGAAACCAAGCCTGTTTGCCAACACCAGTGTCTTTGTTCCCTAGCAACGTGCTCTAGCAAAAAGGGACTTTTGTTTCATGCTGGCAGCTGGAAGTCAATTCAGTTAGCAGTTGGTTAAGCCATCTCTCCTAAGAAACCAAACACATATTAAAGGTACACCTCTAATTTTGGACTTTATCCCTTTTACCTCCCCTTACCTGGAACAATAATAGTATGATTTATCTGCTATTATTTTGGAATATGTTATTTCTTTATTTGGTTTATTAAGAAATATTACTCTGTATGCTATTGGCTTGTGAAATTATGATAATTCCCACAGCGACCTATCTTAAATAAATTGCTAACAAAGACAGACTCGGTCTCTAGGTACAGCTTTGACCCCTTCCCCAACACTAAACAAAACAGCTGCAAAAACACTATTTCTAATTATACATGCTAACAAGGAAGGCAGATTTTTGTAAAAACTTATGCAAATAACTATTGGCCATAAGAAATACTGAATAAGAGTTTTCAAATTATGGAGGTGTCAATCAAGAAGAAAAGTACAACATATACAAGTATTTGTTTTCAGTTTACAAAAGCATAGTCTACTAAATTGTTATGAATTACAGATAGCTTATGATAAGCAATTCCTTACATATCAAGAAAATAAACATTAAAACATGAACAGTATTCCAAACAGACAACACGATTATCCTTTATTACTTCATTGATGTATAATTAATTCTTGTTCTGCTTAATCTTGGGTTGGCAGTCTCATGAACCCACCTGTTTCCTGCAAAAGTTCTGAAAATCCTGAGTCAATGCACTGGTATGGTCTCAAAGCTGTTTAAGTGATATGGTGTCATCAGATGCATGGACACAAAATTACCTGGCACAGACCTTTTCTGCAGGGCTCTGAGAAAGTCCTTCTTTGTTGAAGACTAAGTACTCTGGCCTATGACTGATTTTGCAAGAGCTTTCAGGGAAGCATCAGAATAAAACAAAAAACCTGTCTGTAGATGACTAGAGACTTAAAATGGCTGTGGTGAACTTATTACTATAATTTTCAAAAATGGAAGATCTGATGTGTGTTTATTTCAAAAATAATACAACTGACTAGAAAAGTCCATTGTTTCTGTGGTGTGCAAAATAAGATAATAAAACCAATTTTTGAAATTGGACAAAATATCTCTAAACATAATGATTAACCATATTTTCACAGAACAGTGAATATTACATCTAATTTATAAAAGTAGATGAATATAATCTTTTAGAGAGAACAATATGTTCAGATATAATATATAATCATCCAAAAATAAAATATACAATGAATTTACCAAATGGATATAGCAACCTATAGCTAGACTATATCAAGAATATTAAGTAAAGAGGTTCTGTAAGCCTATAGTGGGTAGTAAATATGTATATATTAATAAAACTCCATAGGTAAGTCTGTGAATCTTTAATTAAAAGCCACAGCCTGGAATATACTAGATTCAAATTAAAGAAGTGAAATTGAGATCAAGTTAACATTTAAAAAAACAGCTAAAATTGTGACATAATATTATAATGTATTGTTGTTACCGATATCAGAGAAAGCAAAACCAGAACTCTATGAAAAGAATCATATGAACAGTGAGGGCATTGAGAAATCTCTAGTAATTTCCCAACCAACATACAATTCCTGGAACATTTATATTAATAACGTTTTTCCATACAAATTTAATCTAGAGAAGGCTAAGCATCTCTCCTGATTTGGCAATACTTTCCATTCAACTAATCAATAGTAACATATCAAATAGCCTATTTCCTGCACCACTCTCTTTACTAGCTGGAAGAATAAATTCTTAGCGATCTTCCAGGGGCCTACCATGAAACCTCAAAGACAGTTTTAGGTACTGGATTGGCCAAAAAGTCTGTTTAGTTTTTTCCATAAAATAAAAGACACATTTTTAATTTTCACCCATAACTTTATTGATTTGGATATTTTGAGGAAGTCAGCTAGCTCCTGCTATTGGTTTCTAGTGGGTAGGGGCCTAGGGTGCTACTAAACATCTTCTAGTCCATAAGGCAGCTCCACAGCAAAGAATTATTTGGCCAAAATGTCAACACTACCAAGGAATTTCGCAAACTACTTTTGACACATTTGATCAGTCACAGAATCTTCTCCAAACACTGTGCAAATCTTGTTTTGTATTTCAGTTGCATTTTTACCTTTCTTGAAATAATTAAGCATAATATGTCAAAAATGTTGCATATTTTATTTCATCTTAAATAGTAAAATGGCTACACAAAAAATTCTCTAATTTTAATAAGTTTTTTTTAAATGTACACTGATATGACAGCTTTCACAATTCAATCTAAAAAATTGTTTCAAATGAAGTTAAAGATAACTAAGTGCTTCTAAAGCTATCTTATGAAAAAAATGAAACAAACTTTTTGGCCAACCCAATACAAATCATATTAGTTAGAATTCAGTTTTAGAAAGAAAAAAAATAATAAAATTGTCAACATATTTGTACTTGATTAAAATAGGATCATGGGTCTTACCATAATACAATTTAGAACTTTAAATATTCAAGAGTGAAAAAAAAGGTAGGACATGGGTAACTGTGAAGTGGTACTTAGCTACCTATTAAACTAAGTGACAATAAAATATCTTAAAAGTAAACCTAGGAGGTAACATAATTATAAAAAAAATTAATTGTTTCTTATGTGAGGAAATTTTGTTTTCTTAAATAATTAAGAACATAGTGAAGTCCACATAGATCACAGACATTATTCTGGTAAGACACATAAGTTTTGGTATCTAGGCAGATAACATGAAAGATTTTTAAAAAATAACCTTTCTAGCCTGCTTAGTAAAAGCAGACCAATACTTTAGAGAAAAGGTCATTTGAAGAGAGAGAAAACCAAAATCTAGTAATGTATCCATATTATATTTACTATTCTGGCTCTTTTTGAAAATCTTGTACAGTCCATCATGACAAAGTTTTCTATCCATGAAACTTCTGCTTTGTTCATCCATGTACATCCTTATAAATAACTTCTCAGGGTGGCAAAAATGAATAATTTCATTAACAGCCTCTAGTATATATATCCTCTCTGTACATACAAAAATAAGAAGCAGAGAGTATAAAACTAAAATTAGGCTTAGGAATTATACAATATATCTAAGTAAGTACTCCTTCTCACTTAGAAATAACTTAAGTATTAAATGAATATTCACTAATTAATTCAATTTCATGTCAATCTAAGAGTTTAATTACCTAAAGATCTTAGGAATTATCATTAGGTTACATGTTACAAAACATAAGTAGTGTTGAAATAAAGTTTATCAGGATAATAATTGAATTTGGTTAAGAATAAATTTACATTTTGTATAACCTTAAGCACTAAGTAGAAGAGATGCCAGCGTATTTGACTAGTATACTTGCCAAGTTTAGGAAGAACATACCCAAGTAGAATAAAATCTATGTGCTTATTTCACTTAACACTGATAAATCAGGAGATACATAGTTTTTTAATCAAAGCAAAAATATTAAATTAGTTTTATTTGCCTAGTATTTCCCAAACTTAAGTGAGCTTAATTTCTTAAAGCATTTGAGTTAGTTTCTTTTAAGAATTTTTTAGCACCTGCAAAGCACTAGAAGTTCAATGTTCTTAATTTCTGAGAAGTTTAGGCATATTCATTTAAGACAGTATTTATCTTTAAGCCCGTATTTATTTTTAAGCCCAGTCAGAATACAGCTCCTTTAAAAGATTTCATAATCTAATTTATTAGTACCACCCAGAGATAGAAAAATATTACACCATCTCACAATGAGAGGTAAAGACATTTCTGAATTTCAGACATGTAAACATATAGACGGACACAGATAGAGTGCATTTAGTTTCAATTTTAAAATTTTAGCCCTGGATCAAAAATAAACACAGACTTACTTACAAAACTTACAATTTTGAATCAAAGAGTTCTTCTTTTCCCAGTGGATATGAATTCTCGATTTGAGCTCAAAATAGACAAACAAACAAAAGAGATTAATAAACCAGATTCTGTGTTGCATTTCACCCAACAGAAACAAGAGCTCTATGAACCATCAATCCATTTACAGAAATTGTCAAATGGTTAGACCATGAAATCAAAAGTAACAGCACCAGAATCAAGTGAGTACTCAAAATAATCAAAATCAAATCCTTACTGTGCTACCGATACACAAGAGTTCAGAACACAAGATCAGGAGTCAGGCACACCACCGGGTCTGTAGATCACCAGTCAGATACTGAACACAAAGGCTTCTGAGAGGCCCTGTTGTCAAGATGGAGTTAACAGGGATCTAAAGGTGAGGTGCAAGCTCATCTGAGTCACAGCACAAAGTTATCAAAGGCAAAATGCACCAGGCAGTTAAGGAGATGATCTTATTCGTGCTATTGTAATTAGGAGAAAGTTCACTAATGAGAAAATAAATCACCTCGAAGAAAATAAAAGAGTTCTAGGAAGAGGCAAGTTAACAAAGGAGTCATCCAGGAGTCTTATGAGACAGATGAGGAAGGATGAAGATGGGTCTTAGCCACTGAGAAAAAGTGGAGAAGGGTCTTTTCTTAGAATATGGAAGAGCTAAATGTCCTTTGCAGCTTTGTCATTTCTCAGAAAACAAAAGGGTAAGGATTCCTTTACCTTGCTATTTTCCAGGAGAACAAGGCTCAGGTGAAGTTCAGCTTTGTCAAACATAAGCTTGTGAAGAAGCTAAGAAAATATGATTTTCAAATGCAATGTTGTGTCCTAGTTTGGATCTTAGAAGAGATGAATTACATGAGTGAAACTAACATGAAATCCAAAAAAAGTTCATAGAAATGTACCAACATTAATTCCTCAGTTTTGAAAAATGTGTGTGTTGAAAGAGAGAGTATTACAGAAAAATTATTGAGAGTCATATAGGAACTCTCTATACTATCTTTTAAACTTTTCTATAAATCTAAAGCTTTCCAAAATAAAAGCATAATGGAATACTGCATACACCAGGCTGAATGACTAAAATTAAAAAGATTGACACTTCCAACTGTTGGCAAGAATGTAGGGCAATAAGAGACCTCAGATACTAGTCAAGAGTGAATTTGTGCAGCTACATTAGAAAAACATTTGTCAATATTTTTATAGTTGTAAAAGCATAAAATTGAACATGCACATACCATTTAATCCAAAACTTTTACCTCTAAATGTATATTCAATAGAAAAACGTGCACTTGTACCTCAAAAACATGTACAAAATGTTCATAGCAGCATTTTTAACATTTTTTAAAAAATTTACTTTTGGTTTTAAAGATTTTTTTTTCAGTTTTATTGAGGTATAATTGACAAATAGAAATTGCATATATTTAAGGTGTGCAACTTGATGTTTTGATATATGTGCATTATGAAATGATCATCATAGTTAAGCTTATTAACATATTTATCACTTCACATAACTTCCATTTTCTTTTTTTTTTCTTCCTATTGTGTAATTCTTTCCCCTTTCCAACTATATACCCACTGAGCAAAAACACCCCATGTCTCCCTACCCCCTTCCTCTGGTAACCATCATTCTATTGTCTACTTCTCTACCTTTGACTATTTCAGACGTCTTATGCACAATAAGTGAAATCTTAAAATGTTTGTCCTTCTGTGACTGACTTATCTCCCTCAGCATAATGTCTTCCAGGTTCATCCACTTCATTACCATAGCAGCTTTGTTTGCAATAGTTGGAAACAAACACTGGAAACAAACCAAAGTTCCATTTACAATGGAGCAAATAAATGCATTGTAATAAATTTACTTTATGGAATATTATACTCAATAAAAATAACTGAACTACAGTTATGTGCAGCAACAACATGAATAACTCTCTCATTTGGCTTCTGAGTCAGAAAAGCTAGACATAAATAAATACATACTAAGTGATTCTGTCTATGGAAAAATTAAACCAAGATTAGTCTATAGAATTAAAAGTGTGGATAGTGTCTCTATGGGTTCTGTGTCCTTGGGCAGGGAAGTGATGTGATGTAGAGACCAAGGACTGGGTTGAATTTACAGAATTCTTGGTTATGCCTCTTTCTCTTAAATGCCAGTGAGTCATTGCTCCTTTCTCAAATGAAAACAAAATCCTTTAGTTCAGTCACAGACATATCTTAAGATGAAAACAAAGTTTGCAAATAAGATCATCGAACAGAATTCTAGTATATTAGGGAATCAAGTTTAAATCATATAAGACTGAGCACTCGGACTCTGAGATTAGAGTTTCTTTATGCAAGGCCACCTCACACTGATCAAGAGTAATACGAGATATTTAAATTCAAGGAAAACACCCTGGATATTATGTTGTACAGTAGTTTATTAGTAGCTGATTATTATGAATGAGTCACAGGTGTGTAAGAAGTTCTAATTAAGGAAATTTGGGAGGGATATTAGAACTCTCCATTATAATCTTGAAAAGAGAAAGCACGTTATCCTAAAAATCTTTCTCTAAAAGCATCCACACCAGCACACATAACACACACAAGGTTGGCATTTTGTTTCAAGAATCCCAGAAGTCATCTTCACTTTGTCTTTTATTGTACTAAGTGAGTCTTTAATAATGAAGAAAATGACTCTTGTTTCTTGTAGTAAACAGATAGTTTTGGGAAAGTATCCCAGGACCCTTTGGAGTGTTAGCTACTAATTCCATGAAATTTGTAAAATTGATTCATGCAAATAAAGTAACTAGAGTTGTTGAATCAAAGTGCTATGAATCTGGACTTCCTTTTTTATAAAACTTATTGGGATGACATTGGTTAATAAGGTCTTATAGGTTTCAAGTGTGCATTTCTATCATACATGATCTGTATATTGCATGTGTGCCCACACCCACAGTCAAATCATCTTCTCTCACTGTATATAAGGGTGGGCAAAAGTAGGTTTACAGTTGTTCACATGGGGAAAAAAAGACAGGTTATGATTATTACAATATCTTTATTAACTCAAAAGAATGTCACAATGGCACAGAGCACTTAGGTACAATCTCGTAAGTGCTCAAATTGCTGGTCTTCATTACTTACACACTCGTGTAGTCTACTTGCTATACGCAAGCACACTTTAGCACAGAGTTCTTTATTGTCATTAACTTCTCGACACGCTTCTCCTTTGCAGTGAGTCATATCATCCACAGTACGCGGTTTTCATGAAAAGACTTAATCTTTGACAACACCTCAAAAGAAGTCCATTGGAGTGAGAGGTCTGGTTGTTGTGGTGGTCATGCCACCAGCCCTCATTGACTATCACTTATTGGGTACTCACAACTGTAAACTTACTTTTCCCCACCCCTGTATTTTGCCCCCCTTTACGTTTTACTTCCCCTACACCCCTTCCCTCTGGTAACCATCATACTGTTGTCTATGTCTCTGAGTTTCAGTTTTACCCATATATCCCACATATGAGTGAAACCTCATGGTTCTTAATTTTTCTGACATTTCACTTAGTATAATATTCTCAAGGTCCATCCTTGTTGTAATGAATGACAGTATTTCATCTTTTCTTATAACTGAGTAGTATTCCAATGTATATACACGTACCACATCTTTATGCAATCCTCTATCAAAGGACACTTTGTTTGTCTCCATGTCTTGGCCATTGTAATAATGCTGTAATGAACATAGGAGTACATATATCTTTGAGGATAAATGTTTTTGAGTTTTTTGGGTACATACCCAGGAGAAGGATTGCTGGATCACATGGTAATGTTATTATTACCATTTTGAAGGACTGCCATACTGTTTTCCATAGTGGCTGTACCACTTTGCATTTCCACAAGCAATGAATGAGGGTTTCCTTTTCTCTACAACCTCTCCAACACTTGTTATTACTTGTCTTGTTGATAATAGTCATTCTAGCAAGGTGTGAGGTGGTATCTCATTGTAATTTTGATTTGCATTTTTTCTAATAGCTAGTGAAGTTGAACATCTTTTCATATATCTATTGGCCAAATTTATCAGATTTGTATGGAACCACAAAATACCCTGAGTTGCCAAAGAAATTCTGATAAGAAAGAACAAAGCTAGGGGTATCACACTACCTGACTTCAAATTATACTATAGACCTATGACAATCAAAACATCATGGTACTATCAGAAAAACAGACATATAGACCACTGGAATAGAATTGACGGTCCAGAAATAAAACCTCATGTATACGGGCAAATAATCTTTGACAAAGGAGCCAAAAACATACGATGGAGAAAAGGAAGCCACTTCAATAAATGGTGCAGGGAAAATTGGAAAGCCACATGCAAAATAATGAAACTAGACTACAGTTTGTCTTCATGTACAAAAATTAATTCAAAATGGTTCAAACGCCTAAATATAAGATCTGAAACAATAGATTACATAAGAGAAAACATAGGTACTAAACTAATGGACCTTGTTCTTAGGGAATATTTTATTAATTTGACCTTGAAGTCAAGGGAGTAAAGGAAAAAATAAATGAATGGGACTATATGAAACTAAAAAGCTTCTGCATAGCATAAGAAACCACCAACAAAACAAAAAGGCAACCAACAGAAGGGGAGGTAATATTTACGAACAGCTCTGACAAAGACTTAATAGACAAAATATATAAAGAACTCATACAACTCAACACCAAACAAACAATCCAGTTAAAAAATGGTCAGAGGACCTGAACAGACACCTCTCCCAAGACATACAAGCGGATTTCCTTTTTGATTGTGCTCTAGAGATTAGATGGTGATTCCGAGTTGTCCATGTAGAGGAGCTGATATAGGACAAAACACAACAGCTGACCTGGGACCTAAAACCTGATAAATGATGACTTACACTGGGTTTGTGTCAATTTACTATTCATCAACACCAAGCAGAGCAATGCATAAAGATTAAATGTGAATACAAGTGAGTGGATGTTGCTTTCCATTGCTTCCCTAGTTTTCATGGAAGTTCAGTGGTCAATGTAGCCAATGCAAAACATGAAATCTGTGAGGTGAGAGCAGATCTGAGACCTGGATCTCTCCCTTCAGGCTGAGGGAGAATCACCTTAGCACTCAAGCCTGTCCAGCAATGCATGAGGACATTATTTTTCTATTCAGGTTGGGGAAAGACAGTACCAGCACTGAAGTACACCTACTAACATGTAAGGAAATTCTGGTCCTGCTACAGTTACATATTTTAGGGTTACTCACATTAGGACTGGCCATAGTCTCCCCAATGCAGCAAAAGAGGAATTGTTTTGGAATTCTGACAAGTCAAAAGGACAACAGCAAGAACCTATTGGCTTACATACATGGTATTCTTGCTATAACAGGTTTCCTTTAGTTATAAGGTACTACTTATTTAAGTAACATGTGGCTGAGATTGTAACTTTTAGCTTTAAAGCACCCATTGGGAAAGAAAGTCTCAACTTATATGAAAAGTACAAATACTTAATAGGACCAAAGCCTTAACTTTTAGGTAGGAATTGTAAGAAAAAACCATCTTTGTTAGAAATTCCCATGAAAAGATTAAACAAGTGGACAGACACTAATAGTCATCATAAAATGCTTATTATAAAGAAAGACTACAGAAAATGAACAGTTTCTGTCATCACTGAAAATCAAACTGGAACAGGATTACTGACATTTGGGTCTGGATTATTCTTTGTTGTGAAGGGCTTTCATATACATTATAGGATGCTTAGCAGTATCGTTGGACTTTCCGCCCATGAGGCACCAAGAGTGATATTCCATCATCATGATCATCAAAATGGTCTACAAATATTGCCTCAGAGTACTCAGAGCAGAGAACTCATAGAAATCACCCATTTCATGGGCAAGTGGATGGAGTTATCAAAATGGAGGCAGGGATGAAGAAGGAAGGAGAGGCTGGAGCAAAATCCCAGAGATTAAAAAACCCAGGCAAAATTCCTCTCAGTTGGGAACCACTGACCTAGAGGAATGATTGGAGAGAATTAAGGAAGAATCTCTGAGAGTGGTGCTTAAATCCTAAAAATAATATCAGAGAATGAAAAATAAACATGTCTAACAAAGGGTTACTTAACCTCCAACAAACTACAGCCCCCACCTAGAAGAAGGCTGATAAGAAATTAGTCTCCTTTAGCACTAACTAGGCTAGAGTTGTGTTGCCAGTGAAAAGAAAGCTTCCATCTACTGAGACTGGTGGAGTTAAAACTGTAAGCATTTTTAATAGTTAAACAACATTATAAATTAAAGAAAGAGCAAATCAGAAGAAGGTAATAACCTTAGAAATAAAGCCTCATTAGGGCTAATTATGATAAGGGTTTCCTTTTCAGAAGTGACCTTTTCAATAACAAGCCAATTTGGATTACCTAATTATCATATTTACTGTGGACTTTTTAAATGAAGGAACCTGACTTTACAGATTTTGTAGTTTACATAAAGAAAGGTCACTACCAAACTCTTATAAAATACTTCTATGCTATTATTTGTGAATGCTCCACATGGAATTTGTTTACGCTAGAAGTTGTATCATCAATTCAACTCAGTTTAACCTGTAATGCCAAGCTTGGGTGGATAAAGAGATAATTGAGACAGTCTCCTTGTTATTTCATGATTGATATAGAACTATTCCGAAATAAATAACTGTTCCAAGGAAATTAATTTAATAAGTTGCAAACAAGGAATATAGATGACATTGGAAACACGAAGAAAGAAACAATTAATTTCAACTGATTTAGGCCAAGGGTGTGGGACACAGCAGGATAGAGGGTTGGACATTATCTGATGTAGATTTGGAACTAAGCCTTAAACTGGTAAGAGTTCAGCAGTTATGGTTGGAGGATGCACATAAAATGATATTATGGGTAGAAGGATCAGAAAGGTCAAAAGTCAAGAGACCAGGAGTGATGAGTTCATCTATTATGACTGGAGTGTGTAATGTGTGATAACATGGGTGATGTTGCTAGAAAACTAGATTGCAGTTGGTTGTGGAGAGTGTTGGATGCCAGGGTAAGGTACACAGGATAATGCTTTAAAATTTCTGCCTTTTACGTAACGTATTTGGGTTTTAAATAATAGACTGCTCTCATTGCTTCCATCTTTAGGCAAATTGATTATAAATGAAGGGTACATTGTTACAAAAGTAATATTAATAATCTTTTCAAAAGTATAAATTCATCTGAGATGACTGATAGCAATTCCAGAATTTATATTATAACAAAATGGTTCTTCAGATGCAGTGTTGATGCTGCATTTATATAGCAAATACACTATTTTTACTAGAATTACAAATCTATTTGGAGTGGTTTTTGAGGAAGATGGTAGAGACTATAGAGTGGTTAAAGTTTTCTGAAAATCTGATTTAGATACTACCATTTTACTTGATTAAGGAGCTAGTAGGTTAAGGATTAAAGAAAAATGTATTTGATTTTGTTCTATCTAGGTATGAAGCAATACATGAAGTCCCCAAACCCAAAACATTTATTTTTATATACACAGAGAATAGAAGAAAAGAGCCCTTTGGATGTTCCAGTGGATCTTCTGGAAAGTACCAATTAGATAATAGGACAGCAAATGCAAATACTTTACATTATGACACACTGTGCACCATTCAAATCAGAAAACATCCCTATGTTAGCCATTAAGCATTTTACCTTCCCCAGCAAATTCTATCTTTTAGAGTTAGGAATCAAAGTCATAACATAATGTCAAATTGGAGAGGTGCAAGATGGCAGAGGAGTGAATGGAAGCCACACTGACCTCCTCCCCGGACCAACCTGGAATTACAACTAAATTGTGGAGACATCACTAGGAACAAACAACTGAACAATAGTGCGAGATAAGCCTTATAACCTCAGACAGAGAGAGGGATCAGCTTGAGCACAACCTGACTGGTAAAGAGTAAGGTGGAGACTGAAGAAGGCTGGCTGGGCACCCACAGGCAGCAGCACCAGAGGGATAATTAAGCAAATGGTTGGATCCCCCTGAGAAGTGTGGAGTCTGAACCCTGAGATGGGATCCCCAGCTTAGAGCACCAGAGCCCAAAAAGTAAACAGATAACAACCAACTGTGAAAAGCTGCAGGGCTGCGCTCTGCAGAGGCAGCTGAAGATGCAAAGAGACACTTAAAGTGACAACACACAAATTTTTATTTGCGACCACTTACCTTGGACTCCAGCAAAGGCAGGGGCAGAGTGGGCTGGAGACTCCTAAGGAGAGACGGGGAACAGAAGCTCTGGGGAGAGAGCTGAGAGAGTTGACACCGGGATCCTAGTGCTGTGTCATCTCCCATAAGGCAGTAGCCGTCCTGCTCAGGCAGACCACTCTCCTTTGAACAGCAGTAGCCTGAGGGGAAACAACAGGCCCAATGCCTGGAGGGTTTCTGCCCCTCCCTGTATGGAGTTTAAGCCTGACTGCTGAGTGCAGAGTGACTAAATTAACAATTGAAGAACACAGCCACACACATTAGATCCCTGGCAGCCTCTGTGCAGGCTGCCTAAGGTCAGATGGGGT